>NC_140349.1:9286173-9908005 GCF_963514085.1 Chelon labrosus
ATCACATCTCAAAGCTGTGCACTATGAGGAGCAACTGGCAACACACTCTAATATCTTGTTGGACCGCTTTTAGCATTGAATACAGCACACATTCGCTGTGGCATTGTTTAGATAAGCTTCTGCAGTGTCACAAGATTTATTTCCATCCAGTGTCGCATTAATCTTTCACCAAGATCTTGTATTGATGACGGGAGAGTCTGACCACTGCTCAAAGCCTTCTCCAGCACATCCCAAAAATTCTCAATGCATTGGACAGTTCTTAACCCAGTTTTAGGAGTTTCTAAAATCTCCTTAGATGTTTTCTCTTCTTGATGCATGCCAATGATTTGACCCTTCTCAAACAGACTAACGACTTTTCCATGACCACGGGATGTGTCTTTAGACATGGTTGTTTAAGTTCATCAGTTGGGGTTAAATAACTTGTTGCCAGCTGAAAGATAATCACCCATGCCGTAATTATCCAATGTGAGGCTCATACCTATTTGCTTAGTTAAATCCAGGTGGCAACTTTCTTTCTTTTTTTTTTTTTTTGGCCAGGCAGTGTTTTACATGTGAACGCATCTAAAAGAAAACTCTTTTAGCGACTCATTGATTGAAGTTGTAGCTCGTGATAGACAGTGATGGACCGACTGTTTGTCTGATCACTTGCCAAGGTCCTGACAAAGTGCTTGTCTGTTCCCAAACAGTTTGCAAGGACTCTTTGTAACAAACCATCTGACACGTCAGGTAAAGATGTTGTCTGGGTGCATTAATTTTACCAAGAACAAAAGGGAACAAACATTTATGCACTGCTGGCCTTTGCCTTTTTGATAATTAGCCTCTTCACACCCATCAGCACAATTCCTGTAAGGTTTCCTCCTCCAAATATGAGGAGAAGTGATAATTTAGATTCTTGCAAAGCACTAGTAGTTTGTGTAAATATAGCACTGGACAATCACACACTTTGGAAAGCCTATATATGCTGTAGGTGAGAAGTTCCCAAAGTGTATGCACTGCAAAGGGTAGATATGGAGCATGGAAAGCTGTTGTAATGACAAATTTGACATAACTCATAATAAATGAGTATAAAGTACCAACATGTTTCTATTTAAGTAACATAATCACATAGCTATGACTCATTGATGTGAGGCTGACCTAACAGACATTTACTGTCACAATAAGCAAAGTAATCAATTTAAAAAAGTAATGCACAACATAAAATGTCATAACTGACTGCTGAAAGTAAGAGACAAATGGATGGAAAAAAAAGAAGAAGAAATTGAGCGCAAACATCAACAGTGGAACAATAACTAAGTCCACATGTCGGGAATCTACCAAACCACTGTGGTTTGTCTGCTAAGAAAAACAACTTAACAATCCCTTGAAGGTATCAATGAAACGGAACAATGGGTCACAGTTGAACCGTGCAGTGCTGCTCAGAGCTGCGGGGGAGCGCCCGACAAAAATGGTTGGGAACCACTGCTTTAGGTTCACAAGGTCACCGGTTTAAAATCTCCTAAAATTCCCAAGTGTCTCCAACATAGCAAAGTCTCCTCTCCACTACAGAGGCCGTCTCATTCAATCCATGCTTTCCTCACAGCTATCAGATACGTTCCTGGGAGCCAGCATCAACGGGGTTTACCGCATCGTAAAATTGCCATACATGTTAACTCCATGGTGCATGGGTCAAATGAGCCGTGGCAGTGGATGTTAAGTGACTTCAACAGGCTGCACATGTTTGGGTGAGGAATATTTATTGCCACACCGGATGGGTAAGGGGATCAAAGTTTACAGACGGATGGTAATGCAAAAATGCGTGCACTTCAACATGCATCAACGACTCTCTGCAAAGCTCAAAGCACTTGCGCACAATTGCGCGCAGCCCCGGCTCTTTTTCATTGTAGTTTTAAAAGCAGGCACATACAGTATGTTGACAAGTCAGATTCAGCGTTAAGATGACAGCTAGGATGTGTGAGCCTTTCAACGGAGTGGTACAGCATCATCAGAAACCAGGAGAGTGACAATCTCTTTGTTTCCCTCCACACTCCATCACCTGCTCTCCAAATGGAGGCACAATGCAATTTTCACTTATGAATCTACTGCAAAGCAAATAGCATACGCTGTTTGCCTACTCCACAAACACACCCTGAATAACTACCCTGGGTCATGGACTCATTTGTTATTCCTTAATGTGCCACTACTCACCAGGGAACACTAAGGCTGCCACGTGAAACTACACAGCGATGCGAGCGTCATATGTCTAACTGCAGCAGGAATACTTTGCCTTAGCTCTGTCACAGCCGTACAGAGAAATGAAAACACAGTGGAGGCGAGAGCTGCGGAAATATTGAAATATATATTAAAGAATTATTTCTCAATGGAAAACAGCAACAACAAAAGTAATAAAAAAGCAATAATGGAAGTGTTGCGAGGGGAAAGCCACTCAGAACAAATCAACATTTATGTGACATCAGTCAGGTTCAGTGGTGGAGCCGATGCAATGATTTTCAATTACTAAACAGAGACGTGGCGTGTTAGTTCCCTTTCGATCACAAAACACGGGTTCTCGTGAGCTGCTGTTATTTACTGATTAAGTCTTGATTTGAACACTTTTCTCCACAATCACTGGTTTTAATGAGTTCTTTCAGATACATTAAACTTTTCTTCACTTTGACCAGAACAAAACTTTGATTAAACGTAGCCACACATCCAGTATGTATAACCGCATGTTGAATGCTGGGAAAAAAAAACAGTGCAATGTGTGCTCTTAAATGACTTTATGATTTTAAAATCCTACCTCAGATCAGGGACCATTGAATGTGCCTTTCTGTGTGATCTGAGGGCAATGGATATAAACAAACTAATGCAAACCTCACACGCAATCAACACGTAGTTTAGATGCTGCTTTAACCTGTTAGTCTATTGAGGTTAATGTCATATGTGCCTGGGAGCTAGACAGATATAAAACAGATCTCCATTGTGTATCCGCTGCTCATTTGCCACTCTCAATGCTTGATGCTTTTGTCTGTGCTGTGAGCAGATCAGAGTGCTCTGATTTCTTCATTTTCCCGACGGACGTTTTCCATCACAAAACAGACACGAAGGTGCAACAACCGGCTATAAATCTACTCATCGAGGGTCAGGGCCAGTCTGGCAGGTGGAGGGCAAATGCACCTGCAAGCTGGTTTGGCAAATGCAAATCAAAGCAAGACAATGATGATGATGATGCAGAAGAAGATAATGATAATGATGCTGAAGAAGAAGATTATGAGGAGGAGGAGGAAGTTTAATGTGATAATGAAGGAGAAGGAGAAAAAGATGATTCTGATGAAGAAGAACATAAAGGTGAAGGGGAAGAAACTGGCTCAAAAACCTTTCGTCTAGTTTGAGCCCAGCTTTAATGAAGTGAATGAATCCTATTCACTTAGTACATAATTACATCAATAAATACAGATTTCCACCACCAAACCTAGATTGTTGTTGCTTTACCACTTACAAAATATGCAAGCAAACCATAAAAAACCCGACAATGTCGACAAAGGGAGCCCTTTGGCTTTTTTCAATGGACACGGCTGCTCCTGAGCCTCTCTTATTATGCATAAATATACCATAGATATCCCCATTAGGATGCAGTGGTTGACACAATACGGTTGCATGTTTAAATTAGCAAAACTATCACTAAATTGACCTTAAGCCAACTAGAAAGTGAGAATATGCTGTATGTGTTCCTGCTTTGATCCCTTCTAAATAAAAAATAATTAAGCTGAGGCAGATTATTCCAGGTTTAGATGATAGCGCTTACTATAATTTTTGATGTTAATTATATTTTATGTCAGACTTTGAAAAACAGCGATATTTTAGTTGTTTCAGGTTTAAACGGTGAATTAGTGAATGGAAATATCTCTTAGTCATCCAGCCACAACAACAAATGGCTGCTAATTTCCCTGCCTTGCTAAGTGATTCTGTTGACCCATCAAAAACTGAATAGTTAGTTTCCAAAAACCCGAAGCCCTCAGTGTGTATTTCAGTGAGAGTGTCATTAGCAGCAGATGACCTACATAGAAGGGACCGCTGCTTGTTACAGTCTAATTATCACCCTAAATGGCCTGGAAGAGGGGTGGTACAGCGGGAGATAATGTGTTTGTTATGGACACTAATGATACAGTGGAAGCAAACTAACGACCCACCCTGGGTGTCCCACCGAGTTCAGCGGCTTCGTGACTCTATGAAAACTTGGAAAAGTCTGCTCTTAACTGCTTCCTTTTTCCAGAGCGGGAGGGAGGGACGCAGTAAAGGCACGAGAAACAGAGAAGAGAGGAGAGACCGGGGAGGCTGGGGGAAGCCAGGAAGGGAGCAAGCATAATAAAGTCATGCGGAAAGAGAGGAAGGGGAGAAAATAGCTCGGACACTAGTAATAAAACAAGCAGTAATAACAATAACAACTAGCGGCTTTATTGATGTTCAGGTGGAGTCAGGATGGAAGAAATAAGCCTGTTAACGCCAACGAGCGGCGGCGGACACAATTCATGAATTTATAAATGGAATCTCAATCTAAATCTGGTATGACTCCGTACACATATCAACAGAGAAATATGTGCCAAAGTGAAAATTTCAACGTACGATCACACCTTCTGAGGATGTTTTAAAAGAGAGAGCGAAAGGCGACATTAGGAGGCAGGATTGTAAAGGCGGAGGCGAGGGAAGAGAAATGACTGCTGGGTAATCAGGAGGTGGTTTGTAAGCCACCGGCATAAAAGCGTCTAGACAGATGTCATGGGTCTTGGCAGGAGAGACAGGGACATCAGTGTCCACATGACAGCATGACGGAAGGGAGTGAACTCTAGACTCTGGAGGAGCGGGGAAAAGGAAAACGGAGAGAGGGACGCGCACCCTGCAAGATGGAAGAAGGTCACCTCATCTGGAGGTCACCGCGGGTCGAGAATGTGGGGAGAAGAGGGAAATCACAGATTAGGAGAATAAACATTTGATGTCGACATCTGCTTTTCGCCTCAAGATAATTAAGTGTCCTCACAAGTCTGAGCCTCTATAATAAAGACGTCATTCATCAGTGGCATTCAAGAGGACACTGTCATGGTCAATAACACCGCCGTCATTACAGATCATTTTGCTTGCAGTGGGTGAGTGAGACCATACCAGAGTTCAATCAAATCGAAGCAATGCTGAGCCACACTGCACAATAAACAGCATCAGCGAGGAAATATAAACCTTTTTTTATTTTATTTATAAATCCTTCAACAAACCATGCTCACTCCTCTGCGTTTTGTCTGTGCAACATCTAATGAGCTCTTAATTTGAAAGTGCCTGCATGATAACATGGCCCGTCGTTTGATGTCACAGCTGTCAAATGAGACTTTCATCCCAACACGAATGCAGGAAACGCGTGGTAATTGTGTGTTTGCAATTGCATATGCATGTGAATTGAATTTGAATTGAAACGTGACGTGAAAATTAGGTTAAAAATAAGAAAAAGCTGCCGGGGAACGCTGTCCCATGCCGTGTAGAGTTTAGCCAATGGGTCCGAAGAAGGTATTTGCAGAGCGGAACTGAGGTGTAGAGGCACACAGAGGCACGGAGGGGGTCAGAAAGTCTTACAGAGAGAGAAATGTGTTTACCATCTCTAAACAGGTCTTTAAAAACAGGGCAGTCCAGCGCCCTGGCATCTCCTCCTGGGCAGTCGGCTGTGAAAACCCTCATCGCGACCCGCAGCACTGTTAGCTCAGTAGCATATGAGCAGTGCCGTTCTGTGTAATGTCATCAGAGATTGCTACAGGGGCCTGCAGGTGTCAAACATGACTTCAGAGAGGCAGGAGGGATTTGTTATACAAAGTCCTTTTACAAGACAAACCAGGGGGATTAATGTTCATCGCGTCATAGTGTGATTAACAGCAGCCATGTCCTTCTATTAGCCTGACCTTGTTAAGGATGTGTAGTGTGATTACATGGTCTGTAACTATCATGTGGTCCCACCATTACGGACCACAAAGCGTTTGCTGATATCTTCACAGCTGTTGCTATGTTGTAAGTGCTTTTTGTTGTTGGTTACTGTTGTTGTTGTTGTCGTCAGAATGACCTTAAGGCTGCCTGGCTACACTTGCATTTCTGCCCTCTTAAGTGTGAAGCCTCGCCGTCCTCTACTCTCTACTTACTTATTTACCCCACCTCCATCCACCCCCCTCTCTTTCTCCCTCTCTCTCTCTCTCTCTCCCCCTCTACCCCCTCACTCACAACGCTGGCTGCTATAATTAGAGTAATTGGAATCAGATGATGCTGGCTTAATTGGAAAGGAATGCAGACGGGGCTATGGGGCTTTTCCGCATGGGAAAATCAGCTGGAAGAGAGAACACGAGACAGCAGAGAGGCATGGCAGAAGATGAGGTCTGCAGTCACGCATTCGGCTGCTCTGGCTTTAATAAAATTGGCAGGATTCTGTCGTAAACACACAAACAAACTACGGCGTCTGACGGAGCCTGAATCCTGTCGTGTGTGAGCAACGCTAGGTGAGGCACTGCATGTGAACGGGGTTGGGCGTTCAAATTACAGGAGAATGATTAATACACAGTAATGAGTAAAAGCTGAAATTCAGTATCCTCGTAAGACGGCAGCTTGGGCTTTGGGAAGAGCAATGCACAAAGACTTTATAGTGAAGGTTATGGGGCCACGGGGTGATAACGACACATATTGCATGATGAAAGTTGGATATACACTTGCCAACAAAGGGCCAGAATATTAAAGGTTAGAATCCATCGGTAAGAGGGCAAGTTTCATTTAAACTGTGCCAGAAGCAAATTCTTCTTCCAAGTTGAAAGAGACCATAGGAGAGAGGCTGAAAGAGAATGAAAGCAAGAGAGAGAGAGAGAGAGAGAGGGAGAGAGAGGCAGAAAGGGAGGAGAGGTTGGTTTCATTCTGCTCAAAGTCACAGTTGAAAGTCAGCCTGATTGTTTGCTGTTTGTGCGCTGTGGCCACTGATGCGTGGGAAGAGTGTTAGATTCCCTGCAGGCACTGGCAGCTTAATGAAGGAATGAGACACTCTCCCGCTTCAAGAGCTGGGACTTCCTCATTTACACCAAACCCAAGGAGAGCAAATGCTGCAGCTGCCCTCCTTATCAAAAGGGGGCAGTGTGGCATGTAAAGTAAGTCTTTTCTGGGAGTAAGAGTGTGCGTGTGCTCTTTGTTTGTCTAGTTAAAGAACTGGAACTGCACGGAGTCAACAGAGGTTGATTCAATTATCCTGACAATCCCACCGTCTCTGCACAACTCATTTCCTACCACCCAAGTTTGCACCCAGTGTCTGGCGAGCCTAATAGAGAGGCTTGTTTGTCAGGTTCAAGCTCTCTATCTCCGGCTACATCTCATTACACTTAACATGGGGGTGGCAACTGGGGAAGGCTTGAAGAAAACTGTAAGCATGCCTCCATCTCTCTCTGTCTCTCACACTCATTCAGGATCGTCCGTGTGGGCTTAAAATGTGTGTATGCAGCTCTTTTGTTTTGCCTGCTGCTTGCTGCCGGACTGCTCAGAGCCTTTGTCTTCCTCCGATGCTCCCCAGATCTCAGTTCGTTACAGAGCGTAATTAGCGTGGCGCGAGTGGGCTCCCCAGCCGACACACAAAACTCATTAAATTCCACTAGCCTGCTTTTCGCTGGCACACTCTCCTCGCCCCATATTAATCTTCCTTCCAACCCAAACTTTAATTCTCTGAGAAAATGTTTATGGGGGAATAACTGCTTCCGCCCTCACACGCAATAACGTGCATGTTTATTGTGGTTTTTTTTTGTTGTTTTTTTTCCTCTCCCTTAAAGTCAGTGCTGTTTTGTGATGATGTGATCCAAGGTCAGGTCTAATGAGTGTCTGGCTAATCAGATGCAAGGTGCCACAACGCCTCCCTGATGAGCGGAGCAGGTCGGATCTGAGACCGGTGCACTTTCTCTCCGTCCCTCTCCCTGTCTTTGTCTCTGTGTGTGTTCCTGCTTGCATCTCCAGACAATGACCAGGCTCATTTCCAGTCTCCCTCGCTACTAACAGGGCCACACAAACAAGGTCATTCGGACGGCTGTAAGAGGAAGATGTATCATTTACTGGGAGATGGATGACATGATGTCTTCAAAAAGAAAAAAAAAAGCTTTCATTTTGACCAGAAGTATTACTGCAACCCTGCGGTTCTCTTCACCCCTCCACTCTAATTGAACAAAGAGGCAAAAGACAACTGCCACTTGAGCTGCAAAGGAAATTGCCTCTTCAGTGTGGTAGAAAATACACGAACCGTTTTTGAAAAATTGGTGTATTTGTTCAACAACCTAGCCTTAAGAGGACTGAAGACAGATTGAGTAAATTGGAGATGGGTATCCTCTTGATGACCTATCTGGCCAGTGGTGCAAAGGGCAGCGGACCTCCCTACAGTACTTCACGTTAAGTTTTTTCTCACTGGTAGACAGATCATATTCTCTTTCAGGGGAAGCAGTACAGTCTGTGCTAAGCCCTCAATGTAAGCAATGAGGAAGATATTTATAACTGAAACATACACTGATCAGCCACAACATTATGATCACCGGCAGGAGAAGTGAATAATATTGACCATCTTGTGACAATACAATGTTCTGCTGGGAAACTTTTGGACCTAGACAAGACCAGGCACCCCCCACCCCATAGAGACACTCCTTGATGTCAGCAGCCATCCACAGCAGGATGCAGCCTGACACAGACACACAAAAACGCTTTAGGAACAACTCAAAAAAACATGAAGAACAGCACAAAGTGTTGACCTGGCCTCCAAATTCACTAGATCCCAAACTGTTCAAGTATCTGTGGGGCCCCCTCCCTCAACCCATAGGACCCAAAGGCCCCCACTAACAAGATCCTGTTGCCAGACACCACAGGACACCCTCAGAAGACACATATCCATGAGTCTCAACTGTCTTTCAGACACAAGGGAGACCTGCATAATATTAGGAAGGTGGTCATAATGTTATGCCTGATTGGTGTATATATCAATGTTATTATACAATATAATGCTTGCCACTTTATACACAGGTCACGCATAAAGATATGCAAAGATATTTTGGTTCATAACAAACTGATAAGAGCAAACTTAGAGCGAGCAAAATCACTGAGGTAAATCCAGCGTAGTGGAGAACTGTATAGAACAGTATAGCAATGTGTGCGGTATGACTTTTAGGCCTACATCAGTGCTTTTGAAGTAGAAAGAGTAGTGATGTAGCTGAGCAGAATGACAGCTCCCGCAGGGCTCCGGGGCCAAACGAGCGCAGCCAAAGCTCCCGTGGGTCCAACACCTGCCAGATGCAGTGGGATGTGAGCGGGTGACAGTGGGGTATCAGGAGCCTCGTACCCTCTCTCCACCATCCCAGAAAGAGAAACCTCGCCAGGGCGGGTTGAGAGACAGCCACCACTGGGACTTCCACACCGCTGCCTAGCATTTAATTTAACCTACTTGATGGGTGACTGGCTGCATTAACTTGACATTTGCTTCTGCACATCATGTCAGTTGGCGGAGGATACCGGCAAATTTGCAGAACCGCCATAGTGTCACAGACTTCTACTATGAGTTTTTATAGTCTATATATATTCATTTTTTTTATTATATTATCTTTTCATCAGAGAGATAGTGTGTTTTTAATTAGCCATCGAATTTCCTCCACAGTGAGCAGTGACCTTGAAAGGGCAGAGGCTGACAAGAAAACTGGAAAAGTATTAAACGGAACAGAATAGAGAAGTAGAAAGTAAACACTGCTTAACAATGTACTCAGAGTGGAGCCTATCATTATCTAAGTCTACATCAAGTGAGACATCAAAGCAAATATTTGAGAAAAAAAAAGAAAAGAAGTCCAGACTCCGGGATATGAACTTCCACGGCTCCCATGGCTCCTGCTCTCGAGTCAAGTCCGTTCAGTCCCATTAGCAAACTGCAGGTTTTGCTAATGTCTAAAGCTATCCAGGCAGGTAGCAGTCCCCGGTTATGGTAATGGTTTCACCCAACTCTTTGAAGGCACACTGGCTGTAATGGCGTCTGAAGAGAGTGATTGCAGGGTACTACCCTCCAGGGACTCATTAGCAGCGAGCGGAGCTATTTGAAAAAGTCCGGGTATGGGAGAGAGTAGGAAGAAATAGTTTTTTTTTTTTTTTTCCTGGACATGTTTTTTTTCTTACTACAGTTTTCCAGTCAACTGGGAGAAACTGGTTCACTGTCCTTCTCGAGGGCTCTTGCTAGGAATGCTAGAGAGCTTGCGTAGCACCATGGGCCACAGGAGGAATAGAAAGAATTTGATGTGTTGGCAGGGAGCTGTGGAGATACAGACACAGTGAGTGGGAGTGGGGAATAGCCATAGGATGCCGTTTCTCAGCTCTAGCAGAAGATCACAGCGGGATTCGGAGCATGGTGCCACCATAGGTGCGCTGGGAATGCACATGTTGAGAAGCGCATAAGTCTTTGGTTCCTGTTACTTCAGTCTGATCCATGACGAGGGACACTGCCTGCTTCTCTCCCACAAGATTATGACTTACACTGATCAGGCCTCTGTGGATCATCCCACAGATACTTGATACGTTTGGAATCTAGTGAATTTGGAGGCCAGGTCAACACCTTGTGCTGTTCTTCATGTTTTTTGAGTTGTTCCTAAACTGTTTTGTGTGTGTCAGGCTGCATCCTGCTGGGGATGGCTGCTGCCATCAAGGAGTATCATTGCTATGGGGTGGGGGTGCCTGGTCTGGTTTAGGTTGGTGCTACATGTCTAAGTACCATTCCCACAAAAGCCAGGTCCAAAAGTTTCCCAGCAGAACATTGAATTGTCACAAGATGTTATTTACTTCTCCTGTCAGTGATTTTAATGTTGTGGCTGATTAGCGTATGATGCTGTTAGCCCAAAAGTCTCACAAATAAAGGGTAGTTTCAAACAAGGTGCATGTTTGACTGAGTTTTTAAAATAATAAAACAAGATTGTCAATGTCGTGTATTGTTTCGACACAGACAGCGATCTACTACAACGTTAAGTAATTCAGACGTACCCCTGGCATTAATGCTTGCTCGCAGTGAAATGGTCGTTCCAAACACATCGTCAACGATTCCATTGTGGGATCCTTCCTCCGCCTTACCTGAAATACTGTTTTACTTTACACAAAATTTCAACTGACCCAAATCCACACAAAATACTATAAAGACATCCGCAAATCAATTTTCATCCCCACTTTGTCACATGCGAAGAAAAAAAAAAGAAAGTCAGCAGTGCAGAAAGTGCTGTAGCGTGAGGTGTTCGTTAACTGGAAGATCTCTTCCTTTAAAAAAAAAAAAAAGACCCCCAGCATTTACATTCCCCTAAACCCTTCCCTTTCATGCCAAGCCTGCTTTCAATATCAAAGCTCCTTTTGAGAGCCTCTGGTGGAATGATAACAGAGAGAAGGGGACTTTAGTGAAAATGTAAGATCTTGAAAAGAGGGAGAGATGAGGAGAAGAGTGGAAGAGTGGAAGAGAGACGGGGGGAGGGTGGGAGCTGGGAAGACAGCATATCAATCGTCCCCTTAACTGACACGAGTATTCTTTAGTGAGATGTTTTTTTTAATCTTTTTTTAAACATGCCAGGAAATGTGAACACAATGCCGAGAGTGTGATAAAACACCATTAGGCATCCATGAAAGAGGCTCTGAGTTTTGGTGACAATAGGATCCTTCTGTCAGATACGGTGAGGATTACACACAGTGGCAGTGTGAGATGTCTTGTTAAGGGAGAAGGAAGGGTTGTTTTTTCTTTTTTGTCCCTTCGATGACATGTGTACACTTGTACGTGTGTGTGTACACGCTGGTGTGCATGAGTGGGGGGTTTGAAAGTAAGTGTGCACGTGTACAGTATGTTTTTGCGTCTTGCAGGAATGTGTGCCAGCTGACTGCACCTGGAAGCTGTTTCAGATAAACTCAGGCTGTTAGGGATTACTTGAGACAGTGCAAGATGCATGGCAATCTGTCTACACATGTAGGCATTTGTGTGTGCATGTGTGTGTGTGTGTGTGTGTGGTCTGCACAACTTCATTTATATGTGCATATGTTCAGGTGTTAAAAACAGAGACATAAATAATATAAAACAAGTACATAACCCTTTCCAGAAAGCAAAGTAATTGCACACTGCCAACGTTCCAGTCAAGACATGTTGTTTGTGATCTGGGCAAACAAGTTTTGGATGAGGCAGAACAATCCTGATCCAAACTCCAAAATAAAAAAAAAATCTAAATATAGAGAGAGTTCATGTTTACCACCTGCGCTGATGAAAGAAAGTTTTGCTTTGTATTATATTACAAATGTAACCCAGGATGTTGGTATGATGTTTATATCCGGTGAGTCTGAAGAGCAGGACAACTATGCAGCCATGTGGCTTTATTTTGCTTCTGGTTCTGGTTTCTTCTAACTTTGTTCTATCGGTTTCTGTCTGCTTTGTTTCAGTCCAGACTACATCCCTGCTGCCGAGCCTGCTCTCTTATTAGCCAAGTCAAATCAGTGTTATATTTCAAGCCTCGAATCTCAGAGGACTTTACAATCTGCGCAGGATGTGACATTCTCTGTCCTTACAGGGTTGTGTTGGATGAAAAAGAAAACGCCAGAACAACAGAGGAACGACAGCTCCGTCCAATACTGAAGCGTTAGCAGGGGTAGAAATACAGCATGAAGAAACTTGAGCTTGAACTAACAGACTTTTTGGCATCTTTCTTTAGGTAAAGACAAGATTGTACAACAAAATCACACAGTGTTGGATTATAGCTGATAAAGTTTTAGGAGACACTGATATGAATCCACACTGAGTCTACAAAGAGCAACACTGAAATGGGGTTGTATTAAAAAATCTATATTCATTCAACATACTGTACTTTTACCTCTGCTCCATAATTGATTATTATTAATCATTTATCTCTTTCTAAACTCTGATCTCTGTTTAATAGCTAAGCTAAATTTGTCATTTGGGGATGGGATAGAGTGCATTTTAAAAGTTTTTTATTGATGAGAGCTGCCACAGCCAAAAATTAACTAATTCTCTGGGTGTTTTTCACCACACGCTACCCTCCTTTTAAATAAATTTTAAAAAATGTAATCCGGTTTTATGAAATAAAACTTGGGAGTTAAATATTAAAAACTAAAATCTTAGTTGCAATAACTTTAAGATTATTTTAATCCTCCTGCAAACACACGAGCTTCATGTTTGCTGCCGTGTGACCTCTCCGTTGGATTCGAGGCAGCGCGGGGCGCGACGGAGGAAGTGTGCCCTCCCTCCCTGTCTCCCTCCATTCCTCTCATCATCACTCACTCCCACGCTGTAAACATCACCCTCTAGGTTGTGACACTGATGAGGGGAGCCCCCTACGAACCAGAGGAAGCCACCGCAACAGGAGACAACGTGTGTGACGGCGTGTATGTGTGTGTGAGAGAGAGTAAGAGCGCCGCCGTGATATTTATTTTAGAAACATGTTCTGTTTGATATTTGCACACATGTAATGCAAATGCTGGGAAAACCAAAACGCCTCAGTCTGAACTTGCATCCATCTCCTTTCATTTGTCATTGGTTAGATGGAGATGCATTGGCAGGGAGCCTCTATACAGAAGCGTTCATTAAAGAGGAGAAATATAATGAAGAGAAACTAAGCACTGCGTCAGCGCTATGGCTTTGTTCCCTAAAATTCAAGCCCAGCAAAACGCATCCAGTCCTCCCCTGGAGAGTTCTAGATAGGACCTCCACACAGATAATGACTTCTCCTGCCTCTCCTCCTCAGCTCTCTGTTCTAAAAGTTACTCTTCCAGCAGAGGTAGCTTGACCCCAGCATGGTCCCTGGCTTCCTCGATACTTCCTGGAAGGCCCCGCATAACCAGCAGGTTCTGGAGGGCTCCGGTGTCAGCAGCCCCACAGGCCTTTGAGATACTATCTGCCCCTATTTAGAGGTAAATCAGTGAAACCTACCCCGGCAGCAGTTTAAAAGGATTTCTTTCTTGTAATTTACTTTTGCCGTTCTATTTGCCTTTCTCGCTCTCACCTTTCTCTGTTACTTGAACCATGCGGGTGTTTGCTTGAGGACTTAACACGTGATTTGAAGTTAAGACTGTTACAGCCTCTGTTTTTCCCTTTATGCCCTACACCTACAGCTCTCGCTTTGCCACGGACACAGTCAGCAGGCGAGAAGCAAAAATCACTAGAAGGCTGTCAATTTTCTGCAAATAATACAAACAACAGAGCATCAGAATCAGACACGGCACCTCCCGAAGCAATGCGATGGCAATTTTCTCCTTTTGTGTTTCTGACAGGCCTGTGCACCCAGGAGGGGGAAAAAAAATTGAGGTTTCCCTTTGGGAGAGAGTTAACGACATGCTGAGGGCTTTTCAGAGGGAGGGGAGCCTTGGCATGTGCCACTGTAAACAAGCTGAAATGCTGGGAAGTTCAGTGAGTGAGCGGTGCCCTGAGTAAAGCTGTTCCAGCGTGACACAATGCTTTTGATGTGTTGGCCAAGTTTGTATTCTCAACCACTATGACACTTACCGAGTCAGTCGTACACAAACTCTGTTACCCACACAAGAAAACACACAGGCACGCACAAGGAGTGTCTGCACTGTGAGCAGATGTATGCACCGTAGATGTGCAGCTCCAGCGTGTTTATTCATATAGCAGACGGAACGTACTAAGCACACAGTTTTGCCAAGCACAATCACTGTATCGCTGCCTCGCTGCCTCGCCTTCAGACCCATCAATCAACGCTATTCTCGACTGTTTCGCCACCCCTGGCCTGGCAGGCAACGCCACTGACATCTTAAGTGAGTGTTTTTCCATGGTGCCACCAGTTCATGCTGCGCTTTTTTCTTTTTTTTTCCATTTAGGAATGGATGGTGGCGTGCTACAGCAGTGACACATTTTATATTACACTGCTTGGTGGTGAATATCAAAACGTTGTAGTTACAAATCTGAGAAAGTACATTAATCACAAACGTAACAAAGACCGGATGATCCTCCTCGTGGAAGGGATTCAGCAAATATATCACCGTGGCAGGTATCAACCACTCTGGGATTTACCCAAACTAAACAACAGGGCTAGGAAAACTGCTGGAGGTTGCATTTAATATGTTTTTTCTCCACCATCTATAGCATCTGCCTCCATCCACATCCTATCCGGCTCCCCTCTGGCAGCGGGTATATCGAAAACTTGCCTCGACCAAAACATGATGAGCCTACAAATCTCCTGCGCCTGACAGAGGGAGATGTCTGGCATCCCGTGTAGGAGGAGACCGAGATTTGATTACACTCTGTCACAGAGCACTTGGATGAAAAACACAGACCTCCGCCAGAGCCAAAATGGCGTCTGGGCTGAGGGGAACAGGCCTCACACTGTGATTTGTAGCACAGTCCGTGGCATAGTAATGGAGGACCCAAGCATGGTGGGCCTTTTGAAAGAACGTGAAACAACGTGAAATAAAAACTGCATAAAAATACTGCATAGGACTTTTTAACCAAGAATGCAACCTATGACCTTTCCACAGTAGCCATGGTGAAGTTTATACTTGTAAGTATTGATGATTAAGGAATGAGACCTATACTGAGTGGACTGCAGTGCAAACAACAGCAGATTTCTGAGGTTCTCGCCTGTCAACAAAATTAAAACAAAGATGGTGCAGCAACAAAATAAGAAATCACTGGTTAACATGGTTAAATGGGTTTTGCATGTTTGTCTTATTACTCAGTAAACAATGCTTTTCCTGCATTACAACAAGGAATATTAGGGTCTTACATCCTTAGGAAAAAGGTTGATTATGACTTATGTAAAGCCAGGTTTGCATTACAAAATACAACCAAACTGCTGCAGTATGGAAACCCCTTACAGATTTATTCAGCTTCTGAAGTGAACTAATCGTCTATATAATGTCTGGCAAAGACGACCTCTGGACATTCCTAACCCCTGACTTGACATGTATACAGTAATAACATCTCAGACAGACACACAGACAGATACAGTGTGTAAATCATTTCTGCTTGTACAGATCATTTTCTGGCGGGCCCCGGGCAGAGCTGAGAGCAGTGACCATCTGGTTTCCCTGTGTTTACTTCTCTCCGGGTTCAGTTTAAGTAGCGCGGCCAGATTTCACTGGGAGACACCGCAGAGAGGCCGGCTTTAAATCTCCGCATCCGAGCCTAACGCGAACACATGTGCGTGTGTTTGGTTGTGCGTTTGCGACTGCGTTAGCGTCCGCGACAGGATCCAGTCAGAGGCCGAATTTAAATTAAAGACCGTTCTTCGTTCTCGTAGTGAATGACTCAACCCCACATCCGTTGACTGGGAATTTGCATGTATTTCTGTTCACGACTTTCAGAGAAAACACACACATTTCTTCACTTGCGTGGACAGATGCATATGCACATACACACATTCCCATAAAGCATCCCTGCTTTCCACAGTTGGATTGAGTTAGTGGGATTAAAATACATCATTTGGTAATTAAAATAGCAGATGTTTCTGCGGCCAGCCACGCTAGCTGGATTAGGCGGGCTGCAGTGTGGATCCCAGGAAGTGCAGTACAAGGTCAGCCTGCCAACCTGCCATGTGATGTGATGCCTCTGCCTGACAGCGGATGATACACACACCGAGCTGTTAGGGTGCGGCAGGCAGTAGGGAGAGAGGATGTGAAGAAAGGTGGGGGAATAAAAGGGTAGTAAGTACGAGGCCAGATGGAGACGGGGAAAAAGCCAGATGATGAATGGAAAACAGACAGTGACGAAGGTGGAAGTAAGGACGGAGGTCCCTGGTTGCAAATCTGGCGAGGCAGCCTAATAGGAGATTCTAAAACGTAAATAAATAAATAAAAACAAAAATAAACCGTTAGTGGGAGGCCAAGGTCAGAATACAGCATCAGTTCTGCAGAGGGGTGCAGGTGCAGCAATACAGCTTTAACAGAGCTGTCCCAGTGACAAGGTCACTGATAGTAAGAACCTTGACATGACAACAGAGTGTAGAGATAATCTGATGAATGAATGCATTAGAATGCATAGCCCTATCTATGGAAGCAGTGTCTATAACACTTAAAGGCGGCATCACGTTTCACACGTACCATAATCTTAGATTTATTCAAGATGATATTGAAACAACTGTCAATGCAATTTTCTGTTATCAAAGAGATGGTTGTTATCTACATGTTCACACGTTGTGTTGTCACGTTATGTGTACTACATACTGTAATAAAACTGGAACCCTGCAGAAAATCTTTTCTCCTGTATTTTAATTCTTTCAACATATACCGGATTATTTCAGAATGATGACTCGAATGGCTGGCAGTTTGTCTATAATCATTAATCTGGACCAGGTGGAAAGATTGTTAAAATGCTCCCTTCCATTGAGGCTTTTTACAGAAGTCAAACCTTTCTTAGAATAGCAGCAAGCTGCACTGACACTCTTGTCAATCAGAGAAAATGAGCGACACAAAAAGTCAGAAAAAAAAGGAATATGAGCCACCAGAGCAGCACCAGAGGACCTGGTAAGATGGCAGTGGCCGCAGAGGCCTAATAATTGGTTGGGCATGACGGAAAGTCGGGACCCTGCCAGCCTGCCAAATGATGAGGTCATGGGATTGGGGAGCTAGTGGACAGCCAGTTAGTCATGATCTTGGCCCATCCATCAAAGCTGTTAGGAGAATAAATCTAAACGGACAGCCGTCGTAGCGTAGCTTGAACAGCACGGGACGAGGCCAGAACAGACCAGGCAGGAAGGTGTGAAAGGTTTAGTGCGTTTAAGAGAGAGAGAGTCTGGCCAAGGACGGCAGTATTTTACACGGAGCAATAATTCCAGCTAAAGGCAACCAATAAACTCCTGTTTATTTACTGAGAAAAATTAAGATAAGATTAAGAGGCTGCAGCTTCCACTTTTATAGGTCTTTACCATCTGCCTCTTCCTCTCGGTTTCTGTGTCACTGCTATTTTTCTTTTCGCCAAGTTTCTCTTGTTGCTTTCTGTTCTATGGGTGAGCCTGAGGGTTCCCACCACCAAACTAATATGGCTGCCCAGTCTTCAAAATCAGGACAGCAACTCTTTGAGACATAATCGCTATAAAACTCCACCGGGTAAGGTCTCTTGTGAGAGGTCATCAGCTTCCGAGCATTCGAGTGGAGAATGTATCATTTATGGATGGTGCTTAGGAGGCGTTCAGCCCTCTGAAGGCCGTTAACGTCTAAACAAAGAAGATGAGGTGCTGGCATCCCAGAGGACATATGGCACTGGGCCCTTCTACACCAGCGTGTCATCTGTGTGCAAAGTGTTGTCTATAAAGGTTGAAGGCTTTATCAGCACACAGCGAGCTCGGGGAATTGAACTCTCAACCCCTCTGGTAATTTTGTGAAGTATGCAGCGCAATGACTGTAGCGCGCTGACCAAAAATGTCACCCTGCCCTTTCCTCTTGTCAGAAAGTGCCTGTCAGAGTCCTGGGGGCACTAACTAATTACTGTTCCCTGTGCTGGGTAGGCGACGTGGAGGGCGTGCGTGCGTGTGTGTGTGTTCTAGTGTGTATGATACGTCTCGAATGTTTTGTGTGAAGTGTGTGTAAATGACAAAGCACTGTTTCTGTAAGGTCAGGCTCAACTTGTGTATCAGCTCCTTAGTGAGACGACAAGCACAACTACAGTAACAAACAAGTGGAGAAACAAGCCCCTCACTAGTTATGATTGGGGGGAGGAGGTGGAGGTATGGTGAGGTAAACAAGGTGTTGTGGGGTTTATTTTTAAGGAGGAGATACTGAAACACAACATAGAACATTAATTGCCACCTTGGGGCTCAGGAAAACTAAAACTATCCTCGTTCTATCATTTCACAAATTGATTAACTCTCTTATGTTAGAGATGTCTGCAGGTCAAGGGGCAAAGCTTCATTCATTAATACCGTGGTTCACTTCCTGCCTCACCTTCTACTATATGTTGTGAATACTCTCTAAGAGGCTATAAAATGCTCCTGTTGGCATTAATTTGGCGTATGTAATATCAACCTGGGTATTTATTGTTGATTATGACACCTTATATTCCACAATAAATGATAATAAAAGCTCTCACATTTATGTTTAGATTCTTTCTCCTGAAGCTGTCGGGGCTCTGACACGTTCATCAAGACGGGTGTAATGTTGCTAAAACGTCGAGCTAACAAGGGAGTTTTCGAGCCTCTCCTTTCAAGAGGAATAAGATGCACACACTTACTTCATTCCGGCTTATTGATTTGTTTTTATTTTGACATTTTGTCTTGACTAAATTGGATTTATTTGTCACTCTCCGATCGAAAACGCCATTCTTCCCGTTGCCCCCGCTTGGATGTCGTTCACTTCACAGTGCAGAAGAGAATGATGCATGGACAGAATTTGTTTTTATATTCAGTTAGTGAAGGAGAGCGCTTTGTCTCTGCAATTTACATAAATGCAATGTGGAAACTGGAAGTCCTCAGTTGACATACACAAAAACAGATTATTCGGTGAACTACTAGGAGACATAATTCCCATATTTGCTCCGGATTTTCGATTTGGAAACCCTTTATCAGGCATACAGTGTTATTTTTAGCAGGTAGGATCGTATGTCTTACAACAAGTCTAGAAAAAAATGTTCAAAGTAGACCGGTACATGCTCCGCTACATAGCTAGTTGAGAATCTCTGGCTTTACGCCTCCACTTACAGGTCAATCTGCCCGCTAACTTAACCCCTTGTTGTAGTGGAATCGTTATCCTATACAGTTTCCTGTCATTTAATATTTAATTTTTAAAATATCTGCAGTAAATTAACAGTAAAAATGGTAGGAGGTCAACGGCAGTGTTGGCGAACGAAGGCTCAGTATGAAATCACTAACGCAGGTTTACGCAAGGAAAAAAAAAAAGCACACACACGCACGCACACGACCCTCTGAGCTAATAATACACAGCTGCCAAAGGCTACACCTGCTTCGGTATTCAACTGCGCTTGAGATCTCTCTGGCAGACATATTGAGTCATCAGCAAGTTATGAGGATATGTGGACAGAGAGCTTCATTAGCGCAAACACTGCATGCCAGCTAACGCGGCATAATTTTACACCCCCTGAGTATATGTCAAGGTGCATCTACAGATGTGTGTAGTTAGAGCGTGTGCGCAGGATTCATGTTGATGGATCTAATCTCACAGACCTTTGCATACGCAGGAAAAAAAACCTCATTGTTTTAGCGTGCAATAATTAAAAATGTACACTACAGTGTGCCGTACCAAACACCTGCAGGTTATGGAAGGACATTTATGCAACATAATTTAAGGTGTAATGTATTTTTGTTTACCCTGTTGATAATTGGATTTAATTTATTAATTGAATAACTTGTGCATATGTTTGAATATGACTCACTGGTGGGTGCAGGGGTATGGGAGGCTATTGCATGTCATACTTGAGTTGGAAGGCCAAGGTGATTTTTTTTTGTGTGTGTGTGTGTGTGTGTGTGTGTGTGTGTTACAGCGGGAGAGCCATGCTATAGTCAGCAGAACAGGGCTGTGGCTCAGTGTTTGTCCCTGCAATGTGTTTAATGGACCCTCCACACATAGCACCTCCCTGGTGAGGATGATGCTAATTACTGTACAGCACCTTGGCACACTCTCCCGCTGCTCCCCCCACACGCACACCTGCACACACATGTGCACGCATACACACATTCACATGCAAAACCGTGTGCACAAACAGCAAGGGAGACTCCAAAGATCCACCCGAGTAAGCAGGCTCCATGCAAATGCAACCACAAGCAAATAAGCTCACCCTCAACTCGGGCATGCACGTGTATTCATAAACACACAGAACACACACGCACACCAAAAAAAAGAGGACACAGCACTCAGCACATTTCTGCCCTCGGCCCACTCTTTCGCTGTGCCGCCATCTCACTTCATTATGAGCTTCTTTCTCCTACATAAGCGCCTCTTTTTCCGTCCCTCCCTACCTTCATTATTTGTCCTTCTCTGAAACTACTGTAATGCCAATCCCCTAATTTATTTTGTTTGTTTTTATTTTTCCCACCATGTCTCCAAAAATTGGAACAACCTTTCTTTCCCACTGCTTTCCTCCTGGAGCAAACTCTGACCCATCAGTAAACTTCACCTTATCACCCTGAGCGCTGACACGTCTTCCGGGATTATCCCAGTTCACAGGTCATGCCTGCGCATTGATCCGGAGGAAGCGGATCAACATCTTCAGTCATGTTAGCTTGGCTTCTTCACAATGCCTTGGCCTTGAAGTTGAACCAAGCAACCCATAAAAGCTTCTTATTCAAATGGATGCAGTGAGGCGGACTATGTGGGCTTGTAGGGATAGCTGTGCACGCATATGGGTGTACTGTAAATGGATGCAAAACGGCATCCGTGTGTGTGTGTGTGTGTGTGCGTGCGCATTATATGATCCACTGAGTGTTTGGAAGTGTGAGGGTCAGAGAGACACATACACACACTAATAGGATGCAGAGCGTGGTACGGGCCTTTAAGAGAGGGTATGGGTGAGTGTGTGCTGTCTACGGCTGCAATCAATTACAAAGCGTTGGGGCTGCATGTTCTAATCAGAGGCATAAATGTCAGCTCCTTTCCCCCGCACACGCCTCCATTTGCATCCATTAATGCAGGGGTAGAAAGAAAGAGCGTGAGAGCAAATGAAAGAGAGAGCGAGAGAGAGAGAGAGAGAGAGAGAGAGAGAGAAGCCGCCTTGCGTTTCATATGGAGGAGTTGAGAGCAGTCAGGATTTTGAAATGCAGGGCAGGAAAATAGACATTCAAGCAGCAGAGGCAGTGATAACCCGTCAGCCAGGTAAAATGGAGGCAGGTTATATGGCCAGAAGTACTTGGTTAATACTCCTTGACACATTGCAAAGTGCATGAAAATATTTCTTTTTCCAGTTTCGGTGCAGAGGAACTCGAAGAGTCTGCCCACAGCAATGACCTCAACCCCCATCAATCACATTTTGAATGAACTGCAATGGCAAATTCAAGCCAGGCTTCGCAAACACATTTTACGAGCTTACGCGCAGGTCAAAAGATGGTGGCAGCGTCATGTTTGACAAAATCTCTGTCGCTCACAGACTGCTAATAAGTTTAGTTTAAGAGTCCAAATACCAGCTGTGTCACAAGTATGGTATTTGTTTTAATAAAAGAGGAATTGATCTCGTGTTTCAAACCGCAAACTTGCAGGCTATAAATTCGGCGAGCCCCAGGCCGTAACGCCCGACATTAGTGCTCCAACTCATTAATGTTTTTGAGGCTGAATGCAACTAAGACTCACGTCAAAATGCCATCTCGGAAGGGTGGAGGCGGTTGAAGTGTGTGTGCAACGTGCGTGCCTTTGAGCAATTTGGATGAACTCACTCATTAAATTCTACTGTACTGTAATATCTTTGTGCATCCCTGTATACAATTTTCTACGGAATAAAAAAGGACAGCTGGGCAGGAAAAGGGAAAATACAGAAAATAATAATAATAAAAAAAGAACGGTAAGGCCTGAGGATATCACTTTAGAGCCATTACTAAAACCTCTCTCCTTTCCGTGGAGCATGGAGAGTGGATGAAGTAGCCTGTGTGATGCTCAGACAGACAGGCGATGGAGCTGCAGCTGTGATAGCAATTAGACTTTTATGTATTAAACATACCTTTGTGGGGGGGGGAGAAGGGAGGGGGAAATGGAGAAAAGAGGCAGGGTGAACAGTAGCCAGAGGAGCAACAGAATCATATCTCTTCCTCTCTTCCTTCCTCTCTCCTGCCTCCCTAAACAGCAAAACAGTGAAAGCTATTCCCCCTGATACCGTACAGCGTCTCAACGGTTCCAAAGTGATTAAAAGTGTGACAGAAGACACTTGTATACATCTGCACGGCAAGCAAACAACTAACTCTCCCTTGTACTGCTTATGCCGTTGCGTGCCTATAAGCCAAGAGAAGGCACTGGGTTCACACAACTCTCAGTTCAGCTCCTCTCCATCCTTTTGAGGACTAATCGACCCTTCACTCGATTTTAATTGACGTGGCATTGGTGAGCAATGCCTGTTGGATTATTCAGTCAAAAATGTTTAAATAGTTCCTGGCTCGAGGGTGTGAAATCACCCAGACGGTCTTTCTTCATAAAACATAAGGTTTTAGAGACTTGAAACAGAGAAAACATATTAATTCACTGCTAAATCTGCACCCAGTTTCTTTTTGTGCTATGATCTATGCCTGCTGTAAAATGCATTAATACATACACCGATCAGGCATAACATTATGACCACCTTGCTAGTATTGTGTAGGTCTCCCTTGTGCATCCAAAAAAGTCGTGAGACATCAGAGAATGGATATGAGCCTTCTGAGGGTGTCCTGTGGTGTCTGGCAACAGGATGTTGGGTTGAGGGGAGGGGCCTCTATGGATCATCCCACAGATACTTGGATCAGTTTGGGATCTAGTGAATTTGGAGGCCAGGTCAACACCTTGTGCTGTTTTTCATGTTTTTTTTTTAGTTGTTTCTAAAGCGTTTTTGTCTGTGTGCTTGTGTCAGGCTGCATCCTGCTGGGGCTGGCTGCTGCCATCAAGGAGTGTCATTGCTATGGGGTGTGGGGGCCTGGTCTGGTCTAGGTGGGTGCTACATGTCTAAGTAACATCCACATGAATTTCAGGTCCAAAAGTTTCCCAGCATAACAACGAATTGTCACAAGATGTCAGTGGTCATAATGTTATGTCTGATCAGTGCATAAGCCAATAAAAAAATCTTTTAATCAAAGCCCGAAACTTTGCGGTTAAATATCTAGGTGTTGTTGGTATTCAAGGCCACCATTGCCTCCTTCTTGATTGACACCCTAATTCACATGTGCTGCCTTGTTTGCACCGTGCTTGATGGAAGGGCCATATGTTTTATGAGAGGAGGTTATTCATAGGTTGTTGTGTTAACCAGGAACACTGTTGAACCTGTCACTTCCTCTTGAGCTGACGAGCCTTATTAGAGAAGGGGAGGGACGCTCCTATTTATTCATCCCCGGCCGACGGCACGTGGCATGTGTCAAGCTAGACCCACCGTGCATAAGCTTGTTACATTTGTTCAAACTGGTGCTGGATTGGTACAATGGCTTTAGCCAGTCAGTTGTGATGGAATCAGATTTGTTCCTGAGAATAAGTGCGTGGGAGAACAGGGGCACATGCCACAATATTACGAAAAGGCAGATTGCCAGCATGCTAGAAAAAAAAACAAAAACGTGATTGCTCATTTATGGATGCTCGCCGTGGTATCACAACAATAAGCCTTTTTTTTTTTTACGGACGCCTGCCTGTCACCCACAAATAAGCATATGGCTGAAATTATAAAAAAATAAACTCGCAGAGCATGGGCGCACATAGACACACACACAGAAAGAGACACGTTTCATAGCTCTCAACATACTCTGTTTGGCTGTTGTTTTTGTCAGTTTACGACCTAAACCCCCCATTGTTGAATTAACCGCAGGGAGAGGGGTGGATGGGTGGGTGGCTGGCTGGAGCCAGAGTGCCAGGGCTACGCTGGCCCAGAAAAAAGCCACAACACAAACTAACTCTTGGCAGGAGATGGAGAGGCAGTGTTTTTCCAAAAACTGATTACCTTCCCTCTCCCCAGTGGTCCCTCTCTCTCTCTCTCTCCCCTCTTTCACTTTCTCTCTCTCTCTGAGACAAGCTGTTCCCTTGGCAGCTGTTTCGACAATGCAGATCCCTGAACGGGGGTAGGCGGGTAGAGTGTATATTTGCCTGTATGCGACCAGGCAATAGGGACGGAGGGGGGTCGCTAATTCAGGAACCCTCAACATGCAAATCGATAAAGAAACTCGCCAGGCTTTTTCTCACGGAGGCCCTGAGATGCTGAAACTGAGCACGATTAGCACTCAACACCAATGTCAGACGCCGGAAACCCCGCTCTTTCTGATGGCCTTGCTTTCTGTCGCCGACCCTTTCGTTCAATGGCGGGCCCCCGTCATCGTGTTTTTCCAGGTGTAAGCTCTCCCGGTGAGCCGGTTTCAGCGCTACAGTTACACCGGGTTTTGTTGGCCTCGCAGGCGTCACACTGAAGGGTTATTAGGAATATTCTCTCGACAATTCAACACAGTCAAACTCTGCTGACGTGTAGATGTGTCATCGGATCATATTATATTCTATATACACACAGCATACGTGTTGAAATACGCCATTAGGAGCAAAAATAACAAAATGACGTTAACAAGGCTCTCCAGGCAGAGCTCATTAGAGGATAGACGATACTTCTCTGCCTAAAACATGAGTCAAATGTGCAGGGAGCCCATGGGCAGGAAACAAACACATCATAATCTCCCCCTGTAATTGGGCAAATGAAAGATGTTGCCATTGGACAATGCCACTGAAGCAGACGGCAACAGAAAGGCAATGCAAACGTCCCACTACCCCAAGCTTGGCTTTCCCTCTTTTACAGCATTGCTCCGAAAAGGTAGAGAGATAAGCAGCATTTCAGCGACCCAGCAGATTGTGTGTCTCTTTCTGTCTCACACACATTAACGCGCACACACACCAGCAAAAGTGACTCTCTCTCGTCTCCCATCAAAGCACCTTTTTCCTCCAAGACCACCCACCGAGCGCGCTCGCTAAGAGCCCGCCTTTGAGCCCCTAATGCACAGGCAATGAGATTAGGGCCGTCGATGTAAGCCTTGAATTACTCACGTTATGACTTGATTGGCCAATAATTTGATTGGAGTCACATCTCTACTTCCCCCTGGTTCTTCAGATCCCATCTCATCCCTGTCCTTCCTTCTCTCCCTTCTTTTTCTTCTCCTCCTCCTCCTTGTCTCCCTCTCACTTGAGACATACGAGGAGAAGTCGGGCTGTCAGCTTTTGAAGCAGGGTGTGACCGTTTCCATGGGGAGCACAAAACTGATTCATTACGGGGGAAAGACGTCGCCCCGCCTGCCGTGAGTCAGATGCAACCTTTTAAACTATTAAACAAAAACATCAGATTCTCTCGTGACACCGAATAACCTTTCTGTTTCTATGTTGTGACAAAATGAATGCTCAATATCTGGTATAAAATGGACAGAAACTGATGGACAGCTCAAACAAGACTACTGGGTATTGTCGAAATATATACTCACTGTAAATCAATTAACAAGACAACAGGAGGAGTTTATAATTGTTAAAAACTCTTGTGTGTTGTTATTGGCCTCCATGAAACACAACACAATAGTGCTCCCAACAACGGCGACAAAAGACAAAGAGAATGCCAAATACAGTCTTTATTTCACTGATCCAATAATTACGGGTTATTGTGTGGTATATCATCAGACCTCACAGGGATTAACACCATTACAGACAGCGGCAGCAGGTAATTTACATTTTCATTTCGAGTTCTGCATCTGTGAATTTATGTAACAACTAATGGTGGGTGGTATAAAGGCGGAAACACTGGTAGCAACACATTGTAAGTAGAAATCAGGGCAGAGGTGTAATTTTGCCCTTGCAGCTTGTGCAGGGATGAACATGTGAAGTGAAGGAAAATGTGCACTTTTAATTTTTAAAATGTTTAGAGATGCTGCAGATGCACAAATCTGGTAATATCGGAAAAGTGTTCGGCTAAAAACACGATGCTCTTGTTGCATTAATCACGGTTTCCTAAGCAAGTGTGTGCCCTTCAATAAAAGAACAAGATGATAAAATGATGATGTTAAAACAGCCTCTTCAGATAAAACGACTTTTCCAGAGCTTTTAATTACAAATACTCCTGTTTCCATGGGCCGTGTCGGACCATTTTTAGGTCAGATCAAGCGGCACTCAGTTCAGATAGAGAGTGATGTGATGCACTGAACAATACCATCCGTATATATTAACTTAATCTCACAGAGGAGACTGACTGATTATTATTCAACGTGGCAGTGCCTCCCTACCAGCTAGCTCGTCAAGGCTGCCTCTTCCCTTTTCTGACAGTTATGAGGTGTACGTTCCTTGTTAATAAGTGACTACTGACTCTGTGCTATAGCGCAGACCGTAGGAAAACATATGGCATACGAAGGTCTGACTTGTTCTCACGAGGAACAGCAATGGATGAGAAGGCCAAGCCGTTTTCTGTTTAGATATCCAACAGAGAAGTCGTATCATCAGAGGAAGAACTTCAACTTCACTGGTTCGTCAAACCAATGTGAGGCAAAGGGCAAGAAAAGGGGGCATTAGCAGATCAACTGATGTGCAAACAGCCCGGAGTACATATTTAAGGGTTTTCCAGTCTTATTTCACTACGTGGAGCCAAAAGAGTCGATTCTGTTTGACTGCTAACATCAAAATGAATCTGTGAAGAGTGCGCTCTGCAAATTAGCCTGGGAGATATTTTGTATCTGTGTCACACACCAAGCAGAGAGAGGGATGCGGATGGATGCTCCCTCCACTGAGCGCGTGGTTTGATGATAATCACATGCCTGGTTTTTCCTCCCATCTCTAGCTCGTCTACCGTTCTGAATTTGAGTTTGAGTTGTCACACTCCTGAGAAGAAGGCAGCCATCTGCTATGAATCATACCATGCTCTGAAGCAAATGTAACAACACAGACTTGCAGCCATGTAAACACAGGCACAACGCAAATGGTGGCAGCAGACAAAATTGTAATTGCTGGCAGAAACAAAGATATCCGTGAGTGCTAAACATGTTTGACACATATGAAAATTTACACATCCAAGAGAACACAATGAATCATACACAAAATCTAAAAAGCATGCGAGTAAAGCAAACAGAAGAAATTGAACAGTTTGATGTTAAGCAGACAAAAATCACAGTAACCGTCTGTGGCAGTCAAAAGGAGCTACTAAGACATCTTCAGGAGTATTTTAAAATTCTGTCAAAGAGAAAGGTCACCACCTTGATGGTGAAATAAGATAACCAGGGGACAACCGTTACTGATACAACCCAAAAGATAATGCAAAGATAAAGCCAGAGATGGCAGCAAGATATCTCTCTCCCAAAGCAGCCGCAACACTAGCACGGCACAGAAAATACGGAGATAACACGGCAAAAAACAATGTACCACAAGTAAAGCACAACAAAACCAGCACGCGGGCCAAACATCGAGCGTGGAGTAATAGAAGGAGACAGACTCGCTGCTTTTAAGGGTGGAGTGGAGGAATAAGAAACAATGACAGACATAACAAAGACAAACGGAGATAACAGGAAAGAGGGAGAGAGGCGACACAACAAGTCAGCGTGCAGTCGCACAACAGACATCAGAGTGCGTGCAGACAAAATATTGACACTGTGCACAGGCAAAAAGGGCAGCGGAGAGTTTTGAGTTGAATATAAATACATGTGCATGACTTTCTAAAGGCGACGTTCTCAAATAAAACTGCTTATTAAGACAGAGAAACCTGTGCTGCTCCCCCACACACTTTTAGGAATGATGATGTTATGATTTCGATGTAAAACATTTTGAAGGAGAGGCAATGATCTGATTTCAGATCCGTGGCCACCTACCCATCTCCTCTCTCGGTGTCTCCCTCTGAACTGCTGACCATCTCTTACTCCATCCACTCCCTGGACATAACCACGCAGGTAAAAGATCCCCGACTCAGTCCCTCGTTAGCCTCTATTTCTTTTCTTTCCTCTCACCTCCAAATCCATTTTTCTCCTCCCCTGCAGAATAACAACCACCGTGTGTGTGTGTGTGTGTGTATGTGCGTATACATTATGTGTGCGCCACCTTACAGTCTGAGGTCTATAGATAAACTATGCTGACCTTATGTTTTCTAAGATCCTTCCTTTCTTTCTAAGCGGAGTAAGGTCAATAATAAAAGATAAGACACATCATGTGAAAACACACAAAAATATTCTTCTGTCTCTACAATCATCTCCTCTTGCATGGCTACGTCCGCACACAAAGACTGACTGAGTGAGTGCCAGTGAGAAGTAAAGGATGAAAAGGGTCCCTCTACTCTGGCTTCGCTCTTCCTCATTAGCAGCTATGTTGGTGTCAGAGAGCTGGTTCATCAACCCCAGCCCTGATCTGCCCTGATCGACTCTGGCTGGACCCGCAGATCCCCCCTTACTACAGACCTCTCCCTCACGTATGATTGAAGCCACTGGAAATGGAAACAGTCGGTGTAATTTAACATGGCACGAACGGAGAATTCATTAAAGAAGGAGATGGAGAGGGAGGCGGCGAGCGAGATGGGGTGCTGCGGAGAAAAGATGGTAAGGGCAAAGGAGAAGAGGGTGGATTATGAATGTGCGCGAGTTGTGGTTAAAGAAAAAGGAAGAGGCTTGTCTGATAGTATTTATCTGACGTGAAAATAAAGAAATAGCTGTAACAATAACTAGGAACTACACTAATTATTGCTGGAACATTTACATATCTATACTGTATATATATATAAGTAATTGCCTTGTTCTTTTTTCTTTTGCTGACATATGCAGTGCTGCACAAACAAGTGTACAGTGGGTTACTGGTCTATCTGCATTAGCATGGCTATGGTTTAAGTGAAAGCAGGCTCTAATCTGAGTGTGTTGCAACCAATACCCAAAACCCCCACTAAGTATGACCTGTGTAAAGTGACTCTGTGTGAAGGGAATGTAAATTAAAGCGTGAATGTAAGCAGTAAAGTGAGCATACGGACTAGTACTGCTGTAGTGGATGGGTCACATTAATCAAATGAAATGTTCTGGCTAAATTAAGGATGAATTCAAGGCTCTTTTCTAAACAATATAGCCACAGTGTGCATTTGAGTAAGTAATGACAACTTGCCATGAACTAAACGTGCGTTATAATGTTGGTAAGTGTATATTTTGGCCCAAAATATGGATAGCATATTAATAAAGAGATCATTTACATATTCTCCATTGGTATTCTTGTTGAGTAAGTCCTTTTAAGTTCTGACACAGACCATCTTCTTTGCTCTACTTAAACTCCAAACACTCAAACAGCCTCATTATTATGGATCATTCACAGGACACATATTCCTTTGTTATTCTATTGTAATATTTTGGAAAAGTCACTTTGGAGCCACTGTACAAACTGATTAGTCTAGTGTGCAATGCGATACCATGAGACCGTGCCTTTCAGACAACAAGATCTGCCAAGTATCTGCCAGTACTGCACGTCTTGCAGTTTTGCATAAGTAAGGTGAATATATGAATAGACAAAAAATATATAAAAAAAAGAAAGAGTAAAAGCCCCAGTGTTTGCTCAAAAGATGTATAGTGTGAAATTGTGCACCCTATGCAAAAGCATACTCATTTCCGTGTAAATTTACTGAATGATCTCGGTGGGAGATGAGTCACAGTATTCAATTTCGCTGCATTCATGCATGCATACTGTGTAACTCAATCAATGCAAATACACCGTGCAATCCATTCTGTGATACTGTGTGAATCTTTGATCTAATTTCTTTCCTGCTTTTAGATAAGGTTTATATATATATATGTGTGTGTGTGTGTGTGTGTGTGTGTGTGTGTGTGTGTGTGTGCGCGCAGGTAGATACGAATGTGCCCTCAATCCCTTGAGTTCCCACTACATTTTAAAGTGTCACGCTGGAGGCTTTTTTATATAAGCAAAAACGACAAAGTAGGATTTATGGGAACAAGTCAGGGTAAAATTACAGTTTTCCAAAGGATATCAAACATTTCTGAAACATAAAATTCAATAAAAGAAAATCAATCGGTGCTCTCTGTTTAGATACATCAAAGGTACATCTGCTACCAAAGACGACCGCTGAGAGTCAAAGTGCGATTGTCGGGGTTGAACCAAAAAAAGACGTGTGCGGTGACAGCAATGCAAAGCAGAGGCAAGGGTGAATGGAGTGATAGACAGGGGGAATGCAGAAATGGTGGTGTATATACGTAGGACTGGGGTAGCTGGCGGGCTGGCATAGAGGAATGCAATCGCTGAGTTAATTGGTGTGACTGATGAAGACAAATTGAAACGGGTCAGCTGAATCAGAGGAGAGAGAGGAGGGTTAGAAGAGAAGGCCCTTTGTGAAGACCTGGGTATGCATTCAGAAGCACAAACAGACAAAAAGTGAAATATACTGACTGTTGCAAGATGTGTAACAGATCCCATTTAAGCTTATGGCTGTGGGAAATGGATTTCTACTGGTTAAAGAATGCACCAAATATTCTTGGTGAAAGCGCTCCTTAAAACTGAAGCCGCACCATTGATTTTCCAATATTCACATCTATTCACAGGTTGTCTTCTCAGGGCCAGCTAAGTAAATGAATGCAAAGCGTTTCACCTGGTCTATGTGTGTCAGTGCTGAGTGTAGAGGCCCCGTCCTTTGAACACCGTCTCTGTGGGCCCGCTAATTGAGCCAGATCAATTCACAGAGACAGCGAACAGGTTGGCACAGTTGCCACATCAAAGAGATTCTAATAACTGCACACTGTGGCCATTACCAAGCCTGAAAAAAAAAAAAAAAAAAAAAGAAAGAAAGAAAGCCATATTTATGTTTGCTTCAAAGCAAGCATGGCGGCATTGAACATAGCGATAATGCAGGGCCTCCGCTATTCTTTTTCAAGCCAACAATTTAGACACGAGGCCACTTTGGAGCAATTTGGGAAAAGAATGGGCTCTATTCACACATACATAAATACAACAACTCCAAATTGTACTTTAATTGGATCCATTGTTGCTTTGAGAGTGGAAACCAATAAAATACGCATGCAAAAACAACCTAATGACAGAGTGATTTTCTTAAGAAGAAATTGCAATAATGCCCAAATGATTCTTCCGTGGCTGTGCTGAGTTTCACGCAGCAGCATTCGTGTACAGCTCTGTTTTAGTGCAGGAATGTTCAAGGAGACAGGGACAAAGGAATACAATGGATACTGCAATGTTCTTATGTGTCTTACACTTCTTCTGCAGAAGCTGAAACAACTGATCAGTTATGAGATAAATAACCACCACTTATAACATAACTATAACATGGCTAGCATGCACTATGAACACAATTCATGCCAAACCATCCAATATAGCAGAACTCTACTGAAGGATTCATTTTTGACCGCTGCTACTCTGCCTCTGCAGGATTAGTTATGCCGACGCCGTCCATTGCCAGTTCCTCTTCCCTTCCCTCCATGCATCCTTTCAACACTCCCCTCTCTTTGCCTGATAAGTGATAAGTTTGTAACTTTGTTCATTAGTGCTGGCCTGTCTCCTGCTGTACTGGCTGTCTGAGGTGACATTACGGCTGGCAAGGCTCTCCCTCTCGCCTTCCAGCGCTCTTTTTCTGTTCTCTCCCTCTCAATTCCATTATTCTCACACAGTCTTTCCTAACATTTTTTGCTTAATCTTGTTGTTTTTCAGTGGAAATCTCAGCTCTCGCCGATTTCTACTTTGTTTCCGCACCTCTGTTTTTCACTTTCTCTCATGCTCGCAGCTCGGCACGTCGCCGCGCTGCTCCGCGAAATAATTTACCACACGCGGTGCTCCCGCGAATGATTGAAGCGTAATTAGACGGCAGAGACAGTGGAAGCCAACAGAGGTGCTTGGGAGCCAGTGCTTGTCAGATGGTCCGTCTCACTCTCACCGGCTTTGCCCTTCAAAACTATCACTTCCGCGGGAGGAACAGGAGGGGACTGCGAGAGCCACAGTGGAGCTAACTAGCGAGTGATTGTAAGTGTTTTCATGACTCATATTAGCTCACCGCACTGCAGATCTTTTATTTATATCATTGCCCCTTAGACATATTATAAAGCACTCAAAATCATCACGGGAAAGAAGCCAAAGTCATTTAATCTCACTTATTCTTTAGTGGATGTTATAAACAAAACTTAAGCTTACACAATACACATGTTGACCTCATGGCCTTCCGCTGTAGGTAAAAAGGGCAGCTATTTGTAGGGAAAGCAGCATTAGCTGTGTGTTACAGAGCACCTGGAAGCTCCACCGTCACCTTGGTGGAGTGTATTAAAGTCACAGGGGCTTACTAAAGACTAAAACTATACTTGACAATACAAGAGTGAGGTATATGCTGTGCTTACGCACTGACAAGCATCATCCGGATGTTGTATTTATATGTGATGCATGCATACTAGGCACAAATATGGAGGGAAATGAGCTGCTGACTGACTATAATCATAAGGATGCCCCTGTTGATGGCAGCCGCAGAGGCAAAGTGCTGATCGTCACACTGACACCATATGCTTTGCGAACAAACTCTCAGGTGCGTGTCACAGGGGAAATGACATTGCATTCAGTGTGGCGCACAGCGAACAGAGAGGTGAGTGACGCTTCTGGTTGAGCACCTGTATCCCCAAAGTCTGTTCAGTTATCCTGATGTGTACACGGCACGCTGTATTTCCACCACATATTCTCCAGATTTAACCCATGCAATGAGGGGGCTTCACTCGGCTAGCTGCTGTCAGCAACCAACTGTAACAGCACTGTCAGCCGTCCCTTTGATTATCGCCCGGAGGTCACCCTGTGTTGAGGCGAACCGTGGGGTCCGGGGTGTCGGCGGAGCTAAGACGTCAGAGGAGTCACCTTTAAAGGATAATAAGAAGACTGCTGACTGACTGCAGACCACCCAGAGGGGGGATCCGTGCTTTTCGCATGAATATAAATGTGATATTGACAGGAAATCTTCCCCAGGAGAGAGGAAGGAAAAAGAGACAGCAGAGGAGACAGAGCAATGGGAAAGGGAGTGAAAGCGAGACTACATAAGAGAGATAGAGAGAGAGAGAGAGAGCAAGGGAGAACACTCCGGTTCGTTTCACACCGTTAAACCATCTGAAGCATCCGCTGGTGACTACTGGTTGATGGGCCAGCGCGTGCACTGTGTTATCATAAACGTTTGGGATTCACTTCATGGAGGCACTTTAATGATGCTTTTAGCATAATTCCCCCGCTATAATGTGAAGTGAAGGGCGAGCAGCGCCTTTCAGTCTGCCTGTAGCTTCTGTGAACCTTATAAATACTGGCTATTTGAAAAGGGGTAGGGACGGGAGACGCTCCTGCACCTCAGGCTTCACCCTCAACGCTTAAACCAGAGCACTGATGAAAGCTCTCCAAAGACAAATACATTTTTTTGCATGCTATTTTAAAAAATGTCAGTGTAAAATTGTATTTATTTTTTTGCCTCTTTCTTTGACATACCAGGCCCTTGGAAGCATAAAAAAAATAAAATAATAACAGATCTGCAACCATCTTTATAGCATTCTAATCCAAAGTTTATATCAGCCCTGCCCAGCAAAGCAGGCCGTGCATTGTTAGACTTCATAAGGCGTTAGAGTTGTTGTTGCTAATTCTAGGCTGAGAGGAAAAAGAGGTGAAAAAAGAAAGTACAAAAAAAAAAGACAGCTTTGTTTTCACCCGAGCTGTTATCAGTGGAAGCTGACTGCAGCGAGAATAGGGAGGGATGATTTCCATAAAGACTGGCTGTTGTCTGAAAGCAAGCAGCTGTCAGGCGGAATTACCTCTCCGACACAGACACCACAATCGAGGGCGCCCTTCCCATAATTCAGTCTGATTGGCTCAAGGGGAAAATGGCAGCCTGTGGAGAGCGAGGCGAGCGGCTGGTTGACAGGTTTGCATCTGCGAGAGCTCGACGCGGCGTTTACCTGTTATCATTCTGTCTGCTCAACGTGTCAGTTTTCTCAGTTCGGAAAGCTACCTGAACAAAGTGGCACAGAGAATAGAGTCGGTGGTGTGAGGAGGCAAGTGTGCGCCGACGCTCTGCTGCACACAGACACACAAAAACACGAGCGTACTTTCATTTCAATACTAGAGGGAACAAATTATCGATGAATCCTGTTAATGTTTCTTACCAATCTACTCCCTTTAGGTGCAAAACATTTAGCTCATTTTTATTAAATATATTGGCTGTGATTTATAAAGACACAGTGTTTTTATAGTTTATGAAAAGGTTAAAAGTGAAACTTGCCAAACTTCATGAAGCAGGGATTATATGTAAGTCTTCATAAAGCAATTGGATATATCCTTTTACTGCTAACAATGCAACAATTAGCATATCAAGTAGGCAGTTAAATTGCCAAAACTCCACTGTTAAAAAAGTTTGACATACAGTATTTGCTAATATTCATAATTTCTTTGGACAAAAGGGTGAGATGAGAACATCAGGACCAGTCTCATATCTTTACTCCAAGCATGGAGCTAGAAATATGAAGCCCTGGAGCTCTAGAGCTTCTAATAATCACAAGTCCTTTAATTGGTTTACTCTTGTTTTATTTGAAAATATATTTCTGAACGTTAGTCCTAATGTTAATCTAGGTTAAATGCCTCCTGGCTTTCATATTTCAAATAAAAAAAATAACTTATAATTAGACAAATTCATCTACTTAAAATTACACACTGATAAATGTGCATTTCATTGAATTTCTACCGTGTATTAAAATGTTTTGCTTTTATAAATATACACATAACCAAATATGAACTGTCAGGTTCATGCACGAACTTGCACATACACACACCGCCGCACATTCGAAAAAAAAAAAAAAAAACACACACACACTCCACACCTATGCTAAGAGCTCTTATCTGTGACTTGTGTAGAGGTGAGTGACAGGAAGGGAGGCGCAGGGGGGAAGTGTCCTTTAGGTGTCTTAATTATGGCTCCTCTCCTCCCTCTCGCTGTCACCATCCCCAGGGGAGGGCAAGACAAAAGGAAGGCAATGTTTCATCTCTGCTGCCTTGGTATTTCAAATTCCAAGGGGAGCAAGAGGAGAGAGACAGCGGGCTGTTACTTTGGTTGCAGAAGAGGAAATCAAGTGACGCTTCCTTTTCCTCCCGTTTCTTGCCTCCTTTGCAGCTGTGTTTAAAATAAGGAACCTTAATAAAAGGGTTTTAATGGCGCGAAGGCAGCGAAAAAGGCGCAACTTGATTACTGTGACAGTTTTATTTAATGAGCTCAAAGCCTTTGGCTCTGACTTGCTCTTCGTTTATTACTTTGTTGTGGGGGAGATATATGTGACAAAACGGAGCAGAGGGAGCGAGAGAGTGACGCTGAATGCTCTTATTGTGGAAAATCGTCTGTGGCATTTGCAATCGTCGTCGTGATTTACACCTTCCTCAACGCCCACCTGCGTTTTCATCCAGCCCCACCTGGGGAATTTTCTGCCCTGCCATGAGAGGACGTGGGCGGGAGCGTAGAGGGGGTTTACAAGAGACACCTTGGCAGGTAGGCAGACACAAAGACAGCATCCTGTTAATTATTGATGGGAATAAATTGCACCCATTGGATGTTTGGCAAGGCAAATTATGGTGGATGTGAATACAAATGTCTTTATGAATGTCTCGGCGCTGAGGAATAAAAGGACGGAGGGAGACAAAAGAACCGAGCAAAAGAAAATGGGTTAGTGAGGAGGAATAGGAGGTGAGGTGGAGGCGGTAGGAGGAGGAGCTGGTAGAGTGATGGTAGTGATACCTGGTAAAGAGACATTAGAGAGATGCAGAGGGAGTCTATAAAAGCAAACTACTCCTTAATGTCTCTCATAAGTGTGATAAAAGCATAGAGCTACAGCACCGAACGCTGCTCCTTCCTTTTGTGAGAACAGAACGAGGGAGCATTCAAAACTAAACTATTACACACAAATGCTAATAGAAAATGATTTCGTGAATGTGCCAACTTACACACACACACGTGCAAACAAAGATTCTTAAAAAGGTCAGCTCTTTTGTTTCGGGACACAGGACCTCTCTCGTGAAAATATTGACAGAGAAAAAGGGAGCGATGCAAAGTGTGGTCTTAAAACGGGCACGGCTTCTTATCTGTATTCAGAGAGCCTGGCCTCTTATAAATATTGGAAGAAGGACACTGGTGGGGGGAAAGGAAACGGCCAAATGGTGCATTTGAGAAATGGCACACCTGAGCACCACATGGAATATCATCTCCTCCTGTCAGATCTCATCCCATTTGATCAAAATAATTGCCACCTTCATCGTTATCATCAATTCTGTCATCTTCACTGGCGCCACCGCCATTCTCCATCTCATCAGGCCTTCTTTGCCTTCAAGGTGGGGGGTGGGGGGAGGGGAGAGATTTTTGGATCAGATCAAATGCGTACCATCTCATCTGAGAAAATCACTCATGGTGTACCCTCCTGGTCATCACCATATTTATTGCTCCAACGCTCCTGACATTTTCTTCACCTATTTAGATTTTCTGACACTACCCAATCTTTGACTGGGACGAGAATAGCCTGGTTTAGTCACGCAGGCTTGTTTATCATAGCTGTCCGGAGAGAGGGGGCCCTGCTGTGCTTTACTCTACGCTAAGCCTGTGCAGTCAACGGGGAAATGACAAAAAAAAAAAAAAAACGAGCAGATAAAAATGAGGACAGGATGATCAGTGCTAGCCTGAGGGCTGATTTACAAACAATAACAGCAAAATACTTGCTCCGCTACCACAGTTATTTTGTCAGGCAGCTAAATGTTGTTCTGTTTACATGAGGTACACGACTCTATTGTTGTGGTTAATTAGATTGTAGCCTGTCAATGTGTAGCCTCCTCTAAACTATATCTCTCAACGTGTGCGAGTGTGTCTGTCCGTCAACCCAGCGCTTTGGCACATCCCACCGGGGCTCTCTTTGTACTATTGAAGCAGTTTGTCTCATCTGCTTTCACTTTAGCGCGCTAATAATGCTGCACAACACAGCACAAGCGGCTGGTCTGGAGCTCTTGTTAGATCGGGACCGGCTCACACACTGGCAGCCACATGCATACTCTCACACACATCAAGCCCGCGTAACCGCTTGAAATACTTGCGCACGTCGTGTGTGAGACCACAGCTTTGTTTTTTCACGGTGTTGGTGCGATAAAACAGACCCACGTGCACAGAAGTCTCCTCCCAACTTGTCATTTAGCAGCTCAAAGCAGTTAACAGCCCAAGAGTCTTCTTATATTAGAGCAAGTTTGTCATTAAACAGTAAAGCACTGTGGAAAATTACTTCCTATAAAAATGTGTTTATGGTCAAAAGCAGTTTGGATGTGGGGAGCTTTCATATCCATCCATGAAGTGGGTTTAATGTACAGTATTAGATCCCCCGAGGGCGCCGCAACAAGGTGCTAATGATGATGCACGGCGAAGTGGAGACGATCACTTGTTTTTAAACACTCCTTACCTTGGCCATTTGGGCCTGCACACCAGTGGCTTTGAGAGACGACACGGCCTTCTGTGCTGCAGCTGGGCTGTCAAAATCCACAAAGCCATAGCCTGGGGAGAGGAAAAAAAGAAAGGCAGAGAAGGGAAGAGAGGGAAACAGACATTAGTTAAGAAAAAATGAAGGCTGATGACTAACAAGGAGAATGACAGGCACTTGGTAATTGTTGCAGTAATAGGTTGGTAACATGACTACAGAGGCTGCCAGTTCTCATATCTGGTGAGCACTACATTGTTTGATAATTAGCGACACTGACGTTCATAGGGGGATGCTATGCATCTTAATTAGTAGCATGGATGAGCGATTTAGTAATAACAAACCCCGGCACCCTGCCCACCTCCACGTCCACACACACATGGTCTGAAACCCTGCACGCATCGCAAACACACACAGATACACACACAGATACACACACTTGGGTGCAAACCAAAGAAAACCACACCGAGAGCGTAAGGATAAAGAAGAATGCTGCTGATAGTTTGTGGTTTAATGAAAACTCACACGCATTCATTTTAACAAGCAGAATAATTAATTTAATTGCAATTCGTGAAAAGTCCGTGATTAAAGAATATTACACACATGTACACACTCGTACGCACGCAGAGACGTGCCAATTAAATATTCAAAACATCACTTGTTCAGCCTTTTGATTTTTGGAGACTATGAAGCTGGCTGGCCCACAACGTGTTCCTCAACACCCGGCATATTAACACAGCCCCATTTCACAGCCTCCATAATCCTCTCCCCGGTAACAAATCTCTCAAAGGTTGACAGCATACCAGAGCTGCTGCCATTTCTCTCTCTCTCTCCGTCTCTCTCCGTCTCTCTTCCACACACATAAAGACACGCTATTTCTCACAATTTAGCCTTTCTGTTCATCTTCTTACTGACTTCTTCCACCGCCTCTAACACACTTTCGCTCTCTTTCTCTCTCATATTTTTCCTGACATTAACAGCCACCAGCCTCCATCTGGAAATTCATCAGCGGAGGAAAGCGAGGGGAATGAAATCTGCGGCTGTGATTTATGAGTTATTGTGATCCCGACGTTCTCCGGGATGTATCGGAGACGGGGGTCACGTCTGTGTTAATTAAAATTTGGTGGCGGATTAAAAGCAGTCAATGGTGCCCTCTGATCCAGTGTTTCAGAAGGAAAGTGTAATTAGAAAAGGATAATGGCTGTGAGATGGAAGGGGGGGCTCACCATCACGATTACCCCATCAACTTCCCAACAATCCTGGGTACTGTAACACCTTGCTTTCTCACCAGGCCTTTGTGCGGGTTATATAAACAGAAAACATCTCACTTTTCTCAGCGATTCGAGGCCCGCGTGTTACGGTGGTGTTGAAGTGGAGTGTCGGGGGCCATTTTCCCGTCGGATGGCGGTGAAACACTGTGGAGTAATGTGAAAATCATAACCTGTGGCGGAGGAGAAATCGAGCGCGAGGACTGATTAATGGCCAGCTGTTAGAATGGGGCTGGGAGGGGCGGCTCTTTAATTGTGGAAATATGAAGAGCCAGAGTGAAATGTCCAGATTCAAGTACAGGCGATAATCAGAGAACTGGGCCTTTTCTTCACAAAGTAAATGCTGTTGAGGATTACTTTTTAAGCATATGCCATTAAGTGTTTCGTTATATAAGTAAACCTGTTAATTTGCATTTAATCAGTGTTTAAAGAAGGCCTAGCTTAGCTTATAAAATGATTTAGTTGGTGATTTTGGCTTAATCACTTTCAGACAAGCATACAGTCTCTCTCATCTTGACCACGCATATATTTAGAGTTTTGTTTTTTAACTGCAGGTCTTTCTGCAGCAGTTTTGATGAGTGATTCTCCAACACAGGGGTTATCAACTCATTTTTCTCGACAGACAGGGCCAGATGCTCTCGTAAAATAAAATAAATATTGTATCCTGAGTAATATATTATTATTTGATATATTAAATTTCCTTCCAAATTTGTGTTATTTTTTAGCCTTTGTCAGTGTTAACAGACTCATATTACCTGTACTGCCACTAGGGGGGGACTGCGATATTTTAGGATCATTTTTGCAAAGCTGTCAATCGACACTGACCAGGCATAACATTACGACCACCTTCCTAATGTTGTGTAGGATCAGAGTTGTGAATTAAATGTTTTCTACGTCTAAAGTTAGTAAAAGGTGCATTCTCCATTTACTCTTTTCTTGAAAAAAGCAGTTCTAACATGACATGTTGGTGTTTTAAATTCCAAATTCCAACGCTGTGAGCACCACAAATAAAATTTCCTTTGCCTCCTTCACAGTAGGGTGGTGGCAGAAAACCTGCTTTTTTTATCATTTGTCTGAAATGACCATTTAAATGGTAGCAAGCTCTTCCTATTTCCATTCTTTAGTACCTATTACCAGCGCATTTAGAGAACCACACATAGTGCTACTGAGGCCCTCTGGGCAGCGGCTGATTCTCTTTAATAATCAGAATATTCCAGCGGTGGATACTAGGAACCCCAATTACAAATTTAATATTCGCCGCACCACCACCTGGAGTGCACTTATCAAACTTTTAGCAGGATGAGGATTTTAGAGAATGCTGACCTATATTACCGCAGCTCTGAATGGAGGGAGAGGAGCGAGGAAGGCAGGGAGAAAGAATGCAGAGGAAAAGGTGTGTACAAAAGAAAAAGGCAGAGCGAGGAAAGGGGGTTATTTAGGGTCAGCTGAATGCACTGAAGACGGGCGAATTAACGGGCCGCCTCCAGTAATAGATCCAGTTTGCTCTTTCCCTGTGCAGTTATTGTGGCTGATATGTGCATAATGATTCCGTAATGTGGGATGTTTGATCTGTTGCCACAGGGTAAAACTGTTACAGGCTTGTTTTGTTGAAAAGGAGAATAATAATTGAGAGATATGGAGTCATTTTAAGGCTCTTTTACTGCCTTTATCCAGCAGAATGGTAGTGGAGGCTACGGAAAGTCTTTTCTGTGTGTGTGCTTGAATACTGAGAACGTAGATATTTTACTTTTTATATGCGTATATGTTTCATTCTCTGTAAGTAAATGCCAAATAAAATGGCAGTTAACTGACTAACTCAAGTATTCATGGCACAGTGTTTCATCCCCTTCTTAAACAAATCTATATATTGTAGTGTAGAAATAGCAATTAGACATCTCTCTAGTCAAGAAGTTCTGTCAAGAATTGCACACTCGTTAGCCCAACTTGCTAACCATGCAGCAGAAAACCTAATGAATCATATGTATCTTTTTTTTTGCAAACACAAATGCTTTGTGTTTGCAAAGACTAGTCTAGGCTTGTACACTTTTGTATACTAGTTAAATATGTTGAGAATTACCAAGTACAGTGTCTACATGTGTGCAAGTTTGTGGGTGCAGCAACTCGATGTCACACTGATCCTTGGCGAGCCACTGAGCTGAAGAAAAAGTCGATTAAGTTGTGGAAAAGCAGCAGGGTCAAGAAACAATGTCACACTCAATTTAAGACATCGCATTCCACACACTTAAACATCGCACGCAAACACACACCCACCCACCATCACACACACACACACACGGATGCAGCCAGAGGTTTCCTGAAGAATGAGCTTCTGAAGCCGAGTACATGCTGCACTGCTACTGTATTCAGTGCGGGTACTCTAGAGTTACAACCTCAAGTGGGATGCAGAGGGCACGGTGTTGCTTTGAAGCCTCTGCACAAACACAAACACCCAATCGATAGCTGTCACTTAAAAGCAGCTCAAAGTGACTGACTACATGAGTGGTTGTTGATAATGCTGTGCAGCTGCACACTAATATGCACACGCACACAGAGTTGCTGAAGGACACATATATCCACGCAGCCACACTGGGATGATGACACACACACACACACACACACACACACACACACACACACACACACACACACACACACACTGTACGGACACATAGACCGTCACTCCGAGAGGAATAAAGAGAACATGAGCTGCCATATCATATTTCCTGGTCTGGCTGTAACTGGGAGACTGTCAAGATAAAAGGACCATCTTCAATCAGCTACTACAAGATGGTGCTACATGCTACATTGCTGCTCTGCTCGGTGACTGCGCTTGCTTGCGCCAATGTGTGCGCATAAGGCTTAAACGCAGTCCCCTTACGGAGATGTAGAACCACCTCTGGCTACGCTCCACACAAAAGTCTTCCATGGAGAGTGGAGATAAGGGACTCATTACAGAGCATGTATCGACATATCAATCAACTATGCATCATTCATGCATTCACCATCAAATTATGCTAATCCTAATTACTTTTGGGAAAATGACTATTCTTTATCTGCTAATAGTCGGGATTGTTTGGGGTTTCCCACCTACAGTATCCCCCCACCCCCCATTTTATCCATTTTTCACATTCTCATATTCAGCACTAATGATCCCGTTTTGCACCGCATACAATGGAATAATAATGTCTTAAGTATGAATAATGAATCAACGACACGTCATGGGGCATTACAATGGCGAGCAGGGCAAACACTGTAATTGTTTACGTCCTTGTGAGAAGAGTTCTGAAGCTGCTTTTGCACACGGATGATTAATCACTGCGGTTACATGTATGTTAATAATTCCTACTTTGCATGTATTAAAGTAATTATGCTTAATGGAGGAGATATATGGGCCACTCAGTGGACAAATATTCATAACAATGCTGTAATATGATTCTTGAGATTAATGGCGTCACGGCTGAAGTACTGCATCGCGTTCCCTCCTACTATTGCACCAGTGCATTGTAATCCACCTACAGGAACGTGATTGGACACATGTTGCCATGGGAGTTGTACCTGTTCTGTTTTGTGTAATAGCTGACTGAATGATTTGGATTTTGCAAATCAAGAACAGACCAGTTAGTGTTTGTATATTTGACTAAAACAATGCCTAGCATTGTTACTTTACGTGCATGAATAGAAGCTTTTGAAACATTTAATTGCTTGTATATTTATAAATGTCTTTTGTCCATTTGGGGATATGACCAGCCCTTTTGGCCTGCAGGGAGTGTGGTGGAGGTGGTGGTGGTGGTGGTGGGGGGAGGTAGTGGTTTTGGGAGGCTGGGGTGAGCTGTGCAAACACTGAGGGAGAGGACAGTGGTTTTAAACAGCGAGATGGCATCCATGACTAACTGTGGCCAAGCCTTGGTCACACTCCAAACCCAGAGGAGAGCATCCTCACTGGGACTGCATTCCTCCGTCCTCCTCCATTTATCCTGCACCACCAGCAGCTGACTGATGATAAATTTTGTGGCTACCCTCCACTAAACCACGCGTTGGTGTGTGTGCGTCAAAGTGTGTCTCTGTGCCTGTGTGTTTGTCGAACGGGTGTGTACAAATGCTTGCTTGCGTGTGACCTCCAACTTTCTTGTTTGTGTGTGCATGAGTAAACAGGAGAGGATCATAAATCTATTCTTTTGTTGAAAGAACCCGCAGAGAAACATCCGCAACGCTTATTTTTTTTTTTCAGTGCCGCGTATTAAGATGTTAGCTTTAGGCCACAAACTTCTGACCACATCACTGTCATCAGCGTTTTAACACAGCACAGACATGACAAGTCATGAGCCAACACTTCCCCAATAATACTACTGCCTCGTGTAGATTTGGCATCCTATGAAATAAACAGCCATGCTTCAATCTGAAAACATGTTTAAAAAGTTATACGAAACTGCAGCTCTTGGAGCCACTGTAAATAAAGATTCCTCATTTACTTGTCCAGTGTCACCCTCCTACTTGCCGTGTGCTTGGAGACAATACCAATTTGTTGTAAAATAACTCTCACAGAGGGCTCTTTTATATTAGACACTGGTGAAGAGATAGCAGTACAGGCAATTAACTTATCAACCCTGCAACATGGATTTATAGCCAAGGCATTCGTCTTGGGCTGAAGCAGCCAGCCTATTGGCTGTATTGTATTTCTTGTCATCTTCTCTTGCAGGTGTAGGAGTGTCCTTGTCAGGGAGCTGCAGTCGGGATCTGCAGAGGGCAGAGTGCCAGGGCTGCGGGCCAAAGAGGGCACTGGCAGCTCATTGTGCTGAAGACAAACTGAACATGAGGTTGAAAAAACTAATTCTTCAACCAATATCTGTGCAACTATTATAGATGAGATCTCAGGAACAGCTAAGAAATGATGCACATATTTGTAAAATGATTCAGTGCAGAATATGAGCGGAACAGTTTGACATTAAAGCAGCACTGATAATAGCAAAACACTTTTCTTTATAAATTACAGTTCTTTTCTTCTTTTTGTAACGCTGAATCATGGATGTGCAAAACTGTGCAATATACAAACAACATTTTCACAGGGAAAATATGCATGTACTCTAACATATGGTTTCACAATGTCTTCTCTCTATCTCAGCATTTCTTTCCTCTTCATTTGTCTCTATATCATTTTCTCTCTTTCTTGTGTCGCTTAATTAATTCATATCTATTCACACTCATTAGCTGCAGCACAGCCCCATATGGCTTCCACTACATTTCCAGCTCTGAATTCGGTTTAACAGTTGAGACACCATTTACAATATATGCGTTTGCCGGAAGAGAGGCCCACAGCGATATTACAATGCACACTGTGTTACTAAAAAATGGTATCAAGACAAATAGAGTTCGGAGTTTCTACCCTTGCCTTGGTGTTCTCTGGCGGTACAAGTGTATGTTCATAAAGCTGAAAAGCATTCAAAAAGAAGAAGGATGGAACGCATCTGAATAAAATCTCATTGCTGCCATTCACTGATTTAAAGTGGAAGAACATTTTGTTGAAGAAATAAAAGCAGCCTCCTATTAAACTGCACAGGCACATTGCTCAGCTCTCCGCTAGCTTCATCAGCTTGCTAACTTAATAGCGAAACCCTGATGTGTTTGGTGCAACATGTGAAGAGCACTCGAGAAAGGTTTGAGACCTGAAGGGTGTTAATTACTTGTCAAGAGGTTGTTAAAAAGAGACCCGGGGCAAAAAAAAAAAAGAAAAAAAGAAAAGAAAACGAGTGGCTATACAGAACCCACACGTGGATATCACAAAGAACATACACAAGGACTCACACATGCAAAGCGCTAATGCTAACTCTGAGCATGGACACTTACAAGCAAACTGGTAAATGCCAGCATGTACTCACAGAGCCACACATGTTAACATACTGTGTACTCAGAGCAATACAAGTGTGCCCACACATTCTCTCTTTCTCTCTCTCTCACACACACACACACACACACACACACGTTCAGGTTAGAAAGTCAAACAACCTTGAATAGCTACTCATTATGGCACTCGATGATTTGAAAATGCCACAAGCGGTATAAGCACATTTCTACACAAAGAGCAGGTGGAGGCCTTCCTTCACACTCCTCTTTCACGTCACCTACAGCGTCTTAAAATACCACTTCTCTCGACATTCTAACAATCTTAGGTATTCACGCTGAGCACCATCTTCCGCGGCAACGTGTCATTCCCAGCTGACAGGCAGTTTGTAATAAGCAACGCAATCACGTCAGGTGTGAGCTGAGATGAGAGGACAGGCTAAATATTTGAACAAAGCCGGATCAATGGGAAGCAAGTACCCTCAGAACATGGAGGAAATCTCCAGGTAGAGACAAACATTAAAATATGGACAAAGACAAATTGTCGCATTCCTCTGGACAACTATGCAGCCCTTTTCTTTTGTGCTGCATCTGTTAGCCATCCATGAGGAACGGCCTGGCCGCCCCCAGCTAGCCTTCCTCTTCTTTGCAGTTATGATTTATGCCTTCCTTAACTAATCAAGGGTGTGATCATTAGTCAAGGGATGTGCAAGGGGCCAGGGCCTTGGCAGGTCAGTGGAAGGCCGTATCTCACATTGTGGTTCCCCCGCCATCCATGGGTTAGCTCTGGGATAAGAGATGACTGGGGTTACGCCTCCTCACCTTCCACCAGTGCACGCTGGGGCATTTGTCAATAAAGGAGACAAGTAAAGGACCTATGACGCCATGATGGTTACAAAAATCTGCAACAGATTCCCAAGAGCGTGTCTGTGCTTTGTTTAAATTTACTGCAGATATTTCTGTCTTTGTTTAGGTGCACACAGTCACAATAACACAACGTAACAAATTCCCCAAATTTGTAACGGATCAGTTTGCAAAAATGCTCTTGGGAAACCTTGGTCTATTTTGATCTGTGATTCTCCGGCTCCTGGGTTTCACCTCACCACGACCTCCGCTGTGCACACACTAGAATTAAAAATACAAACACATAAAGGGAGACAACCACACTGCATGCAAAAACAGCACAGGAAGTGGAGGGGGTACAAAAGGTCAGAGCTCAAGGAATGCAGTGCTCATGGCCCAACTGCTTCTATTTATGACAAACTTGGCTAATCAGTCGTCTACTTGGTACATGGCCAAGTTGGAACTTACTGGAATGCAGAGTGAGGCAGGCAAAGAAGGGGTGGGGGGTACAAGAGAGTTTTTTGTGTGTGTACAGTATGTGAATGGGGTTGTATTGTGAATGTTATCCGGTAAGGTTCTGCACGCCGAATCCATCCAAATCAATGTGATTATCTCTCAGCTATTGCTAATTAGAATCATTAATACGCAATGCAAGCAGGAAACCACACACTCTTTCCCTCCCTTTCTCCTTCGGCTGATCTTGCCTCTTTCTGGAATGGCTTTAAGGGAGCACAGGCATTTGGAAAAGGTCCGTAGTTGGCCACACTTCAGTCGAGATTCTCATCTGCACATAATTCACTTTCAAAGGGCAGAGGGGGCGGCAAAGAGAATCCTTAATTGCGCCGGCACAGTGTACAACATAGACAAATGTTTGTATCTTGGCCCTCTAATGAGAAACCAATAGTGGATGCAAAAAGCACTCTCGGCCCGCCCCCACTCCCCCCCATCCCACCCCAAATACACACGCACATGACAATGAAAAACAGGCCTTTTTGGTGAGCGTCACGTCATTCATCAATAGCCCATAGGCTCAGAGTCATGCAATACTCCACTTAGGCACTGATGCAGTAATAAATCTGTTTTATAGAATGTAACGTTGCCTGTATTTCTCCATTAGGTTGATCTTGTGGTAAGGGCAAAGGGATGCGACAGATTGTAATGGTCAAGTTTCTGACAGACTTTTAATTTGCACCATGTAGAGGCTGCACATAGCACTCAAATCTGATCCACTGTTCAAAAAGTTTACATTTTTGAAACAGTATGTAAGAGCATTCTGCTGTAAATGTATACTAATTACATTTTTTCCAGATGGGTATTCAGCCAAATGCTGCTTTAAAGCTTCACAATCAAATGTTTGAAAACTTCAAACATGATTTAAATCTGTAGGGACAAAGTAAGAGGTTAGCATGTTTTACATCAAGTCACCCACATAATAAAGTAAAGGCGACGGTAATTCTTTCAAGATGTGAGTTTATGTAATGCCCTTGTGAGTTTTTAGCATCCTCATGTAAAATGGATGGCAAGTTACAGGGCAAAGAAATGAACAACAACAAACTGCCGAACACCCAGCCACGAGAGACTATCTTCTCATCTCATCTATCTCCCACAATTCAATGCGGTGGGCCGTCGCGGCAGAGCGCCAGTCAGGCCGGTGAATCTCTGCACAGTCTTATCTCCCAGTGGCGGAGGAGGAAACGGAGGTCCTTTAAAGGGCTGAGGTCATTTCCTCTGCCTCCAGGCTCTGGCAGGAAAAATAAAACGTCTCCATTCGGTCAGTCCTGCTTTATTTCAAATGCCGCCGCTGCCTTTTAAGGGGCCCTTGTGGGCATGGATGGCAAATGAGTGGTTTTGGGTTCTCACAATCTATTCCTTTTCGCTCTCCCTTTGCCACTCTCAATCCTCCACTCCATCTGTGATCTAAACCCCAAATCTCTGCTGTATTTCTACAGTATATGTGAAAGTGGGGAGACAGATATATAGATAAAGTATGAGAGGGAGAGAAAAAAAAACAGAGACAAAGACACACGGAGGAGCAGAGAGAGAGAAAGAGGGGGAGAGAGAGAGCGGAGGAGCATGAGAGAGATGAAGAGCTGAATGCCTCCTCTTACCCACAGCGCTCAACAGCCCTAAAGCCCTTTCACAACTTCCTGTTCCTCTCTGAACTGGGCTACATCCAAAGCGTGCGGGTGTGTTTTTATCGGAATGCACAGCTTATATGCAACTGTTGTGCACCCTTGTAAGAGTACAGGTGTGAGTGTCATGAAGTGAGGGAGGGAGGGAGGGAGTGAGAGAGGGAGGGAGGGAGTGAGTCAGCGCTGGGATGATAGAGAGACTCATTGAAAGGCCTGCGTGGTGCGGTGGTGGAAGAGAGCAGCCAGAACAGGCAGGCAGGCGCGCATGCTGTGATGTTAGGAAGAGGATTGATAGATCTATTGCGTGGCCACTGCTGCTGCAAGAGCCGAACACACCTCAGGCAGATGGATGGGGAGTTTGTGCAGGGGTATGATTAGTCTTTGTGTGTGCGTGTGTGTCAAGTGTGCCCTTTGTGTTTGACTGCGTGGGAGAAGTGTAGTACATGATCTTGGAATGTAGTTTTTGTGATGCAGTACTTCAAATGAGGCTTTATGCCACATGCACACACACACACATCCACTCAGGGCAAACGTATAGACAGATGTATGATAGCGGAGAGACAATGTGTGTTCATGTTAGTGCGTGGGCACCTTTGCTGGTTTATATTTGTATGCGCACTAAACACCGCGCTTCCCTAACACCTGACCTGTGACTAGAGAAAGCGTCTGCTTTTCCACAACAGACAGCCTCCACTCCCACACTCACCGATCCATCTCACGTATCATCAGCACTCAATCTTCTATCAGCACTCCTATGCAAAATTTCATTATTGTTCCAAGAATTCATATATATCATATATATATTATATATATTATACTGGCACAGAAAGACATCAGTATGCACACGGCATTTACATTAAAGAATAATAGACCTCCACATCATACAGGGCTGCTATAATATTATTTTTCAATTCATTATTATATATGTATTTTTGTATATATATGTATATATATATGTGTGTGTGTGTGTGTGTGTGTGTGTGTGTGTGTGTGTGTGTCTATATATATATATATATATATATATATATATATATACCCTTGATTTTTCAAACTTTTATTCATTAGCATTTTCTCCTAGTAACATGTATGTGATATGATATGAGCCAATAAACCCTCCAACACTTTTACCTATTAATACTATTTATCACAAAAAGTTAGGATTTATTCAGCGTATACCTAATTAGGAAAGTAGTTCTATACTATATTTTGCCATTAATTAGCATACATAGTGTAAGTTTATTGTATAACTATAGCGGCTTGTCAATAGCAATTGGTAATGCACCTGTATTATTTATCTGCAAAAGGCTGATTAAACCAATGTCTCAAGTTTTATCGATCTACACGTGCAAAAACTGCTTACAACTTGCAAGTGCGCTAGACAGCAGCATTGTCATACTATCGATTAGGATTCTTTGTTGAGTTCTTGTCTGAAACAACACGCAAGGTCACAATGGCGAGAGAATCAGAGACAACTCATAATCCAAATATTAGATTCCTGTAAATGCACAAGGGCATATGCTGATACTAATAAACCTCGCAGACACAAATAAACAACCTGCAGCGCTATCCACTAAATGCCAAGCTGCACAGTTATGCTATTGTTGACTTAAATCAACTTGCAGCTTTTGCCGGAAAATATGTCCAGAAACTGCTAACCCTAACTTACTGTTTTTATACTTTTAAGCTTTGTTTTTTTATGAATTATGTATTATGTGACTCACTCTCTCACTCCCTCATGTTATGACACTCACACTTGTGCTGTTACGAGGGTGCACAACAGTTGCGTATAAGCTGTGCATTCCGATGAAAACACACCCGCATGCTTTGGATGTAGCCCAGTGCAGAAATTCATGGATGAGGCATCTTCCCAGGAAACAAAACACTGAAGTGTTTAACATTTTTTTGCCGTACGCGAGTTTTGCATGTAACTTATTCCAGTGCTCTCTGGCTTTGAGCCGCCTGCTGGCTCTGACGGATGTACTGAATGAAGGAGCTCCATAAATTTGTCTATACCTGCTTTAATGCAGTGCATATATACATATTTACTGTCTTCTGCATCTTCCTCCTTTTCGAAATTCTTTCCAAGAAATTATTTTCTCATAAGTCGACAAAAAGAAATAAAAGTTGAGCACAATATATGTTTCCTTATTTGTTCTCCAATGGCTGATTGTTCGATCTTTCTTTCTGTCTTGGCTCTTTTAGAGATGACTGGTCCTGAATTCTTCTCTAGCCTATTTTTTTTTTGTTTTCTCATTGTTCTGGCAGCGCACTCACTGAGCTCAACCAAAAACAAACAACAAAAGCGGGACAAGAGATGGAGGAGGAGTAGGAGGAGCAGGAGGAGGAGAGGGATGCTCGCTGTGCGATGGTGCCAGAGCGATGATAAGCCCCCACCCTGACATTTAAACAAGTGTCAGGGTCACAGAGGTCATATGACTTGAAACAATGCATGACTACATCAGGGCGATGCACTGATTTCACTATGTTACGGAGAGCGCGCGCCAGCCCAACAGGCTTCAATACACCTGCTTGTCTACTTTACACTTTGATACCTGCTCACCTTTTAAGAAATACTGAGATACATACGGAAGAGGTTTAAAGCTGCTCCGGCGGAAATGATGTTTTTGTGCAGTTTTGCTTCACCTCGACTCGTCTTTCAAACGCTAAAGAACTGTAATTTTCTTTTCAAGGTTACTAAGCCCTTCTCCTCACACTCTTTCTTCCCCTCTCTCGCTCACTGGGTGCAGAGCAGAACCATCCTTTCCACTCATAAAATACGTCTGCTTATATTTGCTTCTTGGCATCTCAGCTGCGCTGCATTCCAGGAGGGTGAGTTATGGGAAATGTTGTCTCCCACACAACACAGTGCTAAGCTGGGCTGATTTTTTTTGTGTGTGTGCTGGGCATAACTCAGGTCAGCCGGACTCAGACAGCAACACAATTTCTCCTATTTCTTCAATCAGTGAAATTCAAAAAGGTTTGTCACTCCTCTTTAATCCACTCTGTTCTGTGACCTGTAGATACATCTTTCCTACTAACATGCATCCACTGGTGATTTTTAATAGCCGGTAGGCCTGTTGGGATAATCACCCCTTTTTTTTTCCTACCCTCTAAAAGGCAGAGGTTCTTTTCCTCAACATTTTGACCCAGAGCATGCCTGGCAGGATAAACTCATGTGTGCAGCGGGGTTAAGAAGGCAGCTTCACCTTGAAAGGCCACACTTCAGAGCCCGGGAAACCACAAAAAGCAATTAAAAGTATTGATGGAACTTCAATAGCTCTTAAACAGTGCTGCCAGACACCTCAGGGCAAGTAGCACACTGGTCTTTTTTCTTCTTCATCCCTCTGTTCTCTATCTTTCTTTATAACATTTTCTCTTTAGCCTTCTCTTTATTATTACGGACTGATTAGAGGGTGACAATGATAATAATTGAAGTTTATCCACTCCCAACTAGCATGTTAGTCCTCTAATTGGTCTAATTGTGCGTAGGTTCGAGCATGTAATTGTGTGTATTGTGTGTGCTTCAGATTCAATTGAACCAGTGATGCCATTGTCGCATGTGTGCATCATTTACTCTGAAAACATGAACGGAAACATCCTTCCCAAAGGATTTTTGTCCTTGTCCATACAAGAAAACAGGAAATCAAAGCAGACACAGGGAGGGTCCGAGACAGCGGCTGCTCCTCTGAAGCAGGGCAGCGCCATCCAGCAGCAGGTTGTTTACCCAAATCCTTCCTGCAGCATTGAGCCAGCTACTCACTAAATCACTGATTTACGGCGCGCAGCTTCCTCGGCTGATGTCTAAATTTATGAGAGGACTTGGATTGCTGTTCCTGTGACAAGACAGTCTAAAGAATAATAGCCGGTGCACTAAAACAAGGTGGGCGTAAAAGCCACAAAAATGAATCACTCACCTTTGCACTGGTTAGTGTTCTTATCCAGAATGGCCTTGGTTGACACTATTTTTCCATACCTGTAAAGAGAGAAAAATAAAATTTAGTGATTTTGACACAGAATGACTCACCAGACCTTTAGCTGGTGGGGCAGTTCAGTCAGATCACCATCCTGTGGTTGAAGCAGATATTTAATTTTCTATACTCTCTGCCATTCGGTGGCAAAACCAGTAATTTGCAAAGTCGCACACGTGTCAAAAGCCGCGGGAAAGAGAAATCACCTGAGGTTAATAACATCATGTGTGTGGCTGATTTTAAATGAATGTGCAGCCCTTTGACATTTCAGAGAGTCACTGGACATTTTCAAAAGGTCTAAAAGCAAACAAGTTCAGTAAACGATGCTAGTACGCAGCATCAAACGTTAAATTATCATGACGTCCAAAAAACACACGATGAGCAGGAAACACAAAGTGAGTCAAAGGAATACTGATATAATATGATAATCAGTAAGCTTTAGAGGTATTGGTGGATGTGTTATGCTGCTGCTTCCACTCTTGCATTAAGCTAAGCTACCCCTCTGCTGTGTCCAGCTTCGTATTAAAGAGACATTGAAGACATATTGAGCAAAACCTTACGACCAATCTGTGATGGATCTTCACCATAGACGCTGGGTACGTTCGTACCCTGCGACAAAGCCTGACATGCACCATCCCAGAACTGTAACTACATGTCACAGTGATGTATACCACAGTGGCTCTGACTGGCCCAAAATGCATCCCTCATATAAGTCTCTCAGCGGCTTGACGACACAGCCTCCCACACACCATCTACTCTGGCGCGTTGCGGTGAGCTCAGTGAAAGAGCATTTATTAGCTCCAACTCCAACAGGAGCTGTTCAGGACTGATCGCCACCGTTTGAAGTACACGGAGGAACTCAAGACAGCTGACTAGCCGCCGACGAGCGTTTAAGACTGCATAATTACAGAACCACGATGACACACCCGAGCACAGTATAAATTCTCACATCGGCCTACGCCACTCACATAAGGCTCCAGCAAAGACTCGTGCATAGATCCGCCCTGAGAGTATGAACCTAGCTGTAGCTTGTGGGGTTCTCACTGAACTGATGTCACGGTTTTGAGGGATTTGCTGGAACAAGTCTGATCTGTGGAAGCTTGTAAGACTCAATTTACAGGACTTAAGGGCTCTTCTGCTAAGGTCTCGGTGTCAGATACCACAGATCACCTTCAGCTCCAAAACAAGTGGAAAACAGCCCATTAGTCATGTGTGGTCATAATGTTTTGGCACTATTTTCGTCTGGCTCTCAGTGAAAGAGGAACTTTCCAAAGAAGTTGAACCATTACAGCAAAGTTGGCCCGTCTATGGCAGAGTCACAGCAAAGCGAAAGCTGTTGAACCATTTGGCGTACAGACCTTAAGTTTCGGTCTCTTTGAAAGGTAATTCTCTGGAATTGTTTTTTCAACAGGCAGAATTATTGTAACTGTGACTGACACTGAGTAATAGAAGTCTGAACCAAGTGACCAAGGTTCTCATACTGTATATGACTGTAGCTGGAACGTATTACCCGGAAAACATAATGGCGTCAGAGTATTCACTTTACCCAATAACTAAATATTCACTTACGTTACGGCTCATTTTGCAAAGATCACATTTTTCTTTTCTCATTTTGGCTAATTCCATACACTTAATTTGCTATTTGACTTATTCACAGGGAACAAAAGAGGTTTACAATGCAGTAGTGAAACCCAGTTCATAAGCAGAAGTTGATGGATAGGAGCCGAAGACAAACACGCTCATAAGCTAACATGTTGTTGGCACAGGTATTATAAATCTTTATTCCAGTCCTGTATGCGTACTGGGTTGCTATGACTTTTATTTATTTTTTGTTGGAATTGAAATACTGACCTCACTGACTGACTGACAGTGAGTTATTCTATCTGCTTGTATCAGCTAAAACTGCTGCATTGTGTGTCGCGCGAGAAGCACCGCGGCTCCGTAAGTACAGTTTGCGCCCAATCTGCACGCGCGGCTACACTGTATGTATTTGCATGCGTGGGCAGGTGCTTGTGCAATTACACTTGCGCATGTGAAGCGAGCATGTCTGTGTATAAATATGTAAGTGAGAACAATTCCCCGTGTGGTGAATGCACATCACAATGACTGAACAGAGGAAAAACAACCACCCGCACGCACACACACACACACTCTCACACACATTCTGTAGGGAAGAAGCAGTGGTGCATCCCGGCCCATATTTCACCAGCAGGGGATAATTGTGCCATTTCTCAACGAGTGGCGGAGACTCTATTTACTGCACGCTGCGGTGGGATGGGTGGTGGATATGAACTGATGAGCTCCGAGAGGAAAACTACCAGCTCACACACACTAATACAGACACCACACGGGCATGCCCACACACACACACACAAATATGCACACAAGGAGACAGCACTCACCAATCAGTGGATTGTCTCTCTTCAGCAGATAAACAGGCCATTTTAGCTATAGGGATCCATAATCTACTGCAACAGAACAGGACTAAGGTGCAGTGTTTGATCATACTGAGACACTCTCAAGCGTAAGTGCACAAGATGAACATGGAACAGGCAGCGTTCATTTGATTAGAAAACACGCGGCGCTCGGGTGGCAAGCACAGTAATTGAGAATTGCTCAGATACAAACAGGAGGGGAACTTACAAGCAAAAATTGCTAATGTGGGTAAAAGCTTTATCGCACAATTCAATATCAAACCCATAACGCAGTCGCCTGCAAAAAAACAAAAACAGAACAAGATTTCAGATATGTCAATTGTTTAATAATCAATATAATATACCATTGTTGTGTTGATGTACTGCCCAGTTCTACTGTAAGTAAAAGAGACCGATTATTTGTTTATCTGCACATAGGTGTTCGCCTTCCTTCACTACAGAAGAGGCACATTTTGTATGCTTTCAGTCTGGGAAACAGTTAAAAAGCTCAGTGCTTTTGGCACAAATTGGGGGAAAGTTCTCATTAAAACTTTGTTTGGACTCTGGGGAAGCAGGAGACAGTAGCTTCCCAATGCCAACTCATCACTGCTTGCCTCATTAAATGTTAAAGATGGCTCATCAATGCATCCTATCCGTGGTCCAAATACACACCACAAAGACACTGCAGGGGGATGAAAAGGCAAGGAGGAAGGAGCCAGCTTCTCGCCCATAATGGAGACATGTTTGAGAAGGATGGGGAGGATGTGAGCAGCATGTTCATGTATGTGGTGTGCGAGTGTGTGTGGCTATGGATGACCCTGCTGGAGGCTCCTTCGCCTCTGCCAGGCAAGCCTAGGGAGGCTTTGATGTGACAGAGGCAGTCCCTGTGAAGTGCAGGTTTAACACTGTGATGCTGTGGCCGGGATGCAGAGCCTGTCTCCACTAATCCTATTTCAATCACTCTTGCAGCCTCTTATCTCTGACTCTGCTGGCCTTCGGCCCTCCCCCCCTCCTCCCTCCTCACGAATCTTCTCCTCCGTCTTGTTCTCTTTCTCATTCTTTCTCCCGTAACGTACTGTATCTCCAGCATCCTTTTCATTTCTCTTTCCTGCGCCTGTATCCTTCATTTCTCTCCCTTTGTCTCTCTCTTCCTCTCGCCTCCTAATAGGAATCCTGTGGCAATCATTCTGATGCAATATCGGATCAACCCTGAGAAAAGACGACACCAGAAATGAAACCGCCAATAAAAAATAGAGGCTTTATGAGCTATTTTAGGCTGATGAAAATGTACAAATTGTGGAGGGTGTAAAACATGTCATTCGTTTGACAGCTGTCTGAGCCCTGAAACGCACAAAAATTGAAGCTCAACCGAAAGCTACGTTTTTAAGAGGGCAGCTGCATGTGCATGAGTGACACCCGAGCGCTGCATTTCTTTATTTCTTCGTTCTCGGATGAAAGTATCCAGGCGTGTTTCATTTCCGTCATCTGGGCTGGGAAAGTGAAGTGGCTCTTTGCTGTGCGTGGGCACTGAGAGAGCTGGCCAGAGCCACAGTACGTCACTGTGGTGGTGCTGGTACGTAGGAAAGCACCATGCCGGAAAGGATGGATGGACCACCCAAGTGCTGCACTTCAGACCTTGCCTTCAGACTCCAAATGGGTCTGATTACGTGTTTGTGTGATTACATAACACGGCACTGTCTTGAACAGCAGGTGGGTGAAACCTAAACTGGATTCTCGGACCACCTCCTGCCATCTGCACTCTCAGAATATCTTTGAATATACAGTATGCCTGGTGAGGTGTGAGAGCACTTTTCCTGGGGCTGGGTGCAAATCTACTGTATCTGCGTATGACAGGCCACCTGTGCCTTCAGAGGAAGGCTTGAATAGATGACAAAAAAACATAGAAAATAACCAAGAAGGCTGAAACACAAGGGCTACGATGAGCTTCAGTGTTTTGTACAAAAACAGAAACCTCTGCTTCGAGCCTGTTCAGCACCTTTGGAGCACCTGTGCAGGAGGATGGCGCAGGTGCAAGAGGCGCACGGTGAAGAACAATAACAGGATTTTTATCACCTCTTGTAGGCCTTTACAAAAACATAATTAGCAGAACGTAGATGTTAGTTTATAAAGAAAAGGCAGCGTGCTAAGCATTCTTTTTGTGCACGAGCAGGTGCAGCAGACATCCAGATTTAGTCTGCGCAGAAAATATTACCCTGAGGGGTTTTAGTTTTTGTTTTACTGTCTTATTAAAACAAAATGTGGAAGCACTATATTTGTAGCCTTATGCGTAACACAGAGAAGCATTTTTTTTGTTGTTTTTTTTTTTAACCAACAAACCACTGTGACTGGTATGAGCTGATGCAGATCTGGCCTCTCCTGAATCATGCTGATCAGCTGGTCTGCAGTTTATTTAATCTGGACGATTTGATGTGGTTCATGTCGATGTTAAAAAAAATATTTGTGCACTGAACATTGAAATTAAATGAAGATAAGAACAAAAAGAACCTTTCTCTTCTCTTGCCCTCTCATGTACTGGTTAGCTAAGCTGAATGGCCAATCAGCGTTATCTCTGTGAGCAACTCATTTCTCAAACATGCGAGATTGACAGATAAAAAGCTGAAAAGCACAGTCGCCCGACCAGTGGCGACGCTGTGGGACACACCATAAAAACAAGGGACATGGACGCTCACCGTCAGCTTGGTATATCACGACCTTTAGTATCTTTAGATGTGCATTATATATATCATCTGTAACATACGTATATATTGAAAAATGTGAAACCTACTGCCGTAGAACGACGGATTACCTACACTTTTATACAATGTGTTTCTTCTTCTTAAGTCTTTGATGCTAATCCAAGAGACAGGTGTCACTGCAGCAGACACACAGAGGGGACGGAGAGAAGAGACAGAAAAGAAACATGACTTCTTTATACTCTTATATCAAAGATAAAAGGGAGAAACAGGATGTAAGAAGGAGCCAAATATAAAAGAGACGACGGATAAAAATGGAAAACCTTAGACAAATATCACATACGAGCACTCCAGCATTCACAGACAGGAGTGAGTAAAATAAAGGAGTGTATATAAATATATGTGAGCGCGTACGTATGTGTGACTTGTCGCTGACAACCAGCGGGAACCACAGTGTGAAGGCAGTGCATGGCAGCTGCCCTCGACTGTCGACTCCCGTCAGTCGGCAGATAAAGAGTCCCAAAACTCGCACGTCTCTGCTGCTCCGACAGAGCCTCCTGTTTACTGGGCATCTTTTGGGGAGAAATATTAAACAGATGCTCTTGTGAAACGCTGTTGCTCCTGCGCTCGCTACGGGCACCGCGAAGACGGGACATGCAAGCACAAAAACAGTTTGCCAGGTTTTTCAATCTTCAAGTAAAATTACTCTTTAAATACTTTAATACTCTTTTTCTGGATTTAAAAATCTCAAGCCCGGGTCGTCTTGTGTGCAAATGCTTTTACTGATCCAGAACTTGAAATGCATTTGTTGCTGCTTAGCTGAATAAAAGAATAAAGATTTACTTATCATCAGTAGCCACTAGCCAGCCAACTGGGGCACGGTTTGTATTTTTTTACATTTTAAAAAGAGAATTTAATGCCAGCAGGTAGTGGGGAAAGAAAACAATCAAGGAAAAGTGGCACAAAAATACCAAACTTTCACCAATGGTGGATGAAAAATACAAGAAGAAATCTTAAAAGAAATAGAAAAGACAGAAACAGACAGAGAAATATGCATGACATTAAACAGTGATGCACTGAGAGAAATATAAAGCGGAAGACCAGATGACCAACTCGCCTAGATCCTATTAATAACATTGTCTCGTAACCTCTCAGCTTACAGTTCAGTATCAAGGGCCTTTATCTATATTTCAACTTCATATAAAGGACAGTTCTAAATAAAGGGAGAACAATATTTAAATTATGAAATACCGTAGCTACTATATATGTCAATATACTTATTTAAGGACAAGGTGTTGAATTCACTTCTACAAAAAAGACTATGGCAAACAATATCCAAACACTGTTCTGGCAAGGAGCAGCAATAAATCTTTTTCTTGGCAGAATTTCATTATGTTTTTATAGGTGCTGGGATTCCCCCGTGTTCTGTTGGCGGGTTTGCAGTAAACTGGCAAATGTTTACTTTCAAACCTTTAACAGCTCGAAATGTGGGAAGGATCTTGGAAGGGAAAGTTAATCCGGCCTTAAGTGGTTCTTTTATTTCTCCTCCCCTTCCACTTCAACAAATGTCAAACTCTTGGGGCAAGAACCTCTAACACATACTGTATGTGCACAGTTTAATAATTTGATAGAAAAAAAAAAAGCAACATAATCAAAAGCTAAAGCTCTCGTTTTCAACCGAACTGAGCAGATACAGCGCCTTGGCCGGTGTGTGTCATTATATCCATCTGTTGAGTTTGGCTGCGGTCACACACTGTGGTCATTAGCTGTCGTCAACGATTCTGATTTCAATTTTTCCTCATTTCCCCGCCGATGTGATTTCTTTTCATCAACATTCTTTTTACCTGGCAAGTCCAAAAACGGATGACAAGTTGATTGGAACCATTCAAATTTCCCCACCTCACTAAATAATAGAAACGGATTATAGCTGCAAGCAGCGGCGAAGCCAGCGGGCTCCAGTCAGATAATTTATAAAAGGAAAAGAAGGTAATTTAAAAGTTTTAGCATGTGTTCAGAATTCATTGTTTGAGAGTTAAATTTAAAACAATTCATTTTTTTTACATTGAGGGATTTTTAATGACATAAATTTTAAATTCAGATAGTCATAGAGCCTTCGCCAGGGAAATTGTCCCCACAATTCACTTTGGATGAGACTGGATCAGTTTAATAGGTGTGTCCATTGGTATTCCATTTATGTCTTGCTATTTAAATTTCACATGAATAATCAATTACTTTTTTTTTCTTTATTCAACCGATACAAAACGTAAAAATTTTGCCAAAATCGTACACTCCAAGATAAATGGAATTAATTTGCAACACTTGGCAAATTGGCACCTCTCTTTGATATTGCAAAAGTACAATTTAGATCTATTTTAATTTCAATGTGGAAAATAAACTAAAAGAAACATCTCTTCTGCAACAGAGTCCAACTGGGTAAATTGTGTGATTTTCAGGGGACTGTGGATTTGTTCGGGGCAGATAGTTTTAGCAGAAAAGAAAAACAAGAAAAGCAGCAACAAAAAGAGAAATTAACTGAGAAACTTGAGCAGCGTCTTCCCAATAATGAGTCCAGCAGTACAGCGGTGTACAGTGTTAAAACCTTGGTATGAGGCCAGCGGCAAACGGCTCCAAACACAAATGAATTTTGTGTTTTCTCAAAGGTTGTCACACCTATTTTAAAATGCTGCACTGTGATGAATTGCTTGTACATCGACTGCAATTCAAGGTCTGTTTGTTTTCTAAAGAGAGGCTGGACGGGAGGCAAGGCACTTTAGACAAGTGTGGTTAAACACTTCTCTGGAAGGCTGTTTTACCTGCGGACAGTTTCCAGTTTTATGCAAACCAAAGGAAACCAGCTTCTCCTTGAATCCTTCATATTTGATGGACAAATTCAAGAGCAAAGATATAAATCTTCTCATTTAATTCTTGGTAAAAAAAAAAAAAAAAATCTCCCTATCCCCTCCAAAGAATTTAAAGGTCTTTAAAGTGTGTCCTTGACTTTGTCACTCGTCTGGACCATAGACTGTATAAAGATGGACGGTGGAACTGCTCCTCAAAAGTGAAGCCAAAGCAAGTAGAGCTCCCCCTGGTGACTGGCTGCAGTATAGGTCATAAGCTCCACCCCCTCCATGTTAGTGGATGGGACTTGGGCCGAACCAAAACACTAAAATACACGACATGTTTTTCAAGGATGGTTTCTGTCATTTTAGGTAGTTAATATAATGTTGATGAATGTCATGCAATGCAAAAAAAAATCCTTGTAACTGTTGAAGGTTGAGCAGAGCATAGTATTAATTAAATGAAAACGGGTCGTCGGGTCGTCAATATCGTGGCTCCGCGTGGCTCCGCATGGCTCCACTCTCGTACGGCACAGACTCTGGCTCCAAAGTCTCAAGATGGCAGTGCCACTGGGAAAATAGCGTCAGTTTGGCCAGTACAAGGAAGTGGTGACACATTGTCCATATTTATATACAGTCTATGGTCTGGATACTAACCAGGAGACTACAATTGCTAGTGGATATGTAATAGTTTCAAATAGTTGCAACAGCGAAAACATTTACCACAGAGACTAGGTGAACCAAAGAGTGCTTCAGGTTGTGCTTGGGAAATGTGAACAACCGACCTATAGAGTGTGTAAACGGAAACTGTGCAGCAGCCAAAGACAAGAACGACAGTTAAGTGACAGCAGGAAGCATTAGCCTGTTGTTCTGAGTGTTGCTAGCTACCATGCCGCTGTCTCACACACATACACTGGTCTTCTTCAGAGCCAGCCTTGCAAAATCGCCTCTGTTTGTTTGGAAGTGTCCAACCTGTCAAACCCACATGCCATGCACTGCTGTCTGACACGCACAAATGAACACATCTCATCTGTGCTGTTGCTTCTGCTTTCTAGATAGTGCTTCAGAAGGGAAGTCAGTAGAGGGAAATGGAGAGAAAAGAGAGGGGAGGAAAGAGGGAAGAGTCCCGAGGTTCTCAGGTTTTGTCCCTCCCGTCAATCAGTCTTTTTGTACCACAGACTCTGCTGCTGTTGCTGCTGCTGCTGCTGCTTCTGCTGGAGCTTAAAAACTCTCGACCGCTGTTTTGGCTGGAGTCAGATAAAATGCAAAGCATGGGGAGCTGGGGCCACACAGACCACCATGTTTCATCCACAGCTGGATTGGTTGCTATGGTTATTGGTTTGCTATGAGTTCCTCAAGGAAAATTTAAGTGATATACAGCTAAGTGCTGAACTTGACATTTTCAAAGACTGTATTTTATCTAAATCCAAGCCCTAAATTCATTCTAAATAAGCGCCTAAATAAAAGTAAAAAATCAAATTCAAGAAAATAACTGCACGGGTATTAAGTGTCAACAGAGTCGAACGAGGAAGACGAGGAAGAGGGGCTCCTTTCAGCCCCTAAATAGGCAAACCTTTGACGTGTCATGTATACAGTAATGGAGGGATAAATAATTCAAAAATGCAGCCTAGGGCCAAATCTGCTTCTCCGCTCCCCCTCGCTCTGAAATCGATGTTTGAGGAAGAAAAAAGCGTAGTATTTTAGCCAGTTTGGCTTGGCCACTGAAATGTCTGCGTCCCCTCTGTTAGAGCGTGGAAAGTGGAGAGCTGAACACGATGAAGAGATGTGAGAAGGTAGACTAAAGAGAAGAGATGTACATAGAGAGAGAGTGTGACAGAGGATAACATAGAAAAAGAAACACAAGGGAGGTAGAAAGAGGATTGTGAAACAGAAAGAGAGAGAAAAGTGCCTTTACACAGAAAACGTGGGTATGGAGGAATTTTGTTCCAAGAATAGCAGATGCTTCTACTCAGTGTGAAGCTGTGGATGTAGGAGTAGTTGTTTAAGCATTCCAACGCTTGTGTCACAACTTTTTCAGAGGTTAAGCATCTCTGCATTATCTCTTTATGCCCTGAGTGACGCACAACCTAACCTTGCTGATATACCGGAATTAGGATGTGCTGGAGCCAAGATGGTAAGAGGAAGGTAAATAAATAAATAAATAAATAAAGCACAGTTCAAGATAAAACGCATCAGAGCTTGACCAATATAAAAAAAAATCTTGAAAGTATAATGCAGGATTTGTTGTGTATGTTACTCATTGGCCTACTTCTTTACAGACATTCCATTAAGCTAAACCGGGCAGGTGTTGTTTGGCAGTGTTTGTGTCTGGCTCCAGCGCCGAAGTACTGATGGGCAGCGTTGCGAGGGAAAATTACGACTTTGAGGTGGGACTGGAGAGCCTTTGCTCACACTTCTTATCCTAACTGTCAGTTTTTTGAAACAGAGCCATGGGATGGGCCAGCTCTGATAGCTAGGCAGCTAATGTCAACACTGGACCTCTGAGAGCCATTAGGGATAATGTGGCGCTGCTGCGTGCCTGGGCCTCGGCTCCATAAAAAACAGGTGGTCCCAGGGTCACCCCTCCTTTTTTCCCATCTACTCCTCTATTTAGCATACCTGCTGGCTCCCTCTTCTCCACCATTCCCTCTGCCGCACACACGGGAAAGGTTATTTGCACAATTGGTGGTGATTAGCTCTTGATTTGGCTCAGGCTATTCCTGTGATCAGGTCAGAGCATGGATGCAAAAACCCGGTGCGACTGGGGGGCACAGCTGTGGCTCGGCCTTGACAGAAATTGAATGAGGAGAACCAGAAGGAGAAAGGGGAGAAGGGAAGAAAGAGGTGGGGGAAAAAAGAGGTAGCGTTGAAGGTGGAGAAAAAGAGGAACAAGGAGTTTGGGGGGTTAAACACCTCTATGGTCTTTGCTTTCTTGGCAGTTTGGTTTCTGGAATTGGGCTGCTGGCAGAGAGAAAATATAAACAGTTCGTCCCTGTTATTCCAGGTGTAGGATCTCATAAAATAAAAAAAGAAAATCAATTACTTTCTTCCTTTCAATTCTTTATTCATCAACCTGCTTCCACTCTCCTTTATTCATCTCCTGGGGTGGGAGCTGCTAACAGGAAGAATGCGGGTGCCGCTTAATATCTGGCTTCGTTGGCCGGCTTGGATGTGCTGGCCGGACCGTTTGGTTGGTGTTGGGCTTAGAGTTGGCCCGGCGCCTCAACATGGCCCGTTAGGCCAAAGAATTTTTCTCACATCCCTCCGTCCCTTCATCCATCCACTAATGCAGCTAGCCAGGCAAGTAGGAAGGCCTCTCACGATGCGGGTGTACAGCCAACAAATCCCCACTCCACTCCTTTGGCCTCTTCTCTATACCCATATATCAGGCTGACGGCTGCGGAGAACCCAACATCCAGCCAGCTGAATAAAACAGAGATTAAGCACCCACCCAAATCCATTTAATTACTCATTCAACAGCTCTCGGCATGTAACACTAACCGCTGTGAGAACTTTGGTATTCCTCAGTGTTTGCTTTTGCTCCCAGGGACCTCGGAGTGGTGGAAGAAGGTGGCGGATCACAAAGAAATCTGGGCCTCGGTTACTCAAATAATCACACGCACAGTTGTTCTTAACTGCATATTTGTGTCTCTGCAGTGTAGGGCTGGGTTACCAGAGTGTGTAACCCTGGAGGTGGAAGTCCGTCGCCATCTCCTGACATCTGACACGTATACTCAGCATTTGAGGGTCGGTATCATCAAGAAAACACAAACCAAAGCAACAAATTATATTTAATAAAACAGCGAATTGTGGAAGATTTAAGAGCTTGATGAGGATTACTGGATCTGAACGTGACACGATCTCTGCAATAAAATATTAAAGCTTACAGGGTTAGGGTTACAATCACAATAGAGGGCTTTATCTTTTTGGCATCTCTCAGGCATTCAGTGGTCTCAGCAGCCACATTATGGCCCATTGTCAAGAATGAATCAGTCCAGCGGCAGCATGTTTGCCTTCGAGATAGTGGTGAACCAGATCGGTGGAAGAGCTGCTTGTCTGTGACACAGCAACCCCAGGTCCAAGTATCAGCTTTGACTCCTCTCACTGCCAGAGAAACGGGAGGCCGACGATACAGACGAGGAACAACAGCTAATCCAGCATATGTCGCTAAAACTCCTTTTTATTCACCTGAAAATATAGAGCCATATTTAGTGAGAGTTTATGTTTAACATGGAGTCTCCCGGGGAGGGTTGATGGGGCCAAGGGCCAGGAGAGGAGGCGCTTTGCGCTGCAGGGGGGATTGGGCATCTGGGAAAAAACCTGAGGGGGACCCAGGGTGCTGCAGACTGCAGAACAGTTGCATGACCTTTTCTAGGATGCTGCCACCCGCCTGCCACTGAAACACAGTCTGGCTAATTAAAGTTTCAGTGGCATTGAATTTTCACTGGCACAGCACACCTCGGGCAACCTTGGGGGCACTTAAGCAGGCGATACACACAGAGGGAAAGATGGGAGATATCAGAAAAGAGGGAGAGAGGAGCTGAGGAAACAGCTGAATAAGAGGACAGCCACTAGAGGACAGCACGGCAGATCCAAGCAATAACAAAGTCAGTAGCTTCCCATAACACACAGGAGAAAAGCTATATACATTAGAATGCAAATCTGCATTCACACACACATGCCCAGTCCCTGGGTATTTTACATAAGCTCCGACATGGTTTGCCCTTCCAAATAGTTACGCTGAAAATATTCAAGATCATATGGAATTAGAAATGAAATTGAAACTGTCCAACTCTCTACAACTGGGTGAATGCAGGAGCTAAGCGAGAGATATCCAATGTCAAAATGCTGAGTGCTTTTCCAAATCTTATCGGGCCGCCTCTCAGGCTAATGGAATCTTGATGGTTCAGTTTCAAGAATGAATGCATGACTTATGACATGGCTACCGGGAGAATTACCAAATACACTGGACGGCATGTTCCCGTCTCCGAAAGATCATTAAATAATTGGCCACGTTTGACCAGGACATTTCTGGAAATATGGCCAAGAAAAGGTTATGCAACCAGACAGACTCGCTCATGGCCTGTATTTCACAATATGCTGGCCTTGTCTCCATTAATGATCTTGACCCCCCTCCACGCCCCCACCCCCACTTCACCGTTTTAGAAGTGAAAAAGGCTTAATGAAGCTGAACAAAGCTGTTTGTGTGTGTGTGTCTGTGTGTGACAGAGAGAGAGAGAGACGGAGAGAGAAAAGACAGGGACAGAGAGAAAAAAAAAGCCCATGTGACTGTGTTACAGCTTGATGAGGTCTTGGTCTGTCATTCCTAGGGGAGGTGGTCCAATCTAGGCTTTATTAGGCCTTATTGAGCTGTGCGCAGACAGGTGCACGTGTGTGTTTTCTCTATCAAGAACATTTGGAAGAGCTTTACGAGTACCTTTGTGTGTGTCCCGAAAATACATTGAGTTGGTAGCAGTTTAATGGCTTGTCCAAGGTACCCTGCTTGGACCTTTATTTCACGGCCTTTAATTTCCTTCTCGCAGGTGAATGTTTTAGTTTGATCATTTGTGTACATGCGGCAATGCCGGTTTGCAATAACTGTGGGTCTAAGCATGTCAATCATTTGGCAAATAAATAAAATTGTGCACATACGTCAGGTTTGCCTCCAGTGAACGCTTAATTGAGTGACCTACCAAGAATATTTCAGCATTTTATTAGAAATGAGCACAACAGCATGAGCATGCATGTCCTATGAGGTGTCATTTCTAATGCAAGCGAGCGATTTTGTGACTGTAAATGCGACAATCAATTTAAGTTGTGAGCTAGCACACTGGGCCTGGACTGGTATTGTGTTTGGCTATTAGTTTCATGTTTTGACGTCTATAAGCTGCTTTTGCTCTCAATTCTCTACATTATTTACATCGTCTCCGGTATGTCAGCTTCTCAAACGGTTATTAAGCTATTAGTTACTCAAGGATGTTTCTGTCACGACAGTTTCACTATTTAACAGTAAGTTTTCCATGCACACAAAACCTCTTTGTCATCTTGTCATATTGTTTTCATTAAATATTGCTAACGACACTTACTGGAACATCGTTAATAAATGGAATATAAACTTTGCAGCTGATTAAAAGTGTCAAAAACAATCCTTTCTGAAAATGTTGTCTGTATATTTATAGCGTACACCGATCAGGCATTACATTATGACCACTGACAAGTGAAGTTTAACCATCTTGTGACAATTCAGTGTTCTGCTGGGAAACTTTTGGACCTGGCATTCATTTGTGTAGCTGTTACTTAGACATGTACCACCCACCTAGACCAGACCAGGCACCCCCAACCCATAGCAATGACACTCCTTGATGGCAGCAGCCATCCCCACAAAACACACACAAACACTTTAGGAACAACTAAAAAACAAACATGAAGAACAACACAAGGTGTTGACCTGGCCTCCAAATTCACTAGATCCCAAACTGATCAAGTATCTGTGGGATGATCCACAGAGGCCCCTCCCCTCAAAGGCCCCCACTAACATCATTCTGTTGCCAGACACCACAGGACACCCTCAGAAGGCCCATGTCCAATCTCTGATGAGTCTCAACTGCTTTGGAGGCACAAGGGAGACCTACACAATATTAGGAAGGTGGTCATAATGTTATGCCTGAAAAGTGTATATGTACATTTTGTACCGCTTAGCGCCAAAAAAAAAAAAAACATCATAGACAAATAATGATCAGATGGGTAGTTTATAACTGTAATTGTTCCCAGTACTTACGGTTGGCAGAGTTTGATGAGGTCCTGGTCGGTGGTCCCAGGTGGCAGGCCTCGAATATACAGGTTGGTCTTACTCAGCTGCTCCGCCCCTCCCTGGCTGCAGCTGTTGGTGCTGGGGCTGGGAGGAGCCATGGGGTGAGGGGGTGGAGCATAGGGCTGCTGGGAAAAGAAGGTGAGAAGAGGAACAATTTAACACGACCAAAAATAGATTCCTTGATGATAAGTGAATTAGTTTAAAAGACAGTGAGAGCTGAGGTGTGAAAAAAAAAGATTCTGAGACAGAAGGGGAAAATAAAAATGTGAGAGAAGGAGATCAAAATTTAGCTTTTGATGACACAGCAGGCACTACCAGTTCAGTGTCACTGCAATTATGAGACGAGACATTTTAGGGCAGCTGTGAGACAGAGAGGAGATGAGATCAGGGTTTCTAAGAGATTTAAAAAAAAGAAAATAACGTGGGAGCACATATTAACAATTAAGAAAACAACCACAGTCTGAAATAATAAGAGTGCACTGCAGGGACACATTTTCACACAGAGACTAAAGCTCTTCAGATGAGTTCATGCGAGACACATTCTGAATTAACTGATTTTTTTTTTTTACTTTTTTATCACCTTGTGCCATTTATAGCTTTAAATTGCATAGGATTGGAGTCAAATGCATAGGGCTCTCGTCATGTTGTGCTTTAAGTAAACATTTCACCAAGGAGACTATCTGAAATTAGAGTTCACGAGGCTTCCAGCAGCTTATAAACTGTTTTAAATGATGGAAACTTCCTGCTTGCTACTAATACCCTCAAAACCAATTCCATTACACTGTGAAACATTTGCACCTCCGAGGGTGGGAGATGCTGAAGCAATAATCCACTGCAGCCTATTTAACAAACATCTCAGTGTAAATGTCTTTTACAGTATAATGCCTGTTTCCCAAAATGTTTTCAGATGTATTAGAATTGTGATTGTTGCTTTTGTTTTTCCCCTTTCCTTTCCCGTGCCCTGCTCCCCTTATGTGCTTGTTGTGCTGTTAGCGTAGATTTATGGTATAGGAGTCAGGGCCCCGTGCTCACAGCCCATTTATATCTCTATTGCAGGGACACTGCACATGGTGACAGAGAGAGAGAGAGAGAGAGAACGGGAGAGAGAGGGAGGGAGAGTGCAGGGGCCCTGTGGGCATGAGCGGAAAGAGAGAGAGAGGCAAAAAGATGGGGAGAAACACTAAACGAGAGTGAGGAAGGAGGTGAGAGAGGAGATGAGAGAAAGAGGCGATGCATGCTGCAATAAAGTAAGTGAGTGATAGATGAAACGGAGGAGAGGAAAATGGTCAGAGTGAGAGGAGGACATGACTAAATACCACCACCAGCTCCAGTTAACCACGTTAACCCTTATCCTCCCTAGAGAGAACCTCAAGACCATGCTGTAAAAGCATATACACACACACACCCACGAGCACACACCATTAGCCCTCCAATCTGCCCCACACGTTAGCAGCAACTGCCGGAGCATGGCTGATTTGATGCGCTATTTTAAGCGTGTGTGCCATGCCAGCGTGTCGCCTCCCACTCCTCAGACAAAGAGCCGGGGTCCCTGGAGCGTGAAGAGGGAGCCACGTCCATCAATGGACGGCCAATTACCACGCTGAGCTAAGTGGAACTGATGGGCAGCCGCTGTGCCGGACTCACACACACAGGCTATACACGTGTCTACGGCCGCGCACGCAAACATACACAGACGGCACCTCTTTTAACACAGAAACACCTTTCCCAAAACAGCCAAAACAGTCATCGGCTGTTGAGTGAATGTAACACACGGCACTTGACTATTAGAGCTCCATGTCTGAGACAGCTCTTGGTAAGAGCTTTGAGGCCGGCGGTCGGCAATTTGAAAATGTTGGGCAGTCAATAGGTGTCTGTGACTCTAGTGTTGGAGATGTGTCCTTCACTGCCACTAGTTGGAATTCTGATTGCAACTTCTCGGCCTATTAAAATGTTGCACGTCAAGTATCTCATCAACTATGCAAACATCTCTGGTCTCTATCCATATTTTCACAAAGAGGAGACCATTGTAGTCATTTAGGCCTACTAACTAAACATGTATGATGTGCAGCTATGCTTGTTTTGTGGGGTTTTCCCTTTACAAAATGTATTAAACCACATCTTTGGGAAATCAAGTAACGAGTTCAAACAAGTTTCAAATCTAAGCTTTGAGGCTACAGCCCTGATCACCGCAGACAAATTCCACTTCACCTTCTCCCCTAGTGGATTGTGCCTCATACTGCTTTGGTAACCTTGGTTGCACAGGCTAGATTGAAAAAAGCAAAACTAGTCTCCAGTCATTCACGTTTCCACGCTGTGGCAGAAGTATAGAAGAATCTTAATCTCTTGAGTGCTCCATGGGAGTTATTTTCTGCCTCTCAAAGTCACTGGAAAAATGCGCAGCTGCAGTTCAAGCCTCGACTTTGAGGCTTTCACCTTATGCCCTCCCCTTCTCTCGCCTCTTTGTTTTGTTTTTCCCTACTCCGCTGTAGTTTAAATTACACACAGAGTACTTAACGTACTGTGTGACATGTACAAATTCGCTAGCACAAACGGGTGACACTACACAGAGTTGCCGTCAGTCCTGAATGTTAATTTGAAAGTCCCTCTGTTTCTCAGGCTTTCTTGCTTTGTTTTAGCCCTTTGGTGTTACACACAGGCCTGCGCCTCCTCCTCTCTGGGCTCCGGGCTTGGCTTGCATCCTGGTCTTTGGAATTTGTGTGTCCCGCCCTATCGATTTGCTTTCATTTTTTAAGGTCAGAAGCTGAAATCTTACACAATGAGGCATGGAGGGTCAAAACCAGCCCATTACTTACAGTGCTGGGTGAAAAGGCAGGGCGAGAGGTTATCCAAGGGGAAATAAATAAATAAGTAAAAAAGGCTGGAAGACTCCCTTGGGATCAAGAAGGCACTGGGTGCTGAAGGTCTCAGAGGAATGGTCGACTGTTCAGCGGATGGTAGGACGGGGTGAGTGGGTTTAATGGTGGATTCTTCTAGACTTAATGGTGTTTATTTTTTCTACCTCCTTAAAATTTATTTGAGTACAAGGGTGCAAAAGTTTGTAGGGTGTATGATCAAGAAAAACACACAAAAGATAAGACGAGACAGATCACCACGAATTTCCTTTGGAAATAAACCTTGAGTTTTGTCCAGTATTGTGTAGCGTGTACATGTGTATTTTAAGTAAGTAAGTGGGGATCAGTATTAGGGAGTTTCAACCAACAGAGAATTTGATTGGTTCTTGTTTGGACATTTTGACCAAAGAGAGGTCAGTTCTGAATCTATATCTATAATAGTGGTTTCTACTGAAGAACCAGATGCCAGATGTCAGATCCGAACAGAAATAATGACAAAGTCAGTGGCATGAGTGGGCGAGGATTAATCCAAACAAACGAGGAACATGGAGAAGAAGTGCGGTAGAAAAATCTTGCACAATTTCAGAAAAACACTGATGCCTTGATGATTTGAAAAAGAGTAGTGTAGTAGGAGTTTAAAACTGAACTTTTACATTCATGCGAGCCTAATTAGTGACCACAACATTTCCTTCGACACACACAGACATAACCACTAAAATGCTTCAGTCTTTTGTTTTAAATCCAGTTCCCTTCTAGTTTCAGTTACTGGAGGTTAAGATCCAGCTTCTCAAATACATAATAAATACAGGTTTCATGTGTGCGATGAGTGATGAGCACTGAATGCAGCTCTTGACAAAGGGTGTTTTAGTACAGAGGGGGGGAGAATCAATGATTGGGGGGAAAGGGAGGGAGTTGAAAGAAGAAGAAATGGAAGCGTGTGGGAGAATAGCTGGTTATGACACTCCAAAAACCTCCAGGTGGTAAATGAGAAAAACCTCCATTCTCCTTCCTCCCTACCCAGCTGTGACATGCCGCTACAGAGGCTTACTGGGGATTTCAATTTGCCGCTCTGTATTTTAGACAGGCAAAATGGTTTACACAGGCCCAATTTACTGAGCCAGCCGTGCAGGGGGGTTCACAGCCTCTGTGACATGCCAGGGAATGTTTATGAGTGTATTAAGTGAGGATGATAAATCTAGCGTACGTTGTATTGGCTGAGGGCACACAGCGTTGCGCTGTATATTTTCACACACACACACACACACACACATAAGGACAACATACATTTTTTACAGACCCTATCTAGTACTGTTTGTCACTGAGAAGAAAATGTCCGGCATGGACTTTGGTATTGTATTACATCTATGCATGTTTGCTTCTTGCATGTACGACATCTTCTCATAATATGAAATTAAATGTCGTATCTTCAAATGCACTGGAAACCAAATTTCTAAAATGTCATACAACTCCAATGTAATCTGGCTGATTTTATGTTAAAATAAAGAGTTCGCTTGCTTGTAAAATAAAAATAAAAAAGAGGAAATCATGCTATGTGACTACACATACAGAGAACACAGAGGAGGGCAGTCTTAGCAGTAATTGGAATAAAAGCAGGGCTATACCATCCCTGCCTTTCTCTCTTCCTCTCTGCTCTGTAGGGCAGGGCTGTGACTGGGGGAGAGGCGCCTGTGCACCAGCGTGGTAATTGGCCCTGATTTATAGGAGGCCAGAGCAGCCAGTCAGAGCTAGCTCAACATTGGCACTGGGCCAGACAAGGCCATGCTGTCAATATCAGTAAACCAGCCTAACCCAGCCCGAACCCCCCTGCGGCTATGACACCACTACTGGAGATCAGCTGTCACCATGCAGGAGGGTGCACGTGTGCGTACGTTCCTCTATGGATGCATATTCCCTGTTCTGTGCATCTGTGTGTCTCTGTATTTGTGTGTTTGCCTTCAAAAAAAAAAAAAAAAAAAAAAACTGCCACCAAAAATGACAAGCAGTCTCCTTAAATTGAAGAAAAAAAGCCTCTCAGCTCATTCGCCATTAATTCATGCTGGCAAAGTCTCTGCAAAGACTCCTAAAGACAAGCATAGTCCCAGAGGCAATTCCTTCCAAACTGCCAGAACTAACAGCTAGCTCGGCGGTCGGCTGCATTCACAGCAGCCTCTAAGCATGGGCGGAACACAAATCCCCCATCCATCCTGGATAGCTGCTTCCAGACCTTTAGCCCTTAAACATGTGTTTTGAGAACCGCAGCTGCATCTCAATGCTGAAAGAAGAGGGAGGGACACTGGAAGACACACGGGAAGAGAGCTATTGCCTGTCCTCCTCTCGTTTCCACGCTTCGCTCTTTCTCTCTTTGTCTGCGCCTGCCTAGGTAAACCCATAGCCAGAGGAGTGAATAGCAAATCATCCCCAATTCACCTGGGAATGCAGCGCTGCTGATTCTGTAGCCAAATGTATCCTAATAGGGAAGACCGAGAGCGCTCCGTATGCGGGGGCAATGGAGAGAGTAAAAGAGGAAAGAGAGGGGATAAGAGGAAAAAAAAAAAAAAGAAGCGAAGAAGAGATATAGTTAGAGGTATAAATGAAGTCACAGACATAATAGAAGAGCCAAAACAGAGAGAAAGGAGAACAAAGGAAAAAGAGGGAAATAGGAAAAGGAAAGAACAAATGAGAAAAAGACAGCTTTAATTACAGGCATTATTCAGACAGTCTGATTCTCTCTGGGCTTGACTAAACGGCGTGCCTTAGTCCTTAGAAAGAAGAAAAAAAAAAAAGTTCAGGGACACTAGTAAGCCAACACTGCTGTGGACAGTGACGCAGGGGGCTAATTTTAAAAATGCTGATTATGTCCATCTATGGCGTCTTTCAAAGCAGGAGATGGGGCTTCTTTCTCGCTTCCTGTTTCTCTCATTTTCTCCCACTCACCTATTGCTAACTTCTTATTTGGCTCTCCCTCCTTGCTTTCACTTAGGGCAGATAAGCGAGCAATGTTGCGTCGTGTCAGGGACGACGTACCTGAGATACGGAGCCCCCCCGAGTTAAAATGCGGACCGTATCCTCCGCAGGGGTGAGAGATAGGATGCATACAAGCTATATGACAGAGAGGACGAGAAGCTGTGGAGGTAAATAGGAGATGCTTCATGTGTCGCTGTTTAAAAACACTGAGTCATCATGTTTTTAGATGCAGGGGGAGGACATGACGGGAAAATAGTGTTAAACATCAAAAATACTAAAAAGGATTTAATCTAGAACTGCTGTTTTATTATCTATTTTGTAAATATGGCATCTACAGATACCAGAATAAGGTTTTATTAGAAGAAAAGCATTATCAGGAGAAGAAAGGCATCTGTATTTGCAAATTCTGCAATAGTTTATTATCTTCCTAAACTGTTCTTCTATATGCCAACGGTTGCTGTTGTGTTGTTTTGTGTACACGACTTCCCACGTCGTAATTAGAAGCTTATTAGTTCCATTTGAATGTCGCATATATGACAAATAAACAAGACATTTTGACTTTTCTAAGTACAGAAAGCACCGGTGGCTTACTGATGGCTGCCTCCCACTTGTAGAGGTCTTTCTTTTCACTGCAACGGCTTCATTGGACACTTAATGGAACTGCATCATTAACACACCTCCCTACCGTGACAAATCAAAATGTCTGCCGTGAAATGGGCTAAGTGACCAAGATGAACTAAATGGCACGATGTGGCACTGACATGATTTTTACTCTCATAATCATCACTTTCCCCTCAAATTGGGGAACGATATGTGCTATATATTACTTTAAAACAAATCATAAATGTCTATGAATGAATTAAGACATCCCACGCAATGTTTCCGATCTCAGAATTCAACTGGATCGCTAAATTGAATTTTACGGCGGCATCATACACTTTGATTTTTCAGTACCAGTCAGCATCTTCAGCTCAAACTATTTACAAATCCATTTCCTACGTGCTACTTCAAGCCACTAACCATCTCAGTGATGTGCTCAATCACTTCTGATTCTTGTTTAGCTTCAGCAAAGTGAGCAGAACCTGCGACAAACTTGCCAGACCACATAAAAGACACGCTGTTCGTTCTTTTTACAGAACAGGTTGGTCAACAAGCCCACACAACAATCTACATAAGGACAGTGGAAGCCTCTATGTTTACACCGCTCCCCCGCCTGCCATAAACTTCGTCCTCTACGGACATTAACAGTCAGCTGGTGTTTAGGTGACATAACTGGGACCAAAGTGTGTTTGTGGAACGCGATTATGATTTGGTTTGGCTGCGAGCGCCGCGACTGCCGCAGAGGGATCCGTAAAAGAAAGAAGAGAGCGAACCGCGAACACAGCCGAAGTGAGGCTCGATGGACGTAAATATTTGGGCTGATTTGTCATCATTACGGCCAGCTGGGTCTGTTTGCAAGCTAGCCAGTGTGGGAGTGGAGGCTGCAGGATGGTTGGAGAGAGGGAGTGGGAGGACAGAGACAGTCATTTAAAGACGGGAGAAACTGAGAGAGGGCCAGAAGAGAAAGAGAATGTTCTAAACTTTGGTCAACCTAAACCCACAGCCTAAAAACAGAACACATGTTAAAAAAATGTTGGGGCTTGATCCCATTCATTCATTTAATCCTTATTTCAAACATCACATCTCTCATATCTTGTTTTTTAAACAATCCGGAGCAAATCCTCACATATGAGAACCAGGTGGAACCAGGAAATATTTAGCATTTTGACGTAATGTGATAGCCGACACAGTATCGTGTTCCATCATTTCGCTGAGGCTTGTCCCAGAATTTCTGCGCATTTCAGATGTTTGAACGCTGCTCTGCCTGGAAAGCTCTCCCTCACCAGAGCTCTAGACCCAGAGGACCCTCAGCGTAAAGCTCCGCTTCTGTGTAAAACAACAGCAGATATTAGAAAGAGAGAGCAGCAGCCGCAGCGACTGAAGTCCAGCCCCTCCATCCACTCTCCGTCTCTAATTAGGCACATTCTTCAGGAGTCAGTTATGTTTTTCACAGGAAGCGTAAGCACAAACACCGGACTGTGGAAGATGTGGAGAGGGAGGAGAGAGCGGTGTTGCTTGTCTCTCGCCGAGACAAATGTCTAGCAATGCAGTCATGCACATGGGCTGGCGTCTTGCCCTGAAATGTCCTCACAGGCTACATAAAAGATCCAGAATGAGGGATGGAATAGCAAACATGCAGCCACAGGCCTCGCTTTTTCCGCCCCCTCCTTCGAAAATACACTTAGATGTACCTGCATGGTACAGTAGATCCTTTGTTTGACAGACCAAGGAGACCAATTGGTTGACAGGCTGCCATTTCTGAATGAATGACTATAGATAGCTGACCCGCTGATGAGAGTTACTGCTGAGGTGTGGAGGATGCCAGAGGGAGGGAGCCAGAGAGAGAGAGAGAGAGACAGGGGACAGATTGATAGGGACGAGGCTTGACCGTTTGTTAAGCCGCTCTCCAGACAAACAAATTTAGGTCTCCTCTTCTAGAAGGTCAACTGTGTTCAAATTCATAAATAAGGCTGTAATTGGTGCAGGAGCAGCGAAGAGGCTCATAGGTTCCCAACAGCTTAGTGCATGAGTTACTGCCTGACACTGACCTCAGTGTACACGTTTTGACTCGGTGCCCACAGCCATATGTTAAAGGAACTATGTAATGTTTGCATAGCTGAGCGATGTTCACATTGCTGCTTTCACAAAAGCAGCAATGTGAACATCGCGCATCGCTCAGCTTTACTTTTTTTTTTGTGCAAGGCGGGTGCTGCAGTAAGATAACAGCCGTCATATCCAAGAATCAAGTAAGGACATACTGTATATAGACAAGAATACATTGTTTTCTTCAATTATTCATATGCTAATTTTATCATATGTCTGAGATCTTGCACATTCTGGTTTCAGTACTCCGCTGTTGTTGTTTCATACTGTGAATCCTATGCCTAACAAAGGTCAGAGAAACACATCTTCTACTGAGATTGTGCAGAAACTCTATTCTTTCTCGTGATTTAATTTCCCTACTACGCACATGTCTACTGGCTGTGCAGTCGCCAACATTTACTGCAGTCTAGTGTGCATCATTGCCATTATTCGGCGTGTTGTTGCGCACATATGTTAATGTCCTCCGACGCCTTCCGAGGAATTCGCTTCAGTTCAGCTCCTAGATAATTGGCGTGGACACACAAAGCCGAAACATATATGAAGAGCACAACTGCACAAAGACGAAAAAGATAAAACCCACAGAAATGCAGATAGGTATAGAAATATGCAGAGGAGAGAACTTCCTTTTGAATATTCAGTTTCTTTCACATGCAAAGCAGTTGCACTGGGTCTGGAATGTCACTTTTGGCACCCCTAAGGAATATACTCACTGAAGCGTCTCTGACTATAGCCAGACTAAATACTGGCACTAAACACCAGCCGGTGTTGTGGCAGGAATGCTTGAGACAGACATAACAAATCAGCCAGGGAATGGAGAATGGTTGGGTTTGTGGTAGTTTATAGGGTTATTTTATGACGTACATCTGAAAAACATATCCCGGCAGTTCGCACGGGGATCCTAACCAGCCAGTGTTTCTTCCTAATCCAAGCCAGAAAAAGCAGGTGTAAAAGCAGTAGCGGGAAAGCGGTGATGCCGATGTTTAAACACTTATAAATGGAAATACCAGATATTTATCACAGCTATTTGGCTCATATTCTTGCAAACTGTTCAAATGTTCCTACTGTATAGCTGTGATTTAAGTGACGTACTAAGAAAATGAACTATGCATCTATTTGTCTATATGACAACTGAAAAAAACAAAAAACAAAAAAAACAACACATTATAATGCAAACTCCAAATTGGCTTTGAAATGGTACCACTGACTAATTGCAAGGGAAGCTGTAAATGAGATTTTGATGGATGTGAACTTCTGGGTTACTTTGAGAAAAGGTCACGCAGCAGCAGGCGATCAAACCAGCATCTATTTTTTTTGAAAATGAAGGGGAAACAAATAGCACAATGAAAAAAAGAAAAAAGACTAACATTGCTGTATTTTCGACCTGTTTGAAAATCAGCATCCAAATATTTGCCCAACGAATAGTGACGATCAACAGCTACGCCTGAAACGAACTAAGTAAATGCAGGATTGGATGGTGTTGTTTGAAATGATCTGTTTATTACGGGCTCAAGTAATCCCTAGAAGCTCACACAGTTAAGAAGTAATGTTCTTTATTTGTATCAGGTACTGATATATGCAATAAATGAAATAAACGAAACCCAAGCATTCAGGAAAATCCACTTTGTTCAGTCTTTCTGCTGTTGACAATACATGTCTCCTATTATAAACTCACTGCTTTACAACGTGCATTTTTCTTTGTTTAAGGGCAACTACCTGGTGATAAATTGTTTTGCATTTTAAATCTTAACAAGAACTGCCTGAATGAATCATAGTGTTGGTCTTTGTGAGGCCTGTTCCCCTGAAACAACCATACCTGTCATCTCCAAATTCTGCAGATTTTTGCAATTAAATCAGTATTGTGGCTGTAAGAAGACATTTTTCATGCAAGCTTATACTTTGAAGCGGGCCGACAGTGTACTGCTCAGTTCCACTGTAGTCCAAGTCTTGCATTTTGACAAGGGCTAAAAGATTCCTCACAGCTTGATTTACCCATACACCATATATTGAACTGTCTTCACTCCTATACTACCACTCTGTGGACCATGCCCCCCCCCCCCTTTCTTCCCTCTAACCTTCCATAACTGAATCCATCCCCTCCTAGTCCTCCATCCATCCTCTCTTCACCTTCTCCAATCCGTTCAGTCAGCTCTCATCTATCTCTAAATCCATCCCAATCCTCATCTGGCTGCCTGTCCTCCATTTCTCCCTCCTGCTCGTGCTCTCTTCTTTCGTCTCTGAATCTCTCTCCTCCTTGTCTCAGGATCATCGGGGAGTTTTTACATAGTGTTGAGCAGAGTTTACTAGGCCAAAGACGACGCTGTGCCAGATTCTGCGCTGTGTGTTAAGCAACTATCCCCCCCTTGAAGGAATATCAGCATTACTCAACACACACACACACACACACACACAAAAGAAAACCTGTATCCGCCCGCCTCCGTGGGCCTACGCGCACATACTGCAAAGCTGCCGTCAGCAGCAGACAGCGAGGCTATGCAGGGGATTGTTTTACTTGGGTCAATGTGAGAACAATGCCGCATTGTAAGAATCTGTGGAATCACCGGTTACCTTTCTGTCTCAGTGCACCTGGATATGTCATACCAAGAAAATGACTAAAGAAAAGGGTTTCACATCACTTTTTTTTGTTTTCTACACATACGTTTGTTCAGTTTGCAGGTATGCTGTCAGCATTTCTGTTGGTTTGACATATTTAAATCACCATTTCTGACCAAATTCAGAAGCACCTCTTTGAGTGATTTAAAGGAAGAGAGTCAGCCTCTTCTGGGCAGACCATCCCGGGCTGTCAATCCCATGACTTACTGGAAACCAAAGGGGAATGATCTGTGCTTCCCAGCTCTCACAAGCAGAGTTCAATCAGTTCGGGCGTGCAGCTTTATCCAAAAGTGTCACAATTGCGTGATAAATAAAGTGAGCACTGTCGGGCAGCCAGCTACAACGGGAGATATAAGAAATAAGACGGGAGGGAGAGGGGGAGGGAGAGAGAGAGACGAAGCAGAGGAAAGAAGAAAAAAAAAGAGGCAGCAGAGGGAGAAAGATGAATAGGGATGCAGACGTCTGCCAAAGGAGAAGAGGTGTAGTGTCTGAGTTGTCCGGACCTTGGTAGTGTGATTTATTCATGAGATAAGTCACCATGGCTGTGGAACAGGTGAGTGTAATGGTGTAATGTTTCCCCGTTGCCTGACTGCTTGCCTCAGTGACTCTGGCCTGCTGTGTTCCTGCCAGGCTGCTGGAAGAGTTTAATGCATGCAACACTTGGACACGGTAAGGGATCACAGCCAGTGTAGATAAACACAGGCCATCTGGGTTAAAACAAAGTCAACAGTGACGCTATCGGCCTTTCTGTATCTTCAAAGGTAACTAAAGTTGTTACTTCAGTCCACTTTACGGGAGGCTGGCGGAGACGAAAGTCAAGGTTTACAGTTTATTCATACATTTTCTGCCTGGGTTCATGTATAATTAAAGAAAGAGCGTTTCTCGTAGCAGCGTGATTCCCGCCTCTCTGTGTCTATTCGCAAAGCTTCTCCAGACTCTAGTGAAGCTGAATGGTCATAAATTTAAGGAAAACATGTGCAATTGTCTCATATCAGCAATCTACTTTAGCAAGCGGCTTTATGAATAAAAGCATAAAAACAGCTGCACGCCGAGATTCTCTTACTCGAAACAACTTTCTGAAAACACAGAGAAGATTGCATTTATTCTGCTATTGCAAATTCAATTCAGGCTATTTGGACTTCCTATTTTTATTTCTTTTCTTTTTTTTTTTTTTTTTTTTTAAATGATGTCACTCCCTGAGTCTAATGCACACACACATTTCTGCAAGACACTGAAAGATAGTTTCTGCTTATACCCCAGAATCCTCCCTCTGCTAATGAATCTGACTGCTGGCTTTTATTTCATTTTAAATTCAAATCTTGCATGACGAAAATGATCCCAATTCATTTTTTATCCGCTGCTAAAAAGCCCTCACAGCTCTCCTTCAAGGTGAAATACAAGTGAGCTTCTACGTTTTTTTTTGCAGCACTCATTTACAAAAACCAGGGCAAATTGTGAGGGAGACATCAAAGATGAGAATCAGCGGTGGTCTGGTCTATTGTACTCCCTAAAAGGTTTCTAAACTATTTATTTACCCTCCAATGGAGACTTTTCATAAGATGATAGCAGCGGTCTGTTATTGTTGTGGTGTGTGGCCTTCTATTTTCTTCTGAATGTGTGTGGCTGGGAGAATAATGCGCACTCCGCCGTACCGACACACAGATTACCACATGAACAGGAAGCTCCTCGTCTCAGATGCCCGCCTGCAGCAGACCACCTCTTAAAGGTCCAAGACAGCAAAGTCATTGTGCGACTGAATATGAAGGGGTTTGCCTACAACCGTGGATGGACTATTACCATCACAATAAGCCCCCGTGCTGATTTTTTTTCCGTTTTATTTTAGGGACCCAGCGGAACAAGGATGGGAGGCTTGCCACACACAGAAAGCACTCGTCAAGGCCAAAGAGGCGCTCCTTCATTTTTTGGTTGAGAAAGAATGTGCTGGAAATGCATAATTAATTAGTTACGGGCTGTTTCATGTCCCACAAGAGACCCAACTGATCTTGCTACAATCCCATCAGCACTGGAATATTTTAAGACTCATCTCGAGGGTCATCGATCTGTTAATCGGCTTCAGTCGCTTAAGCAGGACTAGGCCCCGGTTCATTATTTCAATGATATTTCCTTAAACGACCCATAGTTAGAAATTTCTTTGCTGTAGGCACAGGCTGTCAATGTCAAGCAAGGCAGACAAAACAAAACACTGTCAATAAACAGTTAGTTTGTAGTGAGGGTTACAGCTGGGTGGCAGCTGTAGAAAGGACCGGAGATAATGAGGCTGAGTCACGATGGAAAAGTAAACAACTCCTGACTGACAAGGAAACGGCGCTTTGTAGCTCCGACAGGCCACTTCATTTCAAGTCTGGTCCAAGTTCTGGTCAACTGTCTCCAGACCTGTGCACAGAAAAAAAAAAAGGGGGAACAGGCCGTCCTGGAGAAAACGCTGATCTTAATGTAGGGAAGAAGCAAAAAAAAACAACAAAAAGACTATGAATGCAGTCAAAGACAAAGTAAACAACTAGTGAAATGTCTGATCAGCTGTCTTTGACACGACTTTTCCACATCTAAAGGAGTCTATTTTTGTGTCCCGCAGATAAATTTAGAAAGCAGAATTAGCCAAAACTTTGATTACCGACAAAAAACTTTACTTGCTGGCAGAGAAGACAGGATTCCTAATCTGAAACTGGTTAGAGATCTTTTAAATGTTGTGGCACTTCTGTCATGCAGATGCCGTGGCGTCCAGGTGAGCTATCACAGGGGCGTTGAGCGGGCACCCCACAAACAGAGGCTACAATACTCAAGTTGTGCACGTTCAACTCCTGCTTGCAACCTTTGCTGCATGCTGCATAACCTAGTTTTGCACCGAGTGCGTAAATTAAAGATTTGCACCATAATTGTGACGTTTAAATTACATTATATTACTATTAACGTTGCATTATTATTGTTATTATGCTGGCAGCACAGTCAGAAAAAAACACCCTACATGCATATTTGCTTACGCTGTGGAAACATGCCTGTGTGTCAAATCCCGAAGGAGAAGGTTAAAATAAAAAGAGATAGATTAAAAAAAAAAAAAGGAAAGAAGACAAATTGAACAGCGTCATTTTTTTTGTGCGTTCTCTGGATTCGGGCATAAGCTTGGTATGACATGTCACTGTATATGTGTTTTTCAGACAGAGAGGAGGCACACAATGATAAATGAGCGAAGCGGTGCTCTTCGTACGAGCGTTAAACTATTTTGGCCCGGCTGTTTTTCAGAAACATCAGAGCAGCTGAGAAGAAAACACAGAACCTAATGCCAGCTAAAGGGCACTTAAGCTATTTCAGTGACAAACAGGACCATGGTTAATGTATATTACTGAACAGAGATTGAACCAGCCATTACTGAGTACAAGCGAGCCGGCAAGTAGGCAGTCAGGATCTCTATTTAAAGACATTCGAGAGACCGTCATTTTCTTCTCGCCTCGTTCCCTGCAGCAAAACAATAAATAACAAAATCACAAAACACTTAAAAGCCCCGCCGGGCCACAATATCCACATATATCCTTCTCCCTATAGTCCCACTCCTCTCTGCTTTAAATTATTTCAATTCTGCGAGAAGGAATAAGAAAAAAAAAAAAAGTCATTCACATAAAGAAATCAGTCTTGGCTCACTCATTCTCCCTCCGACAGGCTTATTTGACAACTCTGCTACATTAAACAGCCCACTGGCGAAATGAGAGAGGGGAAGAAAAAAAATAAAAGGAATGCATCCAATTATTCATGCATAATGATAGCTGTGTTATCCAGAAAGGCAGGGGCTTCCACACAAAAGCAGTTCCCCTTCTCCATCTAATACATCTTAAGTACTGACAATCGCCAGGAGTCACATTTGACGGGCACCTAATTTCGCGGCATTCTCGTCATTCCTCACAAGTTACGGCCAATTGGCACCATCTCAAAGGCGCACAGTATTTACGACGAGATGACGGTCCTGGGAACATTAACTCGGTGTTCCCCAAAACAAGCGGGCACATTAGCAGGCCTTGGCTGACACGATCGCGGGGTCACGTTTCAGGCACTGGAGCTGTCTGGAGGCCTGAATAGAGAGTTAACAAGCGGGAAGCCCCCCCGACCGCCCGCCGCCGCCGCCCCCCTCAATCCCCTTCCCAGTATATGGCTGTGAAGACCTTCTATGTCGACATGAGCTCAAGGTTCACAGCACCTCATTGCCTTAGCTACTACCAGGCAATAAATTCTACAGCAGGGATGAATTGGTTGACCTCGAGGGTAGCCGGTGTTGCAAGTTGCAATCTAATACCGTACATTATCCTATCTGTCTCTCCTCTTTCCACACATGCATGGAATAAATGCTGCATTTATCCAATTTGTAGATTGAAAATAATTTAAATAACCCCCAAAAACCAGGGGGAGCTTTACATTGTGGAGGTTATTTGTACTTTTAATTACAATGGCATCAGTGCAGTACACAGACGGCTTTAATAAATGCAGCTATGGTGGCTCAGGTGGCTCGGCTCTCTCTCTTTCCTGCCCTCCGTCACTGCTCCTGGTCGATGGGGTGCTCTTAATAATTCATGGGCTGTAAGAATCGGCATGCCCTAATTGGTGGGCAGGCTTAATACTCTCGGCACTGTCGGGGCGAAAAACAAAAGCAGCTACCGTTTTCTTTCTTTCTTTCTTTTTTTTTTTTTTTTTAAACCAATCAAATCGCAAGAGAGCCGACATGCCTTCCTTTGGTTTCAAGTTAAAAGGCCTCTCCTGAAATTCAAGAAGCACCTTGAAGCTCACCAGGCTCATCCGAGTGGGAGCAAACAGTACGAGCACTCAAATCAGACTACCTTTTACTTGCTTTTTAGAGTGAAGGATGGCAGGATACATTCACCCCAACCGGCTCCCTGCTCCTCCTTAGGAGCAGGAAGCGGTGTCGCTGGTTGTCGAGGTAAAAAGGGGCACTTCAAAAGCGTATTCGCGGCGACGATGATGCCACTGCATAATGCATTGACGTCTGTTCGACATTCAGCAATCACCGGTGGGAGGCTTTAGGGAGTACATTTTGCATTGTATGCATTATGGAAATGTATTATACATTTATTTATTAGTACAAGATGGTGCAGTTTGCATCAGATCCTACATAAAAAAAAAAGAAAAATAAGCAAAACATGTGCCCTGTTAAGGATTAACACCTGCTGACATGACTTCACAGAGCTCAGTTGAACACAAAGAGATATTCAGATGGCTGGTATTGTTTGGCAGTCTGATATGTATTGGAAGTATTTTTTTGTTTAATTGATTAGCCAAAAAAAAAAAAAACTGTTCCTTCATTGAATTTCTGGATACAGTCCTACATGATCATTTACACCATATATTAAATTATGTATTTTGTGCGAATATCAAGCATGTGTGACATCCCTCCAAGGACAAATTAACCTACCACACATGAATACACACACGTAAACAGATGTCAGTGCCTTTTATTTCACTTGTGTCGGCGCTATATTTCCTCCGAGCTGCGACTAAGTGCCTTTGCTCATCAAAACATTTCACATTTATCCATCCACCACTTTTTTTTCTAATCTCTCCTCTGTTTGACTCTAATTATTTTGAATTCTCAAGTTGCCCGTCATTGTGGAATTAGCAACAGAGTTAACTATCTGCTCTCAGACGAATTAGACTGAAGACTCTCAGCAGGTTGCTGATGTCTGATTGTAATCTTCACCGTCTTCCCTTCCCTGAGATCCAAACACAATTTCTCCGGCTTGCTTTTAATTGTGTTGTATTGGGGATAAAAATGCTCCCTGATCTCTGCTTTGCATCCTATCAGGATCATTTCCCTTTCTCCTAAACTCAAACACTATTCTTTTTCTTTATTCTCATTTTTTCTGAACTATCCTGATCCTACATTCCTTCTATTCTTAAAAATCCTCCAATTTTTCTTAAGATATCAAACTGACTGCTGTTCTGAGTGGCTCAGTTGCGTGCTGCGTCCTGTTTGTCACAATCTTTTGTGGCTCAGGCTCAGGCAAAGAGGTACTGAGGAAGCAGCTGCTGAATTGTAGCGGAGAGCAAGTAGTATATGTATAAATAAAAGGTAAAAGGACAGGGGATGACTCAGAAAGGAGAAGAGAGACCTTCAGCTGGTGCTTTTCACCTTGAAAGGCTGCTGACGATCTACTCTCAAGCCGCTTCGTGTGCCTTCTGCCTTTCCATCCGCCCCTCTTCGCATGCCTCCCTGCATTCACTCTTATTGAATTACAGGGGTGCAGTCTCACTCTGTGCCACGTTCAAAATGCCACTAATGCATCTCAGCATGTGGCAGCGTGGCTGTGTCATAGCTGGAGTATTCCAGACGATTACCACCAACGAGAACGGCAAAAGGACCGAATGGAAAGGAAACAAATAGGTGTGGAGAAGCCCTCCTCTTGAATGACTCATTAAACAACCAGGCTATCAGGCCCCCCATGCGATTTCAGTTTCCTTCATAATGCCTTAACAATGTCACTCGTCTGTAGTCATCGATTTCTTCCTCTCCGCCTTATAACTGGAAGATGAGTAAGTGTAATTTGAAACCGCGAGATGAGGGCAGGCGTTTTCAGATGATAAAATCATCCCTCTTCAAAACCGCTGAATCTAAAATGATAATTTAAGTATAATTCAGCGATTCAGTGTTGCACGTATTCCAATTGATTAACTTATGTTTGATGCTTCAATCACCTCATTAACCCCTTCATATCAACCCAATAAAATAAGAACCTGCCAGCGTATATGGTTTTTATTTTATATTACCGGAAGGAAGCTTCGTACATTTTACATTTCTTTTCTAAAGACAGAAAAAAAATCTCCTATCTCCACCCTGTCAAAAGAGCAGGAAGGGTCTTATGTGATTAAACAAATGTGCGATTGCCACCTGTGAGCCACAAAACCCTTCTACCCCGGGTCAACGGAGGTGAAAACAAACCACGTTTTATTGGACGAATGATAGACACTTTGGGTGACGAAGGGGGGCAAAGTTATCAAACCGGACCGCTAAAACATGCACCATATCCCTGTGAGGAGATTGGATTCCAACTGCAGGCTCGGGGCAGCACCGCTGGGGTCATTCCACAATCTGCACGGGTCAGAGCCAAGGCAGCGCTACAAGCTGGTTTGACGTTCTCCATTAACTCACCCTCTGTAACCCACAACATAAACCTGAGCCGCCCACTAAGGAGAAAAAGGGAGGAATGGCGAGAAAAAGGGAAAGAGAGAACAAAAAGTGAACTGCACACAATCGAAAAGAGTACCCTTGTAAAAACCATGTTTTATAAACTGTGCGTGAGGAGAAATGCCCACATTTTGAAATGCCCACAATGGGAATGAAGAAGAAACACAAATAAAACCGACCATTATTGCACAACCTTGAAACCAAGACTTTGGGATAGCATTTAAATCCGCAAAATACTAAACACACTTAAAGTTCTGTAAAAGCCTTCAGAGATACTATAACAGCTGCTGCTTTTCCTCACATGTCGCAGGTTACAGCTTAAACATCCACATATAGGCACGGGACCTGATGTTAAATCTCCAGACTGCCCACTGTTTGGAAACACGATCGCAAAAGAGCTTATTTGGCACTGCCTGCGCCCCGGCCAGCATATACAAAGCATATAGAATCAGCTCGCTGCCACAAGCCGCAAGCTTTATTTAAAACTACACCCAACCTCAAATGACTTGTGGAAGGAAGGTTATTCGGGGTAGCTGAGCACCCAGAACATCTGAAAACGACATTCCAGCCAACAGAAATGTCATGCTTACAGGCGGAAAAACACGCAAGTGGGTTTGGCGTTGCCCTGCTCCGCTGTTAGACCGGTACACAAAAGTGAAAGTTAAACACCGGTGATGATCTAAATGTTTCACCACAGTGACACTGACAGCTATAAAATTTTTTGTTTTAGAATGACATTGCTTGTATTCTGGCTGCAGTACAGGTGTAGATGTCTTACATGCTTCTCTCTACACTCTGTCTGTGTCTGTAGGAAATGATTTCACTATAAATAACCACAATAAGCACTCAGAATTTCACACTTACTTAATATCCAAGCATTTATCTTAAGCTCAAAGGTACCCGTTCTTAATGATATCAGGCCTACAGTCATTTTATAATTACAACTCTTTTTTTTCCCCCTACTCCATCTCGACAGCAGGACCTCACAGAAACAGCGTTTGTTAGCGCTGCGATGGAGACTTGTGGTGCCTGCAACAGCGATCACCTCTGTCGGAGACATCATGGGGGCTGTTGGTGACCGCCAACGAAAACAACAAGCCGTGCCAGCGCAATTATGCGCGTCCATTTTAACATAATATGGGGAGAACATGAGATGCGTGGGAGCGAGAGGTGACTGTTGTGTCGTGGGGGTGGGAGGCTTGTGTGTCTGGATACGACTGCGTGTGTGCTAGCCGAAGAATGCGTCCATATCTATATATACGTGTGTGTGTGTGTGTGTGTGTGTGTGTGCGTGTGTGTGTGTGTGTATGTAAGGCTGACTGAACATTGGACGCCTGTGTGACAAGAGAACAGGAGCCGGGATCTAAAGAACACATGTTTAGGGTTCTTTTGAGACCACTGCTTTGAGTTGACAGTATTGTTTGGGTTTGGGTTGGTATTTCAAAGAGCTGCTCGGGATAAAAGACGCGTCTCCAGAGCTTATGGTTGCTACACATTTTCCATTTTAAGATTCCAAAGCTTTCATAGCAATCAACTTTGAGAGATCGCTCTGTATTGTTTTTCACACCACGCGAAAGACTTAACTATATTACGGGCGCTTGTCAAGGAGACGGAATTCATAATGTTTTAAGTTCAAGCTAAGTTTGAGGTTCTCTTTTGAGTTGAATTACTACACTTTTACACCCTATTTTTTAGGAATATCCTTCTCCAATATCCTCCCACCCTCCTGCAATGACAAATTCTGCATTAATAACTTCCTAACATTATAATGTTTGCATGTAAAATGAAAATATAATTCTTTCTTCCTCTTTTATAGCTTTGAGCAACCCTTCAAGAGAAGGTAAAACTGAGGTATAAATATGAGTTCTCTATGCCCAATAATAATTCCTCATTGCACAGGAAAACAATAAGTTGGGATGTGTTTAAAACTTGGACTCAAAGTTTATGTCTTGTCAGGCTCGGCTTCTTTTTTGCATTAACTTGTTGTACAACTTGTAATGGCCCAGGCTATGGAAATAAGACCTGTGTTGTAATAAGCAGCACCATTCTTCAAAGTTTGCAAGGCCATTTGTAAAAGCTTTATGATCCTTGAGGGTGCATAAAACACTCTTTGTAGTTCTAGAGATGCATGACCACCAATAAGAAAAACCTCCTAAGTCCCGCAGATGCTTTCTCAGAGATATAAGGTTTTAATGTGACGGCAGTGGAGGGATGGTGGGAGGCTGGCTGGCAGGCAGGATCAGTCAGTCAGGGTGACCTCATGTGTTTGGCACAGGGAACGCCTATCAGGTTTCCCTGTGTGCAGATTCCAGCTTGTTCACTCCACACCATACCCAGGACCCAACCCCCTGAGGCATGTGTGTATGTGTGTTTGTGAGGAGAAGGAGATAATTGTATGTGAATGTGTGTGTGTGTGTGTGTGTGTGTGTGTGTGTTTTTGAGCGTGTTAGAGTGAATGAGATAGAGGTAGGGAGATAAATTATATGAGATAAATTATTCAGATCAACCATGGTTGAGAGAGAAGGAGAGTCACTCCGGGAGGGTGAGCTGTGTGTCAGCCCCCTCCGGTGAACTCGGTGAACTCCGCCGGGCTCCCACCCTTCCTCGCATACAGCTCCACCGCCTCTTTCCTCAGCGGTAAACGTCTGGTCCACTCGGGTTTTCTCAGGCTTGTTACTTATGCACATGATAACGCGAGTTAGTGTGAATGTTGGGTTTTTAAAAGTGTGTGAACTTTCTTTTTCTTTCTTTATGCATGGGTAAGGAAGATTGAATTCCTATGAAAACAAAAACATTTACACGAGGCTGCTTTTATGGGTACGTTTGGGGTTGAAAATTGGAATTCAGCAACAAAACAACTTATCAATTCATTATACTGATAATTATAGAAGATAACGTCATGACAGGTTACAGGTCGGCCCAATAGACCAAACTCCAAACTGTTTATTGATGGATGAGGATAACGTGATGCAGTTAAAAGCTGCAGAAAAGTTAACAACTGGATGCTGGGTTGGGATTCTTTGGCAGACTACTATAATAAATTTGCTATGTGCATGCGTGAAATCTTTACTATGTTTGCCATTGATCAAATAAAAAGAGAGAGAAGATATAAATTATTTGACAAGAACATAACTCAGCTGAATAAAAAAAAGAAACTTTATATTAACTTTTTGTCTGACCTGCTGCAGCCAATAATGCCCAAGGTGTGCACACAATACTGACAACTGTCGCTATAGAAACAATACAGCACAAACTGCCAGTAACCCTCTTGATAAAGCCTCAACAGGCTAAGAGGCTTCCAACAAATCACTGTGGCAACTACCATGTTGTCCCACCAGCAGAGAAATGTACAAAGCCAAACACACACACAGACACACACATGGGTTAAACAGATGCGACGCGCTAGTTAATGCTGCCGGGAGAGCCGAGCGTCCTCCATAACCCATGAGTGGGGATTGATGGAGCAGGGGCCGCCTGCTGCAGCTCTGGCTGGCTGTTAAACTGCTATCTATAACTAAACAGATCAGCAGCTCCTCTTGCGCTCTACAGGAAGTCTACATAACTGGGGCACAGAGTTCCTAAACATTTCTGAGAGAGGCGAGCGTCAACGGCCGTCTTAACGATCGCACCGGGTCTGTGGCGGGGAACGCTGGCTCGCCGTTGCCCGAGTGTTTATCCAACGTTCACAGGAAGGCGGGGCAATGTCAGTTTAGTGATTAATTGCAGGCCCAAAGTGCTGAGGACACAGAATCTGCTCTGAATGGCGCCGACTGCAGCTCCTACAAGGGTTTATTGCTTTATCGGCTGAATCCTAATGTGACCCTCTTCCCTCCCCTCCCTGTGATGGTTCCAGTGGTACAGGAGCATCCGAAAATCCTAGGCAAGGTGCCACTGTGGTTAATTGCCCAGTAGTTTAAGTTCTCACTGTTGGGGGAAGTTTCTACTGTATTTTGCATTGATGTTCCTTTTAGGAAACAATTCAAGAGCACCATGTCTGCACAAGGCTAGATACAGATCTCCGTGGGTGGATATAAAGTTCCCTATACAGCATGATTCCTCCCAATATGTCGGGAGAAGCACAACATATGGCGGTTACACAAGCATGCAGCTGTTGTTTTTTGGGGCTAGAGATAAATAATGGATACGAGTCTTCCACAGGGTACTCAAGACAGCTAATGAGAGAGAGAAGGCAGACAGGGAATTAGGAACTGTTTTTCAAAGCCACTGTTTTCTAACATTTTCAGAGCCCAAGGACAAAAAAATACAAGGAGATGAAAACATCAATATTCATCAACAATGTAAGTACACAAATGTTAAGATTTGCATTTTTTTCAAAACCTGTACCACTAATGTTGTGCATATTTAAGTACAGGCACAAAGAAAGATTCGTATTAGATGCATGTGAAAACGCTGATTTCTGCGTGCATTTCCTCTCTCGCACGTCCTACTCCTTCTCTCTGAAATGTGGGTGACCTTAATAATTTAGGGGGGAAAGGGGAAGGAGAGGAGACAGCGTTTGCCTCCGTGCAGACCGTACAAGGGGAAGCTAGAGTTCTGCATCAAACCCTCCGAACAAACAGGCTTGTCATTTTCTGGCATTCACCTGCTACAGACTGAACCCTTACCCTCTCCACGGGATGTCTGTGCGGCAACGTGATTAACTGCTGAAAAGGGAGAGACCCGGCATCTGGTATGGAGACCACATATCATAATGACACTTTTTAATTCTGTTGCCAATGGCTGTTTATGTGCTACTAATTACTGGTGAAGAATAATAATCTCTCCTCCAATCGGACTCTATCACGCCGACGGCTTTCTCCTTCCCTTTTCGTTCCATTTATCCTGGTTCGTAGCTCCACTGGCTCGGCTTGCTCCCCGCATCGTTGTGTCCTTGCAATCTAATTCATGCCGCCTACCTGTCCCACTCAGTGTTTTTCCATACGCTGACTAATGTGCACACGTGGTTGCCTCGGAAGCGGCTGCAGCGGTGGAACAGCCTGCCAAAAAGCCATTCAGGCAAAATCTAAGAGGGTGGCTTGAGTCGTTTAACTCAAATAAAGCCCGGAGAAAGGCCTGTTTGCTCTTGGTAATCCCCCACTTGCTCGACAAGGCTTCGCAAGGTTCATCTGCTGCGCTAAATTGGTGCACGTATTCTTATTTGTATAGGAGCTCATTGTGGCTGGGTGAGAGGAGGAATCTGACAGGACTGGCACCCATTCAAGCCCTCATGCCTATTTGCTTATCCTCATTCATGGCAGAATTGGCTTTTTCCGGAGCCATTTTTCAAGCTATGCGTGACACGGTATTTTCATTGAGCCTGCCACTACTAATGCAGCTGTGTAGAGTAAATGTTACAGGCAGCCAGTGCACGTGTTTAGGAGAGGGGCGACTGGGGGCCTCCTATCGTAATCACAGCGGTAAGGCAACACTATCATTTGCATGTCTGCGTTTCCATGTCTGAATATCTGGGTGAAAAACACCAGGTCATCGCTTTTTGCTGCCACAGTGAAATGCAAATTCCTTAAAAATGAGATGTACACAGGGAAGGCATTTTTAGGTCAGACTATGACGTCAGTGGATAAATGACTGAGTGAAAAGTGATACTGTTGACATTCCCATCTTAACTTCTTTTCTCCGCTGGCGGTTTTCCTGGTCTTTTGTACTGAAATAGATAGAAAAACAAAGTATATTCTGCTGTTTTGCAAGAATTTCCAGGAAAGCACTTCAAGGGAATCCACGCTATCGTCTACACAGCAGACTGTTTTGCTTATGAATTCATCACCATTAGGTGCTCTCGGTTTACTCCAACATGTGTTTGGTTATGAGGCAGACCACAGACTAGACCAGTACCAAGCTGAAGCCATGAGACAAAACTGTCTGTGCGGCCTCACTTTGCAGTAGCATTGGTATCAGCGTGTGAAAAGAGCCTTTACAGCACTTCACACGTATAAGGGTTTAGTGTAATTAACAGATTACATTCAAAACCCCGCCAATCATGACAATTTGATTATGGATGGGGAAAAAGCCTCCCACTGTATGAAGAGACAATGAGGAGACATTTAGTTCTGATTAGGTGTGACTATATAAAGCAAGCTTTGCCCTCCCTCGGATGCCCTCAGTCAGGAAGGTGAAGAGGCGGTTCTTCTGCACTAGGAGCCATGCAGAGATCCTCTGGTGCGGCGCTCCTCAAAGTGTACGCAGCAGCCACTCGTTAAAAATGCAGGAGCAATTACCCTGGCTGAGTCTGAGTCAGTGAATGCTACCACGGCGAGCTCCCACCTCCACCTCCTCCTTACCCTTCCAATGTCGCTGCGCCAGCAACCTGAGTAATCTTCATGTGAACCGGCATGCCAAAGGTAGGGCAGCAGACGCAGCAGACACAGAAAGCTTCAGTTACACTAGAGCAACAAAAGCCCTTCTCTGCCTCACCGCCTGTCTGTCTCTCACGAGGTGCATTTACTTACCCCTCCCTCGCCCTTTTCAAGCACGTGGCTAACATCCTTCAACATCAGCTTGCGTTGCTGTCCTGACCCAGCTCCTCTTTCTGCCCTTTTTGCTCTCCACAGCTCTACCTTCATTTGTGGCCAAAACAGATACTATCTAGACTCTTAATGTGCAGCTATGTGGTTCACATTAGCAGAGTTTCTGAGTTTATGCGATACTTGCACCACTTTGCGTCCACATTTGGCGATAAACTGCAGCTCAGTCATTTACAAATGGAAACAGACTGATCATCCCTGACTAAATATATTCACGAAGCAATTTTCTCTTTGGATGGAAGATATTGACATTTTTTTTTTTCTATTCATCAAACTCACAAAAAATAAATAAAAATCATTCCAAACTAACTTGATTTTATGTGCATTTTATTACAGCACATCAAATGTTCTTCTGTATGTTAATATGAGCCGTATGTATTAAAGGGGTCCACACAGGAGGTGCCTCTCCAGCCACTCATGTCATCCTGCACAGATGGCAGGACACCAGGCCCAGCAGACAGCAGGGGCTCCCGGAAATAGACTAAGAGGCATGCAAAAGCGATGGGAGATGGGGAAAGAGTAATTACAAAGGGAGGCGACATGAAAGAGAATTTAACGATGAAGGCAGTCAAAAAATAGGAGCAAGGAAGAGTGATTTGCACAAAAGTGAGGGGGATACATAAACAGTCAAAGATGAAAAGAGGCAAATTTTTTTTTTGGAGAATGTACCCCTCCATCCACAGAGGCAAAAGGGGGTGACAGAAAATAGAGCGTGAAAACGGCAGGCAAGACCCTTGCCAGAGAGGCAGGAGACTGAAACAGTGGGCCTGACTAGACAGCTCCAGGCAGATAGTATGTTACGGAAAGAAGTGCTAGTAAAAACAACAAAGAGGGAAAAAAGCAGGTGTATTTGTAGAGTCCTGCTGCACTGGTGGGTTTGAGGGGCACATCATGTGTCTCTTCTCATCTGGCTCTAAATCTGAAGCAACATCTTTCCTGTCTTGCTTTATGCTGTCTCTGCATGCTTCTTTCTCTCGGCAGGAAAGCACGGAAAGCCTATCCCATCAGAAATGTGTTTCATTTCAGTTCCTCACGGGGAAGAGCCCCACATTCAAAGACAAAAAAAAAAAAAAAAAGTCAAATGCACTGAAAAGTGTGTGTTAATTCAAATCTCCATACCACACCTGTGATTACAAGTTTAAATCCACAATTAATCTGATACACTGATGACGCCAGTAAGGTTTTGGTGTGGGTGTATTTCCACGTCGATATAGTGCAGATTGAGTGTCTTAACCGTGGCTGAAGGAAACTCAACCTATGCACTGCACCATATGCCCCATTTCACCACACAGGTAGGAGTTCCTCCCTTGCAGCACCGACTAGAGCCAATACTTATCTCCAGATGGTCAGATGGTCGGGGGAGGAGAGTTCAGAGACAAGATTCCCAGAGGCAAGAACTCCACAACCGAGCACATCATTTTATATTTCAGGCATTTATCTTGGACACTCTTTTTTCACGGTAACCTCCACTGAGTGAGCGGGTACTTTGTCCTGTGACTTGCTCAAGGACACTTCAATACGACTCAAGCCCATTGTGGAGAAGAAATATGTGACCTGGTTTTGAGACCTTCACTCTAAGCACTAGACCATTTACTAACCACGCAGCCTGTCACAAACACAGTACTTGTCCACAACCTGTGACTTCTAAAAGTTCAACAGCTCAACTTTAAACCACGCTACGCAATAAAAGCACACGTTTGAAAAATGCTTTGACGTTTATAAATCATTGTAAACCCCAAATGCTCGTATATAGCTGGTTAATTTTCCCAGTATAAACATGATTTTCCCTCTACTTTATACGTTAGTCAGTTCTTCTAAGAAAATGGATATAAATCTTGGGGAAAAGCACAACAGCTATAATGAGATGTGGATTACAGCATGCAAAGGGCCAGATCTCGGCACCACGCTCTGTGGTGTACTGTATGAGAGGCCACGAGCAGAAGTAATGCAAACACAAGCTTAATATATGGGTGTGCAGATACGGCTTGGCTGTCAGTTGACAGATGAGAAGGGTTAAGAAATACAACCCACTGTAGTGTTTTGTCTGGGTGTGCATTCATGTAGACAAAGGCCATAGCAAATAAATGGAGTGGTCTGCCCCTCTGACTGACACGGAGGCATTTTACAGTTGGATAAAGCCAAAGGCATGGGAGGATAAGAGCGAGAGATATTAGTTTATTAATTATCAAAAAGCTTCCCGACCCTTCGAGGTGAAGGTTAGGGAACGCATGAATAAAAGAGCGCAAGCTAGAGCTCTTGATAAAAAGCCTGCCAGTTAGAGCGAGCTAAGAGCAAATGCGTGATAGGTTAATTTACAGCGAGGCTTGGACAGTGTTTTGTTTCGGGCAGTGGCTTGTGAAGCGCATATTACGAATTACAAGTGGGGAAATGAGCTGTAATACCCCTGTCTTAATAGGAGCATATTGTCCCAGACTCAAAATAGGGACAGGCTTTAGTAAATGTAATATAAAACGTGTATTTTTCCAGCCCTAAAAACTCTTCAAAGTGCATCACCATCAGCAGAGACAGAAGAAGAAAAAAAACGGAGCTACAAGCTGAGTTTAATGCCACTGAAGCTGAGATAATGAAAGACTTTGGAAACAGGTCCATTGTCTCTTCCTTTGATTTTGCTTGCTCCTCCATGTCTGTGGAAATCTCTCCCCCCTTGTTGTCTCTATGTTTCTCTTTTTCCTCTATCGGGGTATTAGAGGAGGATTTAGATGGTTCTGTTGTTATTTCTGTAGCACAATGGATCAACCCGTATAATGTAACCAAACCCTTTTCCTCGCTTTTAACCAGCCCTCCCTCCTCCCCATTATATCCACCCCTCCACTCTGTCTCTTTGCTCTCTTACACACATGCAACCTTTCCCTCCACTGCTTCCCTCATTTGTAAAGAATCAGATTGGGTATAAATGGTGCCTGTGGAAGGGGTAGACACAGGCACAGGTCCTCTGAAAGGGCTCCATTGACTGGTGTTTACTTAAGGCCAGGGACATTAGCTGCTGCTAAATCTACCTCAATCTGCCCCTCTTGGCTCCTCAGATTCTGTGTGTACTACCCTGACTGTAAAACGGAGAGGCTGCCACAGCGCAAGCATGCGTCTTTGTGTGTTTGTACGCCGTTTGTCTGTGCGGGTGATCGTTGACATGATTAAGCACGTAATGACCGAGCCTCTCAGTGGCGTAACAGCACCGGGGTACTAGCCTGGTACATACAGTTCGGGAACAGTAAAGCCAACTCAATATAGCGACAGAGGCAGAATTTACTGCAGGTATTCAAGGCAAATTATCCGTAATTTGAGAGTTCCTTTTGAGAGTTGTGTGTGTAATAATGAAACGGGGAACTGAAAATGCCCGTCACTGAGTGAAAATGAGATAAAGCGTACGCTAACAGGCACTTAGTGCACGGATTGCGTTGAAAATCATATTCACCCCTAAACACCATCATGAAACAACAATAATTGATCTGTGTGCTGTAATTGTTCTCGTGGGTGAGGGGAGGGGCCTGGCCGGGGCCTGCGTGAGGCATTTTACTGTAATTTTCTCATTTATGATGCACATCTATTACCTATCATTAAAGTTGAATGCACAGCAAGCTGTGAACAGCACTAACCATCAAGCTCACGGGGAAAGACACCGGCTGAATAAAAGCTGAATTTCGGCAAATGATTCCATGGACTGATCATCCGGGGAATAGACAGAAATAGGGCCTTTAAAGGATCCTTTCATCAAAGCAACATCCTGCCAGCTCCCCCCAGCCATAACCTCTTATAAAAGTCACACACACACACACAAACGCAGACACGCTAATGTGCACACACAGACACACAAATCCTCTTTCAGGAATCAATAATTCAGCTAAAGAGAAGCACATGCTACGCCCCACTGCACTAATCAATAGAAAGCCAAATGTTATTGTTTCATCTCATTCTCTGACTTTCACATTCTAATTTGGGCTGACTAGCACATGCCGGACAGCATCAAAGAAGTCTATTAAATTAGAATATAATAGGCACACACGGAGGGGACTCCAAGTTTAACAGAGGCCCCCCGTTTATTTTGCGGTGCCACGATGACAACATTCAGCTCCTTTCTTTACGTGAACGTCGTCGGCTGTAACTGAACGCAGATGTTGCGTGCACTGACTGAAATGTGCGTTGTAAAACAGAGACGAGAGAAAGTGAGTAACTCCCCTTGATTATCCAAGACAAGATAGTCATGCGTCCTCCCATCTGTATTTCTTGAGAGATGAGGCCATACACTTACAACACAGCAATGAGGATGAATGGAAAGACGAACTGAATGAGCAGAGTGTCCAGAAAAGGGAACTTGCAGTGGACGTGTGTGTGCGCACAAAAGCGAGGCCAAATTGACAGCCATGTGATTCTGTCGAGTGGTGTGAACCTGCCAGCTAAGACCCTTCTCCACTCTCTGTAATCGAGCTATCAATGATCATTAATGAGAGCGTGAGATTGCTCTCCACAGCCTTCTTGGCCACACTGCCCGACACTCTGGCCTCTCTCCCAGCCCCCCCCCTTCTCCTGTTGACCCTATCTGTGGCTCTGTCACATCAACCTGCAAGGCCACTGGCTACGCTAACTAACCATGAAAATGAATATGAATGCCGGCTGCTGATTTATAAGCGAGAATGCATGCTCTTCTTGCCCCTACACATCCCACTTTCGGTCTCATTTGCATGACGCAGGACCCCAGCGGCTCGCTCAAGGATACATCAAACGCTGACGGTGGCAAGATCCGATCGGCGCCGCGGCGAGATCGGATCTGCGCTGACCTTGGGAGTGAACTGCAGCATAGGCGAAGGAGGCAGGGGGGCCCTGTTGCAACAGAGCGGGGAGGCAGAAAGTGAGAGGAGGGAGGAAAAGGGGAAAAGGGAAGCGGGAGGGAGGGAGGGATGGGAGAATTGAGGGGCATGCCTTGATTGAGAGGCCCCGAGATGAGCAACTCTGAGATATGAGAAGGGGGAGGGAGGGAGAGGGAGGGGGGGTGATGGAAGGAGTAGAGGCGGTGGGGTGGGAGGCAGAGGGAAGCCATATGGCAGCAGTACAAATGTATTAAACTATAAATCAGGGGGTGCGCTAGTGGACTGCCAGGTGGGGCTGCAGTCAGGTCCTCCCAGCTGGATGTGCAATGCTTGACAATCCAGCTCTACACGAAGAGCGATGAAAACATTACTGGTATTTTGCTTTATCAGTTTTACAGAGACACACATTTCTTAGACAGCTTTTCTTTCTTATTTACTTCATGTTATACATGGGGGGATTTGAAACTTTCATTTTTCTAGCAGAGCATGAAATATCTGATGGAACTTTATTTATTTATTTAATTTTTATTTTTTGGTGAAACTTAAAAAGTGCCTAGTAATCTCATCAACTTCCAATACTCTAAGGGACATTAGACTGAGGACGTGGTTTGGCTGCCAATCCAAAATTATCCATTATTAAATTCTAAAGTGATTGTGAACTGGTAAAAAAAGAACAAAAGCAGAACTGCATTTTTCTAATTAAGAGAATGATATAAAATACTTCAGAGACCAAATACATGTGCACACCTGCAGCATGTCCGTGCACCACACCGTCATGATAACGGGCGTAAATTAGTGCTACGCATGTGGTAGAGAAACAAATGGAGTAATCCCCAAAAGGCTCCCATTTTAATCCCTTGATGATGTCTAGGTAGAGTGCCCAGCCAGTGTCCTGGCAGCCATCAGGGCCCTGGGCCTGGGCGCCCATCCCAGAGGCACTGATGCATACTACAGCTAGAACAAACACGGGCAGCCGTCCCCCATGCCTGCTCTGTGTCACAACCACACCATCACCCTGGAAAAAGAGGGGTCCATAACTTCTACGTGCCCTCATTGTGCGGCACGACAATGAGGCGTTTGTGAATTATCGACTTCATGATTAAATGTTTCAGCTGGTTCTTTTAGAAAAGTGGCATAGAAGCGTTCAAACAATGGCCTACATTCAGCTTGCAAATACTTCATTAGTAAATTAAATCTGGATCCTAATACTTTCATTTGATTAATGTCTGATGTAATAAAAAGAGCCATCGGATGATTTTTTATTTTTTTTTTCCTCTAAACGATAGCCTCTGAATCTACCATCTATATCATTTTATGTCTTCTCATTAGGAGCTTAGCGGTTTGCAGGTGAGGGATGGATGGAGGTGGACAACTCCCAGTTACGGTCTACTAGGCTGGACTAACAGTAGCCCAGAGCTCCAGCCTTGATCCCTAATCCTTGATCATTCACTCAGTGGACACACACGCATGCACACACAAACACACTGACACAGACATCCAAGCTCCAATGAGGTATCTGCCATCTGAAACCATCACGGCCAAGGCCGGCTATCCACCAGATCCCATCTCCACTCAGAGATGACAGGAGGATGTGGAGTGGGGGCGGAATAGAGAAGAGGGGGGAGTGGGGGGTGGTGAGGATGAGGAAGGGCGGGAGGGAGACGGGGCAGAAGTGAAGGAGTGGAGCAGATTGGGCTTGACGAAAGAAAGAAGCGCAGAAGAGCGGCGTACCTTGGTCTGGAGATAGTGGGGGTAGTAGTAGGTGTACTGAGGGTACATTGGCTGCTGCTCCAATCGCTTGCCCATGTAGCTGGAATCCTTAGCACTGAGGCAGGGAATGGTGACACGGGGGCGGGAGCTGCCAAGTAGCTAGCAATGGGATAGAGGCAAGAGAGGAGCTGTGCAATTCCTGTCTTTGCTGTCCGCTGTGTCACTAGCCGGTCTCCAGGGAGAAAGCAGGGTCAGCGGCTGGGAGAAGGTCTGCCTCTGACGGACTGTGCTTCGCCGGTCCGGAGGCTCAGTATCAGGCAGATGCTCACTCAGTCTCTCACTGCTGGATCAACGGAAATATTTCCACAAGTGCCGGGACCCGGTGCGGCGTGTTTGTCAGCGGCTGCTATCAGATAGTAACGCCTAGCGAGGGTGAGGTAGAGGAGGAAGAGGAAAGAGAAGACGCGAGGAGGTGCAGGTGGCAGTAGCAGTCTGGCAGTCCTGTGAATGTTGGAAAATGGGAGAGGAAGAGGAGGAGGAGAGGAGGAGGAAAGGAATGGTAAGGAAAACGGGAGAGGACGTATAGGTTCACTCCTCTATTTAAGCTGTTTCACTCCAGTCTTTAGCCTGGGCTTTAATCTGTCTCTCTCTCTCTCTCTCGCTCTCTCGCTCTCTCAAACACACTGTGAATCCGACTCTCACACTCTATCTCACTGCCCCTGTCTCTCTTTCCCTCTCTTACATGCACACACACTTTCTCTCTCTCTCGCCTCTGTAGTCTGATTCAACGATGCTGTCCTGTTTGACAGAGGGGAGATATCCTCAGAGCCGGCTGCCGACAGATGCACTTTGTGCAAGGAGGGGGTGGGTGGGTGGGTAGGTGGGTGGGTGAGGGGGGGGAAGAGAGAGAATCGCAACACGAGAGCTGAACACAGACACAGAAAGCAATCACAGTCTGGAGCCGTTGAGCCAGCAAGAAGAGAGATGACAGAGAAATTATCCCAGTTTCTAAATGATGTGGCACAAGCGTATATTTAAAAAAAAAAAAAAATCCACTGGTTGGTTAGTCAATCCACTGAGTTCCAGCTAGTAGACAAGTGAAAAAAACACAGTGACTGTGTCCCGGGTGCCCAGTGGAGAAGGAGTCCCTCGTCTGCGATCCTTCCTCTTTATGCTCTTGTAAAATGTGTTCCTTATTTCTTCCTTGGCTCTCTCACTCCTCTAAGCAGCCTGCCTCGTTCTCTTTCTGTCACACAGCTGCTCTCTCTCTCTCGCTCTCTCTCTCTCTTGCGTGCGCTTTCTCTATCACTCGGTCTCTCTCTCTCTCTCTCTCTCTCCTTCTCCTCCACACTGACAGGGTGGTAAAGGGGGCTCGTCCGAGGCTGCGAGCAGAGCAGACTGCCTCCTCCTACCCCAGCCCAGCCGGTGGGAGGGTCTTGAGCAGCTCTGTGCGAGTGAGGGATCCAGACACAGACCAGCGGGCTGCAGCGTTTCCACAACCTGGGAGAAACGCAAGGAAAGGAGGAGGAGAGGAACGGAGACGAGAGGGGACGGCGCCAGAGTGAGCAGTCGATTCCCCCTACTGGCTGCATGTGGAGCTGCCACTTAGAACACAGTGCCTCCACACACACAAACGCTTCCTCTCCCAAAACTGCAGCCTGATTAACCCCCAAAAACCAGAAAAGTTACATAAAAACACTTTTCACGTGTGAAACTTTTTAGATGAGAATGGAAAATAAAGTGTGACACATTTCACGCTACTGAAATTATAATAATATTTTCATGAAAGCATGAATTAAATCATGGATGAGCTGTCAGCGTTAACAGCTGCAACACATTTTAAAAACACTTCCCGACTTTGCAAGTGAAAATCAAACACAAACACTCACAAAATTAGACTCCTTTTTCATCTCACGCACTCTCTGACCCGCTAGAGTGAGCAGTAAGAGACCTAAACTCCTACCCGGGGGTGGTGGGGTATCTCAATGACACTAAGGACACAAGTTCAGGAGCCTCGTCTTTCACTCAATTAGCAAATCAACTCGGTTTTCATTTAAATTACTCCTGCCTCGAAAACCGAAGCAGCCAAAAAGTACAACATGAAATTAGCATGTTCAATTAAATCTTGGCAATTTCCACGTGTGAAAATAGACCCCTGACTTTGATGAGTTCAGCTTTGTGTTTCATCTGTTCCACTTGAGAGCATTACACACACACAAAAAAAAAACACACACAAGGCTGATGTCTCCCTTCTCAATAATAACAACCTAATTACATATTTCTAGTGCACTCAAGATAAGTGAGTTCAGCTGTAGAAAGCAGAAATCTTTCACCACACATGATGATGAAAATGACTGTATATCATGTAGTGTAGGTAGTACTGCTATCGCTATTTGATTCGATCAGTCACAGGGAAATTGATTTGATGTTTCAGCTCACATTTCAGGTATTCAGACACACAATGTGGTGCTAATGCCACACATGTTTTTATGAGAGTTATGTGTGTGAAAAGGCCCCAGTGCATGTGGTCGGACCGAATCGATACCAGTAGAAGAATCCCAGGGACCGAAACAAAGCACATAGGGAGAAGGGCAGCCTTTTACGGACACGGAGGGGAAAATATAATTATCAGATAGGCCACTTTTATCTGGAGGAAAGAGATGAGGCTGATATTGATTGTGGATTACCAGATTAACTGCCTTCGGTTCAGCTAGACAGAAACTCTCAGCATCTGCGGAAAGACAGAAAGCCTGACAACACGGAGCCAGAGCCAAACAGTAAGAAAAAAAGGACAATGGCGAGAGTAATAAAAGAGAAGACAAGAGAGGACACATCGGGAGATGAAACCTGGAAGAGGCACAGAAGCAGAAAAGATTCATACGTCTTCTCACCACTGAGCAGTCACATGATGCCATCTCTGTATCTCACAGGTGAGGCTCCTCGTTTTTGTTTTTTTTTCTATTTTCATTGTTTTAAATGAAGTAGAACTGAGCAGCGGATCAATTTTCACCCAGATTTAATCCACAAGGGACCAAAGGCCATTTTATCTGCCATAAATGACGCATCTTTGGAATGTGGTGGAAAATCTGCTGATTAAGCGCAAGAAGCCATCAAACTAATTTAAAACATAAATATTTGAACTGCGTGTTTGCACCGTTCGGTCTCAATCAGAATCTGATTCTCACCCACGGTTCTGCGTATCTTTTTAATCAAAGTCGAGCAGCAGCAACTAGTGGTTTAATCAAGAGCGAATCAACAAAAACTATTTCGATAATGATTCATAATTTATGTAATTGCTCACGTAAAAATAACAGTGGAACCGGCTTCTTTCCTGTGTCACATATAACTGAACATTATTTTGGGTAATGCAAAATTTATCAAACGCAACAAGAGCCAAAATGGTCTGATTATTAATAAATGTGGAAATAAATGCTTTTTTTTAAATCACCATTTTCTGATATTTTTCAAAACATACAGACTTAACCAACAAATCCTTTTATAATAGGATTCGGTTTTAATTGTGGAATATTTGCTGCTACTTATGACCGCAAAACTCTTTTTAAAATGTATTCAAATGAGTTGACTCAGAATGGAAACACGGGAGAGTACCATTACACAGACAGTGGTCAGCTAAACCATTAATATTCATCGCTCCAGCCATTAAGAATTAAGAGCCGGGAATTGAGACTTGACTCCTGAAACTAAAGAACTTGACCCGCGGCCCTACAGACAACACCAGAAACTACCCTGAGAGCCGGCTGACATGAACTTTCAGCCTCTACCCACGAGCTGGAAAAAGGTTAGTTTATGGAGGCAATTCGGCATCAAGTGGCTGGAGAGCAGTAGCACATGCTGCATGTAAATAAACGTCAGAGCTGCGCCTCGTCCCGTCGAGGCAGACCTTGAAGGCTCGGTGTGTGTTCTGCCCCGCTCTGACGTGAATCAGTGAGGCGGACGTCACAGAGAGCTGATACGAAGCCAGCTATGCTTTCACACAGAAAGAGAGAAGGAGTTTTATTAAGTTATAAATACTGCTGTAGCACATTCTCATTGAGCGTCATCTCCGTTGGGTTGTGGGAAAGTACCACCGCATCATATTATCATTCTGATTTAGTATTTTCACGAGAAAATATCAAAAATTTTTCTAACGAAGAACTGATCCATTACCATTGTTATTTGTTTAAGCCTGTCCTGTACCCTATGAGTCTACAGTCAGTCATCTGCTTTAAAAGCTAACTTCTCATGTTGAATCTAAAATTGTGCTTTTTCGCTGTTACAGATACTCGGGGCCTACACAGAGAATTATTTGATAGTACTTGCACAGCACGGTCTGTTCTCTCCAACATTTTCATAAAACAAAGCAGAAGCCATCTGCTGCTCTTCTGTTCTGAGGTCTTCCTCTGATGCCCGTTGATTCACGTTCTAAATTGAGAGCATGGGTGAGTCATTCACAACACTTTAAAATAGAGAAAGAGGAAGAGAGCCGAGTGCGTAGCATGCCCCTGAAGGTGTTGAGTAGTTACAATCCCCCTTTAAAAGAACCAGGCGAGTCCATTAATAGAAAACCTCAGCATGATCACAGCGTGACCTCAGGACAGAACAAGAAAAGTTCGAGAATGAGTTTAAGGGTAATTTTTTTATTTAACCAGCACCAAGAAAACAAGCTTTTTTGTATGATATTTTAATTCCACTGACATCTACGAAGAGGCACTGAAAGAGAAGCACTTCCGTTAAATAGCTGCAGTTATTCTGCTAATGTCCACAGTCTCCTATAAAAGGGCAGATCAGTAGGCATAGTTTCAATACAAAACTCCTAAAAGAAAAGATAAGTTCCAATGTAAACATAAAAACAGCAAAAGAACTACACAATGTTCCATTGAAAAAGGAATTCCTAGAAAGTCCACAATCGCCTCACCCTACTGCCCGACCCCCTCCCTGAGAGCCGCTACTGGCCTTCTTCAAGCTGCTGGAGAAACCAAGAGGCTTTGTTTCCTGTGGTTTGCTGGACAGACCCGGGGTGGGTGTTTCCCAGAAATGACCAGATGCATGGAATGCAAAGGAACACTGGCGCTGCGCCAGTGGGAGGGTTGGTGGGACAGGGGCGAGGAGCGCTGGACGAAAGGAGGAGGAAAGTGGAGTTGGGGAACAAGCGAGGGTCGGGCGTTCTTGGAAAAAGCCCCTTTGTTTTAGGAAGCTGTTCAGCTGGGAGATACCCGAGCAGCAGAAGATCATCCTTCATGTTTCGTGAAAACCAACTGACGCTGCGTGACTAACCATCTTCTCTGAGGCACAATAAACTTAAGGTTCAAATGGTTGATGTGCACATGTTGATGGGAAACAGACACTAACATCTATTTCAGACTGTATTCTGGTTATTATGGATTACAGAAAAACATCCCAGTTATAGTTTACGACAATCTCAGGAAACAAAGAAGCTGAATTATAGATGATCGCTCAATAAACAGATGCTGCTTGAAAATCAATATTCTCCCACATACCACTGAAGATCACTTAGCATGGATGATGAATTGTTTTGTCAGTGTATGAGGTCAACACGGATTTTGCCAGTTTTTCTAAAACTCAAAGGAACAAACGAAGAAAGAATGAATGAAAGCTGTCTGTGAGGACCCAGTTATCCAGGTCCTGGTATATCTTGAAAACAAAGCTAAAACAAAGGCAACTGGACTCGTTGAGCTTTCTTGAAGTCGTTAAACTTCTCATCCAGGTGTCTTTAGTATTAAATGTCTGGTGGTTAATCTATTATTTAACAGATGTTAATGGCTTGTTAGGGAACCATTAACCAAACAAAGAATTTACTACCCAGGTTAATCTGAATTACCTCATCTAATTCAGGTGCATTGTGTTTTAGGTGGGTCCAGATTTTCCCTCATAAAAACACAAGCTCCAGTCCCACCAGTCATTTAGAACTGAGGAAGCCACTTGGATGAGTGGTGAAATGTCGTCACGAGAAGTCAAACAAGTCCAGATGCCTTTGTTTTGAGAGAGATAAGAATCCGTTTCTTTCAGCCTCCATCTTTCATGTTATGCCCACGCTGCAGCCACAAATTTGCTTGTGTGATTGAAATCATCTGAAATCATCTAAAGTCACGAATGAGCTTCATACACCGATCAAGAATAACATTATGACCACCTTTCTAATATTGTGTAGGTCTCCCTTGTGCCTCAAAAACAATTGAGACTCATTAGAGAATGGACGTTAGTGGGAGGGGCCTCTGTGTATCATCCCACAGATACTTGATCAGTTTGGGATCTAGTGAATTTGGAGGCCAGGTCAACACCTTGTACTGTTTTTCATGTTTTTTTTTAATTGTTCATAAACCGTTTTTGTGTGTGTGTTGGAAATGGGAATGGCTGCTGCCATCAAGAGGTGTCACTGCTATGGGGGTGGGGGTGCCTGGTCTGGTCTAGGTGGGTGCCACATGTCTAAGTAACATCCACTTGAATGCCAGGTCCAAAAGGTTTCCCAGCAGAATTGTCACAAGATGGTCAATGTTATTTACTTCTCCTGTCAGTGGTTTTAATGTTGTGGCTGATTGGTGTACAATCACAATGAGAACTTATATTTGCAAAAAAAAGTAGAGTTAAAATTTTAAACCACAGTGTCTGTCTCCAGTTAGAAGCTCAAGTTAAATATAGAGGTCTATTTGTTCATTTGTAAATGAGCATCCATTCAAACACTCTGAGTGAAACTGTATAATTGGAGATGCTGACCTGAATTATGGAAATAAAAGAAGTGTACACGCACAATAATGTATTTGCTAAAATACCGCCTCTGATGTTTCCAAACTCCGCGCAGACATCTCTTAGCATTATGTGTGTACTTTGAGTACATTTCCAACACATGCAATTCCTTAATACATTCTTATCAGTGCACCAGCGGATGACAGCCCGAGGTAATTCAACACATTGCCCCTCTGAGAGTATAATTTTCCACAGAGCAAAGAGCAGAGTGATATAGTCAAGATACCATTGCAGGACACTTCTCTTTATTATTATTTCTGTATACATATACACACATATATATATATATATATATATATATATATATATATATGTGGTGGTGTCATCACTGGGTTTTGGCTGCTTATCTAAAACCTCATGATAAATTGAAAAAAAAAGAGGGGCAGACTGACTCCGGACCACCAGCCCTGCACCGAGACATTTGATAAACACCAGGCAGATTTCCAGTGAGTCATTAGCCTCTATCACAACACAGAGGAGAGCCATGCAGGCCTAATGGGGAGGAAATATGAAACCAGACATGCATGAGTAAAAAATGACGCACAGCACTGCTCACTACACCCGACAAGGGACGGGCAATAGACCTAAAAGAGTTAATTGCAGTCACTTACTAGATCTCTATTCCAAGTGTGTAATGTATATACAAGTCATTCCAACTGACTCATTTCCTGCGACCGTGATTCTGAGAAGAGATCAGAGCGGTTGCAAATTATTTCGTACTGGGAAAAGAGGCCTTCAGCTAGGGTGGATTTTACATGCAATTGAATGTGCAAGTGTGTGTGTGTGTGTGTGTGTGTGTGGGTGCAACTGAATGTGCTTTGGTGTGAAAGTATATTTAAAGTCAGGTGGTCTACAGCTGTGGCAGCTCGATGTGTGCTGGCATGAGCGCCGTGCACGACTGTTTTTCTCGGTGTGAAAATAATAAGTAAACCGAAATATCTCTCAAAAAACTCTGCGACAACAGAAGGGTCAAGGTTTTACTGACAGCTACGGCAGAAACACTTGACTGGAGCTCTGCAATTAGACTTCCTGTGTGGCCTAATGTAACAATATATAAACTGCAGCCGAGAGCCTCGATGTCCTTCTGCAAAACGAACAGTCCCGCCGCACGGACGCACAGCTACGTCTGTGCAGACACAGAAGAGACGGTGCCAAGAAAATCATAATAAGGATTTAAGTGCTACACTGGCAGAGAGTGTGTGAACAAAGGAGATTTTCCGTGTGGGTGTGATGAAGTCCACGCTGTCTGGGGAATGAACAAGGCAGCAAACCCCGCAGAAGAAAAAAGTAAAAACGCTAAAATCCACACCGTACAAATCTAAAAAGAGGCCTATCAAAGCTTCGTCACGGCACTCACACTGTATCATGTGCATTTTGTTTTATTCATTGTGTTATTGCCCAAAATAGAACAAAGTGCAAAGTCTCTTTTCTCAGATTTGTGTTACTTTTTCTGTCTTTGAGTTACGCATACCTGATAATTTTACTTCAATTAATCGTGTAAACCACGAAGGAAGAGGAGCTTTTTATACTTATGAGAGTATGTGTGGCAACATAGGCCGCACGGTGGAAGAATAAAATTGTGAATCAATAGATAAAAGGTTCTGCCCGCAGCAGAAACAGAAGGGAGATTGGGAAAAGAGTTATAGCTGCTGGGGAAAAATATCTGTATTGGCCTATGAAGTTCAATGCAGCCTGCAATTGAGCGGGATGGGATGGGAGGACAGCAGCAAATTTTTAAAGCACTGCTAAGCCATCCTGGAATGAAGTGAAATGACCACATGTCACAGAGATGAGAAGTGAGAGGGAGTAAGAAACCGCGCAGAAAGTGAGGAGAGAGAGAAAACAGAGTGTGTCGTTCTAAGAGGAATATTTCAGGGTGGTAAATGGAGCAGAACTCCATTCCAGCTCCTCTCTTAACCTCCCCTGGTGTCTCATCCTGTGCATGCAAAGTATGAAGCCCAGGAGACAAAGAAAACAGAGGGGGAGAGTTGAAGAGACAAGCTTCAGGACTAAATAACACTGAATGAATAGACAAGACATGTTGCTTATGCATTTGTTTTAACGTAAGAGGAAACGCGCAAGACGTGTACAGAAACTGCAAATTAGCAGCATTCACAAATGGCATTCTTACTCTGTGAAAAGGTTGAAGCCATAGATTGTGTCACGGGGATATTTGCTGCATTACCATTGACTCACTCAATTACTGCAGCAGGTTCTATTTTCATAACACCACGTGATTACTTGTGTGTGAAAAGTCTTCCGGGGGTGAACTTGCAGAGAATTATCGCCAAACGCGTCAGTGCCTCTCAGCTGGTCACGGCTTTAAAACCTCTTCCAGCAAATTGTTTTGGTTTTCAAACTCATAACTTTACTGTCTTTGCATTTTTATTTTTTTTTATTGTAGCAGGAATGAAAGAGTAAGCGGTCAGGCGTTGTAAAGAACGAGAACGGAGCAAAGAGACAGATTGATCACTTTACATGTGCTTGATTTTAAATATGCAAGGCTTTCCCCATCCACAAATCCACAAATCAACTTAAAGGCTGATAATACGTCGGTGGATTTACAATGCCCCTTAGGATAAAAATATGTCATTGCAGGTTCAAGTAATCAATTATTCATAAATCATGTTTTACTGACCCTTACAAAAAAAGCCAGTGGGTACCAGGAGAAACCTGTTGCTACACAAGAGAACTTCATTTGGTTTTATTTGTCTTTTATTATACCAGTTATTCTCCGAATTGTCAGAGATGAAATTAAGTCTCTGGGAACTTCACGTCTTTTGTCTATTTAACTTCCTCTAAACGGTGGAACAAATTCATTCTTAAAGACTGTTGCACAATTAATGGCCAAAGCAGTCTTATGTCTTTAAAAGATAAAGATTTCAGTTTCAGGAAGAGCGGTGCACTCTGTTTAAGCATACTTGGCATGCTTGACATTCATCATGGTGCGACACTAAATGTATTTTAGACATACAGTACATTATTTCAAAGCAGCGTGAAACTGGCAGATGGCACCGAGGCACTAGAAGGAACATAGCAGATGATTAAGAACATTCACTCTATGGCGCAACTCCACTGGGTAACATTTAGATATCAGTGAGTGTAAGACTTTCAGGGCAATGCACTTGGAGAATGCCTCCTTGGCGGCGCCTCTATAATTACTAGTACTATAGTCATTAAAGTGCACCAACTAAATGGACCAAAACAGCTCCAACAAACCTTCCACCTTCCAAAGCACCTGGTGGAGCATATATGGAGGGAATGTGTCATACACAGGTTTCACATGTGAACAATCATTCATTGATGAAGACAATGGGATTCAATTAAAGGAGCAGCTATAGGAACCAAGTGACAGTGTTACCGTGGCCCAGATACTTTTTTAGTGACCGTCTTATTAGTTTTTATGTATTTTATAGGAACCAAACATGCAATAACACACCTATCATGTCTGTCCGTGTAAGTGGCTCGACAGAGACAACAGAGAAGTGAACCATCAAGCTCTTTCCTCTGACAAGTCTTGTTTAAGTGCCGCGGTCCTGCTGCCAAAACAACACACATACTGGAACTTTCAAAAACAACACTGCTGCTAAATAAATCAAAAATACCCCGGCAGCTGAGCTCAGCGGCAAAGCCTGACACAACAGCTAAATCATGGATTCAGCTATTCTATCCGTTAATATTCTATTTTCTGCCCTCGCTTTAAATTTATGCCGTGAGACAATAAATACGGGAGATTCAGAGGCGCGGATAAAGGTTTATGGCTGTTCTATAACTAACTGCGATGCTATAATGCTTAGTACTCAACAGAAAACTATTGTTTTGGATACCTGGTCGTGTCATTGAATAAAAGAAGGGTTTATAATCTGCACAACTTTTTAAGCATAAGGAAAAGTTGATCTATGGTGATTTTCTGTTATTATGTTATTAAGTTTAAAATATCAGAGTAAAATCAGACACTATTACATTTGTTATGTCATATTCGGACATGGCAAAGCAAAAAAGAAAGGTGTAATTCCAAATACTACTGACTGCTGAATAGAATTTAAGGTAAAGCCAATGTCGGCAGAGCAAAGGGTCAATGAAAGCTAATACGTGAGGTTGGTGAGAAGGCATTCAGCATACGAGGTATTTAACAGATAAGACATAGGTGTGCTGAAAAAACAAATATGGGCACCTGGTGGACACATGAGGAAAGGCGAGGTGTGCGTGGGTGTCATTTCAGCTGCATATTTTCAGCAAATAGAGAACAAGAGTGCAGTTGCAGCTTACACTAATTGTATTGCAACTACATATGATTGGCTGGCGCGTCATCACATCAGAGCGGTCAACTTGTCGCACGTCTAATCAGATACGTAACCATAAGTGTCAGACCACCGATTTTCACTTCGTATCATCAGCTTCCATTGAAAATGTACAGTAGCTTGTCGCTCTCTTACTGCTCGTGTGAACACAACATAAGCATATGACACTGTGTTGACGATACACATGCGCTATGGCCACTTGAGAGAAAAAAGAGAACACAATGATGGTTCTTTCAGGACGTGCAAAAAGGCCTGTAAAGCACTAGACGGGAACTGGTAGTGAGAGAAGAACTGAGAATGATGCAGTCAGGAGACAGGATATGGAACAGAGCATGACATAACTGACGTTTCTGTCAAACTGTGGCCTCTTTCTCAGTTCTAACAGTAGACAGACAACAAAGGACAACCTTTGCACGAAGAAAAGACCAGTGAGATTGAAGTTAGGGTACCAAAACTATGGATATGGACTAGTTTTGATATCAAATGTGCAAGTGGTTGGGAATAATGTCCTAAAAACACCTAGAATACTGTTCAGAAATGTCAAACCTCCAGATCTTCGGTAGAGGATGGAAGCTAGAGAAAGACATACAACATGCCCTCCACCCTTGTGGGTATAAGACGTGGACATAATTTGGGAAACAGCTCTAAGTATAATCTCTTTCTAATGATGGGTACTTTTGGTACGGTACACCGAAGAATACGGTAAGCAATAGATCAGTGAACATCAGCTTGGAACTTGTAATGGTTTAAACAAAAGATTAATAATCATATACAGCTAAGAAGGTCATAGTTTGATGAAAACTCCCATCTCTATGTTTCAGTCTTGGCACCGTGTACTCCCGTCCAGGTGCACGCCAAACACGCTGGACCTGATCTGATCCAAACAAAACTATTGTGGTTTCATCTGACTAACAACTGCGTTGCCAGCATTCATCAGGTTCCTTTTCATGTTCTTTGGCAAAGTTTAATCGCGTAGTTGCGTGCCGCTTTGTGAGAAATGTTTCATTCCTTCTGGACGCCGCCCGTTTCATAAATTGGCCAAATTTGAGAAGGCTGTTCACGAGCTCTTTTATAAACTTGTCCGTGTAATTATTTTAATTGGGAAAAAAGCGATATGTTGCATTCAGGTCATTCTTTGTAATCTGGATTTTCAATGAATTTTCTCTTGCCAGTTGTTTTAAATTAAATCAAGAACCCAAAAAAACTGCAAGATTCTTGCTTCCGTGAAAATATTTTTAAAAATGATTGTGTCAAATTAATTCTTTAGCCTGTGCTCCAGCCCTGGGCCTCACTGCTCACTTCATCAGAATCATAGAGGCCTCATCATCTCCTCCTTTCCCATACGGTTCATGTTCAGGCACTGCTCATGCCCATATTGCATGATTGCACTGAAGGACCAGTATAATCAGCCATAATGCTTTACAGATGTTATGGGTGTTTTTAAAGCCAATACTACGGCCCCAGGCAGCCATATATGAAAACCCATCTGTGTATGGATGTCAATGCGTGAGGAGTGTGTATGTGCGCAAACGCATAGCTAAAAAACTAAAAAGCATGGTCAGAGGGAAACATTGCAAATTAAGGTCACATCTACAGCTCAGGTTGTGTGATTTATGTTTCCTTGCCTTGCTCTGTCATTGACTAATCACCTGAACAGAAAGCAGCAGGTGCAAACTGATTTGCTGAGGAGTGATTTCACAGATGAGACGCCGCGAATTTGCCATTAAACACCACCAAGAAAAAGTACTAAGCCCGCAGTGACATGTAAATATGACAGTCCGCATGATCTGAACAAGAGAAGACACCCGTTTAAATCCCTGTAAGATCTGCCAGCACCCTTCTTAATCCACCCCCTAACATCTCCCATTGTGTCCAACATCTAATATCAACCATGAACCGCTGCTAAATGAAGACTGGTGGCATACCGCAGCCAGGAATTTGCATGGACCGCCCGCTCTTGTGAAATAGGAAATGAAACATACAGAGGCTTGGAATCGCTGTCAGATTCTGGATATTCCTGTGGTCTGGCGCACAGGATCCTGCGGCCCGGGCCTTTAATTCCTAATGGTGGGGAAAGCCAAGCTCTGGTCACGACAGGAAATGCCTTCTAGGTGAAACATCCACCCAAAAAGCATTCATTCAGAAGTGTCAAATACACACGGTTTCCCCATGAGGTGGATTGGCACGATGGTAAACAATGTGCTTTGTCATCATGACTATGTTATTTAGAATCCAGTCAGCTGCAGTAGCATTTCAAGGGAAATTCATGCACGCTTCCTCAACTAAGACTACCAACCGTGATGCGTTTATCCATCACAAAATGGCAGTTTAAGATTATGTGGAAACTAGTGATTTATTCAACTCAAACACAGCAAAAGCTGCAAAACACACCAGTTAGAAAAGTGTAGTCTTCGGGGTTTACGCCGTAGATTTCAACACATTAAAACACAAACAAGGTGTGAAACTGGCACGGTGTGTAATTTCCACCTCCTTGACAGTTTTTACAAGTTTTCACTGGCTCTGTCAGCCGGGACAGATGTAGCCCAAAAACACACTGATTAACATTTTGTTTGTGAAGAGTGTAGAGCATCACAAATGAGAAGGGTCGGGCTTTTGCAATAACAGGTAAGGATATATTGACATCTAAACTTGGGACACTTGCTTCGGTTTAGAGTAGAAATGCCTCCAAAGCAAAGATAAGAACTGTTGTTTATATTATGCTAGTAACTATTTGCAGAAACTCGTAAAACATTGGTGTCGACAGCAGTTTTAAAGGTTGGATGCATTTTCCTAAATAAACAGAAACAGGTCGTTATGCAAAAAGTCCCAAATAAAAATTGACGTAGGGGTGCTGCTGTCAAGCTGTGGGTGTGAGCGCGCCTAAACGTTGCAGTGGTCGCATTAGGGTTGAGCTAGGGAGTGTCGTCAGAAGTAAATGCACATTCATACAGAGAGACACACTCATGGCACTCAGTCACTCTGCCTTAGTGTGCACTGTTGGAGCAAATTAAGGGAGCCTTGGCAGCCTTTTAATGGTCTGTCACAGTCTAACAGGTTTAGAGCACTTACAATGGACCCAGGCACTAAGCCCGACAGCTCGCACTTAATTGTTCAGAACCTGTGTGTGTGTGTGTGTGTGTGTGTGTGTGTGTGTGTGTGTGTGTGTACTGTTAGAGCCGTTCTGTGCCTGTGACTAAAGTCAATGATTCTCATTATGAGGACAGATAAGATAGACACTTCCTGCCTGTCAAGACTGTCGCTCTGACTGGTTCAATAAAATGACTACTCCAGCTGATATGTTATGACAAATGTGGTGCCAATATCTGTGTTTCCAACCGCAGTTTGACTGTTATTGTGGAGAAAGCGATCCTAAACCTATTCATGTACAGTTACATTCAGCCGAGCTGGGAGTTAATTGTGCAGCTATTTGCCGCAAAAAAGAAAAATCCTGAAATTTCTCCGCGCTTTCAAATAAACCAGCCACAGACAGAGACACAGACATGCGGGGCACAAAGCCCAAAAGTGGATTGAGTTATTGACTCAAGCAGCCGATAATAAACAAAACATCTAGTGTCTCAATTTTCAAGCGGTGCCTGAAGAAATCAACAAAGCAAATAAAGCCATTTGTTTTTCACTCTGTAACCCGCACTCTGTCAGCCAGCAAAATGGTCAACCAAGGACGAAGTGGCAGAAAAATCCCCACTAAATAGTTGGAGTTTCTGAGCTGCGTGACCTAGAATATGTTTGACAATCTTCTTTTAATTAGGCCTTGAAGACACGACTCATTCCAACTGCTGTCCCGAGAGCTAAATTAATTACTGAGACAAAGCCCATTCTAGCTCATGGCAAAGATAAATCATTGCAGTATTTGGGAAATGAGCAATGCTCTTCATTCAAGGGCTGATGAAAGAGACTCAGACTCTAAAATGTAAGCTAATGTACTTCATCACAAAGCCTCCCTCAGCTATGCCATACATCTACAGACCACATCGGCATCTGCTGCCTGTGCTAATAGGAAATTGTTAAGCATTCTTCTCTTGGACGGAGCGTTTCATTGAAGAACATGTCATAAATTGGCATTTCATGACAGTAGATCTGAATCGATTTTGTCCTTAACATTCGTGCCCCCTCCCTCCACTTGCTATTTCCCACAATTTTTCTTCACTGTCAATGATCTGACCGCTGTGCTTTCCTGGGGGATCCGCAGATAACGAATGCCAGTGCAGTCGCCTTGTGAAGGCCATCACCAACTGCCAGCAATCAGGCCGTTCATTCAGCTAAATGACAGTATCATCTGTCATCCTGTATAAATGGGTGTTTGTGAGTCACGGCTAATTAAGCTAATCACAACACCAAGAGATGTGCCAGAGCTCAGGCCTCGCAAAGACAGACAGATGACAAGGTGAACTGGAGTGATGGAGTTATGTCTCACCTCCACCTGGTAAATATCAGTAGATGCAAACAATTGAGAAATATAATTTTTCTCTGACGTCTTTGCTAACATACTCTTAAACAAATAGGGCAATTATTACGGGTAAATCGTAGGCTTACAGTAATTGCTTGTTAAAGGACACTTTGCAATCATTTGCTGATTTCTCTTTCATTTTCTGTCCTCTTTGTCGTTTTTTTCTATTCATCTCCCTCTCCCTCTCCCTCTCTCTCTCTGATCATCATCTATTCCCCCACAATGTCGTTGTAAACCTGGAGATGTGCTGGGAATCCTTACCAGCAGGTTTGCATTGACTAAATGATTGGCCAGAGTGTGCTCGGCAAGTCTAATGAGGCAACAATCAGGGTTTACTGGGGCGACACCTCCAGATTAAATGGAGGGCTTCACGGGGACGTCCATGTTTTCACATAAAAGAGTGATAACCAACCCAAATGTTTTCATTAGGGGAGAAGGCATCGTGCTATCTAAGAACAGGAGAGTATAACATATGGAAATGTGCTCCAACGGTTCTTACAGCAATTCCCCAGCAGTGTATTTGTTATCCAACAGGGCAAAGCCACTTTTGTCCTCTGCAGCACATGTGTAGGTGTGTGTGTGTGTGTCTCTCTATCCGTATGTTATGAAGAGAAATGATCTTTGCAGCAGAACGTAGACGCAATGCGGGCTGGTCCTTGAGTTGAGAATTCATCCACAGTCTTTCCGCATACATCGTGTCGCACCCACCCGAGAGAAAGGGGCTTCAGATTATTGTTTCCAGCATATGCACACTTTTTATCTGCAAGAACTCAGATTAACTTTGTGATTAATACTACTACCAATACACATATGTAATTAGCTTAAGTAGATCATGCTAGTGCAATTCCTCCCAGTTGTAAAGAGCTAAACAATCCAGTACAGCTAATAATGTTTAACAAATGCAAGGACGTCATTCCCAAGCACACCTAACATGCAAAAGAATGAAACCCTATCACAGCCATGAGTAATGAAAAGGAGAAGATGACGACACAGCGGTGCAAACATTTGGAAATGAAGAAAAAGAGGAAGCATACCCGCAGAAACGAAACAGCTCTCAATTAAGACAGAAAATGTGTTTATATAAGAGAAGATAGTGACTAAGAACAGATGTCCCGCTATCACATGGTTAGGTAGCTTGTAGCTCAAATACGCCTCCCTCAAGATGTTAATTTTGGCAGGGAGCATTATTTCCCTTCCTTTTTCAGTCAGCCCAAAAGTCATCGCTGAATCCAAACTGCTGGCGTTCCATCGCCACTGCCATCATCATCATCATCATCGGATTTAATTTGTCTGAGCTCCTGTGGGAAACGGATACTCAAAGACATGTCTGATTACCTCGACAGCGACTGCAGTCAAAATAAGGGTCAGGTGTTCAGTACGCACACATTAACTTGCACCAATAATTTGCTTTCAAAGCATGTGATAAATTGATTGGGGACACCATCATTGGAGGATGGTGGAAATTAGTTTTTCAAAAGGTGACACAGGTCTTATTCACTACTGAAATTTTAAACCCAGTCTCAAAGGCGAATCTCTTTGTTAACTAACCCCTTAATGACCCATTACAAAGTAAATAGGATTTACAGTAGGTAAAACAATCAAGACGTACATCAACTACAATTGCAAGACTGAGATCCACATTATTTGCTGTGGAGGTTAGGTGTACGTGTTCATGCAGATAATCAACTCATTATCCCAAGAGCAAAACTCCTTAAGCTGAGTGGGAACTCAGTTTACAATATCAACACTTTACCTGACAATGTATGTCCGCCATTATTGCTATTACCCTTAAACGGGCTTTGTCACTGCAACTAGTGGCAAGTACCTAAACAAAATGTTTCCTTTTCTTCTCCATTGTGCTTGTGGCCAATTCTCCATAGACCAGAAAATCTATTGTGTGAGGCTATAGGAGTCTTTGCAGCACACATGGCTTTAAGTAAGGAATCCAATAACACCACGTGCAATCATTAGCTTGTCAGGTTTTATTTCACTAGGGTAGCCGGAGGCTGTTGCACTCACCGTGGCAGTTACCTAACCTCTTTAGCTGTTAGGTTACAGTATACAGGGAGAAGAGAGGTTTGATGCGAGACGTGGTATCCTTCCCTTACTTATCGTCCTCTCTCTTGACCTATTTGCCTTTCTTTTCTTTGTAGCTCTCTATGGTCGTCACTTTGGGTTTTGGGGATTTATTGACAGGGACCGTCAAGTTTAAATTACAGCATTCTTAGTAATCAATGAATATGGAAAGCATACAACAACAAAGACATTCTGTGAGCCTGCATTGTACTAAATGGTACATGGTGCTAATGTCACTATGCTCTGTTAACGTTGTGACATAAGGTAATGTCATGTCATGGTCACTATCTTAATGAAATCAAGTTTTTAGGTATCATAACAAATCAAAGTGCAAGGCAGAGTCAAATATAGATCCCAACATGTGGCTAAAAGAAGAGCCAGAGAGTCTAGAATGATTATAATTCCTGTGTTAATGGCAGTTTATCAAAAAGTTGTCAAGATGTTTCTAAATGCCAAGAGCCATAATTCCTGTCGACCTAATGGTGGAAATGGCTAATAAATCCAGGAATCCTCAAGTATTTGTATAAAATTTGATGGAAATCCATTTAAGCCTGGACCAAATGAAACGGACAGACTTATCTGCGCTGTCATCTCAAGCAATATTCTCCTGGAACGGCTAAAAGGCAGGCGACATGTGTTTTCTACGTCTTTCAGCGTATAATCAAAACCAAGATTTTCAGTACTCAGGTTTCTATTGTCAGAGTCTTATACTACACACAACCTCAGTGACCTCCTTATGACTTCCGTGTAGTGTAAGGATGTTATATTTCTGGACTGGAAAAAATAAAAATAACACTGCCGGTGAACATAATCCAGGCAGGAATTATGTTTCCACAAAAAATGTTTCTGGCAAGGCAAATGTATACAAAAGTATTTTGTAGTTAGACCTGCATATTCACAGGAAATAACACTTTCCATCTCTCTGACTTTCTCTTCTAGTCACATCTCCTGACTTCTACGCGACTTTCTCCACTGCTGTTTTGTCATACCATCTTCCCCCGAGGGATCTTCATCCCGCCATATTAAAAGTGGAAATGTATCCGCTTCCATTGTAATTACAAACCCACTGGAGGCAAAGTTTCTTGATCTCTGCTGGATCCGCACTTGCTTTTCTTTTTCCCTTTATTTACTCACCTCTCTCGGCCGGGAGGACACACACATGCTGAGCTATCAGTTCTGTTTTTCTTCCCTTTCTGTTAGGCATTCTTTGCATCTAATATGCCTGAAATTACAATAGCATTTAGGGAGGCAATAAAAACGCTGAAGCGAAGGGGGAGGGTGTTTGCTAGAAAGAGATTGTAAAAAGGGAAGGGGTCTGCTTCAGACTGTTTTTGAATTGTGGGATTTCGGCTCCTTACACAGCGCAGAACGTGGTACATATGGGGAGCCGTAAAAATGCAGGCTCAAAAGCTGGAACCATGCCTCTGTTTACTTTTAGTGTCTGGATTAGCCATCTCTAGGCACTGAAAATCCTCCTTGAGGCCAAAGTGTCGACTTATAACAGCACTGAACGAAAGGCACGATAGTTGGGGAGAAATTGCTTTCCGCAGGGACAAAATGAAAACTCCTCAAAAGAAAGCAGCCATCCCCGCTGTCCCATGAAACTGGGCCAGTCAAAGCCAGCTTCGTCTGAAAAGGTTTGAGGGTAGAGGGTCAAGACGAGGGCAGGACTTTTGCCGCCTCATGGTGATGTGTCACCGAGGCCCGTTAGGTTAGGTGGGCACCGTGAGAAGCGTGGCTCACCAACATGACTCACAAAAACAGACACACGCAAGATGAAGCATAGAAGAAGAAAAAAAAAACACAACAGGGTGCGTCTGATGTGAATTTCTGCATTGTTTCTAGAATGTGTTGTCTGTTTCAAACCCTCCCTGGATATCTTTATAATAACAAACTAAAGTCTGAACCCAGAAACGAAATACAAAGACAATGCAAATGGGTTAACACGCTCTCTTCTTCTACTACGTAAATACGTAAAGGAAAAGTCATCATTGCTTTGTTCTGTCTGATCAGACTTGAAATTACGCACTTCATGATTACTTGCTTTTTTGAAAAACCCTGACTCATTTCAGTCAGCCAGCTCGAACAGATGCAGAACATATATGCACAGATGTGAGTGGTGAGTACTCGGTAATAACTTCCTCCCTACGGGGCGATACAGTCTGACCCTACAGGTGGTTGGTATTTTTTATTTTACATGAACATCAGCTCTATTTTGCACTTTTTTCCCCTAAACAGAAAAATCAATAGCCATGCTTAGTGAGAGGAGAACAAAAACATGGCTTCATGTTACTGTAGTTAGCATGAAAAGAAGTGAGACAGTCCTGGGTCTTGTCTGTGGATGCTGCTGCTGCTGCTGATGATGACTGTGCTCCCCCCGGGGAAGTGTGTGGCAGTGAGAACAGAAAGGACCGTAATGTTCACAAAAAACTTGCTACACATGTGACAGGGCGCCACCGCAACTGTAACCACAGCCGCAGCATTTATGTCTGTCATGTGGAATGTTCTGTTTTTGCTTCCTGTTTGTGCACACATGGTTTAAAAACAACAGGGCTCCCCTTCGCCCAAGGTGGTTGTACATGACGCGATGACAGCGGTAATGGCGGCGTTTGTTAGTGATGGCGTTTGGCGTGTGAAACAAGCGAAAACAGTGATTATGACTGGAATGATGCGGCAAAAGGATGCACACACTAGGGCTGCAGACTAGAAAGAAAAGCATACAGGCTGATATCATAGCTCCTCTTCAACCAGTCTATTTGTCCGTTATTAGACAATTTGATAGACAATCTCCATAATTTTGTGGTCTCCCTTGTCTCCTGTGGTGTTAGTGGGGGGGCCTTTGGGTCCTCATGCTTGTTCCAGTGCATCCCACAGATACTTCGATCAGTTGAATCTAGGGAATTTGGAGGCCAGGTCAACACCTTGTTCTGTTCTTCTTTTAGTTGTTCCTAATCGTTTTTGTGTGTGTGTCTGTGTCAGGCTGCATCCTGCTGCTGCCATCAAGGAGTGTCCATTGCTATGGGGTAGGGGTGCCTGGTCTTGTCTAGGTGGGTGCTACATGCCTAACTAACATTTACATGAATGACAGACCCAACAGTTTCCCAGTAGAACATGGTATTGTCACAAGATGGTCAATGTTATTGACTTCTCCTCTCAGTGGTTTTAATATTTTGGCTGATCAGTGTACACCAGCTCTTATATTCACAAATCTAAAAATGCATTGCTTTGAGGTAATATGCCACGATGGTTGCTGAGCTGCTGTTTGCAAAATTCACACTCAACGTTTACGTCATCTGTTCTAACAACATGCAACCACATAACTTCCCTGAAATGGTGTTAATTAGTTTTGAGCCAACACTTACTAACTATTCAGTAAATGTGAATTACATTAGATCTAGAAGTCTCTGGGTAAGTTCAAAGTTGTGTTTTCACATTCACCTTGTCCTTTCTGCTCCTATAATAACAGATTAATCCTGAAGGGCTATTGATATAGAGCTTTTCTCCTTCATTGTCAATTCTCAGACCAATGAGAATCTGGCAGGATGAGAGCACACCACCCAATTGCTCGTCACGTAACCCCCCGAGACTACAGCCCCCGCCCATACAACTAGGCCACTCAAACTAAATTTCCTTCCTGCTCTCTGCAGAAAATGCATGAATGTGTCCCCCAGTATCACCGGAACAGCGTAAAAGGAATGCTCTGTGCAACCAACCTACAGTGATGATTATCATATCTAAATCCAATCCAATTTCTTCACTCGATGCATGCAGGTGCTTCAGGGGAGTCTCAACATGTAGGCAAACAGGCAGCTGGGAATTAGAGGGCCGCATATGTAAGATGAGAGAATGTGAGGATGTTGTAATGGAAAACAAGGGAGAATGAGAGAAAGATTCAATGTGAGGCCTTGTAAATACATTTATTACAGGAAGAAACTCATAGAAATAAAAAACCTGCCAAATCTTTGTTTCCACCTCTGTGACTGCGACAGCAGCAGGACGGTAATAAAATTCCTCAATTTGGCTCATGCCTTAGTTCCAGTCACACCCCGAACGTTAAATTAGAAAACCAGATAGCAACAATATAGTCAAATCAAACGGATTGCAGAGCAGCAATTAATTCCAAAGATAATGACGAGGGAAGCCATCCAAAAGAGTCTCTGCCTCAATTAGTCTCTCATCGCAGTGACGATGCAGACGACGCAGGAAATAAAAAAACAAATTAAGTTGCAAAAGGAGAGAGAGGAAGGAGGGGGTCACAGGAAGAAAGAGAAGTGTGAGAGGAAGGAGGAAGGAAGAAATAGTGAGGAACCGAGATACACGATGGGGTCTTGACAGGAAAGAGGGCAGATTAAAGAGAAAAAGTTGTGAGAAAATTTCCTGATTGCAACTAATGGACACCAGAGAATGACAGATAGCAGAGAGCTATTCTAAGAAATGAGTTCAACAAACAGGCTAGACAGAAAGACGCAGACAAAGCTGATTGCTGTACTTACAGCTGCATGGGCCGGGCAGTAGGCGTAGCTTGTGTGCGTGGACTGAGGGTGTTGATGTGGGTGTTGTTGGTGGTGGGATATATAATGCTGCAGGTTTGTACGGGTGAAGGAGGGACCACTCCAGGCACCTTGACCACCACTGCTACCAGTGGTCCAATTGGAGCCAAGGCTGGGGCTCATACCTGCTGTCTTACTGCTGTGGTAACCTCTCACTGCTGCACTGGGCTGGAGAGAAGGAAATGGAAAGGGGGGGACAGAGGGTTTGAGGGGGGGAAACGGAAGGGAAAGAGGTTAGTGAGGGCTAGAGAGACAGAGAGCTGTGAGGGAAAGCAGTGATGAATGTTGCCGTCAACAACACCACTATCACAACTGCAAGCTCCCTCCACAAGCACTGACAACTGACTGCCCGCTCACTGACCTGCATCGAAAGCGAAAGCAGGACGTGGTGTTGATCTAAAATCTCCATGCCAGACCATCAAGATTGTTCTCACACTTTCTTTTCACGCTAACTCACGTTCTCCCTCCCTCCCTTCCTCACTCCCTCCCTTTCCCTCTCCGAGCACCAGATGTTGTGAAACCCCCTTCTGTCACGGTCGAGATGTGTTCTCGCTGGAAACGCGCTGATTGGTTTGATAAGACGCTTGCATTACAAGCTGGCAAAGGGCTTCCCAGTGTGCCATTATGTATAGGGTATCAACAGGGTCCACAAGGCTCAGGCCTGAATGTGCTGACAGTCTGGCTTATGCTGCTGAGATGGGTTACCTTGGCTGTCACGGCCACTGGAGCACAGAAGAAAATACAGGGCACACAGGGCACACATGCCGATGCGTGGCATTTTAACAAGACCTAGGGCAAATGCTGTAGAATTTGCAAACTCTGGTCAGCAATGACATTTTTTTTTCTTTACCTTACATTAAGTTTCTTAGCAACAGGTGTTGATGCATCAAGTAAATTAAGGTTTTCTAGGTTATCATTCATAGAAAGGATTTTTTTTTTAAAGAAAATCATGTTACCTCTAATTTTTTGTAATAATTAAAACTGGTATTTGACAAGGTATCAAGAAAATGTATTAAAAGTTCCACTTAGAATGGCTAAGTGACGGTAAGTTTGCCATGGCACATTCCTGTAACAAATACACTGATTTGCAATGAATATGTTGACTTGCTGCATTCTTTACATTCATCCCAAGTTATGCTGGCTCCCGCTGCCGGGGATGTTGAAAAAGAAACTTTCTCTAAAAGACGAAGAAAAAAAGCACGGACCCTTGAGTGAATTCTTTAAACAGAGACAGAATAATACATGAGCATTTCAGCAACAAAAAAAACATTCAATACAACGAGAGAGCCATGGATCGTGTGTGATTCTTGCTTGGTGGCATGTGCCTGAAAGTCGCCCTTACATCCTCATTTGTTGTGTTTCAGACAAGAACTCAACAAATGACAACAAATTCTAACAGCTAGTTTTCTGCATCTGCTTTCCGGTGCATTTGCAAGTTGAAAGCAGTTTGTTTATGCACATGTGGACGTATAAGGCAACCTTGTGCAGATGAAACACTTGCATCTTCATATGTTATTGTGAGAAAACGTTGGAATAACAGTTTAAAAGTTTAACTGTAGAAGTTGTGTTTATTTTGCGTGGTAAGTTAAGCGAAGGATTAACAAACAGTTGACAGATTACAACCTGCGTCGTTTGTTGGAGCCCGTTCAGCTGGAAATGAAATGACAAAACTCAGTATTTTTTCACGCGAACACAGTGAAAATATTTAATGCAAACACCTGCAAACAATTTCTCAAGAGTTTTTCTCTGGTTTGCATTCTTATGAATTAGGGGAAAACCTTCTGGGTTTTGGACAGCTGGTTTGAGGCAAACTTTCCTGCTCCACTCTAGACAAAACAATTCATCAGGAATAAAAATCCTCCTTATTTGCACCCTCAACTACAATCATTACGCTTTGTATATTAAACAGAGAAAAAAAATAAAATAATAATCAATCCTACTAACTACTAAACAGGTTTTATTAGATTATATTTGCTGTTCCGGTCTTTCTGATTTATATTTCACTCCTTTATTGAAAACATATAAACCATGAAGCAATCTCAAAACCATTTGTCATGATTTTTTTTTTTTTTTTTTTTGCATGTGTGAATTGTGTGCAGACGAAAAAAAAAAAACACCTTGAATGAAGCACAGCACAGGGCATTAACAGTCCCCTTTAGCCCCAGTTGAATTTCCACTGAGGTCAGAGGCCACCCCACACAGGGGCTAGTGGAGGAGACCGATGGCTGTAATATAGAACCACAGCTGTGCTTAGTAAGCTTGCCAGTCCCGTGTTCTTCATCGCTAAAGAACCGAAGGGGGAAAACGTGAGCCAAAGTTCAGCCTAATACACACAATGTATAATGACAGGTTTAGGGTTTATGATAATATGAAACAGGAGGAGTCCATTTCCCCCCAAAGCGGGATAAATGCATTTATACAGTACAGCGCACAGTCCATAGTGAAAAAAAAAAAGAGGCCCACTGGTGTAATAAAATAGTATGTTGTGGGGAAAAAAACAGACAAATAAGTGAAGCACAGATTGTGAATCACTGGGTTTTAAAGCATGTCAAAAATGGAAACTTCTGCTGGAAGAAAACATGCAAGTTTGTATATTTTCACGCTTTTAACAAACACACACTAAACACGCTGAGCTGTTCTTTTTCTCCCAGGGCTTAAATGAAAGGCTTAGTCATAGGGTCAAAATCTGGGAACTGTGTGTGGGAAGGATATATTATACCGGCAACAAATCAGCATTTAGTGCTTAGTGTATCTCACCGATGTAAGTTATTGACCGGCATAGAGACGTACGCACACTCTTATACCGCCACTGCTAGAAGGGAAGGATCGGCACAAGTACGGCACATTAAGCTCCATGGCCACAGACGTTACTTTAACTCAAGTATTCACCAGTTCATAGAGTTTAAGCACTGCCCCGAGTCATGCACCAGCCTCCACTAGCCTTAAAAAAGAGGATAATTCACCCAAAGAGGAGCCATTTACAACTAATGCATGTGTGCATTATCTCAAGTGAGTGCTAAATTGTAAATATGTTTCATCCCCATAACTTATATGGAACAAAAGCAATCGATGGAAATGATTTAAGGTTGCATGAGTGATATGCAGCCCTTATATTATATTATAGGGCAGGGCTGTGTTTTAACATGAGGCTGAGTGCGACGGTCTTGGCATTCCCTGACTAGAATGCATGATTGATCCCCAGACTGAGATTCATGTCACAGACCTTCAGAGGCCTGTCAGAGAGCTACAATCTCCCCATATTTCTCCGTTTCATAAAGAGGATGTGGTCTCAGTTATTGTTCTTCCTTTAAGAGGGAGTGTTTCACATACTTGAAAACCAGAAATGTGCGCTGGCTGGTGCGTCTTTTCATGTGGCCATTGTTGTTTTCAAATGGAACTCGCGCTTTATGTATGACTCTGGAAGTCGTGCACGCCGAATGCTTGGCGTTCAAGCATCAGCCGTGAACCGTGAGAACGCCACTGCAAGGTAGCTGCTGGCGTCTTAAATCTGCAGGGGCTAACAACCACGTAACCTAATGTAGGAAATGCAAAGGCAAGTTGAAAAGATGAGGGAATGTTCCTCAGACATATTATAAAACTACAAATAAAACTCTACGCAGCTACAACGATCAAGTATAACATTATGACCACCTTCCTAATATTGTGTAGGTCTCCCATGTGCTAAAAAAACATTGTGACTCATCCTAGAATGGACATGGGCCTTCTGAAAGTGTCCTGTGGTGTCTGGAAACAGAATGTTGTTAGTGGGGGGTCTTTGGGTCCTATGGGTTGAGGGGAGGGGCCTCTGTGGATCATCCCACAGATACTTGATCATTTTGGGATCTAGTGAATTTGGAGGCCAGGTCTTGTGCTGTTTTTCATGTTTTTTTTAGTTGTTCCTAAACCATTTTTGTGTGTGTGTCTATGTCAGGCTGCATCCTGCTGGGGATGGCTGCTGCCATCAAGGAGTGTGGTTTGATTGTTGTGGTCGGTCAGTTTAAATTACAATAAACTAACTCAACATTGACCTCTCAACCCTTACAGAAAATGTTCACTTACAAGTTTGTGAATAACATAAGAAGGACGCACTAGAGGAGGTTGTGGACAGAGTATACAAAACCCTGTTTGAAGGCAGCATAAGAATTCTCTTTCCCTGACACACCTCAATCTCTGGATTGACTAACTCGCAATTAAATGAATTCAAGGCAGCTAATTAATTTCTTTGCTAGTAATATGTGTTACTTTCTTTCAGTGCATGCATTTGCATGAAGTTGACATTTTATACATGACACATGCACTGAACTGAATCATTTACAACATGTTCCCTCTGTGCACACATCAGAAACACAAGTGCAGATGTAACATAGACAGCACACACTCAGAAAATCAATACTGGATCATTGCAATTAAATTCATTCTCCTATTTGATCTGCTAGTTCATTCATTCATCTTCTGTAACCACTTGTTCCTATTAAGGGTCGCGGGGTCTGCTAGAGCCTATCCCAGCAAGAGGCGGGGTACACCCTGGACAGGTCGCCAGTCTATCGCAGGGCTACACACAGACACAGGGATCAGTGCTACCCACCTGGCCACTGTGCCGCCCATCTGCTAGTTCGTGTTGCTTAATCAAAAAATAGGTTTTGTAGCAAGATTCTTTTCAAAAGATGTCAAGGGTTGAGGATCAACCATTTAGACTCTATAAATGTGTCCTGAAACATGTATATATATGCTCCACAGACAGCCAGTAGCCAGCTGACATGACAATATTTCTTCCAACAACGTTAACCTTAGATCATGTGACAAGCCACAAAAAAAATAAATGCGCATTATTTTGTTCGATAGAATAAATTCATCTGAAAAGAAAAATGTAACCACTCCAGAAAGCCACGACGTTATCACCTCCATTTATTAGTGAAAATGCAAGTCAAGGCAGAATAATGCCTCAACTTCAGCGGTGAAAAAGCGAGAGGACGTTGTGGCTCCATTAATACGCGGAGATGAACCAGAGCGTAGCACCTCTCCCGAGTCCATTTTTCTCCAGTTAAGTGATTTCCTCCCCTCTCTTCTCTCTTTTCCCGGTGACATGTGCATGGTTAGGGGGGGTCAGGGGATGGACCTTTGTGAATCACAGAACTCTCACTCTTCTGCTTCTCTTTACATAATGTGCCGCGGTAGAAGGTAAGGTCAATTTCTGCTCAACTGAATGCGCACAAAAGGTTGCTCTTCTTGTCGACAGGCTGTGTTTTTTCTCATTTTCTTTCTTTTTTTATCTGTCAATGAATGCATACAGTTTGTTGCTATTAATGTGCAGATTTAGACAGGAGTAAATTAAATCATGGTTTTGATGGTAATGGTAGTGTACTCTAGCCTATTTTATAATTCCTAATCTACAGAGAAGAAAGGCGCTGCTTCCTCCTTCACTCAGGTAATTCCTCTGTGAACACCGTGTGACCCCTTTACAATGATGAAACGTGCCCTCCAAGGAATAATACGGTTATACTGAACAATTCCTTGCTTTCCAGGAAACATTTCCACCATGAAATCTATAACACTGTACAACAAAAATGAGCATGTGTTGAGGAACTACTGCGGAGAGATCAGATTTATTTTCTAGTACTGAAAGTTGAAGACGAACCATACACACTAAAGCAACAGATTATCTAATTTTAAGGTGTAATCTATGCATCAGTGACATTTCTCGATTCCCTGAGCATTACAAAAACACTGTACTGTGATTATCTGATCATCCTGAACGTACTGTGCCCCACGGCTATTCCTGTGCAACTACAAGCCCGAAGTGCTGATTCCCCACAACACAGATCCAAATCAAAATGTCCTGGTGTCCTGCTGGATAAAACTGTGCTTTATTTTGGCCGTGCGCTTGTTTTCAAGAACACTGGAGCGCTGCCAAAGGGGCCCGTTTTCCTCATTTCATCTCCGTATTCCCATTTTACACAAAGCCCACGCAGAATAACAGATGATCACTGGCACCGTCTTACTCCAAAAAAAATAAATAAAAATTTAAATGAGGTCTCTAAAATATGACAACAAACAGCTACACGTTCAAGTGCCAGGGATTTTGAAATGAATGATGAAATGAATGATTTAAGGACGAGAAGCTCAGGGACAATGAAAGTCACCCCAGATGGCGTTAGTTAAGGGATATTGTTTTGTAGAGGGCTCTCTACGCCTGCTTGGTCCGTTTGGCCAGCTATGAAAGAGATACAGCTTTCCTTTGGCATCTCTGATGACTGACTTCCTGGAAGCTGTGTAGCGTGAAATGGCCTCCTCTGTACCAGTCGATCTCCTTTGCCAATCCCCATCCCCTCACACAAGTCTTCCCGCTGCTTCCTGCTGCCAAACACGCAGGCTTTGACTGTCACTTCTGGCAAAATGTAGCATACCGAGGTACGACAGGCTCTGTGGGTCACCGGTGGCTCCACCTAGTACAGTCACAAATGGCACGCCTGCTCACCCACCCTCCATCTTTCCCGAGCGCTCGAGGACCAAGTTCAAGCGTAACCAAGGCAACGCAGTGGCAGGGCATGTGTGGATTTTGGCACGTGGGAAGTCTGACAGGTTTCAGGCTGCTCTCAGTTGAAGCGGGGAAGAAATAAATGAGTGAGAAGTTACCCCTGGGGCCTCCACGATCACTTGCACAGGGGCAAGGAGGGCTGGCGAGGCCATTGCCATACACTCTGTCTCTGCTTTGCTCTCTTTCTCCTTCTTTTCCTCTCCGCTTGCTCTAATAACGCTCTAAGAAAACACTTCTGCGGTATAAGATGAGAGTCCGGAGGGACAGGGAGTGGGCGGTAACCAAGGCAACTGGGTCAGGGGGTGACATTAAACCCGGGATGCCTGACAGCCACTTATAGAAGCATTACAATACTGTACTTGGGGTCCATTGTGCTCAGTTTGGAATGTGGTGTAGCCTATTAAGCTTTCCGCACTGACCTCATTGTGACTGTGGACCCTCTACCAAGGCCCCAACACAAACTGTTATGACCCCTACCTGTATAGAGGCTCTGCTCTATTCTCGAGAGACTAAGCGGATTCACAATGTACCTCTTCTCCAGCACTGTTATTTCACGGTATTATGTAGCACAATGCACTGTTTATGCATTCCAACCTGTTTTCATACAAAACAGTCTTTTGAAAGGCGGCAATGGAAAGCAGAGGTGCTGAGGAGGCACACAAGAAAAGAAAGAGGACAGAAGCGGAGATATTTCCTGAATGCATCGTTGACCTCTGAGAATCTCGGAAGAACAATAATATGACCCTTCCACACTTGGAGCTCTAAGTAAACCTCACAACATTCTGCGTCTGTTATCCGTCTCCCCAAATATTTTCCTTGGCTTGACACATGTTTATTCTCTGATGAACTTTGAGCCGGCTGCTGCTGTGAAGCGGATGTAGGGTCCTAACTTTGCATCTTGACATGCTATGGGAAAGCAAATCAAAAGACGCGGGGGGGAGGGCGAGCAGGCTCACAGACATTATTGTTAGCCTGTACTAAGGTGTCCTGATTTTGCTGATACATACACCAGAATAACAGACAGCCTACTGTGTTTTTCTAGTACGCAGGGGTACTTCAGATAGAACTGAAAGCCTAATGGCGTAAGGTTGGTGGAGGGATCCATTAGACACCATTGCCAATTTTAGATCAGGCTTGGAAAGATCTTCTACAGGTCAGAAACAGACCTAAAACTACCTAAATTCCCAACATTTTCTACTACTGAAGACCTTTAATCTTGAACACACCACAAAGCTGAAACCAAGCAGGCACATACACAGATTAGGCATATCATTATGACCACCTTCCTAAAATTGTGTAGGTCTAACTTGTGCCTCCAAAACAGTTGTGACTCATCGGAGAACGGACATCGGCCTTGTGAGGGTGTCCTGTGGTGTCTTGTAACAGAGTGTTTTTAATGTTGGGCCTTTGGGTTGAGGGGAGGGGGCCTCCGTGGATCATCCCACAGATACTTGATCAGTTTGGGATCTAATTTGGAGGCCAGGTCAATACCTTGTGCTGTTTTTCATGTTTTTTTTTTAGTTGTTCCTAAACAACTCAGCAGAACATTATATTGTCACAAGATAGTCAGTGTTATTTACTTCACCTGCCAGTGGTCATAATGTTGTGGCCGAGTACAGACTGTTGTACAGATCAGTTGCTCCATAGTTCATTCTTTCTAGATGGTCATGTTTCCAGGAATGTAATCGTGTATTCGAATGTTCTGATGAGACGGAGATAAAAAATGAATAGACCCGTCTGTGTGTGCCCTCTCGCCGTTTTGTTTACTTTCAGCGCTTCTTTTTTCTTCTTGCGCGCTGGTTCGCTCAGCTGAACAGCAAGTCAAGAGGGTTTTTCGCACCGACTCGCTCCACCACAGATTCAACATGCTGAGTCCGCTGAAAAGCTGCAAACTACGGTCTGATTGGTGACAATAGTGCATGACAAACTGCAAAAAGCAGGGTCACAGATGCTCGCTGACAGCCCATCACTGGCAAATAGGCAACCCTTTGCTTGATATGTCACTGTCAACCATACATAATAAATTATAAATGAACAATATTGTTGAGATACACGGATCAGCCACAACATTAAAATCACTGACAGGAGATGTGAATAACATTGACCATGCAATGTTCTGCTAGGAAACGTTTGCACCTGGCATTCTTGTGGATGCTACTTAGACATGTACCACCCACCTAGACCAGACCAGGCACCCCCACCCCATAGCAATGACACTCCTTGATTGTAGCAGCCATCCCCAGCAGGATGCAGCCTGACACAGACACACACACAAAAACGGTTTAGGAATAACTAAAACAAAAAACATGAAGAAGAACAGAACAAATTCACTAGATCCCAAACAGATCAACAACGGAGACCTACACAATTATAGGAAGGTGGTCATAATGTTATGCCTGATCGGAGTAAACTAGTTATCAGATTGGACAATACAAAGGTAAGCCATGGAAAATGGAGATTCTGATCCTGAAACACTTAGAATACTAAATATAAGTTTTGAATTACAGGAATCCAGTATGTGATGCAGAGCACTTCAACACGTTAACAGCAGCACAGAGACAGACTGTTAATATCTGCTGCTGAACTATGATTACAGCTGTTTACCCACTGGGGCAGTCGAGCTGTGTCTGAGTGTATCACACCTCCAGACAAATGCTTTCACGCTGACATTTCAGTCCTCTTCTTATGTATGCTTTTTATACACCCACTTCTCTGGCTCCGTCACTTCGTCCGTTCGCCTCGCTCTATCACTGTGTGCTTTTGTCTCTCTCTCTCTCTATGTCTCGGTATGTCTTTCCACCCCTCTCTCTCTCTCTCTCTCTTGGTCTCTCGCCGTCGAACTCTCTCTCTCCTTCCATCACTCTATAAACTGTGGGGATGATGGATGCCTCTGATTGCCCCGAGGCCTCCGAGTCCAGCACACTAAATCCCCAGTGCTGTATGGAGCTCTGTGCCATTAAAACAACACCTACACAATGCAGAAATAGCCATACGTGCTCACTAAGTAAACACAGGTCTGTGTGGTCAGAGTAAGCTGGAAAGAGAGCTATTCCAGAGCATAATTGACACTGAATCTACAACAAACACTTCTATCAATTCATTTTGTTTAGTGAACTTGTACAAGTGATATGCAAAGTTCTGTATTGTTATTGTAAAGTTCTGTGAGCCAAAGGGGAACTACGGCAAATACCTTTGGGTAAAGTAAAGGGAATTAACCAACCAATGAGCCAGCAGCCCAGTATCTGTATCTAATCATGCCGCAATTTAAACAGGATAAACATCAGAGGATTCAACATGAGATCCACATAAGCTATGTTAAATATCAGAATGAGCGGCGGTAGCACGGATATCTGCACGAGGGCTGCTCGCAGTGAGACAAGGCAGCACTTAAGCTTAGCTGTCACTGACACTGTCCCTGCAGCCCACAGCGAGAAGACGGGAAGAGGAGAGGGGGAGTAAGATGAGAGGAGACGAGCGTGGCTTTGAGGTGACGTAGAGTCTTCCATGGCAGATGCCTGTCTGTTTGTCAGGGGTTAAGTCTGACTCCCTCTCTGTGAGAGTGTCTGACTGAGAAGGAGAGAGAGGGAAGTGAGAAACACAGCGAGAAAGGGAGACAAAAAGAAGGAAAGAAAGGTCCACAGAGAAGGACAATGAGGAAGGCCTTGCGTGGCATCTTCCCCTCTCCTCCCCCATTCTTCTGCAGTGTCCTTGGCTCTGTGTTCCCTCCAGATGGGCCTCGGTTGCTGCAGCACCTCTCAGGATGACACGGGCCCCAGCTGCCTACTGCTGCAGCTGCTATTTCTAGGCCTGTACCCCCTTCCACCTCCAAGAAACCCGATACCACCTTCAAACGTGCACATCTGTCAGGCTTCATGGAACGTACTGCGCATCAGAAGTGCACCTACCAAGAAAAATGTGTTTACGTTTGCGGATGGTAAATGAAATCTGCAAAAAATAAATAAATAAATAAATAAATAAATAAAAGCTCTACATCTTTGTGTGTATAATGTAAAGGGTATCTGTCACACTCATTTATTTTCCCAGACTACAGGCCGCTGAACACACGGCACAAACCTCACTCACAAATAGAAAACACTAAGTCATGCAGGCATGCACAAAGGGTCAGGGTCAAAAGACATAAAACGCAATTATCCTCTACACGGTTACTCTTTCCTCCGCTCATGCTTGAAATCTATTTTTCGTTTTGTTGTCTTCGTCAGATCCCTGTGGTGGCTGGAAATGAAGAATTAAGACAAGGGCGCGAGAAACCAAACCAAGTTGCAGCCAAGTCAGCGAACACTGCAGTCCTCCAATAACAACACTTCTTGATAAAAGTCTATTTTCTCCGCACACTGTCTCCACATGATGTTATCATTTTCCCTTAAATTCAATAAAGTCTTCTCTCTCCGCTCAGATGAAAACTGTATAGCTTTTGATATGAGCCCACACTTTTGTGCAAGTTTCCCATATGAGGTTGCCTGCTGTAATATGACTTGAGGACGTACTGCTGTGAGATGTCGTTATAAACACTTCATTATGGATTTCCATTAAAGAACGATCGATAATTATCCTCTGACTTAAACAGACAACACTTTTCTTTTAGTTAAGAGTTGGAACAGGCTTTTATAGTCACTTACTCCAAATTTTCACAGGTTTGTTCTCAAAGAAACACACATCACACACCATGTTTATCTCTGCCTGTATTCGCAGCCGTGGGCGAGAACCAGGTAAGCGACCTTAAGGCCCAGGCGGAGAAAACACTCGAGACGAGTTGCTCTCAAATGTTTGGGAAGGCCACGACGAGGCCAGATTTTCATCTGCGAATACAATGTTTGTGGTATTTTTAAAAGAAACTGTGCAATTTTTTTTTATTTTCCTGAATTTTGAAGACAGAGCCACTTTAGTGAAGCATTTACTCTCCTTTTAGCAGAATTCATAGCCGAACAAAAAGTATTCACATTGGACTTTTTATTTTATTTTTTTTTATAAATCACGGCAACAAAAACTTTCAAAGAGGAGAACATGTCATACAGTATCTTACCTTGCACCTCCTACTTCTCTATCTCTCTATATCGTACTCATTCAGCATGTGAAAGACAGGGCATAAGGGACTGCGCTGAAAAACAGAGTGATCCTGCCACTCTGCACCCCGGTGGAGCATAACAGGGTACACATGTAGAGTCATGACCACATTCCAGCTGCTCTCTAGACCGCTGGCACGGGGACATGTCAGAACAGTGGCTCTTGGCCCCATGAGGAAGCCAGACAGGAATACTGTCACTGTTTTGAGAGGACTGCACCGATATCTGTGCACCACCACCTGGCAGAAAATGTGCCTTTGCATTTTTATTTTGTTTGGTTTTGTGGGAATGCTCTATTGGTGATGCTCCTGGAGAATATCAAAATTTTAAAACACTGGTAAAGATCTGTAATAGTTTGCTCGAAGACATTTGGATACGTTTTCACACAGGCTCTATCGAACTAAACCGTTATGTAAGACTTAGTGAAAAGCCAAAAAAAAACCCTAATGTGAGAAAATAGCTGTGGCGCTTCAACTTGTGAGCACTCGACAATTAACGAAGTTAATTAAGTGCAAGGGCCCATGTGCCTGCCCCGTGGTTATGGGGTGTTAAGTGAAAGTTTTCTGCTCAGTGACAGTCAGCTGGACCGAGGGTCTTCCTGCCTCTTGTCACCCTCACATGAGAACATGATCCTCTGGAACAGGAAATGTCCAACGGCAAATAGTCTCAGACACAAATCACATGGGCATGTGAGAATAAATGGGATGGACGACGTCAAGAGACATTCATTAGTAGTAGTAGTCAAAGACAATGTGTAGAGTTCAGTTTCTACACAAGTTAAGTTAAAGTGCTTTATTTGTACACTATACGTCATACCACGAAATTGCATGGCCGGATAGAGGTTAGTCCTGAGCCGCTGCGACCGAGCGTGACGCCACTGTGAGCACTGTGCCGCCCTGGCCAATGCACACACGCCAGGTGTGGACAGGAAACGCTTTATCAGCGTATGAATATATAAAAATATATAAAGCACCAATGTCGCAGCATAATTTAGAGTACTATCAGCCACAGCAAATGCATAATATATAATACGAGTTATTTCAGTCATTCTTTCTGTCAATAACTTCTGCTCAGTGCATTCTGTCCTACAACACAAACCAGTTTATTTTAAGATTATTTTAAGTGAACATCATGGGTGGAAAAAGAATGATGTGTCAACTAATGAACATCACGTTCTGCTCCTGTCGTCATTCCTCAGGAGCCACATGATTTGGTGCACGCTGAAGTGTTCACCAACATTCAGCAAATGTCCAAACGAACAATAAATCAGAAAACAGCTGGGAAGGGTACGCCCAGGACCACTGAGTCAGCTCGAGCAGCTTCATGATTTATGCTAGTCTCAGCCATCAATCTCTGTAATTCCGTCTAAAAAAAACAGCCATAGTTTTCCAATCCATGCCGCAAGTCTTCCTTCAGTTCACAGGATCTAATGAAGCTATCATTTGAGGTTTAGGTTTATGTTTGGTGGTCAACGTTTTCAGTGGCAAGATGCATTTCTCTGCACTGCACAACGCATATCCTCCTACTGCAGCGTGTGTCCTCTGAGGCTGAGAGAGGCCAAGCAGGGAACTGCTGCAGATAGAGGATCACAATTTCCACATGTTCCACACCCTGTTTTATATAGCCTCGCAAGCTGCTAAAGAGTAAAGTAGTACGCTGCCAAACTGCCTCTTAACTCATAGTACACACAGCACCACGGATATACTGTTGACGTTCATGTGTGGACCCCCATGTGCTGCACTAAAGCTTCTCCCATCTCGGCTTATCATCCAAATCAGACCACAGTGCACACTCAAGACATCTTTTTGTGCATCCCGTCTCTCAGGCAGATAAATCAGCGCGATTTCTTTTGACAGCTCGGGTATGGAAACGGAGCCACGGGCCAAGAGAGGTGACATGATACAGACAACAAAGTCAAGCGAAGAGTCTGGGAGAACAAGGAGCCCCTAAAGTGAGATCCAAAAGGAGGCCTCTTCGTGCAGATAATCTGTCAAAGTGCCAAAAGGAACTGACGTAACACAAGGAGGCATCAAGAAACACCCAGAAAATCCAGATAAAGACACGTTAACTGGATACGGAGAGCGTGCATTCGGACATGTATGTTGACACAAAATCCCCCTAAAGGTAGCATGAGAGAAAGTCTGTTTTTTGAGTTTGCTTTGAATTGACAGTAAGGCCAAAGTAAAGTAATTTCTTTGTTGACTGGACTCATCAGAAAGCACACACAAAAAGACTGTATGCTTTCTTTTCTGGTGACAAAATGGCGCAACAAAAGTGTGCATTAATTAACTTGAACAACGAAAACTCTATAAACATCTTAACCAAACACGTCCACTAGAAGATCCTTTGTCAGAGATACAGAATCACATGCAACATGAGCTGGTCGTCAGTGCGGAGCTCATCCAGAAGGCCAAAGGTTTGGAAGTCCAGGCCAGTCTCCGAACGTGTCAGGCACTCAGGTAAGGGTTAAGGGCACTACATGATGAAACCCAAGACATCCATTTGATCTTCCCAGCATAAACGTAGGAATCCGTGACTTGTGCTTCACCGCTTGAGCATCAATGACACCAGCAGCAGAAAAAGAAAAAATCATGAATCGTTAAAGACGATAACAGTGAAAGGACGAGGAACAGATGCAAGTACATGATAACAATGTTAATTTCCAGGTTTCTTAAGCAGCAGGGAGTTGAGATTTCCACAGCATATATCTAGGGCATATTATGCCTTGATAGAACCAGTAGGAACCCTGTTAACAGAAGTGGAGTTGAGATATAAGACAGCTGTATTGGATACAGCTAGAAACATTAGCCTCCCATTCAGCTATGAAACCTCCTACTGGTTGAGTGGGATGACTAAGGACGACAGGGACGCCTAATGTGACTTTCATTAACGATATGCTACAGGCTAGAGGCTGAGGCAGGCCAAGCCCAAATTGAAAAGTGCTGAAGCATAACTGTGTCGGATGCCCAGTTTCCTAGCCCCATAGTCTGACTGATTGAATTCCTGCCTCGCCCACAGAAGGAATTCCTAAGCCGCGCTCATTCCCCCATCAAACGGGTGGGTTTGGATGGTTGGGGTTCCAGCTAACCTGCCGTGATCTGGCTCAGTCAAGAATGTAAGAATGAATGGACGTTGGTACGAATATGAAGAAATATTTAATATTAAAGAGTCAGCCATGGATATAAACCTCCGCAGATTGATTACATTGACGACTTAGGATCAAAATCTGGGCTCTCTGCCATGTAAATCTATGGTTTATGAATGAGCTAACTCAAAGTTAAAAGCAGTACAGACAGTGAATGGCTTTATTAAGAAGCTGGAATTCAAAAAACTTCAAAAGGTGACGGAATCTATATGTCCTGTCTCGGCTGCAGATGTTGTGAACTTACACCCTCAGTTATCACCACTGTCCCTTCATTTTGCAAACTAGCTGCTGTGTTACATAGATGTTCACACTTGAGCTTCTCAGTGGAGCGAAAGGTCAGGAGGTGGAGGTATGAAGATGTAACGTAATGAACTCGAGCTCAGTGCTGAACAGCTAAATAAAACGGTTTGCATACATGCAACGACAGGAGGATCTAAGGTGTCACGCTGTAGGGGGGAGACTGTGGCTGCTAATTAGAGGTAAATTCTAATATAAAAGACTCTCCAGCATGGAGGGCCTTGTTAGCGAACAGTCAAACCTGAGTGCTCTGGCTGGCTGCTGGAGAGCAGTCTTCCTTCACTGACATCGATAGGGGCTCCACAGGAGGGTGAGGAAACAATGATGTTGACAAGCACTATCAGGCCTAGCAGCGTGAAGGCAGGGCCAAACGATTCCATTTCCTAGCCAATTCCATTATCAGGACACACAGACTTTACTAATGCCTGAAAACAAACAATACACAAGCATCCTTCTAATTAAGCCCTTGAGTAGCGCTGCTTAGTGCACCGGCATATCTGTGTTGGATGCCTGCGAACAGCCTGATTGGATTCATCAGCACTTTTAATGTGTTCCTGTTTCCTCCCATAGGCCTCTAAAAGACTACTGGCTGATTTCAATGGCCCATCCAATACACTGCATGTGCAAAGCCCCGAGAGGCAGATTGGGATATTGAGGCTGTCAGTTATTATTCTGGAGTACACAATCTGACAACAGCTCATGTTGATTACAATGCCAACTAGGAAGAAACAAGCATGTCAAAAATTATCATCTCTTAGTATTGTGATGCTAAGTATTGTGATTAAGATTCTTTTATTATACTATTTTAAGGCTAAAAATAAATGTTCTCTGTTGGGTTAACGTTATAGTATCAGAGGCTAGGAAAGTTAAGCTAGTGTGTGTCTTGGAATAAACTTTGCACGGATGTTTTGTGGTTTCATATCCAGCACAATCCACATGACACAAAACTGAGAGGAGACTGTGGAAGAATGTGCGAGTTATTCGCATATGAAGTACTGCAAAATAAGCCAAAACTCAACAAGGAAATTTAATAACCTTCCTCAATAAACACCTGTGAGGCTGCTTTTATATCTGCAATTTGGTTCATCGCTGCCTGGGCCATGTAAAAGTCAAAAGACACATTGTTATGTTTTAATTCTAGATGTATTCCTGCTAGGATAGGATCTCCTCCGTGCACAAGTGGTACTTCACCAAAGCTCATGTTTAATTAACTGCTCTATTGAAAAATAACTAGCTATGAGCATTTCAAGTCAAGGCCGCAGCCTCGTTTTCTGAATGACAACGACACTGTTGAACAGGATGTTAAGAAGCCATGTTTCAGTTACATTTTATAACAATAAGGACCTTCATCCCACATCTGTTTTTAACTACTTTTTAATTCCAAATTGCACTAAAATGACATGCATACTGTATGTGTCTCCATCCATCTATCTTCTCCTTCACAAATGCAAAAAAGGTGGCGCCTATGCAAGCTGACATGGAAGAGAGTGACACCTTGGACAGCTTCCCAGTTCATCACAACATTTTAAGTGGTTACCAAAGTATGCTGCTATATATTTATTGCTTATTGTTCACATGCCAGAAGATGTTCTTAACAGTGGCTGTTTTGCTGTCACACATCAGAGTTTGATGATCCAAAGTGCTTTTCTTCATCAAAGTACGTACAAGCAACATCAGATCAGTAAATAACCTTTCAATCACGCTTATGTGCACAGATTACTAGAATAGAAAGCCCACAACTCGGTCTGAACAGGCATGTAAACAGGATTATTTTCTAAAGAACTGTCAATATTATCTGCAATTAAGTGACGGAAGTCTGCATAGTTAATGGGCTCTGACGAGAATATTACTGAATCTACTGAAATTATACTTGACACAAAGACAAAGCAGAACAATCAACACAGTTTCAAAGACATAATTCTGACATGAGAGCGACTGAGAATGTGTTCAGTTATGTTCAACTTTCATTGCATCCTCAAAAGGTTGAAACTGAGAGTAACGTGTTATCATTCCAGAGAGGCACTCTGCGTTTTCCCAAAGATAAAGATGTTAATGACCAAGGGCAAGAAAGAGTGAGAGGCAAGAAAGAGGGATGAACAGAGCAAGAGAAATAACCTAAAAATGGTCATTTAGTGAAGTGGAGCCATAATAGCCTGAGGTGGACAAAATTAATTAAATGTTGCACGGCAACACACTCATACTGTCCACTCTTTTTTTAAATGAAGCACATTAGCAGTAGGAAAAAAAAGAACTCTCTTTGCATTTATTTCCAGATTGTCTCACAATGCCGTGACTTTCATGGCTGTAGGAACACTCATTGCACTCATTAGCATTAACGTATATGGACTATATCTGTAAATCAATCACAACATGTTTAGGTGCAGCAACAGTGCCTTTGCATTAAGTAAAGTAATGTCAGGTTGGACTTGGTGGAACATTTGTATGTGGGGAGTCATTAAAATGGTTAATTCAATGCAAAAGAAAATGCAACAAAGGCCTTGCCCTTCGAGAATGCCGTCTTCATCACTGGAAGAGCCGACTGGACTAACACCGCAGATGACTTACTCACTATATGTGTCCCCTGCAAGAATTTATTAAACAAATGTCCCAGAAGCCTGTGTAGAGTGGAAAGATTCAAGTACTGTACAGTGATTTGTCCGCTCCAGTGACATTGGCTTGTCACCGGTGCGTGCCGCTGCCAAAGAGTGAATTCCTACTGATGATGGCCGTGTTACTCAAGCAAGAACATCCCTGTATAGATGCATACACACAGGAGGAGACTTGCAGCAATGCAGCGACAAAAGACCATGGAATGTTTAATGAAAACAACAAAAAAAACGTTGGCAATGTGAATTGAGCCGGTACTGAGAGTTGAACTAATCTCAACATTGAGGCAATGATCGATGGGAGCAACTGCTACGGTTGACTGACGCACTACACAGACACAGTTCTGCATCGTATGAGTTTCCCAAATGTTCACGGCAAGGAAAACAACATCCACGACTTTGGTTCCTACCACTTCAACGACATCAAAATGAAAGAACAGTTCGTTGCAAAAAATCTAACTTTTATAGTTGCACTCACTCCTTGAGTATACATGTCAATTTACGCCCATCAAGCACAACATTATGACCACCTTCCTGATATCATGTACTGTAGGTCTCCCTTGTGTCTCAAAACAGTCATCAGAGAATGGACATGGGCCTTCTGAGGGTGTCCTGTGGTGTCTGGCAACAGAATGGCATTAGTGGGGGCCTTTGGGTCCTATGGGTTGAGGGGAGGGTCCTCTGTGGATCATCCCACAGATACTTGATCAGTTTGGGATCTAGTGAATTTAGAGGCCAGGTCAACACCTTGTGCTGTTCTTCATATTTTTTTAGTTGTTCCTAAACCGTTTTTGTGTGTGTGCCTGTGTCTGGCTGCATCCTGCTGGGGATGGCTGCTGCCATCAAGGAGTGTCATTGCTATGGGGTGGGGGTGCCTGGTCTGGTCTAGGTGGGTGCTACATGTCTAAGTAACATCCACATGAATAGTCACAAGATGGTCAATGTCATTTACTTCTTCTGTCAGTGGTCATTGTTATGCCTGATCGGTGTATACTATAGCTACATGTGAGTAAAGTTCGTGTTGTGTGTGTGGTACGAACAAAGTCACTGAATGCGGAAAAGAAGGAGAATTGCACAGCAAATGTTGTAAAAATATACTTTTTAGATCTTTACATTAACTGGAAGCACCAAGCAGCCATGCCCTGCTGGCCGACCCACATGTTCTTTTTCCCTGTCGAAGTTGTCACTGTTCTCTGTATATATATTTTTTTGCCAAATTCCATGCTACTGTGACAAGGAAATTTCCCATACATGGGATTAATAAACATGTCTTATCTTATGTTCCTCAAACAATTTCAGCTTGCAGGTTGCAAGTTCAGATGTTGGTCTTTTCTCCCAAGCGAATGGATGAATGGATGGGAGAACGCTTGAGTCTGCTTAAGAGCTTTAACTGTCGGGAAGCAGACTTTTTATGAGCAATATATTTATATTTGTATAGTGGACCTGAGAAATGTGCATACTGTGAGTCACAATTCATAAACACTCTAATGCACAGTTGATCAAAATTGCTTACAAAGTAGTTTCAACATCGCATTATTTCCATGTGGCTCACATAGCTTCAGGGACACCGTGGCCATTAAAGACCTTCATCATTCATTTAAAGACAACTTAACATGAGTGCCATTGACCCCGATCAAGTATTTCAGCTCCTGTCATTTTTTTTCTCAAGTACAATGGAGCAGCTTCCACTTCTACACGTCTTCCTTCCTCAAGGTTTGTCCTCAAGTTCAACGAGCCTCTCCAGAACATCTCTGCAAAAAGAGCCGAGCGGATGAGTCCGCTGTGTGAGTCATCGGGAGTAGAGCTATTGTTCAATGGAAGAACACACCACCATGAGCCAACAAAATCCATCCATCAAACGGACTAGTTCCGTTTTATCGAAACTGTGTATAATAGCCAAGAACATTCCCTCGAGGAAGGGTAAAGGTTTTGATGGAAATGATACACATACACAAGGATCCACACTAAAAATAAGACTGAATGAACAAAGCCCTCTGAAAGCCTGCAGGGGCAATTAAACGGAAATACAGTGTGTGGAAAGAATAAATCTCTGGCAGCACATTTTTTGATCTCAAAGAACCCCACCACTCAGTCGTTTCTCCGCTCTCAGCCGATCATTTTCTCTCTTTCTAGCTGATAACTGTTAAACCATAGCCTTAAATACTCCAATAACACTTGGTATAATATGATAATATGGTGAAATCTGACCGCACATTCAGGGATAAGGTGTGAGTGTTAATGAGAAAATTGTTTCTGAATCTCCTTCCTCTTGTTCCCATCATACACATACAGTATAATTTTTTTTTTCCTCACCCAGGAATGTGGAGTTCTAGCCAGAGCCTGTCCCCATGAAGGCTCGTGGTTTACTCGGAGTTCACTGTTTAACGGCGCATCTGAGCTGCATACGCTGGAACGGAGAAAAGGGCTGCCAATTTCCCCTCTCAGTAGAAACATAAATCTTTTCAGTAATGGAGTTGCCTACTGCACACTGAACGTAAGGCGGGATTGGATTTTAGTTCTAGGTAGGCGACACCAATTTAACTGCATCTCACGTGTAGCGTACATATTCAATCCAACCGCCCTGAAACGTTTTAGCACATCTATTGACTCTCCCAAGGTGCCTGTGGACTGCAGGCGGAGAAGGATATGGATACTCTTGTGCTGTGTCAGATACTGTGTAGGTTAGAGTGATTATGTTAAAGGTCAGGGTCTTTTTGCACCATGGTGAAAGGGGAATGTGATAACAATACAAATTCACTACAAGTCCACACTGGCCATACCAATGTTGTGCAATCCTCCTTCAAATAATTCAAAGCAAAAAGTACAGAAATAGAGTGGGCAGGATAGATCTTTTCTTTTGTGCATGTAGTTCGGCATAACGCAAAAAGGCAAATATTCCAGATTGATTGGGTCACTTCTCAGGTATAGAATTATCACACACTGATCATGCATAACATTATGACCACTGACAGGAGAAGTACAATGTTCTGCTGGGAAACTTTCGGGCCTGGCATTTGTGTGGATGTTACTTAGACATGTACCACCCACCTAGACCAGATCAGGCACCCCAGCTCATAGTTATGACACTCCTTGATGGTAGCAGCCATCCCCAGCAGGATGCAGCCTGACACAGACACACACACAAAAACGGTTTAGGAACAACAAAACCTGCAATTGACCTGGCCTCCAAATTCACTAGATCCCAAACTGATCAAGTATCTGTGGGATGATCCACAGAGGTCCCTCCCCTCAATAGCCCCCACTAACGACACCCTCAGAAGGCCCATGTCCATTCTCTGATGTGTCACAACTGTTTTGTAGGCACAAGGGAGACCTACACAATATTGGGAGGGTGGTCATAATGTTATGCCTAATTGGTGTATGTGTGTTGAAGGTCTCCTCCTCCACAAACACAGAACACATAAACTGTGCACATTTCCCTCTCAGACTACAGCTATGAGGGATCACGCTGGCCCTCCCTGTTTTGTGCTTCCTCCTTTTACTAGGAGAGAGATAGTGCAGATAAAAGAGGGCGTTTAAGCTCTGCCACTTGTGGAGAGGTCTCATCTCCAGCCTCAGGTGGTGTTACAGCACACAGCTAAGATTGAAGGCGAATCATAGACTCTGCTCAAGGCCAAGCTGCTTTCTACAGCAGTACTGGTGTTATACACTTCTGTGCGCACAGGCACACAGAGAGAAACAGACAGGAGAGGCAGAGCAGGAGGGCACTAAACAAAGAGAAGATGAGGAGTAGGAGTTTAAGGAGGCGGAGGGAGGAGGAGACAGTATCATTATACATCATAACAAAGACAAAAATGCTGAGGCTTCATGGGATGCCTCCTTAGAGGCTAAGATGTGACACACCACCCGCAAGCAGAAAGAGCAGGGCATCATAAAGAAACAAGGCTAATACATAACACAAAGGCAAAAGGCTAACTCCCTCACATTCATCAAGGGGTTCAGATTTGATTTCAAGCCAAACACAAGTCTCTATTCCTTCCTTCCCCGCTCGTTTCCTTCCTTCCAGACAGACGCGCAGACAGATACAGTCTATCTCTTCATTCCCAGACTTGCATCCTGCTGGCCTCTGTGCTCTCTGCAAATCTCTGACACACACACACACAAAAAGAAAAAAAAAAAAAATAGGTGCCAGTAGTAATTCTATTGCTCATTATTCTTCATTACAGAAGAGAAAAGCACCCACGGCTAGATCATATTTGATGTTAAATAAAGTTTCGGAGACAATTAGCGCAGGTTGTTAAAATTAATCATTGTTACAGCCGTAATCTCGCAGGCCAGCGAAAGCTCCGGCATTTACGGTTTGTTTATTTGAACGCCTCCCGTGGATATCGACCCGGCCCTCTTGTAAACAGCAGGATAAGGCTTTCTACGATCGTTGGGTGGATTTACTTCCTGCACAGGGATGAGCCATCCAATTGTGACCTAGATTAGCCGCAGAGAGTGGGAAAATAGGAGCTCTTCTCTTTAGTGATTACAGTAGGTTTATCTGAACAAACTTCTTATTATTTGTGTATTGAATCATATGACTGTTTCAACATTTTTTCCTCTGCGTTATGAGGATAATAGCTCCTGTCTGAATGAATGAGGGGGGGGCATGACTCAGATTTTCAGTCATTTCCTCGTCTTGAAAGCCCTTATAGCAGCATTCTTGTGGTTTTGCTGCTTGTTGTCATTCAATTGATGATTGAAGAGACTCATCAGATCTGATATGAGGCTCCATTATGCTAATCTAAGCTGTCTCTTCTTCAGTCTTGCTGAAACAAGCAGAACGAAAAATGGAGACATGACTTCTATGCGTTAATTGTTCCTTTTATTTTGCCAATGTTTTTCTCTGTACTGGCTTTGTGTGCAACCAGATCCTATATATGGCTTAAATTATTGCCCAACGTCCCTTTTAACAGGTCTCATGGTCTGCCTCTTAGCAGCAACTAGAAACTAATAGCTCTGGTCACGCTGCATGGTAACTATATAAACATCCCTGGCCCCTTTCACAGAAATATATACTTGCGTTCCATCACTTCACGTTTTTTCCCCTTCTCCTTTCTCAACTCATGCGATGGGCACTTTCTCTTCAAAGGCACGGTACTGCGGCCGAGACCATGATACATATTTATGTTGTTACGCTTGGCGGTTTATGGTCGGTAATTTGCATTAAACCTTTGCCTGGTTTTCTGTGGTGTTGAGAGACGGGACACCTGAGAGACATACGGCAGAGAGCTCCGCCGATACAATAACCCAAACCTGAAGACGTACCACACATGACCGTGCACACACACCCGCATGTGATTTCCAAGACCTGGGTTAGGCCTCTGAGGACTCTGGTAATACTCTGTATAATACCCCACATCACTTACCGAGAGCATCTGTAGCAGACAGGCTCATTTAGAATGGATGTGCTTCAGGCAGCTATAAGGAATTCTATTATTGCTCTAAAAAAAAAACAAGTATCTATATGGAAATTTTTTCTCTGCCTAATGTCGGGATCGGCTGGGTAGTTACATGATAATTCCAGTGTAATTAATGGTTTCTTTGGAAAATGGATGATTAATGCACGCGCAGGCATTGGGCACATATGAATTTTAAATGCTTTGTGAATACAGGTGAACACATCTAGTCTCACATTTTTTTTTTGCTGTGTGCGATTCTCTCTTAAATAATGGTTTTCATTTGTCTGCGAAGATTCTCAGTCGTCCACATCACTGTATATCCAAAAAACAAAGGCACCTGGACTCGTTGGGTTTTCTTTAAGACGTTTCGCCACTCATTCAAGTAGCTTCTTCGGTTCTGGTGGAGAGTTTAGGTTTTTATTAGGAACATCGAGTTCTAAAACAGATATTCACCTGTAATTAGAGGAATAAGTTACGATCCTCTTTCTTTATATATATATTTTTTAATTGTCAGTGACAGAATGATTATATTCCATGAAGCCACACAGCACAGAGATTCACAGAAGTGGAATACCATAAAAGGAAAAAGGAAAGCATAAAAAAGGTAGTAACAGGAAACAAATACTTTTTAAAGTGAGGGGGAAGAAAAGAAGAAAAAGACGAGGAAGCAAGAAGAATTAAATTGTGTTTTCATGAGCACTTTTAAATGGTAAAGATATCATAGAAGTAGTAAGCTATGACAGAACAATAATCAATTGTCCATGCATTCACCATAGCAGCCTAGTAAGAGAATAGTGATGCTGCTAGAGTATGGAAAAGCTGAGATGCAAAAGAGTCTGTACATTTTTGTTTCTGGTTGGACAAACTTAACCCCCCCCCCCCCGCAGTCCATTCTCTCCATTTTGCCATCTCACTCCCGCCCCCCTACATCTCCATCACTCCACTTTCTCCGTCTGTTATTAGCAGTTCTTTAATAATGAACCCTACAGGCGTCCTCTTCATTAGGCAGGTGGGGGGAGAGAGGCCAGCGAGCCAGGCTGACCCTGCTACACTCTCCTCATTGGGGATCTGGCACTGGAATTTTAATAGGAGAGCAACGCAGGCAGGCAGGTCAGTCCTGGAGACACGCCGTGCATGCCAATCGGAGCTGACCAACCGGCGTGAACACAGCAAGTGTGCTGTGCTGCTAGCCTGACAGTCTGTAACGAGTGTGGAGGAAGGGAGGGAGGACAGTGGAAGGATGATGGCAAGTGGGAAAGCGGCGGTAAGGGGATCAAGAGGGACAACGCTGAGGCACTGAGCAGCTATTCAGGTGAGAGAAGAGGAGGGGGACGGAAGGCCAGGGTGACAAGAGCCTGGCGGCAAACTGAGACAATGCCTGCAGTGCTTGCCATACTAATAAAGCAGACAGGGCTCTTGTTAATTGCCTTTTATTTATGCTCAACCCGACATTGGTTTTGAGCAGGAAAATATAAAAATATAGATGCAACATGAAGCTTGTTAGTTGTTATCTGAGATTAAAACTGCCGCTGGTCAATTTCTCCCTCAGGAAACAGAATGAGCTGCAGTTTATGTCCCCTAAAGCAGCCAAATAGGCTAAATAAAAGGTATGAGCTTGCAGTGGGATTTTAGAGCTACTCTGTTGGGCTGGCTAATGCACCATTCATTCTCTTCCTCCATGCTTAAACAATCTGCCTCTGAGCCACACTTTATATAACCCATTTAAAAAATTCCCTGCCCTAAACAGCACAGGTGATTTGTTGTATATTCACCACGGGGCCAGTGGATTTTCTTTTTTAGCTTCTCCCCGCTATGGTAATTGCCGCGGCGACCTTGATGCAGACAGGATAAATGAAACATATCCTCTGTCAAGACTCTGCCGTTAGTAATGCCACAGAATTACCTCATTTCCTCGATGATCTCTGTAAACATTTCTGATTCTGGGCATGCCCGCCCGGTCTGCAATCCTTTCCATGACTACCTGAGAGAGCCCTCACACTGGGCCTCACCAGAAAATGCTGCATTTGCACCTAACTGAATACATTCCCACTATAAATCGTGTAAACGTAGCTTTCAGCCAAAAGTAAAATAGGTCTTTGGGGGGAAAACTGCAACTGTTTGATAAACCAGAATTATTTTGGGGGGATTTGAAGTGATCCGCTGAGAAAGGCCCCCTAAAACTTAGCAACCACAAAAACAAATGTAATCGATAAATGTCCAAGCAGCCACTTTAAATTCTTAGACATACATATTATCAAATCCATATAGTGGTAGACTTCTAATTTCTAGCCGGGAACTGTTGAGATATGGAAATAGAAACAGGTTTTTGCCACCTTTCCATCTCGGTTTATGCTTCAACCCCTCTAATAGCAAGGTGAATTTGGGGGTGCCAGAGTCGTAGATGGTGTTGCACTGCAGCAAACACTATGTCAATCTACTATATCAGTCGGTATTATTGGTCGTAGCCTCAAAATCATTGTTCCAACTTCCTCAGTTCCATCCAATGTTCTCTTGGATAATGTTGGATAACGTTGGCCAAGGTTGAAATTTCTCCAAAGAACAGTTAAAAGCTGCTGAAATTACCATTAAGTCTGCTGGCAATCTAAATAGTGGTAACGCAAAAGATGTTCAGAAAAGTACTGTAGTAATGTAACCTAGATTCCCACAAAGTAATAGTGGTAGTTAATGATATTTACTATTCTATACTTTGGAATTTCAAATAGCACTTGTTCGTTACTGTGTATCAGCAGCAAACTAGCCAGATGTGGAGCTCTTAACATCTGTTTAACCACTGGAAAGCCACTCTTGCTCCAACTACTTCAACATGTCCAGGGCAGGGGTCAGCTCGACAATTTCTCTTCTTCCAATTTTCTTCTTATGTATTTAACAGGATGCAGCGACGATCAAATAAACCACATTCCACATTTTCAAAGCCCAACAGTCCCGCATCTGCCTTAGCACTGCTGCCTTTTCACAAATACCATATTCAGATTGTGTTAATAAATCCGCTGCAGGAACAATAACAACACACACACAAAAAAGGAAAGAACTAATAAAAATAAATCACCCCTCTCTAAACAAATTCTCTTTGACTCTGTTCCATTACTGAGCATGGGCTGTGGTTTCCACATCAGAATATGGACTGCGGAAGTCGAGTTCTGGTGATGCAGCTCTACAAGGTGCATTTTCAGCGCTGACAGCAGATATATTTTAGACTGGATCACACTGTAAATCCATAAATACATCACTTGTAATTGTCCACAGCCTGTCAATGCCAAAACCACAATCTGCTTTGTCATGTGTGGAGGACAGACACTTTAATGAAGAGCGCAGCACTGGGCCTTCATATTGTTCTCATTTCTTGCCCTGTCAGCTTTCCAAATTAAGAATGATGTTCCTATTTGTCTTGCAGTTTATTTGTTGCAAAATGGTTGATTTACCTCAAACTCACACATGGTCTGCAGCTCCTCTCATTAGTCCCAAGGCAGTGAATACTGTAGCGAAAGCTGCTTTTGAAAGCAAGAAATGGGAAGCAGGTGGACAGAGAAGAAAACACAGAAAACCCTCGTTCTCCATGAAGGAGCTGACTTTTGATGAAAAATGACGGCTACTCTTTCAGAGTGACTGAAAGCACAGATGCAAATTCTAGTACTTTCAAAGAACAACAAACACTCGAACCAATGTTATCCATTCTGCATTTTAAAATTATTAGTTGGGACATTTTGTTGCACAGTCCAGGCACAGGTGCTGCTGAAATACCCCCAGCTTATGATTCACCCAATCTACAGTATCTGTGTGCAATCAACAATGTAATCCTGTAGTAGTAAGGTCATCAGATACTTTGAAATCTTTGATAGCCCTTGCCAGATGATGTAACTGCAAGTTATCCATTACAAAAAGGCTGTGACATCACTCCTGAGTGAGCTCATGGCTTCACCATCAGCATGAAGAGCACATTTTGCCTCAGAAGCCCACCAGTAGTCTGTAATTTTGAGAGCTCCCCTTGTTGGGTTTACACTCATCACTGCAAATTAACACAAAGTGCAAAATCTGTCACCAACCGACATAAACATTGATTTTCTTTAGTATAAGGACATGTCCATTACTGTCTTTCCTGTCAGTAAACTGTAAAACTGCCCTACTGTGTAAATATAGACATCCTCTGTATATTTATGCACCTTTCAAATGGTTTCACCTCCCACTGTGCACAGTTAGCTCTTTCTACTGTACATCAATGATTCATATCTGTCAAGAAGCAGCGTTAAGTAACCGCAAAGAGAACGAGATACTGTTTTCTTAAGGGATATTCTTTCACACAAAGTGACGCAAGATGTGAAACTCGCATTTGTATAAATATGCATGAGTTCCGACATGTCCAAAGAGCATGCGCGTGTGTTTGAGTGCATATCGTCCATGTGTCTCATATCAGTTCTGATGCATCAGATTACCCCATCAGAGGTTGCTCGTCCAGCGAGGCCATCAGTCCGACACTAATCCTCCTTTGATGAGTCTAGCTTCACAGGAAAAGCACTGACATTTCGCACTAAGGCCTTCTCCCTTTTCTGCTGCCACGCACGGACGGAACTCGGCTCCGGTGAGACGCACTTTCATCCCGACCTTGGTGAGATGAGGGTCTGGACTCAGATGACTGGTGGATTAGATGGCAGCTCACAGGAGACCGAGAGACTGATGTCTGAAAGGGAGACTCGGGAGACACAGCCTCAACACCTCGGCAAGATGCAGCTGGTGTTCTGGGCCAGGGCTAGCTAGTTAGTAAATTACACTGATCAGGCATAACATTATGACCAACTTCCTAATATTGTGTAGGTCTCTCTTGTGCCTCCAAAACAGTTGTGACTCAGAGAATAGACATGGGCCTTCTGAGGGTGTCCTGTGGTGTCTGGAAACAGAATGTTAATATTAGTGGGGGCCTTTGGGTCCTATGTGTTTAGGGGAGGGGCCTCTGTGGATCATCCCACAGATATTTGATCAGTTTGGGATCTAGCGAATTTGGTGTGTGCCTGTGTCAGGCTGCATCCTGCTGGGGATGGCTGCTGCCATCATGGAGTGTCATTGCTATGGGGTGGGGGTGCCTGGTCTGGTCTAGGTGGGTGCTACATGTCTAAGTAGAATCCACACGAATGCCAGGTCCAAAGTTTCCCAGAAGAACGTTGAACTGTCACAAGATGATCAGTGATGATCTTTAAATAATCTTACCTAAGTACAAACATAAATCCTTCCACATCTAGCTAGGTGTTCCTTGAAGATTTCTTATTTTATTTTAGAACAGTACAGCCTTCTTTGTTGTGCAAAATAAAGAAAGAAACTGCATGTACAGAAAGTACATTGGCTCTTATTATGGTTTCAACAAAACAAACTTAAATATCTTTGTAAATAGTGGTGTATAGCTTAACTTGAACATTGTCACAACAACTATTAAATCACTATTCTGCTCCAGCCAGCATTGTACAACAGAAATCTCTTCTCAGTTCTGTAGAAGAGATTCTACAGAAGTTCTTCATTTGAAACACTGAATTCAATCAACTGAAAAAGAATAAGACCAAGACCAATGCTATGTTAGTTTGCCTCCAAGAAACTCGTCACGTCACCTGCATGCATGCACAGATTCGATATGTTTATTCCAACCGGAAAAGAAATAATCAGATGGAGTGTTTATGGTTAGGGTTATTAGAAGCTAGCTAATTTTCCTATAATACGTATTATTAAAGGTCTACATCACCCATCTCAATACAACACGCAAGGCTTTTTTATTCAGCGTCTTTTTTGAATGCTACTCAAACACTACTGACTATTATAGTTTGGAGATTTGCTGTTGATTCTAAATTACTACATGCCAGCTTAAAAAAACAAAACAGAGATTTTCCACTAGACTGCAAACCAAGAACATGTCCATCATACGTTAGCTAGTTAGCTTTGCAATTTAAAACACATTAGGCAGAGGCACTTACCATCAACATGCATAGCACATTAAATTACCATCAAATGGAAATCTGTAAACACAGTGTTAACCAATAATCACATCTGTGTCATTATACTGAGAGGAAGCTGTTGTTAAAGTAAATAATGAATGCTTCTTGTGAAATGAAATGATGATATGAATGTTTAATTTGCAGGATTAATGCAGCTCACGGTACTATTTAAAGTCACAGCAGTAGCTTACGTGGCTTCATCCAGCCTTTAAACGTTCAACAAGCACACTAGAAGATGTCCACACGCTTACAGTACACCGTTTACAGCAAAACTTAAACATTTGATAGAAAGAACTGTGTGTGTATTATCACCAAACAACCTGCAACTACAGTTTTAAAAAGAGCAGTCTGAAGAACAAAAAAATCAAGTGAATGTGACTGTGGGTAGTAAAGTAATACATTTCATACTGCTATTATCCCATTATTAACGTCCTACTGAATATGGAGCACAGACAAAATGGTGGGGCTACAAATTGAACTAGAAAGGAGGAAGAGAGATCACATTTCCCAACACTGACTCCCTCTGGATTTTAGAGTTGTTTTCAAATCCTGCTGATTACTTATGAAGCACTGAATGGCCAATTTCCTGTTTAGATTACTGAGCTTTTACAGTATGTCCCCATATCTCACCACTGTGAAATTGTAGATTGTTGGGGGGGGGGGGGGGCCAGTCCACAGGACTTGACTGCAGAGGAAATGTGACCAACTCTGATTCTTCTTATAACTGATCGGTGTTAATAATGTACCATTAGTCTACATAAAAGCTTGAATGTTCCAGAATTACATTTTAAAATGAAAGTACGGTAAATGGTACAAAATCTGTGGAAGATGATTATGGCCACTGTAAAACATAGAGAGCAAAGTGAGAACAAAGTCAGAATTCCGAGAATAAATTCAGAGTTTGTGGAAGAAAAGTCAGAATTCGAAGAATAAAAGTCAGAATTCCGAGAAAAATTTCAAAGTTCGGAGAATAAATTCAGAGCTTGTAGAAGAAAAGTCAGAATTCCAAGAGAAAAGTCAGAATTCCGAGAGAAAAAAAGTCAGAATTCCACGAATAATGTCAGAATTCCAAGAACAAAGTCGGAATTCTGAGAATAAATTCAGAGCTCGTAGAAGAAAAGTCAGAATTCCAAGAGAAAAGTCAGAATTCCGAGAGTAAAAAAGTCAGAATTCCACGAATAATGTCAGAATTTCGAGAACAAAGTCAGAATTCCGAGAACAGAGTCAGAATTCAGAGGAAAAAAGTCAGAGTTCAGAGAAGAAAAGTCAAAATTCCAAGAGAAAAAAAGTCAGAATTCCAAAACTATTCAGATTTCTTTTTTTTTTTCTTTTTTTTTTTACAGTGGCCTTAATCTTATTTGGATTATATCAATGTCATACAAATCTGCTCAATTACAAAAATTATAAACCAATGAAATAGGAAAAACATTCTCAGAGGGAGTAACAATTTCAGTCTTTAACTAATGCACTTACGTTTCATGCCCACATATAACCAGGTAGTCACACTGTGCTAACCACTTTACACAATAACAACACTGCTGTGTATGCTGGAATACAGAGTGAAAACCCTTTTTGCTTTTGGAGCCCAGGATCAATATCTTCATATACGGGTTTCAAAGACATGTTAGTTTTATGAACTAAAAGCTCTACTGTTGCGTCTGCCTCTGCTGCCATAACTTTGCTCTGCAGGCCTGACTGATTTAAGAAATAATAAAATCCTAACAGCTGGACTACTGGATGGCTATTGATTTCCCTCAGCAGTGGCAGATCAAGAGCTACATTTATGATCAGCCTGGGTGCCCGAAATTATACCACGGCACAGACCCACTATTGATTGGACAGAACGGTGTGAACTCTTAAAAACTTAACCACTGTGTACACAGTTTTGCAATGTAGGTGGCAGGAGAGGAGAGGACCAGAGAAACTTCACGTGGTAAATAAAGGGAAATCCAACCCAAAATTGAATCAATCCGTTAATGTAAATGAGTGCTCAATCAATTAGAATTATTGCGCTCATCACAAGACAGTAATTTAGCTTGATATTTTCTGTTTTTATTTGCATGAAAATAAGCACTGCATGATAACTCCCTGAGGGGAAATCCTGCTGAAAGGCTGAGGCACTGCATCTGCACACAGCTGTAAACATGCTAACTAGGACATCACAAGGAGACGCAAGGATGGACAGAGGAAGAGAAGTATGAGAGGTAAAACGCATACCTCTAAAATAGTGATAAAAATGAAAAAATATCTATATTACTACATTGTGTCTGTTTATAAAACCTAAAAGGATTTTAATGCATGCGGCGATCATTTCTAAATCAACTATTATCTTCACAAAAACACGTTTCTTACGTTTTCATAATGTTACTATGAATAAAAAAAAATTAAAAAAAACGTTATTGAACATAGTATTAAAAGACTCAGGCAAAGGAAAATAGAGTTAAATAGTAGACAAAATAATAAGGCTCAGGGAAGAACCATGTTTGATGAATAAACTAAATTACTGAATATTCTGTTGAGCTACCTGCTTGCCTCAGTTACAAATTTTGGACTTTTTTGTTAAAAATGATGAAATAAACTTAAAAATAAATTAAACTGAAATTAAACTGAAACTTGCAATATTTCTAACCCATGACAATTCATTTTGTTGTAACTTTTGTTGTTTTAATAGGTGATCAGTTTAGTTTTCATTATTTATTGTAGAACTCATGCATTCAGAAAAAAAAGTCTCTATTACGACTGAATTGGAACCAGACGAGCACAGATCACGAATCCACAACTAATCAATAGTTACTAATACAATCCATAATGGCCATTACAATGAATAATTTGAGATATTTCTTTTTCATTTATTGTCTTTACTACGTTTGTTTTGCCTCTTGAAGAAACTATACTGAAGATAATCATATAAACTATGACTAATTACATTCTCCTGTACCAAGGCTGATCCATATATTAATTACTGTTATTGATTATATGTTGTGTTTTGTAGATTAACACAAATACTCTGTTCATCAAATTTAATTGGCTTACATATATAACATTTTCTGTGGTTTCTCTACGTTATGTCTTCTCCAAGCATTTGGCTTCAGCAGGAAGCATGTAAACATATGGATCCTCTCAAAGAGCCATTTCATTATGACTTTAATATCTGATAAAGCGCCAGCTGCAGTAGCCGTACGCCAATAATGGTGAAGGACCTTTGCAATGATTAGAAGTCAAATTTCGATTGTGTCCTCCACAAGCAACTGAAACTCTAACACGATAAACACAAATTTTGCACGGGACAAGATTGACTTGTTTGATTCATTAGCCAAATGAACAGGTGAATAAAGGATTAATTGAATGAACAAATGACTCTGGGTTGGAAAGGAGGTCTCAGAAGCCTCCTGCCACAGCAAAGGTGTGTCACTGCCTCCCTCTGGTACTGCAAGGAAGCACACACCTCACTAAGAAGCAAGTAGTAAGAGTGCCTCCAACACCATACTGGCTCTCTAGGCCTATGTCAAATGTCACTTCAGTTGGTATAAAACGTGACAAAGAAGAAAGATTTTTTTTGTCCAGTTGTGTTTGCTTAGATTTCATGCCAACCAGACAGACACAGGGTCTGTTTTCGGCTACTTAACAATTAGTCTCAGCATCAGTCTGCTTAAATTTTAAGCACAGCTCATCTACAACTGTAGATCAGGTAACTGGAGTGAGATACCGCACAGTAAGTTGAGACGAGAAATCGACTGTATCTCTGCACTGGCCGTCTTCTCCGAGGCATCTAGTGATAATGTTGTAAAAGGACCCATTTATCCTAAACACATATTACATGACCAAGGCGTGATGACGTGAATCGGATATCAGATGCACAAGGGAGGCAAAAGTGGCAGAACGTGATACCAAACAAAAAAGCTAATCACATTTGCTGCAAGGTTCAGTGTGGCGCTGACGCAGCGGTGATGATGTCATTCAGAAATATAATAAAAAGGTTGAGTAAAACTCACATGCGGATATGTTCGAACGCAATTAAGATTTATAAAACAATGATCACCGTGTGCTTAATCACATAGTCCTTATTCAGCCTCGCTAATCCAACAAGCCACCTCCACAACATCCTCTCCGTTCCCATGGCTCTCCTTCAACCCCCTGCTCCGGCTCTGTCTATAATGACATTTGGTCACTGTAAAGAGCCATGATGGTGCCGTTAACTGCGAGGAGGGAGGCGGTTGTCACGGATACCTGATGCAGCATGGTGCTGGACCATCTGCCATGCAAAAGACAGCTCCCTGCTCACTGCTGTAATTACAGAAAACCCCAAGCAGCCAGCGAGCCCTGGCACACATGAGGACAAGAAGTGTGTTTGTGTGAGTGACAGAAAGAGACAGAGAAATAATAGGGAGTGTTCCGCATGTGTGTGTGTGTGTGTGAAAGAAAACTGGAGGGAAAAAAAAGTTTAAACAAAATGGTGACATTTATGTTTCACAATAGGACGTCTCAGTGCCATCACTGCAGATGAAGGCATTTCCAAATGGACGCATCCGTCCCAGCCACACAGTATATAAGGCATGCTCCGCTGCCATCCCTTTGTTTGTTGGTACCCATTGTGCTCCGCATAAAACAGCTGCCAAAAACTCCCCATTGAGCTCTATTAAAACACTGGAACTGTTTCCTAATGCACAACGGATTGAGCAAGGCAACCGTGAAGGGCACAAACAAATAAACTGCGGCTAGAAATTTCAATTAATAAAATCCACAGTGATTAGAAAGCAAAGTTGCTTAAATTATCAATTTGGTACACTTTGACTAGTGACATTTTGCAGGTGCCCGACATCTTTGTATGGAAAAACCGCATTGACTGTGAAAAACACAGAAACACGGTAATGAACGTGATATTTGGTGCACAGGTTTTCATTTGTTGCACAAATTGACAGTAATGAATGGATGGATAAACGGAAGGACACAAATCTGATTCAATACTGAAGGGGATGGTTACACTTAGTACTTGAATGACGTATACAGATCAGCCATAACATTAAAACCTCTGACAGTGAATAACAATGACCATCTTGTGACAATACCATGTTCTGCTGGGAAACATTTGGACCTGGCATTCACTGGTGTGGATGTTACTTAGACATGTAGCACCCACCTAGACCAGACCAGGCACCCCCACACCATAGCAATGACACTCCTTGATGGCAGCAGCCATCCCCAGCAGGATGCAGTCTGACACAGACATACACACACAAAAAAAATAACGGTTTAGGAACAACTCAAAAAAACATGAATAGCACAAGGTGTTGACCTGGCCTCCAAATTCACTAGATCCCAAACTGATCAAGTGTCTGTGGGATGATCCACAGAAGACCCTCCCCTCAAAGGCCCCCCACTAACAACATCCTGTTACCAGACACCACAGGACACCCTCAGAAGGCCCATGTCCATTCTCTGATGAGTCACAACTGTTTTGGAGGCACAGGGGAGACCTACACAATATTTTGGTGGATAATGGAGAGTGGATAATGAAATCAGGACGTAAATGTATTTATTTTACTCCTTGTAGCCGATACAGAACAAAAAATTGCTGCCATCTGTGACGCCCGAATCTATTTTGACGAATAAGGCTGTGGAATAACCATGTTTGAATTCAAGTCATATTGTTTAGTTTTAGCAGGTTAATGATTCATCTGTTATTCATCTACTAAGCTTATTAGACTTGGTTACAACACCACACCCTGTCTACTGTATAATCTATTAAATATTCGACACATGTAGCATAGAATAAGGCTCAGTATTGATTCGCACGTCTTTCTCTACATGGAGCCTATTGATTATTCTGGGGGTTGTTTTTAGAGGGATTTAGAAGATTTCAGTATTTGAAGTACACAAACATTTTGTAACAAACTGTATTGATAGAGACATAAAATAATTTTGGTTTAAGGGTTAGACCTGGCTTATTTATTGACCCATAGGCCTATAGGAATGAATGCAGCAGAGAGCCAGCAGGTGAAAAACACAAATAAATGCTATGAGAATACCAACATCATATTTCTCCATAGGTCTGTTCTGTGACTGGGTATGATTCACCGGTTTTGTGCATACAACCTTGCGGCTACAGTATGCACAGCTTATTCCTCCCACAGCCCCATCTGACTATCACAGGCTGAACCATTTGCTTCCATTTTTTTTTTTCCCCCAGCTTGTAAAAACAGAAGCTTTGGTTTCTCCATGGCATGGTGACATATTGTCCAAAGCACACGTGCCATCAGCTGATCAATCAATCGCTCAACCTGAGCTGAACGAGCTCCTTTATATTACAATATCTTGTTTCAGACTCAATGCAGACATGCATGCTATTAAATAACGTAAGTGGCGAAATGACGAAACGAGGAGCAGCAGCAGCAGAATGCGACTTTAGCTGCTGCTCAACTCTTTGCCTACTTGTTTCTAATGTCCCTGCCTCAGCACATAGTGAGGGACAGCGCACTAGACACTTTCAAGCAAGGATCACAAACTGTCCCTGTGGGTACAGTTACCAAGGGCAACGGCATAGGTCAGATGCTGGTATCACTACGTTGCATTGACCAGGCAAAGAATTTGGTCAACTTCTGCTGCAATATTATTTATAATAATAATAAAAAAAAAAAGCAATTAAGACTCAAATGTGGTTCAAATTGCTTGGTGATCCAATTAAAACTGAAGCCCTGCAGATAGCAGTGCGCTTCTAATGAGGTAAAATTAACAGCATTAGCATTGCCTCTTCCCGACTGTCTCCCATATAAGAAAATTCCTTCTTTTTTGCCTTTTGATATTTTTCTTCCTGCGGGCATGTCCTGTTCTGAATGTCTGCAGAAAATAAATATGTGTATTTGGAGTTATTATCGCTCTCTAATTTACCGTAATGAAAGTGCTAGCCGGCGCTGGCGGATGAGCCATTTTAATTTAAGCATCGCATGCAGGCCTGCATATTAATGACCTTATTTGCATAAATCATGTCACTCCACTCGGGATTCCAATTAAACCCTTGATTAATTGCTCAGCTGACCCGTTAAATAGAATCCTTTAAGTGGTTCAACAGGCCACCAAAGCCTGTTGACACACACGCGTACGCACTCACACGCACACACGCGCAAACACACCGTCGTAGACTCACACGTGGTTTACTCTGACTAAAATGAATCGGAAGAAAGGTATCTACTAATTTTGAAACGAGAACATGCTCTGAGAGGTGTGAAACCTGTGAAAATTCAGAAGCTAAGATCGTCCAGCAAGATAATGACATCAGTGTCACTACACATGAGATTATGGCTGTGAGAGACGAGACATTTTTACAAAAAAATCTTTTGGCGAGCAGCGCACAGTAAGAAGAACCATATTTTATGGAAAAGAAAGCATAAACAACTGGATTATACAGAGTGAACTATGACGTAAATACCACAATCTAAAATATAACGTGAAAGACTGAATAAAAAAATTTAAAAACGCAGGAAATCACACACTTTTATCACAAGCCTGCTTTTCAGTCTTTGACCTTTTGCCAACAGGCCAATGAAAGGTCAAGATGTTGAGGTACTTGTAACTTCTCCTTATTTTTAACTAAACACTTTTAAGAGCTGCTTTGCTGCAGCTGCACTGAAAACACAGCAATAACCAGAGCACTGACACTGTCCAGAAGCACTGCATTGATGAGTGATGTTCAAAGAGGTTATTATTAATACAGGAGACAGGGCGCTCAATCACCTTGTGATTAAGCAAACCGGAGGAACATCATGATTGTGGCACAGGCTGGCCAGTCAAACTCACGAGCTGTTTAACAACAACCAACAGCTTCCATATCCAATAACGACATTTTAATGACAAGATATTCTTAGACCAGCTCCCCGCTGCCCACCAAAAAAAAAAACCTTACTGTTATCACCACGGCAACGACAAGTATATGGGAGCGTTGTAAACCGGCCCTGCTGTTGGATGTCGTAATTTCTCCGTGCATGCGTCTTGTTCACAGTTTATCCGTGTCTCCTCAAACGTAATGCAACTCATAACATTTGTGTCTCCGCATTAAACAGACAACCGCGACTTGTACGGACAAAAGTTTTGACAATTCCAGTTCTCAACTGAACGAGACATGATTACATAACTACTGTAAAGCGTGACTGATTGAAGTGGCAGGAAGTGGATGCGTTTCAAGTGTTCTATTTGTTTTCATGGAGGCAGGGCTTTAATCTGGTGCACGGGGTTAGGCTGTGAATGTCACAGGCTGGCTGTAGCAGAGCTGCATCAGCACTGTCAGCTCTGCGTGCCTGCTGTCTGTCACTGACTCTCAGGTCACAGAGCTGGCCTCTGGCAGCCTGACTGATAGGATAGGACCGTGTGTGTCTTCAGGAAATGTGTGTGTGTGTCCTAGTATAGGGATTTTACTGTCAACATCTTCCGGCGTATAACAAATACAGTAAACAGTATGAACGTGTATAGAGATAAATACTTATTATGTGCAAGTTGCATTATCTTATCTTATTCCAAACATTCACTGGTGATTTTTAAATTGGTTTATTTGGAGAACTTGCTTTTATCTTTGGGATGTCACCAGTTTATAACACACCCCTAGTTGTATGAGTTAAAGCTCTTAAAAACCTCTATGTCCTAAATAAGGTTGTAAAATCATTGGCCAGTATGACTTAATCTGACATTTTTATGTACCTTTTATGTGTGTCTCCCTGTGAGAAACAGGAACAGGGAACAGGAGTGTAAGGTATATATGCCTGACCCCATGCTGTACCTGCTGGATTTGGCAGGAACACGCGCTGTCATCTGACCCCTCTTCTATCTTCCCCTGGCTTAAGGCCAACCTGCCCGGGCCAAGCCAGGCACATCGGATTAATATCTGCTGGACTGTTACGTGGCTCTGTCCTTACATCACCGCCTCCTTCTAGCCAGCGACTGTACAGTGAAACGCAGGTGTTCACAAGGAGGAAGTAGGTGAGCTCCAACGGACCCCGGATTTTGAGCAAAGAGAATTACTGCACACATGTCTTTCAAACATGATTATTAACTCAGTGCATCAGTCTTATGTTTATTCTTGATGAATTTTCCCCATTTTCAAGATACTTCCACTGCAAATACAGTAAATGAGAAGTAGTGCAAGTTTTATTTAATTTTTGCTTCAATCTGCAGGCTATACTGGAGTTCAGCCATAGACTGCAGGGTGCATTTGAGAATCATGGAGTGAAAGTCATGAGTGATTGAGAAATGCTGTCAAATAGACTTAAACCTTTGTCTCGGACAATGTAGGAAAGGTAGAATAACATCAAAATCTAATTTATGAGTAACTGTTATTGCTGGGAATTTAATCAAGAAAAGTAAGAAAGTAATAACTATTATCGGAAACTATTTCTTGATGAGGCCAACTCTGGTTTTAAAGCGTGTTTCCTGCTGGGAATAAAGACAAAATCAAGATTCGAGCTGTCGATTAAAAAGTCAAAATAAAGTATGTTTGATTAAGGGAAATGAAGAAATGATAATTGCATTTTCAAATTTTGTTACATGTTGAATGGAATGAATATTTTTAGAGAAGATACAGAATCCCCAAATAAATCACAAGGAGGAATGTGATAAAAAAAAAATATTTTGGATTTCTCCTTGAATTAGCTTGGCCTGGATATGCCTGTCATATCAGAAACTCCGCGCCAGAAGTACACACAACAGGAGTCTATTGCTTATCAGCTTTTACACCAAAAATGTTTTCACATGACCATACAGAAGAAGCCTCGGGGCCCGTTTAATTTCCATCTCTACCGCTCTCCGAGTTCAGTTACATTTGGCTGTGCATCACCATGGCAGCGGACACTGGCCCTCGTGTCTGACTCAGACATCATCCAGAGCATTTCAGCTCTGAGTGTGAGTCATAATGAGTCCCACTCTCCGCTGCTACGGCGCTGAAAATAGGCTCACTTTCGTCCTTAAGATTTCTCTCGGGAGAACGTCTGTGATCGTCTCTCAAAACACTCCTTTCATTCTGTAACGAGCATGTCCAAAAATAAGAAAGAGAGCTGGGAATGCTGGCATAGAGCCGAAGCAGGTATGTGGAGCAATCAGTCGCAGATAAAGAAGAAGATATACACAGAAATACGACATATTCACACGTACGCGAACCTGCACATTTAAGAAGCTAGACGTTCCTGCTCTCTGCTGCTCTCTTTACAAACTACAGTTCAAAAAGTTTCATCTGCTAAACTTCTGAATTTATAGAAAGACTGAACAAATGCCTTCAAGCAGATTTTACAAATGCAATTTTATTACGTAAATGTAATTTGCATTTTGTACCAATATGTAAAGCTGTGCAAATAACATCTAAGCTGAAACTGCCTTTGAAGGTTTTAACAATATATTTTCTGTTAATTTCCTTTAAATACACCAATTGCACCATTAAAATCACACTCCCTCTGTTATTTATGTATATTTCTATTGGAAACTCATATGAACAGTCCTTGGCTTTGTAATACAAGTTCACAGAGAAGGACGACCGGTACCTTGGGTCAGGCAGTTAATATCGTAGTTAAAAAAAAAAAAAAAACCCTGAGCCGGACTGAGATTGTTTTGGTCTGTATGCATTGTGTATGTGTGTGATATCACAAGGGTTTCTGTGACACAGCCTGCAGGCCAACAATTCTGTTAAATTCGAAGCATCCTTTTTTTTATTGCGACGGGAGGTGAAGACAGAAGGGACACGAGGAGGGAGGGATGTTTCCCCGCGTGAAATTTGTAAATGAGATTTGCTAACCTTGGGCACGACACTCGTTCTGGGGCCCACGGATAGGGAAATAGACAATTCCGCCTCTCCTTTTCCTCTTTAATCTCTTTAATCTGTGCTCTTCAAATAAGATAGATAATGTGGCACTGTCTCTGTGCCTGTCACTCACCTAGACACCTTGCTCGACGTTGCCTTAGAATAATTCTTGGCCTCTTTTCCTATAGCCCATTCTCAGAACTAGAGGCTGAACTTTGCATTATTAATAATATTCTGATATCAATTAAGATACTACCTGATATCGTGTTTGCATATTTTCCAATGGCCCAGCTGCAGGCGTTCCATAGAGCAAACACAGCCTATCTTGTAATATAATCAAAGACACACGGAAATTAGAGAGGTGTTAGTTTCATTCCCAGATCATTTCCAAGTCTATTTTATAACGCCATTGTTCTGTGGGTAAGTAATGAATAGGACTACATCGTCTCTTAGAAATTTAAACTGCTCTGTTACTTTGACACTTTTTATATTTATTATATTTGAACTGAAAACTGCGTCAGTCCGTGTTGTTTAGCGTGTGCAAAAGAGACAGCGGCGACAGTGACAAGGAAACGGTGTGAATGCAGTTGTCAGCACTGGATGTGAGGTTCAGACGAAATTATTTGAAATTCTAATTTTACACTTAATAATGTGGACTGACTCGAGTGATACAGCTGACTGTCTGGAAGTGAAGTGAAACACAGGCGAGATTAATTATAGCAATTACTGACAGAAAATGAATCAGAAGTGAGACTTTGGTAATTATTCATGTAAAGCAATTCATCAAAAGCAGATTTGGTAAATAGAAAAGTGAACGTTTTTAATAATTTTGACCTCTATTCGTGACTTGATTGTTTTGCTGGGGTCTTATTCAGCAAGTTTCAAACTCTAGCGAGCTAACATATAAGTAGGGATGTCCCAATCCAGTCTGAAAGGACAGGTGATGGCCTTAACAGGGCATTTTTGACTGTACAGGGTTAACATATAAGACTTTATTTGGGAGAGACACACAGCTATGTTAAAAGCTGTCAAAGTAAGTTTTGAATTTTTTCAGTGTTTATTTTTATTAATCATCCGAGAGAAGAACGCCTTCCACAAACAGCTAACTTGTGCAGAATGTCGGCTCGCTCTTCCCCTCCTCTAACTGTTAGTTCTGCTGTTACATACTGTATGCCCTGCAGAGAAACACACAAACACAGACGTTATCTAGCATGATGGCAGAAGACGCGGACATGTCGGGTTTTTAACAAGCACAGAAAACCAGCAGGCTTGTCGAGTTTTGCACACTGCACGTAGCCCCTAGTCAAAGTAGACCGTTGATGTAAGTGGATATGTTGTAATGTTAATTCTTTAACTCTGATGCATATTGTTTGTTCCTTCAAACCCTGGGCCAGAACTATTACCACAACAGATTTGAAACTTAAAGAGAGAGAAGAAGAACAGCCCGACCAGTGCGAATAGCTATCCCATTAACCCATGCTGCTGTGTGCAGCTGAAGCAGTAAGAGAGGGTCAGGAAGAGAAAGCTGTGGCTAATGAAGAGAGTGATGCAGGACAAGAGGAGGAGGAGGAGGAGGAGGAGGACAGGGGAGCCAAATCCGGCAGAAGTTATCGTCCCCCCAACCCCCAGATATCGCCACAAATAGAATCTAATTCTGCAGGAAAACGCTATAAACACTCAACAGAGAACAGCAAGTTACTTTTGAGGATACTTTTAAAAATAAAAACAAGAAAAATGAAGAACGAATTGGATGCAATTTGTCAAGTTGGACTGATATTGAAATATTTAATCTGGGACTCAGTGTCAAAGGATACTCTGTATTAAATTAATTAAATGAGGGATATCCCTGCATGCGTGTAAGATCAAGGAGCATTTTACTATTAACCATTTTCCCGAATCAGCATGTCTGATTTACAATAATTTAAAATGAGAACTTCAACGAATTATATTATATTATATTATATTATATTATATTATATTTTTTATTATACCAGGTTAATGTTATTATATCTGCCCTTTGCAATTACGCCTCACATTCCTATCCTTTCAACCTGCGGCCCAGAATCCATCTCAATAAAAGATACGGCTTCAGGATATAGATCTATGTGCACACACTGCATAGGCTTAAAAAAATGTTCGGCAGGAAACAAATGCTACACAAAGCACAAGTGTGCAGCAAAGACTTATCCATCTGTACAAGAAAACCACCCTGTTTGCTAAAAATAGGTCCATTCACAACAGCGTAGAAAGAGGATCTGCTACAGCTCGTCTGGCAAAAGAGGCTGTGCTCTCAATCCACCCCTGTACTCTTCTGATGGGATTTGCTAACGTGACCAAGTCTCCTAGCTTTCTCCTTCAAGACCTGTGAGGGGCTCCTAAGACAGTGATTAACATCATTACCAGTGTTGCGTAAATCTGCAGATATAATTACATACAATGTTACGGTTTTTAAAAGTCAAAGCCTTGTTTTGTTTAACGCTTTTGGTCTCAGATGCTTGATTAATACACAAGCCATTATAATAATTTCTTTTTTTGTGTGTGTGTGTTTTTTTTTTTTCTTTTTTAAAGGGCCTTTAAAAGAGACTGCATAAAACGGCAAAGAACTAAAGGAGTCAATGGCTGGATGATCAGGATTAGAAGGCAATCTGGATTAGTCAGAGGATCTGGGGCTCATGCTGCTGCTACTGCAGGCATCGGATGACACACTACAAAAATGCCAAGTCAGGCTGAGAGCCTGAGACAAGAAATGTGTGAGCATACCCATGTATCTCATTTGTCTTTTTTTCCCAACCCCTACAAGCCTTGCAATTTTGCAGGCTGCAATCCTCCACTGTGATATTCTAATTTCATCGGACAGAAGAAAGAAGCAGACAAGATATATATTGCATGCACTCAAATTATGTGTGTAATAGCTCTTTGCTTTAATTTCTATAAAGTTAACAAAGCGCTGGCACAAAGTCAAATATGTATTCTATCATTTTCAATACGATTGGCCCATATAACAAGCAGACTAATACTTGAGAAATAACTTAATTACAGCTCACTCTCCACTGCGCTCTAATTATAGCCTTTACAAAAGAGCAGCAGTAATGCACTTTTAAGTGTAATGGGAGTTTACCTAATTAGGCCTATCACACACACAGGCATGCACACACACTTACACACTGGTGAGAAAACTGTCATTCAGTAATTAGTGGTGGTGATGAAACCCTCTATTACCGTTTCATTTACACGCCATCACAGGGCACAGTCGGCTGACCTGTGTGCTTGCACACAGCCCATCTTTGCCAACAGCTTTTAAAACAGTAATATCTTTATGACACAATTGTGGAACAGCACAGCGTGATCCATTAGCTGGTTTGCCTTTTTATCAGTTAAAAGCCAGTCCAGTATTTTACCATTATCTACTCTAGTAATGACTATCTTATATCTCCATTGGTGGCGTTAATGAGTAGGCAGGCGCAGTCTAACTGCTGCAACTAATAGGGGCTGGCCATGCAGTCTAACAAGGTGTGAATATACATATATAACGGGCTTCAAGGAACATAATAGAGGTGTTTGCTCTTGCCATCGCGGAGCTGGAGGGGTGCCCTAACGATGCCCCTTTGAGTTAAGCTGCCAACCAACCACCCATCCAGCCGTCGCGGTGTTAGTCACAGTCAGCACTTTGTGTTAAACCCCAGCAGATGCACAGTTGTACCTCGCTTGGCCTGGACTCCAGTTGTGTGTTTGAGTTTATGTGAGATCAGACCCCAGACTCCCTGCGGTGACAGCAAGGTCTGTAATATATGGAGACCATTTATTTTACATTAAAAAAGGACTCTACATCTGGTGTGTAGAGAAAGTGAAAGCCTGAGGTTGAAATGAGGCAGTTTAAATATATCCACGACTTTTGCCCAGTGTAAGAGCTATTTGCCGTCTAATTTTCAACCCAATGAATGGCGTGTACTGCTATTGCCAGGTCTCCAACCTGAACGCACAAATTAATTCCCTTATGTGACCAAATAGGTAAATCATGGAGATACATGCCAATGCACACACTGCCCACTCGCATTCCTACTAACATGACCAATCATTAAACTTCCTGCACATTACTGCATGTCCTCCTATCTTCCTCCATTACGCTTTTTAATATATATCCCAGTGGATATCTGGATCCCAGTGTAAATCTGCTGAATTTGACCTATGTGGCATTGGTGCGCAGCTGCAACGCAGAGGTGGCTGCAGCGAGTGAGAGGAGACTTTTTGAAATGTTCTAAGTTGAGCTTCTTGCTCCAGTAATGGCATTCATCTCGCTACATGAGATACGACGCAGCGTCCTGCTTTATTGCGTATCCTATGTTGTTGATGGTTTCTATCGCAGTAGCGTCATAACGATCGTATTAAGAGGTGCTTTGAATAAGGTTGCAGGGCATTGAAGGCCTAGGTGGAAAATGCACGGCTCGCCACTGATATATCCTGATTTATTCTGACTTTAGATGGATCTATTAGGAAGCAGAAATTAGAGATTGTAGTACTCGTGCAGCACTTGCGGCTCCACCTAGGCCGCAAGTGTTGCTCTTAACAGCAGGGAGTGTAGCAGTACTCATAATTCATAAGTCAGTATTAACTTAATGAGCATGTCTTTGGACGGTGGGAGGAAGCCGGCGTACCCAGAGAGAATCTCCATGCAGAAAGGCCCCAGTCGGCCGATGGATATGAACAATTAAAGTAACGCTACCTTTATTCAGGAAGGTTGAATGAAACCCAAGCTCATTGTGTAGTGTGAGTTGACAAATTGTGCATTTTTAATAAAATTGGCATAGATTCTGCTTAACTTTCAGTGGCAATTTGCCAGCATGCTATAGCTGATGGACAACAACTGGTGCAATGCCAAAACATTTGCAGCAAAGCTTGCACTCTGCATTTTCTGGGGGTTCACAGACATAATCAGAATTCTGACTGTGTCTGTTTTGCTGAAAGATCAATTGAACGATGCACAACAAATGGTTTTCTTACAAATCCATACCCCCCAAACAATTCTGGTTTCAAATTCAATAGAGGTTAAGTTGGAATGTTCTGTAATTTGGAATATATGAATAAACCATACTCATATTTAAAGAGGAGATATTGTCACTGGAGCTATTTTAAACGTATTTATGGACGTTAATTTGGGCTGTGGTCGGCGTCAATAAACCACGTGTCTCACCAATATCTCACCAGCAGTTGGTCATAAAAGCATAGCCGCCTGTTTCCTATCATTGCACCCTATGAAATGCAGTGAATGTGTATAAAAAGTGTAGACATGCAATTTTCCTTCACACAATAGACAGATTTAATAAATTACAAGTTTTATATCGTGTGGTTTCTATTTTAGTTTTTCATTTGTTTGGGATTATAGCGGTGTTAAATTTTCAATAGAGCGCTAAAGCAGAAAAAAAAAAAAGGATCATATTGCTCTTACGCTCCTTCAAGATGTTATGAAGGCTGCGAGCCAAGTCTCATCTAAACACTGGAACCATTCATGCTAAAAGCTTGATTATAATTAATCAAATGACACTTCAGAGTGGAAACAGATTGTCCAAATGGAAATATTTGAGCGCATGTGTCACAACTAAACAGCGTAGCATCTGTCAGAATGGACATAACAGAGCTGAGGTCACCCTCCCATGAGAACACTCTCATCTTGAAGAGATCTGCTCTGAATAATAGTGATTTTCTGTCCGGGCATGTCTTGCTTACAGTGACAAGACTTTGTCATTATAATTTCACAAAGCTAATACCTTCTTGTCTGAGGATGGATCATCTGTGAAATCCATGCGTGGAGAAATAAATCCATACACAAACCATTAAGAAATACTTATAATAATAGCAGTTATAATGGTAGTGATACATTTTACATATACTAGGGCTGCAAATGTTTATTTTTTCCACTGATTTTTTGATTAGTTAATTCATCTATTGATTTACCTTTTGGTCAACAAAATAATAAACAGAACAATCATTACGAAATGTTTTGACAATGAATGAAGTACTCAAACTTTTACGTTATTGGAGTGTAACATTATTGGAAATCTGCATCGTTTAATTTTATACGAAAAAACAAACTGTTTACAACTTGCAAATGCACTGGAAAGCAGCGTTGCCATACTATCCATTAGCATCTCCTCTTGAGAGTTTTGGTTGAGTTCTTCTCTGGAAGCAATAACGACTCCCTGGCACTGAACGCCGAGCAAGAATCAGACTAAATCCTCTGTAATAGTCCAAATACCGACGCTGCTGTCTCGTTGTTTTGAGGTCGGAAGACGTCATCTTGCACACATGTGTAGTTTATGCTTAGTAGGTGTACAACATGGGTCTCTGTTTGGTGAATTCTTACACTTTTGATGGTCGGGATTTCCAAGCTAAAGAAAACAAAAAATAGGATCGGTTCCAAATTTGATCTAACCCTCCTAACCCTAATTTCCACAGTTAGCGTGGGTAGATGGAAACCACCAAATTGAGGAAACAAAACACTATGTTTTTGTGTGCAAATGAAAACTACAAGCAATTTGATAGCGTGACTAACCTGAGGATAAGTCAAGCAGCATTCATTTTTGCAACAGTGTTCAGTTGTTTTCGAAAGTCTTAGTTTAATATGATATCTATTGTCATCTTTTTAAAAAAATTGGCATGAATATTTATTCTATGTATTCTAGATGGAAAATACAAAGCCAGCATGGGCTGTGGTGATTTCACAAAGTTGCAACAACATAGGTCCATAAATAACGAGCTAATAAATGACACAACTGGCTTATTTGATCAATCTTTTTAGGTGCGTGCAGCTAAAATTATAATGTTCAGAAACTATTCTTCTTTCCCTATTTAACATGGTTAACATGTAACTGATTAGCACGTCAGATTATTTCATCTTGGTACTGAACAAATTAAATTAAAATCCATTTCAATCAATAACAATCCAAGGCAAGTCTACAGAATTATATGCATTAAAACAATCGTCTCTAACACAAGCAGAGTCACCAAAGGAGAACTAAATTTCCTTTTGGAAATGGAAACCAAGGAATGACTGGAATAATACCTCAAAATATGGAGCATTTGAGAGTAATGATTTATGTTTACCCACTACCTACCAAAGCTCCTTTTGTGATTCAGAAAAGCCGCATAACAGACCACACAATATCCGAGTTAGCAAAATATAATCCACCAACATTCCCGTCGAGGCCGGGAGTGTTAAACCCCATATAATTATCTGTTATTCTATCACAAACAAACATCTACTAAAAAAATGTTGTACATCATTTTGAGTCTCATTCTGAGACTTCAAGAGCCACACGATGATCCGGCTTACAGCCAGAAATTACAAAGTTAAATGGATTTTTAAGCAAAATATAAAAACTCTTTTGAGAATTTAACCCTGTGAAATCTAAAACTAACTATTTAGCACATTTGGCAACTCTGCACAAGTCCTACTTGACCCTTACTTTGCTGCCAAATCATCACAAACTGAGAGTGAACAGTTTCCAGCCTTGACACAGACGAGTCAGACGCAAACCACTAACAACACAGATTCTACAGTGTGGCAGACAAATGGCAAACCATCCATGGGGTGTACAATTCATTAAAAAATGCGAAGAGGCTGTTTTTTTTTTTTTTTTTTTTAATCACAGCAAAGGATTTTCCAGATGGCCTTCTAAATGGGGTATTCTCATGCTTATGTTAGCTTTCCAAATTGCTGGCTGCCTTTTTTTTTTTATAATTCATGCAGTTAATGGCTTCAGAAATTTTCATGGAAAAATGTCCGCCTTAATATCCTGCACCATCTTGCATTACATTTAGAAATGAAAAATTTGATTTCACTGAACCCTTTTTGTACGGCAACCTCCGCCGCAGATTTCAAAGGTGACTTATTTGGACCCTGAACAGCTGTCAACCAAAACCTGAACGATGCTGAAAGGCTATTTCTGAGTCAAGGTCAACTGGAAAGGATGTTGGGAGACGGGCAGGACTGGAGTCATGACTGGTGACTCTTAGGTCATCTGTGTCGAGGGCGGATTAGGAGCGGCTTGTGATCCCATCAAAGCAATGTGTCACCAGCACCGTGTCTTACCACTGAGCCACACACTCCGGCGAGCACTGATCCCTTTAACTGACTCTCTCAACGGCCCCGGCAACTAAGGCGAGCTGACAGCGGGGCTATTTTCGGGCAGAAATCACCCTGCTTTGGACAGGGCCACAGATAGAGACGGCCGGGGCCCCATGCCATCGCTCTCCATTAGAGAGAATGAAAAACACAGTGAGGAGCCCACTTTACCACTTTGCAGCGGAGAGCAACCTTTTGCTCGCGACAGCTCCCAGAAACAGATGAGGGATAAATGTGTTGTGACAGCAGCTAATAAGGTGGCTGTGATCTGCTGGTAGTGTGTCTTTGTGTGTGTGTCTGTGTCCGTGTGTCGCCTGTGTTTCTACTGAGTGTATGCTTTGAATAGTGAAGTAAAACGCACTGATGAGAGATAAATACAGCTGCTAAAAGAGGCTGTGGCTTGATCATCTCCTCCTCTTTTGTATGACAGATTAAAAAAGGCTGGATTAAAATAGTAAGCAGGAACACAAATAAAGTCTCTACAAATAGCCAGAGTCAGTCAAAAAGCGCATTAACCAGTATACCTGTGCCACTGATTTGCATGTCCTACTCTCTAGAGTGTAGCGTTAGGGTCACTGTAAAGTTTAACCATCTAAACAAATGTTTCCTCATTGTTATTTGGCAAAGGTTCATTTTTGCATTTAAATGCATATCACTTTCATGTGTACCTGTCAGTTACATTGATCAGCCAAAACATTAAAACCACTGACAGGAGAAGTAAATAACATTGAACATCTTGTGACAATTCAATGTTTTCCTGGAAAATCTGGCATTCGTCTACTTAGACATGTACCACCCACCGAGACCAGAGCAGGCACCCCCACCCCATAGCAATGACACTCCTTGATGGCAGCAGCCATCCCCAGCAGGATGCAGCCTGACACAGGCACACACACACAAAAACGACAAGGTGTTGACCTGGCCTCTAAATTCACTAGATCCCAAACTGATCAAGTATCTGTGGGATGCATTGGAGCTAGCTTGAGCCACAGAGGCCCCTCCCCTCAACCCATAGGACTCAAAGGCCTCCAATAACAACGTTCTGTTGCCAGACACCACAGGACACCCTCAGAAAGCCCATGTCCATTCTCTGATGAGTCACAACTGTTTTGGAAGCACAAGGGAGACCTGCACAATATTAGGTCATAATGTTATGCCTGATCGGTGCACACTTAGCATTCATGCATCGATCAAAAATAGAGCAAAGGATTCAAAAATCAATTCGTAAGGCTCGTCGATCTCCTCGCTAATGATCATCTGTCCTTAATACATGAGATCATGGACTAAGGCTTGACCTTGGTCGCCAAACCAGGAGCTGACCCAATTACCTTTCGCTCTGGACGCTCTGGACGCTCTGAACACGTTACTAACTCACCTGACAGGAATATGGGACAGACAAGAAGATAAAGGGTACATGTAATGAACGACATGGCAAAATCTTTTTTGAATTGGAGTCTATCGAGTTACATCACAAGCAACACTCACTCATATCTAAGCAGTACTCTCTTTGTGATTTGCAATATGTTGCTGATGCCCAATGACAGTAGTGCGTTTGATAACTGATAGTTACAACTGCACCATTATATCCAAGTGTCCAAGTAAGCCAAGACAGTGTGAGAGTGAATTAACATGCACAACACCATGACCCCGAAACCAAAGTAGTCAAATGGAACTTGGCCATCCTTAATTTAATTAATTACACCTGTGCCTTTCTTACTGTGGGATGTCAAATTGGCCTCTTGTTGTGAACTGCTGTGCAAATCAGTCCAATTATATCTTACAGAAAGTCCATACAGTTGAATTAGGATCTGCATGACTGAAATACCTTTCTCTCAATGCATGTTTTGACTTGCCACTAACCCTTCTCCACATCTTTTACTAAACACTACTAAATAATATCTTAGCTATTCTGATATTCATTCTGGCCTTTGACGAATTCTGCAGAGTATAATCAAGATAAAACTGTTTGAAAATGCACTTTTATCTTTACAAAAATGAGAGATAAGATACAGACTTGTGAGATTCTCCTCCACCACACTCCAAGTTATATGTCACCTCCCTGCAAAGCAAACGTCACCACGGACATCTTCCTTGAAATAGTTTGCCGCATGACGGGGAATATTTGTGCTGTCAGAGGATTAAAACATCAAGCTGTCTCTTAAACTATTACAGCCACAATTGTCCCAATTTATTTTACTTTCCTGACACGGCTGAGCAGCGAAGCCATTAATTTTCCTCAACAAAAACTGAGTAGCAAGGAATTTTTTTAAAGGTCCCCACTATTGTGAAGACTTTAAATTGCTGTGCTGGACTCTCCAAACACACAGCAGGAACCGTTATACCAGTTATAACAGCTTCTATTTGTTGCAGTAAAAAAAAACAAAAAAAAAAACAGTCATTTGTGTGTGTTAATGTGCTGCATTTGACAAGGTGCCAGTTCTCAATTTGTCCTCTTGCAAAGAGCACATTGTAATCTGCAGTTTATTGTGCATATTACAGCCATTTGCACAATGTGCTGTTTGCATGTTCTGGCAGGCTGGCATATTGATTAAACCGTGCTTTAGGAAACCTGCAAAGGCACGGGGCAGACTGATTCGGCTCCCTCCACCAACCATCGGCCCACCTCCACTACCCATTCATATCCGGAGGAGAGGTGTGGGATCGATGGCATGCCGGGATGCTATTAAAGCTGAGGCAGCCAGGCAGCCACAACTTCAAAAGCAAAGTGTGGGAGGAGAAATAACACAAGGTAATTATCTGGGCCCCGCTAGCTACCGCCAAGGTAATCTTTAGAGTGGAGGACGAAGGGGGCCGCGGAGGTGGTGTTCAGGATGTCTGTCCATATTTACCTCAACTCACTGCCCTCTCTTCAATCCTGCAAATGGTGACGGAGCAGACAAAAATGTTCCCTCGAACCTTCACCGCATTTTTGTGCATTTTATTATATTACCTATCATTTTGACTTTATTTACACAGAATATGTTCAATAAAAATGAATCGACCTCGTCATTATATCAAGTTGGGAAAGAATAGTTGAAGTGCTGGAAAGTTTCTGAGTTCATAGGTAGCTAATGTTTGTATAAAGACTAAGTAATTACAGTGAATCACATCCTAACCTGTCACACTGCAGCCGAAGCCAAATTGCCTAGCAAGGTGAGATGCCATCTGCTTTTCCAGTTACCTGAAAAATCATGATGAGCAAGACGCCATTAGGCAAATGCTTCAAGAGCATCTGGACAACAAGTCATCGCAAAGTCAAAAAAGTTCCACTTATCTGTTCTGAGTTCACACAAGTTGATTTTATTGTTTAACAAACATGAATTTCATTCGAGCTCCTGGCCGAGTGTAATCGGCAGAGACTTTAATTTTCTGATCACTCATTTGGAAGTGCACACAGATTCAGTCTGTGTGAGCAATTTAATATAATTTGCTTCCTCTGTTCCCTGAATGTCTCTCATTTGTGTAATCAAATATAACAGCAATAATCACTGGTTCGACTATTCCACTCCGCGCTTAAAAGCTCGGTCCCTAATGACTCATTTAATGGAAAGAAAATACAAATTACCACAGCGAGGAATTGATCGTTCTGTTTTTCATACATATGAGAGATAAAATAAACTCTGTATGTAGAAATAGAGTGCATAAGCATAAACATTAACACACTCGCTTAGACGTCCCTCTTTAGAGAACTGCAGAGAACAATTATAAAAACTGCAGGATCAGCAAGCTCACTCCTACGTGCGGCCATAGGTGGTGCGCTTGCTGACTTATTTCTGCTTCCAGTGCAGTTAATGAGTTAAAGGTCAGTAGGCTGTTATGACACCAATTAGTGCAGTATTTCAAATCAGCACAGTGGCTCATCAGCAGTGGTGGCTGGCTGATGCTTTGAGATTCCAACAAAGCTAATTGCGGAATAATCAGCAGAAAATGATGCTATCGCGGGTGAGGGATGCAACAAGATTAATCCCTCAGGGCGGTGTGGAGGTTGTGCACTGAACTTGAGTTGGGTGTCCCAGATCAACACGGAGGTCAAGATGCAGCAGTAATGGTGGGGGTCATGTTAGGGTTAAGTGCAGGGTCAGCTTTAACACATTAAAGAATACAGTATGACCCCTGGGAGAAAAACTACATGATCCTCCTTGAGGTTTCTTCCAATAAACACGTGACAGATGAGTTGAGGAAAATAAAAATAAGACTGGGACAATTTTATCTAAATTTTGCATTACATGATTTATATTTTTACTCAGAGCTATCACTAGCAAGCTATGCTGACTGGAGAAGGAGAAGTAAATAACATTGACCATCTTGTGACAATTCAGTGTTCTGCTGGGAAACTTTTGGACCTGGCATTCAAGTACTTAGACATGCAGCACCCACCTAGACCAGACCAGGCACCCCCACCCCATAGCAAAGACACTCCTTGTTAGCAGCAGGCCGCATCCTACATCCCTCACCCTTCATCCTGCATCACGCACCCTGCACCGCCCCCACCCCCTTCCAGAGCCATAGACTTATACTGTTAGCAGATAGCATCACAACCAAGAGCACTAGGGCATTATTGCTAACTGATGGATGCCTAACAGGTACATTTCTGAGAGTAATATGAATTTAAAACCACGCATGACTCAGTGCATTGCTCCTGAAGGTACAGGGACAGTCTGGGGACTCAAATTGGCAAATTTATTTTCACCAGCTGACTTCCTCCACCTTTACGCAACAGCTGACTGAATTCATAAGCCACTGCAGCTCTGAGCCCGTGCCCACAGGTCAAACCGTGTCACCTCATTCTCTATGATGTATCACTAATAAACAACGGGGCAGGCAAGAGGCAAGCACCCTTTAACAAGGACAAGAGCAGTGGTCCACTTCCGCTGATGACACCTTGATGAATTAACACTCCAGAGGAATCAATGGATCTGCAGCAGAAGTAGTCGGCTTGCCAACAAGTTGGCCGGGCAGTGTCAATGGGAGCCCGCACTCCCTGCGTGACCTTTAGTGAAAATGCACAGCGCGTTACTGTTGATCCTTCTGTTAATTAACAACGAAAAAGAACAAAGAAGAACAAACGGAAGAAGAAATTTCCCCCCTCTCTCCCGTCCGCACACTTTGACAGAAATAGGTTTAATGACAGGGGCAGTGGCTTTGTTGACCTTTTTTCGGGTGGTGTCTGTTACTTGTGTGCAAAATTAAAAACAAATGTTTGCCACTCTGAGCTAGTTAGAAACCCAGTGCTCTTTAAAAATCAAGAAGCTGCCGCCTTCGTGTTTCAATGCTTCCCGATGCCACATCGAAAACCAAAAACAAAAAAACGCCTGTGTTCAAAATAGACGATGTGTATTTGAGCTCCTGCAGACGCAGCGGTCATCTTTCAAGGTTTTATTGTAAGTTACTTATTATACAAGGCTTAACATGCAAAAGCAAAAAAAAATTAAAAAACTAATTTCATGAAGGCAATCAGGAAGTCCAGCGTCTGTGTGGACATCCTGTTTGTCTTATCAAGCTGATAACTTCAAAGCGAGGGGGGCCACCATTTATCCAGTTGCGTATACTGCATGTATTCAATTTCCCAACAAAATGCCTGGGATAAGAGATTCCTAGGAGATCAGAGGCACAAGAAATAACACTAACAAAAAAATAAACATTGTGCCACTATTTCTACAAGAATTTATCAGACAGATCGTTGTCTGATAAACCTAGCATATGTACTAAAATGTTTTATCCTTATCTGATTAATATAGATGACTTTTCTCTAGAAATGCCACTCCAAATTGAGTTACATATAAGAGTAAAAACACATAAGGAAAATATGTGGCAATACATCTAGCCGAGCTGACACCAAACCTACGATTTTTACATTATTTTACACACTTAAGAGTTTTCGATGTTGGTGTAACACTTTCAGAAGCACCTTTACCTCGCCAAGCTGAAGACCCTAAAGGGTAATGTCGATTAATGTTGGCTCAAAGTCTGCTCAAAAGACTCAAAATTGATACAGCAAGCCATGACAAGTATCCCATTCAGAGCTGCCAGTAGCAGTCAGGCCAGTCATCTAGAGAATGTTTTCGTATATCTGTTGTGTTTATTCTGCCTCTATCTCTTCTCTGCTCCGAGGCGTACAGAGCCTCTCGGGCTGATTGACGGAAAGAGGTTCTGGCTCCTGCCAGAGAAGCGTGATTGACGTCCTTGAGATGGAGCACAGCCAGGGAGGATTTTACTGTCACTCTTGGACGTGCAAGAGGGCTCCAAGACAGCAGACGGTTGATATGTTTGAGAATGAGCGCTTATATGTGGAGACTGCACAAGCCACTTCCAGTACAGTAGGCTTGCATGTGATAATAAGCTATTCTAAATGTGCATACCATAGCTGTGGTTTGTAGCTCACCCGGAGTGGTTCTCATGGCAACATAACAACACATTACCTACTTCCTTTTTACCCGCTGAGGCAAAAGACCAAAAGCACCTACACTTTCACTTTTTCTTGCAACAGCACCGGCGCACAAAGAGGCCCTTTCAGCGCTGGTAAAGCCCTACGTCTTTGCAATTATCAGTGCTCCTAACCTGTCGGGTTCAAAATGCTTGATGTCACTCGAAACTACAAAACATGCAAACCATGCAAATTGCAGTGCAACTTGGCTTTCCAGCACTCTAAGAGACAACACAGTCAATGACTCAGTGTGAGAAAGTAGAGGACACCGAGAATAGCTCAGCAGACAGGCAGGATCTCATCACTCATTGCAAACACACGTACAGACACACTCCGACACAAGCAAACAGGACCTGCAGATACGGGAGCATGCAACTTACTTTTTTGTCGTCTTTCTGGGTTGCTGGCTGTGCCTCCTTACTGTGGTTGTCAGTGGAAGGCCTACCGCTGGGGTCCGTCTCTCTGTCGTCCACTTCATTCTGCTGATTGGCCCCTGACCGAGGAGAGCCCAGAGGGCAAGGGTCTGGCTGCTGAACACCACTTTGGACCTCCATCTTCCTCTTTAGTCCCTGAAAAAGACACAGCCAGGAGGCAGGAAATAATGCAGGACAAAGGGGACGAATTAGACAGGTTGACTGCACCTCAGGATATGATAGATATGTTATCACCACCTGTGACTTATTTCATCTGTGGTGGGAGGAGTCCAAAACAGAAATTAGAAAACGATGGCTGAACTTTTACAAATATGAAGTTTTCATTTCACTCTTCAAGGGCTACATCAAGAATCTGTGAACGAGTGAATGGTTGCATACCTGACACAATACTCTCGTACAACTTCTGCAGTAAATTATAAATAAATAATAATTATATCATTTGCATATTTTTATATATATATATATATATATATATATATATATTCAGGCCTGTGCCTAAAGCTCCCACAACTTCCTGCTGAGCACCACTTGCACTTATTTATGTATGCGTGACAACACAAGTCTAATAAGCAAATGTGATAGTCCAACATCACATTTATCAAAGCCCAGATCTTTAGAATAAAAAGCTTGTCGTCACTGGAACAAGAGACTATGGGAGAGCGATGTTTCTTTTATTAAATAATAGTCTGTCCTTGTCTTCACATATCACTAAAAATAATTTGTTTTCACAGCAGACTCCAATCAAGAAAGAAGAAAATCACAATAATTGGTAAAGGTGAGGAACATTAAAGGTGGATGTATTCTGTTTCGGGTGGCTTGCTCCAGGCTTCGGCTGTTATGCATGTTAGCACACGGGCATGGCTACACTTGTAATTTAACCAGTTGTGTTTCTCTTAATTTCAGCTAGAGTATAAAAAAAAAATAATCCCTAAAAAACAAAATAAAAATCTATTTGAGCGCACAAAAGAATAACCTTCCAGCACTGGGACGCTGTGCTGCAGCAGATCTTGACCTCTGACCTCAAATCTGCATGCATCAGTAAAATCTTTTTTTTTGTTTTTCTTTTCTTCCAGGAACTACTGACATCATTCATGTCTCTTTTTTTCCACTGGATGAGGGACAAGAATGCTTAAAAAAGCTCTATAACAAACCGGTTTGTTTTGCGAACCTAACTGCAAAAAAGAAAAATCCATGAAAGTTTTAGCATGTAACCTCATAAACAAAACAAAACAAAAAAAAAAAAGAAAAGAAAAGAAAAGAAAAACACGAATCAGAGCTTAATAATGTTTCGTATATAGAGAAAGTTGCATCAATACAAGTGCGCTGTGGTCTGAGGTCCCCAAACAATAAGGCGGAGACAAACAAGAGATGTGACCTTGTCTGGAGGGCAGATAATAATAAAAACAAAAAACTATCAGTATGAAATCAGCATCATGATGCTGGTGTTAAGCGGCTTCATTACTTCATTCCGCATGCTGGTTGTCATTCATAAGTTATGGAGTCGGCTGGTTGTTCTCTAAACTGAGAGGCCTCATAAATACATGCTTTTTAAGTGAGCATTTTAACGCAGCAGCACCGCGAGAGCGAGGAGACAGACCCTCCTCGCGCGTGGACCATCGCAGGTGAGCGCACCTGTTGGTTAATTAACTCCGGTTACACTATCAAATAAGGACAAATGCGTAAAGAAGGCAGTAGTTAGGACTAATAGTGATTTACTCTGTGTGCACTACATGCTATTTATTAACTTATTTGCTGTGCTTCAGCAAGAGAGGCCCAGGTGCAGCTCTACAATGTTCACTTGCTAAAGTTCTTCAGTTGCTAATGTGCTAATATCCCCCTCCGTGCTTATAGGCTAATGCATCTGCAGCAACTAATGGACGCTTTGCTGAAACAACTCAAGACAACATCTGCTCTCACGGTGCCCCCCGACTTCGAGCGACTTCTAAAAGCGACAAGGTGCTTGTAGCAGCTGACAGGGCTCCTAGCGCCGGCTGCTTTGAATGCAGAAAGCCCCCCCTCACCGAACAGCTTATATGGCAGCGGCCACACTAACACGAACAAGTCTCGGAAGAATGCTGAAATACCTCTGTCACTTCTCGGCTCCTCGTTTGCTATGTCAGAAGCATATCAAGAGGAAGATGCGGTAGTGCAACTTGCTTTACATCTCTGTTGCTGCTCTGACGCGGAAAGCCACAGCAGTCTGGGGCAGAACAACGGGCAACCGCTTCATTTAGTTGTATGAGAAGTTATTCCGTCAAAGAACTGGGACTGAGACACTTCGGTCACCGCTGAGGAGGCAGTGTGCACGGTGCCAGAGACACACAAGCCGCTGTTGCTGCTGCTGCCGCTGCTGCTGTCACGGCGGGCGTGTCCCCGCGAGCTGTCATACACTCTCCCTCCGCCTCCCGGTTGCACCGAGCCCGTGTCAAAAATGGTGCCTTCAGGTGCTCCTCGAAATATCCCCTCTAGAAGCTCCTTGTGTGTGCAATCTGACAAGACGTAAGTACGAGCATGGCATTTATTTATTTATTTATTTATTTTATTATTGTGTAATTTTACATATATTCACTTGAAATCATCAACGTCTCATATGCTAGGTTATATGTTTGTCAAGAAGAGTAAATAATTAAAACACCGAAAACCACACGCCAGTATCCAGCAACTGCGAAATATGCTAAATAAGCATTCTTCCTGTTTAAGGTTCTCTAAACGCAAAATTCCCACGGTATTTAAATGCATCAAAAGCTTTGTTACGGTGGGAGGGGCCGACCTGCCCGGTTGGAGGTGAAGTGGAGCCAGGCCGGTAACGGTTCAACAGGCAGTGCAGGTGGAAATAAATTTATTATATAACTGGGTACAATGTAAAGAACCAAAAATAACAATAATCATGCAATAAAATTTTAAAAAATAGTAAAATAAGAAGGAGAAACGTATGCTTACACTATTTTATCATATGTAAACTAAATGAATGTAGTTTACCGTAATACTTATAATAGATTTGATACTTTGAATTAACTATTAGTTCGGGTCCTCACCTCTTTGTCTTAGAGTGGACATAAATTGTTCGCAGTACAATCCGAATTAGATTTTTCGTCACACTGTTTTATTTTTTATTTATTTATTTATTTTAATCTGGTAACGTATACCATGTTAAAGAAAAGAAAAGTCTGCCAGATTTAGTACTTTTTTTTTTTTCTAAACACCAGTTTGGACACCAATTTCCTGAGAGTTGCTGCTGAAATAATTAGTAAGCCTCAATGACGGCCACGAGGTGGCAATATAAACTCAATAAACACTGAGTGCAACATGAAGAACAGAAGGTAGGTACGTTTGAAGCCTCTGTTTGGATTTTAAAAGACATAAAACTGCTAACCAAGTGACACTTTCTCGAGTGATATAAAGTAATTGGGTCACGTGTCTGCTGTGTTATCCTGGTGATGTCAGTTCGTACGAGGGAAGGAACCTCGAGACTCCAGTAGCTGCCATGCATGATGTGCATGTTTTATTCTGAGGTGGGAAATAGTTTAAAATCCTTCTTTGTTCCTTGTTTACCCCGAAGATGGGACCTTCCCATCTGCTTCGCTGCGCTATAGCACAAGGGAGGCATCACATGGGTGCTGGCCCATTGTGCCATCTTCATTGCCTTCCTGCCTGCCTCCGCTTAGGAGCCATACTGTTGCACTGTCTCATCCAAGCAGAAGGGATTTTACCCAAACGAACAACTGCTCTGACAGGCGGACCCTCGTCTGTTCTGACAGAGCTGCCACTGCCAGAGAAGGCAGACAGGCAGTCGGGGGAGGCAGGTGGATCGGCAGGCGAACAGGCGGAGGGTAAGGCGCTGCGAGGAGCAAGGGACTGGGCCTTGTAGTCTCGGGCCCCTCAGCCATATCCAGGCAGGCATGTGTCCTCTATGTTAGCCAGCAGGGACGCACAGTCAGGCAACGTCGGTGGCCCCAGCCGGCACAAGCAGATGTTTTCTGGGTATTGTTGTTCCGCCTCTCTGGTAATTGTTTTCCTTCAGGGCCAGCCAGTGGGACAAGGTGCCAGGTTGTGTTGTGGGAAGGAGTTATGGGGAGATGGAAAGACAGAGTGTATTATCAATCAACAGTGCTTTGGAGGCTGCTGCACACAGGCTGCCCAGCCTTTCCTTTGTGCTCCATGTGGCTTGAATTACAGCACTACAAACCACATTTAAGTCCAACTGCTAAAATATCTTTGAGGAAATTCTCAAAAGGATTAATATTTCATTACTAAACACTACAATATTAGTTGTTTGCTTGTGTTATACATAATCCCCCCCAAGTAAGTTAGTCTTAAATTTAAAATGTATTTTATAGTGTACTATGGTGCAGATGTGGTTGCTTGATTTTGCAGTATCTTGGCATTGTGAAGTCAGTTTACCCTCACAGACACTTAGCAGTTTGTTATGTTACAGACGGCAGCTAATGCACTCAAACTGTGTTAGACGCTGAGTGTTATCCTGTGATCCTGTGTTGAAAATGCCCTCTTAATTAGCACAGTGAACTACTGAGACCTTATTATAGGGTCAGACGGTCTCCAGTCCTCTTTGAGAGCAGAGGCAGAAAAGACCCACTAGGGGGCACTTTGAGACTTTGGATCAAAAGCACAAGTAGCAGAGCCTCTTTTTGTAAAGTGTTTAATAGTTTGGGATTTATTCATTTTAAATTTTGTGTACATTTTTGGCCAGAGTTAGGTTTTACCACCCGCCTTCACTGTGAATCGTAATCGATGGAGCTGTTGATTGCTTTCTGAAGCTTTATTTTTGGGGATTCGTGGATGCTTTTATGAGACCGACTCCAGTTCGCTCCGCGCCTCAATCCACCATCCAAGCAGTGGGTTGTTTCAGTGTTGAACCCAAAAGCTGTTCAACATCCACTCCCTGCAAGGAGCACCAACTCAACAGAGGGATCTTAAAGGTATGGTGCTCTTATCCGTTGTCATGGCACGCCACACTCCTGGGAAGCCACGGCCTTCACTAAAAGCCAGTGTCAAGATGTTAAGCTTTTTTTTTTTCAGACTGATGCAAGATGTAAGTAATTTGGTCCAATCATGTTTTTTATTTTTTTTTATATATAAATATATAATTGTAGGTGTTAAGAGCGCCGCTAAGAGCATGTGGGGATGGCAGACAGAAAAAGCTTCAGCCATGGAATCTGCTGTTCACGAGCAGAGCATTGGATGAAGACTGCATTTCACAATCTGTCTTCACTGCCAATAGATGCAAGTGAAAATAGAACCGATGTCACATCTGCCTTTTCACTATTTTTGACGCCGCACCGCATCCGTTTGTGTAATCCCACTGTGAGCGTCATCCATGTCAGACAGAGCGTTTGGACCTCGCCGCTCTCCGCGTGTGTTTGTCTCTGTTTTCTGTTTGTTTGGTGTTTGTTGGGCCTTTCTTCTAGCCGCTGCTGCCGCCGCTGCGCCGAAGCAAATGGAGAGAGGCGTCTGAGGCCCCGTGGCCACGGGGTCACGCGGCAGCCTTGTGAAGTTGTGGCAGTTACCAGCACGCCTCGCTGTACGCTGGCAGGATGGGGAACAACAGTCCAGCCTGATTACAGAGTAGCACCTTAGGCCCCCATATTTCTCACACCCAGGATGAAGGAGTGACAGCATCAGTGGGATAAGACTGTGTTGGATGAGATGGATTTGCACAAGGCAGAGTGGGTAGCATACCTGAGCAGAAAAGGCTGGAGGATGCAGTGAGAGAAAATGTGGTTATATATAAAATGAAAGATTATATAAGCATTTTTTTTAACCCTTGCACGATGGATGACTAAATCTGCAGGGCAATAATGTGTTTCTCTTCATGACCTTATTTCATTATGGGCGTCTGCATTTTAATCATTGCAGGCGTGCCTTCGCACGTGCACACGCAAGGCCAGCTCCTCGCCACTGAATCATACCTGTCAGAAACATATCACCCATGACTCAAACCCAGCCCGCTTACTAGCGTGATTGACAGCTCAGGCAAAGTTCAACAACCACACTCCAGATCATCACCAAAATACGGCCGTGTGAAAGAATAAACGCCTCTGAGTCACACGACAGGGACCTTGAAAAATCTTAGTCACACATTGATTTTTGTCATCATTGTTTACCGGTCGATGGAAAAACGAAGCAGTTTAGGTCTCTAAAAGCTGCAATCGTGCAAACATAACGCATTTTTAGCGCACGTCTGAAGATGAAGAAGAAGAAAAAAAATAATCATAGGAAAGGTTTTAGATACTGTAATAGTGAATTTAACTGTTTCCGTCTTGCTTTTACATTTACATCGTGCATACTGGGGACAAAAGCATAACGTGTTCCAAGAGTAGTGCTTGCGCTAAAACTAGCAAGAGGACAAAAGAACTGCGCCTGCTGATATACCATGTGTCAACTACCCCGTGTGTGTGCGTAAGTGTGTGTGTGTGTGTGTGTAAGCGTGTGTGCATGCATGTGTGGGTGCCTATGAGCAAGCACATACATACATTTGTGTCAGCCGCACAGAGGTGACAATTTTTTTTTTTTCTTTGTTTTCATGGGTGTGAACTGCAAAAGGAAGAAAAAAAAAAGAAATACAGTCCAATTAGTTTTATTATGTTGTGTAAAGGTCTCGTAGAACAAACTGGAACAAGTGTCGAACAGTAAAAATAGTTTAATCGATGCAGCATAACAGAGAAATTGAAGAGATTATTCAAGACTATCCCAAAACGTACTTGGAAAATAATACGTTTTCAACCGTGGAGGTTTTGTTAAATTTTAGTTTAATGCTTATACAATTTTTTTTTTCATGTTGCTCTGCTTTGCGTCAATAAAAAAATATATATATACCTCGCAGGCAAACCAATAATTTAGTTCTGAATTTATATTGACTTACGATTGAGTCTGGTTTCGCTTTTTTCTGGTGTTCAGGAAGTCCTTCACAGCGACTGCACATCAGCGAATCCAGTTAACCGGTTACTCCCTGTAAAAACTGCATGCCCAAGTGTTACTTTGTGGTTGTTTCCAAGCTGGGTTGAATCATTAGGAAGTGATTCTCTCTAACAAGGGCTAAGGAGCTGTCAGGAGACATTCACAGGCAGGTTTCGCCATGGAGAGTGTGAGGAGTCTTATCAGGGTCTTAGCTGTTTTGCTGCGCCTGTTTATAAAGAGCCTGCTTTATTTGGAGTGAATGCATTCTAGCAAGGTCTCTACTGTTGCTGTGCGTTGATTAAAAGTGTTTTCACGATTACCCGTAGTGAGTGTATTCCAGCCTAACAGGGTTACTAGCAGTTTTAATGAAGGGGAGTAATCATTACATGTGAAAGGGGTTTGTCGGGGTCTTGCGCTGTCTTTCTCTGTCGCGGGGAACTTTGCCTCCACTCGGTTGGGTCTTCGCTTTCCGTCCGCTGGTTTCTTTAACCTGCTGACGTTTTGTGTTTTATTCAGAAAAAAAAAAAAAAAAAAAAGGAGAAATGTGACAGCACTATTACTGTTATGTCATTATTATCAACATCCACAATAACACCTCTCTTCTCTGCAAACGGTCACTTCTATTAAATCTGTACAAATTTTTTTGCAAACTGTGATGACAGTCATATCTTTTTATTTTCGTCTCTCTGCGTATTTGGGTGTTCTGCATCCCCCTTCCTCTTCTTCAGCTACAGTTGCCTGCTTGCTATGTGGCTTTTTCGCTCTGCTCCTTTAGTTGGCTGTGGTCAGCTTTTGCATTTGCTGGTGTGAGTGAATTTCTCACAGCTTCTCGTGAATGTGTTTTTTGAAAGTCCTATTCAACATTTGGTGCAACTATAATCGGCACTAAGCCACTACGCTCATGCAGACGTGTCTGTGGATTCACACATTTAGGCTTTGAGAAGTGTTGTGCCATCTCTTTTTAATTTTTTTTTTTTTTTTTTTTTTTTTTTTTTTTTTTTTTTAGCCAAGTAGCAACTTAAGAAATGTTTTAAGTTGATTAAAGGACAAGGCTTCAACTAAGATGGAGTGTTGGATTTCACCATGCGATCAAAGATTTAAAAAATTTAAAAAAGCAGTAGAATGGCCTCCCTTGCTTTTGATCTCCTTTGGTAAAATGACAGATGCAAAAGTTTCTAAAAGACAGAGCCCCCCCAGAAATAGTTTTTTTTAATTTCAAATAAAATAACACAATTTAGTGAACCATAGCAATAGATTAAAAAGCTTAAACTTCCAATGTAATCCCCACAAAAATGCCAAACTCAATAAATATCAAAATTAATTAATTTGACACTTCCTATCGATCAAATACATCTACTTTTATTGCATCCACATTTGGTAATAATTGAAGAAGTGTTGTTTGGTACCAGTGAGGTTCCCCTTCTCGACAACCCACCAATGGTAGGCTCACTTCTCTTTTTTATTTATATATATATATGTGTGTATATATATAAAAAAGAAACGGCTTGTTTTCTTAAATTTAAACATTACTTCATGCCCGAGCTACGGCTATTTGCGTTTGCTTTTGAGAATGCGCCCTGTCCCCGGGCCCGTTTATCTACTTCTGTTATCAAATCAAACAATTACATGCGCAGTCCTGCAGCAGAAAATTACATTCTGACACAATGGTGCATGTTTGATTAATATACTGTAACACGCCACTTCTGCGCTCCGCCGTTCTCTGATGGGGCCAATAGATAATAAATGGATGACTTGTGAAGCTGTAATGAAGTGACTGTCTTGTTATCGACAGGGGAGCCTCCGGTGCTTTCGGTGCAAAGTAGAGCTTCCAAACGGGGGCCCTCCGGTGCGCGGATTATTACACTGGCCGTTAAAATGAGCTAATGTTCTGCTGCCAGTGCTCGCTCCCCCAAGGGGAGGTGAGCTGAAGTCCCCTCGCACAGCTGCAAAACAGAGGTGTAAATTAAAGCCAAATAAACTAAAAAAATAAATAAAATAAATGAAATTCTAGGCAATGCTACAGTATTTTTATGAATATAATGTGGGATTCCCTCATTATGATAGAGTAGGATAATGCAATGTGTGCTTTTGTGCATTTTTTCCATCTGCTGTCTTTTGTTTTTTGATTGTTTCAATTTCTAAAACCATTTTTTTCCATTTGAGACTTTTGCCACAGGTGAGTTTAAGTCAATTTTAGAGGTTGTATTTGTTCCAGTTTTATCTATTTTTTTTATCATTGAAGGCATCTGTCTGCTGTATGTCGGTGATACACGTATGTATATGTGCAGATGAGAAGTTTAAATGAGGAAAAGCAGACTCGCCTCGCTGCATGATCCATAGCTGCTGTTTATTTTCCAGTTCTGAGGTGCCGCCGCCTCCCCCAGGTACTTATTAGCAATGACAGGCGATTTCTGATTTGACAGGAGCGAGACAGGTGTAAATTTCACACACGCAATTCAGCTCCACACATTAATCCAATTAATTCTGAACATGGCTCTCCTCTTTCGCTCTCTTGCCGGTAGAGCGGAATCGAGAAAGCTTCGAGGGGGAATTGATTTCCGCCTGATCTTTCCATTCATGAATTTAATTTGTACCACGACGCAGGCCTCTTTTATAAAATGTCGCCCTACAACACATGCTTGATTAAAACATCAATGGTAGACATCGCAGAAAAATGAATACAATTAAAAAAAAAATAAAAGGAGATTATGTGATTGTTAAAGGGTAAAAAGAAGCTCTTCACGAACATTAAGGCATCTTTGGGGGCGGGGAGTTGGGGGTTAGGGGGATAACGGTGAAAAAAATATTCCACTTTGAGAATGTGCAAGATCTCATGCAGTTGCCTCTCTCTCACTCCCTATCCCTCCTCTCTGTTGGGGCTAAATCACACGTTAGTACAGCCAGTGGATGTGTTGACAGTTTTACAAACAGAAATGTAAAACGCCATACTCAAGGGGGTCTAAGAGATAAGGGGGGAGCTGAACGGGGCAGGAAACAGGAACAAACATGGCTGGGAGAAGCAGAGAACGCCACGTTAGAGCAACTCGTCTGGGTTGCTTTAATTACACGGTGTAGGGTGTGCCGCGCTATTAACTATAGCCACAAGTGGTGTCGGCGTATAGCATCCAGAGAAAGAACGTTGCCAGTCAGTACCACCTAAAGCTCATCTGCACCGATATAAATTAAAGGACTGTGTCTAATCTATTCTCCGTTTGACTGATTTGTTATCAAAATACAGCGTTCAGACTTGTCCCAACACATCTGTCAGCTGACTTAACATGTTTCCATTACCTGCAAAATGAAACTTTTGCCATAGTGATTCCCTGCTGTCTGGAGCGCACTTTGAATGAGTATGGCCAGCCGAAGTGAGAGACGTTCCCAGTGGATCGTTGTAGCCTGCTGAGAACAGAATAAGGAGTTTTGGGGACATATAGATGCAGCCAGCAGTACCCTTAGGGAAGGGGGACGTGGAAGGGAACGGGGGGGGGGCACAGCTGTAGAAGGATTCAAGGAGTACAGATATATATATATATAGCTGCTGATATAGGCTGAAATCGTCTGGCAGCAGCATTCGTGGACCTGACATTCGCAGACTTGTACCAACATGTATGATTTTTGATTTGTATGAAGGACACATATCCAGGACACTATGATTCTAACACACCAGGTGCGACCGTGCCGTCCTTTAGGTCGTTGCTTAACCTGCAAAATTATGTCTGGACATTTGTAACTGGAACTCCTTTTCTTTCCTGGTCCAAAGCTACAAAGCAAAACATGTTTCAAAGACCCAGTTTTCTTCAGTGATATCATTTAACAGGTCGAAAAGAAAGCACTTGTGCAGTTGTAATCTTCAAGGTAGGTTCTGTACATTGCGATTTTTATGTTGGAAATAGGTGAGAAGATGCATTTCCATGGTGTCACGCAGTGGATGTATTTTATGTTTCCCCCAGCTAAATGGATTTTTATCAGATGTAGTGAAGCTGAGAGTAACGACTGGCCCCAACTGGTCCCGGTGCTGGTAGGACACAGGCCTTGCCTCTCTGAAAGGCATCATTAGAAAGTGACAAAACTGCCAGGGGCAAAACTGGCCCTCGCACAATGATCAATTCGGCAGACAGGATTGAATTATAGGGGGAGGGCGGGCTTTAAAGAAGGGCGGATTGGAAGGAGTTGGTATAGTACAAGGCCCCCTACTGCTTTAATTACTGATGTGTGCGTCTCCCTATTAACAGAGCACCTATGCTCCACTGGCCGCTCCGGGACAGCACAAAGCTGGAGAGGAGAAAGAACATTCTGCGGAGACGCGGCCGAGAGAGGGACGCGGAGGCACACAAACAGGAGTGCTCATTAGCGAATGGTAATCAGCGGTCGAGAGGTTGGGCACCCACCTCACAAAACGCCACATGTCAATTTGTCCCCTTCCATTCATGAGACCTCTCTCATTTTACCCCGCTCCCTCATGTTCCCTTGTTGGGGAGAATTGGATGGAGCGCCGTGGGGGGAAACACTCGAAAGGGAAACGTAAACACAGGCCCGGAGTAGGGACTCCTGCCTCGTCAATGCAGGAGGGGGACCACGCTCCTCAGATGCGGCCCCTTGGCTTCTTCTTGCCAGGCCCCTCCCTCGCACGCTCTTAAGACATCAACTGCAGTCACATCCACCTACGCGTCTATAGTTTTCGTCTCGTCCATGCCACTTTTACACATACAGTTGTGGCCCGTGTTCTCTAAGTACCTTCCTGGTATTGGCAGCACATAAAACACAGTGTGATGTACAGTATCTTAACACTTTCAGTATCAGAATGAACATCATTAGCAAGTGTGGCCTTGAACCGAGTCAAAGTGTGAATCTAGCTAGCTACATAAAGCTACTTCGCTACAGTAAAAGTACATCCTCGCCATGTTCATGTGATCTGCCGCCATACCATTCAAAAGCTTTACACTCGTGAATAGTTTGGTATTCGGGAAATTTTCCGCCTGTGGTGGCGAAGTCGATACTACTCGTTGTTATATACGAGGGTACAACCAGCTCGTCCTAAAGATGGAAGCACGAGAAAACATCCAGTCTCTATTCCTTCATTCTTGCAGACACTGAAGCTCTGACGTGTCACATTGTAGTTTTCAAGTGGAGTCGCTGCTCCGACAAAGAAACATGCTACTTTCAGATCAACTTCTTTGTTGAACTTTTTAAATTTGCAGCTCAAAGTCTTTAACAATGAATTTTAGCAATGAACATGCACGCAACAAACCAGCAGAACTTAATTGTATATATACATATATATATGGGCTACAGGAGACTGTGAGACAAATCTAAGTTGACGGAACACTTGGATTGTGAAAACCCAACAGACTGATGTAGCAAGTTAATTAGTGAGCTTAAGAGGTGCTGACAGACAGATTTATGAGCTATAGACAAAACCACACAAGCCGTTTCTTCCTTTCAGTCGTTGCGCTAAGCTAAGCTAAAAGGGAGTGGAACTGATTATCTCGGCAAGATTTTTTTGTTCTCTTCAGCAAATATCTCTTTCAGAATCACTCGCATGTACGTCTACTGTATAAAAAAGCCTCCACATTTTCACAGGGTAAAAACATGGTGGAAGGTGTTTCTTATGCAAACTAAATAATGCACTAAAGAGATGTGAAACTGTTGCTTGAATGCATTTTTTTATTTTATTTTTTTTGGTGGGTAGGTTGTCGCAGATCTGCTGCAGGATAGAGATGTAATGTCATGGAGGGACATATTTAAACTAGGCCATGGTTTTTCGCCGTGGCATCATGTATGGGCATGCCCTCCAGCTGTGCAGGTGCATGTGACACCAACCCTGTATTCCGTATAGCTGTCACAATGTGACAAAACACTACGCCCAAGCACGGTCCGCTGGGCGGCGAAAGAATATCTAATGCGCGGGAAGCCAATTTCATCCGTACTGAAATTGGGGAGGGCTGGCTCACACTCCCACATTCAAAACTTAAATCAGATCTCCTCTCAGTCGAGTGGAATCAATGCAGCCCTCCATCTTACTTTGAAATGAGACCTAGTCATCCTCGTGGATTATAGGTGGCTCATCACGGGATGACGGCGCTAGTGGATATCTCTAGAGATCCAGCTCCGTCCGATCCTTCTGATATCCATTTATCTACCAGGCTACCACTCAATCTCCATCCCTTACTGCCTTCCTCCGTATTTGGATGAGCTCTAGGGCGGTGAATGAAGTCAGATAATCCACATCTTAATCAGCATGAAGTATGAATTCAAATGAGCCTGTGCACATATTCCCAGCAAGGAATTCTATTAAATAAAAAAGGGAAAATACTGTACAGATACGCCCATATTCCTTACAACATTGCTAAAGCCAGTGTTCAAAATATTATGTTTATATCTTTAAAAATATGTCACATAAATAAAAGCAGTGCTTTCATGTGTTCAGCTATTCCGCGTCCTTTGCACCTCCATTTTCTCATCATGGCAGCTTCAACAAGGTTTAATTGGTATGGAAATAGAAGTGGTGAAACATGACAGGAACAAGCCTGGCTATTTAGACCCTTTATTACTGTATACTGTCCTTCAACCAATTATCGCCAATCTGCTGCTCTGCAACCCCCTACCAACCTCCTCCCTCATGATTTAACCAAGCTTCAGGCAGCTGCAGAGAGGTAGCTATGGGTCGATAAATACAACTTGTAATCCAGTGTGGTGCAAATTGAGTTTCTATTGGAGAATAATAGTTTAAAGAGCTTGCTTGAGGTTTCAGACCCCCCACCCTAGACTGCCCCAGCTACTGCAAGCTACCAAACATGCTCAAATAAAGAAGCATGTCCTTTAATCTTTAAACTTTGCTAAAGGTTCCATCGCTTTCCTTACATTTTACAGTATTTACTGACAGTATTTCATGGGAAATTATGCCATCTCCAGCACACACACCTACCTCAGTCTTTGTTTGTGACAGTGTTTCTGTGTGCGCTTTATTTGCACATAGCCAGGAAATGTCACCTTGCAAAGAAAATTCACAGCTCAAGCTGTGTGTGTTTGCCACATAACGGAAAATGACTGGACCTCCAAAGAAGCAGATAAAAAGATGAGAAGTTACATCTGCATAAACAGATTACTCTTTCACATCAATAACAAATACATTTGCAGGCATCTGAAGCGTGTTTGTGCAAAGCTAGACATTACAGAGCACTAACCTGGACGGAAATAGAGTTAACGTTGCAGCTAAATCTAAAAACGCAACTACAATGCGGTGTAGTGCAGCACTGTTACTCCTCCTGCAAGAATCCATCCCTGGCATACACATTTGGCATTGCCTTCTCATGGACCAGCTTGTTGTCTGGGCCATTGTTAGCCCAGGAGGTTGGCCTGAGCCCTGAGGGCTTGGTCAGCGTTTAGGGTGTTTTGCAGGGTGGGGTGGTGAGGGAGGGCTGGGTGAGGGGGGAGGCTACAGAGATGGGTGCAGGCCAAGGCTGGGCAGGGCCCGATGCCAGGGTGTCAGTGGGACACCCTTCTTTCTGGGAGCCTGCTCAGCCCCCTCCTGGGGCCCCAGCAGGGTGCAGGAATACATGGTCAGTGCAAGACAGGTCCATCTGCCCCACTACCTCTGTCCCACTCATGCCAGCACCTTCCCTGTCACCTGCTCCATCGGCACCTTATGGAAATGACCTACTGCTGCCTGACCTAGCTGACACGCATGGCTCACCTTCAGCATATGCCACCATTGTTCCTGTGAATTTTCTCTTTATAAATGGTTGACAAGTTCAAGTCATCGGTTTCTCTGTTTCTCTAGCTTAACTATTTGCCATTTTAAGACTTCAGAATACGAAATGTTTAAAGAGAGTTGGTCATAAAATGCAATTAGTGCACATCAGGCTTAAAAAACATGATACCCTTGCTGTTGATTGGTTCTCATTTAGGCAAGAGAATTTTGTTCTCACAGTACAAGTGTGTTTTTCTTTTGTTGTCGCTGAGATCTCATCCGTAAAGCTAACACTAAGCGAGTTTATGCACATGCACATATAGAGCAAAGTGTGCCTCTGATGTGGTCTGTTGTCACAGTGGAGGGGCTTTCCTTGTACGTCCTTAATTGCTCTTTAGCGCTAGATGTGGGGTAGAGTGTTGGCCATCACAGTGCCACGCCGAGCAGAGTTCTGCACGTGACTGATGTGCTACTTCACTGTAAACCCACTGAAATTTACAGCACAGAAAACACCAATCTCACGAGCAGGAGAAAAACGTCGAGCTGAATTCTAAAAATAAGATGTCCTGTATTTGAAAAGCTAACACCTTCATCAAAAAAGCTCTGGTGTGAAAGAGAGCACTGTACTTTAGGCGACTTAAAAAGTTCTGAGTTGTTTGCGGCTCTGTTTCTGAGGATGGAAATACAGCCTCTGTCTTTCTTGAGACGTTGCTGTTAAAATGTAGTGAGAAATCATTTTCCCAAGACGTTTATTTATAATGTTTCTATCCCAGCTGCAGAAATACAGAAAAATATGTTTTGGTACAACTTCTTAAAACGAGTTGCATTTTCAGGCTCGTTTGTTTCTGCTCATATTTCCATTTTTGGGCAGAGAAGTGAACTTTGCCGTGTGACTTTTCATCTCAATTTCTGTCTTTCTGTTCTGAGGGGTGTCAAACAAAGCCGAAAGCAGAACTTCAGCGACATTTAGTTGTTGATTTTTCCACTCTGAAAATAAAGAGAAAATTATTAATATTTTCCTTTTTGCTGCCTTCATTTAAATGCGTCATCTAAGGTCATTAAAAACTATTAAACTTGCATCATCTGCTGTATTTCTCTGACCCAAAAACTCCTTTCCTTTGGCCTTTTGTTTTCCTTGCCCTCATACTTGAGTCCAAATTAAATATTTTTAAAATCCTTGTCATATACTGTAGATTATTTTCTGCTCATGTTTAGCCATATTTCTAATCATAAACAGAAATTTCAACTTCATCTGCAACACAGAACTGGATCTTTGTGATGAGACTCATTTAAAACACAAACAGAATGAGGTCGTTTTCTTTCCTCTACAAACGGGGCAGGCTGCGCGGCCTATTGTGCCGCGAAGGCTGCTGCCTTCGCTGAATGCGGTGAATAGGGAGCAGTCGTGCCCTCTGTGTAGCCCCAGCTGTCTTTGACTGATAGGATGGAGGAGGGGGAACGGCGAGGTGTAAGGAAGTTCAGGAGGCCTGTAGATTTACAACAGAACTGAACAGACTGTCGCGTTAGTCATCCCAACTAACCAACCAACCAACCAGCCAAGCAGTGGGCTGCGGCGTTAACACCCAGCGCCGCGGCTCAGAGAAAGCTAATTAATGCAGCCAAATGAGATCAGCAGCAGAGGCCCAGGCCAGGGCCATATTGCTAAATAGCTTCCTTCAGTATGGGTCTGTGTGGTGTAATTACCACCAGGCCGCCGCACAATGCCGCTTTTATGTCCCACTGAAAGTGATTTCATGTCCCTCATTCCCCCATTAGCGGCATGTTTTTCAAATGTGATGAGAGAAGCCTGTCAATGGTTATCGTGTGTGTGTGTGTGTTTGTGGGATAGAGTGCCAATGTGCTTTGTAGATAATGGACAGATTGGTGTAGGTATTGAAGTGGGCACATGTTCATGAGACGCAATGAATTTGAGGAAGCAGCCCACCAACGGTACATCGATAGGAACTGAATGTGTTCAACCTGTGTTTGAATACTAACCTATGATTTGTTTTTAGCGTGAGGAACAAAATACCAGCGTGATATAGAGACCTACAGCTGAATAACAGAAGGAACGGATAAAAAATGGAAGATGCATTTGTTCTAGCGCTTAAAAGATGGACAGATAGGGGACACTAACAGAACTTGTACTGGGTTCAGTAGCGCTCCTATATGCTGCTAATAATTGTCTAATCCACAAACCTAAATAACGATTGTTTAATCACTGCTTTACCAAAAGAAAGTTTGTTAATTCATTTAGTTATTACAAGTTAGGCTAAAGTTCAAACTTTGCCTGGGCTCGTTTTTCTTTTTTGGACTTGTTTAGACTTTGATTAATAGAAAGTCACACTCCAGTCGAGGTGTCGGGAGAACTCCTTGTATCCTGTGACTGCTGCGAAGTTAGAAACTCACCCTTTTCTTTACTTTTCTTTTCGGTTCTGTCAGTTTTGACAATAATGAAGACGTCGCAATAATGGGTTTCTCCTAAACTGCACGTGACAAAACGAAGAATGAATAAATTGCCCGGTTTGCTGTCTTCTCGTTCCCCCTTCGTCATCCATATGCCGTGTCTTTCGTCCCTCATAATCCCTCGATTCAAGTCAGCGTGAGTATAGACACCAACAAGCGTTTGGTGTCTAATGTAGCAGAAGCCTCTAGCTGTCCTGCCACTATAGTGCCACCCTGACACTGTCAAAGGTGCCACGTTTAGCCCCAGGCACTACTACTCAATCGCTGCTTGGTTCACAGGGGCCAGCACACCAGCAGGGCCGACTAATGCTTTACTAACCCTCATCACCTCCACTCCTCTGTCCGCCTCCAGGCTATGGATGGGCAAACCTAGCGTCCCCCTCAGTCCCAGGCCGTTGTGCACGGAGCTCATCCCGCTGCACCGGGGGCGAGAAGACAGGTCGTGTTTTGCTTGGTCCCCGAGCAGCAGCTCTCTGCTCCGGACGGAGGGTTCTCAAGGCTGAAACGTCACCGACTGCTACTGGAGGCCCCCTGACAGGACATGTGTGGTAATGGGCTGCTAGGTCCCAGACCTGTCACAGTGGAACCCTGCAGGGTGCGCTCACATGTGCCTCAACTCCATCTGCCATAAAAATCAATATATTTTCAAGATGTAAACAATTTTTTGTAAAAATAAATGACGTTAAATTGAGATATTCATTACATCTCTACCCTCCTGCAAATGTGCATGTGTATGGTTTCATCAGTAATATGTAAAAAAGGTGAAGAGGCAAAAGACAAACCTATGACAGAGGATATTACACAAATAAAAGTACAAAAAAAAAAAAGAGAGAGGAGAGTGGAGAGGCATGACAGAGCCACACAGATCAGATCCAGAATTCACAGGTCCGGCTGGATAGGAGGTGAGAATCCAGGGTCAGGCTCCGACACGACTCCCTGACTTCTAATTTGGAGATTCTCATTTTCAGTTCCCAAACCGAGGGCAAGAAATTGTACCTGTGAGAAGCCTTCAGGCAGAACAGGGAGAGGTGTGGAAGAATCTGTTTCTGTCGGAAGACGAGGCTGCTCAGCTCCTTGTCTTTGTTCCGTCTGCGCGTCTGCTCAGTCACAGTTTGGAGTTGTAACTGTATGCACTTGGGGACACTTGCGGCTGAGGCTCTGCACATTCGGGACTCGTGCATAATCAAAATATCACCACATGGAAAGCTAACGTTGGGCAAAATAGCGCTTATATCTGTTATTGTTAAAAATGTAACATACACCTCTGTACCATACGCATGGACGCTGAAGTGGTGAAAACCCCAGCAACACTTTACTGTTATTTAGACTGACCCTGATGGAGTCCACAAGCTGAAACGTGTTGGTCTTATGAAGCTATTCCATATACGATAAGTGTTGACCCCTTTCATACTTCTTTTCCCTCCTCAACGTATGTTATGCCAGATGTACCACCCCACTTACGGACACGGTCATTGATTTGAAACATAGCTGGTGCCACAGACGCAACTTGCAGATTAAGGATATATTAACCGGAATCAAAATAAAACATGCATTTAAGGTTAAGCCGAGTTTACACCTCTGCGGGACATAGATGCCGTAACCTACGTCTGTATCTCCAAACCTTCTCAGTTAACCGTACCGATTCTTTATTGATCCAAAACAGTCAATTTGAAAACTGCGGAAATGGAGAAGCAGCCGGAAATACCAAAGCGGACACACCAATGTGATTTGACACACTAATCACGGCTCTTGCGTTCTGTGTCGCCGTGGCGCGTAGTTACATTTCAGGGGAGGCGGACGTAAGCTAAGGCGCTAGGTGTCTGCTTTGTCGGCGTAGCCTTTGTGTCAACTTAGCGCAGAAGTATTAACCACCTATTAGGGCTAATAATTAAACTCACTTCATCTGTGGTCTTGGTGCTGTGTGCAACAGAAGTCATAAAGTGTGAGTAGCTCTTCGAGACGCAGCCTTTTATAGCTCAAGGTAGCACATCGCTAACAAGATGCAAAGCAAAGAATTTGCCGATACGCTGTAAGTCCTTCATTGGATTGTTGTGGGTTCACACCAGCATCATTAGGTGTTATGTCCTGGAGCTGTCAGAAGATATCAGCTTACTGGAGAAATAGTTTTTTGGACTTCATTGAAACTTTTGCATAGCAGCCATAGATCAATTTAGATAATTTGATGTGTCAACTTAATGCAGAAGTATAAACCGCCTATTAGGGCTAATAATTAGACTCACTTCATCTGTGGATTTGGTGCTGCGTGCAACAGAAGTCAGAAAGTGTGAGATACATACAGTGGCTCATCGAGACGCGGCCTTTTACAGTTCAAGGTAGCACATCGTCTGCACTCGTCGAAGAAGATTCACAGCAAAATATTTGCAGATACGCTGTACGCTTTCACTAGATTGTCGTGGGTTCCCACCAACATCATTAGATGCTACGTCCTGTAGCTGTCCGAAGATATCAGCTTATTGGAGAAATAGTTTTTTGGACTTTGTTGAAACTTTTGCATAGCAGCCATAGATCAATTTAGATCATTTGATGTGAACTCTGGGGGTCACTGGCACTGACATAAAGAATATGCTTCACAACTGATCTTTACTCAGTTAAAAAGCAGCAGCAACACACTCAAAGTGGTAGTAAAATAGAGAAGGTTAACTACAGTAAGATTAATTCTCTCTGACAATTTACAAAGTCTGGCAACCCTTTATATATCACTTTTGTCAAATGAAAGGTTACCACCAAAGTTAGGGTCCCTCCAGCTCTTGGAACATGAATTTAAGAAAGAAATTTACAGAGTGGTAACAACCGTCTCTGTGCTGCTGCTGCCTCTAAAGCAGCTTTACAACTTCCTAAAAATTAATAAATACTGTTTAACGAAAGTGTGAGGAGACACTACCCTCACCCTAAGACACTTTTAGTTTTCATACGACTTGTTCACGAGAACTAAATCAGCCTTCGTTAAGGTTTGAGACGTGTTAATGTCAGGCAGCTAAATGGTCGATGAAGTTTGAAGGGGAAAAAAAAAAAGAAAACAAGACATAAATGACAAACAACGTGACTTAACCCAGCTGTACACAAAATGTATTTCAAATGGGATATTCGTCTGCTTTTGTCATTTTTATGTTATTCACTTAAACACCTTGAACAGAAACAGTCATGCTGTCAAAATGCTTTGCTGTTGACCACACACACACACATTTTGTCACATTCACATTTGGGCATAACACAAACGTCTCCATCATGATTAGCAGTGTGCCATGACACACTAGTACACCCATGCACCCCCACCACCTGTCTCTGACAAACTCTCACAGCCTGACTCAGCCTCCCGAGCCTCTGACACTGTCGTCTAATGGCTCCTCCAGCGATGAGGTCAACTCGTTGAAGGGACAAGCGTGACCTTTCTCTCTCAAGGCCTCGCTCCAAGATGATCTGAAGCCCGTCTTTTCACTTCTGCATTTTGTCTGCGCGCCTTCGCCGTAATCGTAGCTTGTTATTTCCTGTGGCTGGCTCACCGACTGCTTTCGAGTGTTTGTTTACAGACGCCCCTGTAAAGTGCAGCGTTTAGACGTCTTGCCTTTGCCTTAGCTGCGGCGCAGAAGCAGCTTTTCGGAAAAGTCCAAAAGTCTTGTCAAACCAAGTCTTGTCAAGCTCATCTACTGTGGTTTTGAATGTCTGAACCACCACCACGCTGTAGACAGAGAGATAGAAATGTAGCTTGGTGCAAGTGCATGTGTCATACTGTCTCTTGACACGTTCCTTTAATTCGTACTTTCAGTTCGCTTTAGATTCATTTGCATTCTTTCCTTTTATTTTGTCAGTACCCTACCACATCTTCACGCCGGCACTCGTCGCCTCGGCAGGCGTCAAGGGGGTTTGGTTTGTCTTACCAGCACGAGAGGTCCTTCCACAGAGTGAGCCGAGGTTCACTGAAGCAAGGAGACGACATCCTCCAGAACCTCAAAGAGGAGACGCTGTGCAGACACACGCAGACACGGTCCCTAGCCACACACTCTCTGACCCCTCCACCCCAAGCTCCGTGTACTCCCCCCCCCCCCACCCACCCACCCACCTTCTCCACCTCGCGCTCTCCGAGGAGAGGGAGCTGTATTGAGCGGGAGCTTGAAACCATCCTTGTATTGTCGAAGGACTTGCCGGCACTTACCTCCACTTGAACATTTAGTGCTGTCTTGCTGAGCCCGGACAGAGAATAGCACTATAGGGTCACTGATGAATTGCTATTTCTGGACGAGGGATAAACACACTGCTTTGTAGGGATTTATCTCACCAATCTGTGGTCGCAGAGTTGAGATTTATGTATTTTTTATTTTCCCTTTGTTGTTAGCAGATTCATTTTAGACCAACTTCTGCATATGAGGTCCAGTGTGTAATGGCATGACCAACGTGTCAACCAACTATTGTGAGTAAATTAACTGTCGATTACGTCGATGACCAAGTTCCATTTTAAATGGTGGGTGTTTCACCATCTGAACTTTCTATATCTGAACTGAGTGTGAAGATCAGGGCAAACAATTAGCCCACGCTGGGTACTGAAACCAAAATTTCTGGCAGAAATGATCAAATATTTTAAAATCACAGTTTTAAATAATCATACCAACAATCAAACTTCATGTGACACACTTCCTATTGATGCTGCGGCTGTTGTTTAGTGAACTTCCATCAACCAAGGTCAATTGGTATTTACATTAGATCGTTAGAAAAGGAGGCCTCATATATTTTGCATTAAAGTAAATTATTTCTGTTGCATATCGACCCTGAAAGAGTACATGTCAGTGATTTAAAGATGCATTTTTTTCTTTCTTTTGTTTTCTAATCATTTTGCAGCACCTGTGACCAAATGACAGCTTATTACTTAACTCTGGTGGATCACTTTAGTCTGTTTTTATTCAAAATGTAGATGTTTTGCAAGTTTTCTTGACTCCTAAACAATCAGCAAGAGTAGTCTCCATCCCATACATATTTTTCTTTTTATTAAATGCTTTTTACTCATGCATAACACTGGAGGAAGCAGGTAGAATAAGCTATGGAAGCTCAGGAGTGTGTGAGACACCCTAAACATCTGCCACTGTGCACTGTGTGTGTGCGCACATGTGGTTGTCTGTGCATTTTAATAATCAGGTGTTGACTCTGCCCTCTAAGGCTCACCTGTGGGGATTCCCAATGGTTTGTTTTTCGGACTTGCGTTCATTAATGTGTGTGTACAAGTGTGTGTGTGTGTGTGTGTGTGTGTGCGTGTCACTTTGGGAAACACATATCTGTGCACTACGGCGCAACACCTGCCAGAGGCTGTGGCTGTTTACGACAGAGGCTGTGCGAGCTGGAGAGGACACAGTGGAGCGTTGCCAGCCGTGTGCGCACACATGTTCGTACACGCACAAAAACAAAGCGCACCCAAAAAACTGCTGCGATTTTTTTTTTTTTATTGCAATTATTCATATTGTACAAACACAAAATTCACACAAGCAAACACTTCTAAATGGCCAGACATCGCACCTAGACAGTAAAGACTACGGAGACACACACACACACACACACGAGTAAATGTAATAACCACAGGGCCGGTGTGATCTGTGTCTCTCTCCCTAGGTCTCGTTGGCTGTGCAGGTCCCCAGCAGCTCCTATATTACAGCAGTAGGCAGGGGAGCCTGGCAGAGCCACCAGCCTACAAAGTTCAATATAAACGAACAGTGGGATCTCCCAGGGACCTGGCAGGGAAAAGCTTAGCAAAGTTAAAGCCTCACCAGCCCTCCCTGGCTGCCCATGCCAATGGAACAACTCACAGGCACAGTACATATGGACATACAGAGCTGCGCACGCACACAAAAGCAGAAATGAGTTCAATAGGCCTGTAATTTGTTCAGATTATGTCCTTTGTGCTAATATTAGGATTATACTTGAGCAGGTTTATGACAACAAAGAAGAAAGAGGATATTTTTGGGCTGTCCATTTCTCTGAAAAGTACATTATCATCTTAAAATACAGCAGAACAAAGGAAAGATGTCACATAAATGATTAGACAGTATCATCTACTCTGCACAATAGAGGCTAATTTACTGACTTCCTGCCTATTGATGCCCTGATCTCTTCCTTAGGCCTGAATTAATGCCCCACTTTTTGCCTTTATCAAGTTTATAAGTCTTATTGAACAGCACCTGTGTTGGAGACGAGGGCAAGAATAATAATTGTATGATCCTATATGTGCCGTATGTTTTATTATTAAGATCATAGCTGTGGATGATGTGGTTCTCTTCCTTTGTTGATTGTTTCTCTCTCTGTAAAAAGAACAGTTAAACATAAAACCCGTCTCTGATTCTGCTCTGTCCTCCTCCTCCTCCTCCTCTCCTGCTCTGCACGCTCTCAGCCTTTGCTTCGCAGGGTTGCTCCCCTGTTCAGATGGCTGCGGACGCAATAATGACCCAACAGATGGGTTTATTAGAGGGCGGTTAAGGCAGCCAGTGGGTGGTTTGTTCAGAGGGAACCGGGAGCCGAAGCGCCAGGAGCCCTGGGTGACAGGAAGCAAGCGACTCTGCCTCCATCCAGTTGTTGATCCGATAGGCACAATCTCTTCCTCGTCGCGTCCTCGACCCTCAGGACTGTAACGTAATTGTCTGTCAGTGTGTGTCCTCGCGTCACACCACCCACACATATGTGCACTCTTGCTTATGCGCCGCATCCATGCTTTGCATTTGTACATTTCAGTACATATGTCTCCCCGTGAAGCATGTGCGCGCCTTTTGACATGTAAATGAGACGGCGCTGGCTTTGTTGGCTACCTGCGTGTTAATGCTTGTTTCAGATGTCATCTGTCTCTCTTTTTTGCCTCTCCATTCAGCGGGGCTGGTGGCATGCTTTGTGCAGCCCAGCCCCAGGTGTCGAAGGAGGTTCTTCAAACCCTCGTTAGTGTCTCGGAGTGGGTGTGTGTGTCCTGCATGTGTGCGTGCGCCCTGCTGGAGCACGCCTCTCTAGATCACCAGACAATATGGACCACATCAGATCATACGGAGACCTCATTATTCTCTTTGCACTTCGAGGTCTCTCCAACACTTGTTAGCATTTGCCGGTCAATGGGACTCAATGGAGTTGATTTAGCAAATAAAGGGGAATAAAGTGGGACATTAACTGAAGCATATGGTGGAGATCCAGCCGTCAATAGGAAGGAAATTTGTAAATTAGCCTCTAATTGGCAAATTAAAAGATTACATGTTTTCTTTTTAATAGATGTTTTTTAGTACATTTACAAGCACGTAAATAATATTAAGTTTAATTAGTCCACCGTCGTCTTTGATTACCATTCATAAAAATATAAAACGGAATTATTAAAATATTACAGAATTGAACCAAATATGTGCCCAAATAATTTGTAGTAATAGTTACACTAATCTGCGCTGTACAAGTAAAATTAATTTTTAATTGGATGTTCTACCAAATTATGACAGTCTTATATATACATATATATTGCAGACATATTTTATAGTCTATCCCCACTAGATTTGTGCATATATTTCTATTTTATTCACTTTTGTGCAGAAGTTCCCTCCAGGACTTCCCTTTATGGAGCTTTGTTTTATTACCTTATTACCGGTTGATGATAGCGTTCACTTTTACCTTAAATTCACTGTTGGAATGCTTTTACATATTTTCCTAAAAGCTTTAATAATTAAAATCATTTTTCAGTTAGTTCAAAGTGAAAATCATAAGACAGGTGACTCCTGGTGGGGTTACCTCAGCGGACGTTACGCTGCTTAGAGACCACTCATCTGAGGAGCGTAAGGCGCGTGACACCTGGAGGGAGAAATCAAATGCTTGTTAGGGCCCTTCATGGTCTCTCACCTCTGAAACCTCAGCCCAGGACCCCCCCCAACCCCCACAACCCCATCCGGATGCTGTTGACCCCCCTCTCGCTTCTTTCAACCGCCTCTCCTCTTGCCTCTTCAAAGGTCATCCATTCCTGGCCAGCGCCCCCGCTCCACCCCCGAAAACCGGTATGAACACTGAGCTTTTAGCCCCTGTTCCTCTCCAGGGGTGCATCTAGGCTCCTTTGTTGTCTCACTTGAACAATGTATACAACTCCATCTATCATTTATGGAGACCATGTCCTCATACAGTATGAAGTCACTCTTTTGTGTAAGGACGGAAAATAGATTTCGACCCTTTTAATGAAATGAGAACATTCACAACTCTCTCATCTACACACATTTGAATATTTCAGTACCGGTTTTATGCAAACAAAGAGTACGTCCACCACTGCACACATAAGCGCTCATCCAGAACAATACACTTTATGGGCACCCCTGCACAGATTCAATTCACCCATGTCTGTAATCCTCCTAATCTGTCTCCATGACCCAGGGTAATGCCATGTCACCACAAGTGTTTGGCTTTGCTTCCAACTCAGCCATGTTGACACCCCCACGTCTCCTCAGAAACTCTGCCTGACCCTGGCTGCAGCCCTCTGGCCTCCCCCCGGTGACAAGGCGGCTCCTTCTGCCCTGTCTCAAGCAGCTACATCGTCTCAGCCACAGTTTGGCCTGCAGCTGACACCGCGGCGCACAGCGACCCTGATTCAGGTGGTGTAAATATAGTCCGGCCTGACACAGAGTGGACGCTGCGTGCACCTGAGATGTAAACAAACTTAAGCATCAGGGGGAGGAAAAAAAAAAAGCCCCAGCCTACAGCATCGCTCACAAAAGCTTACGATATCCACCCTTGACAAAACGCGATGCCGGAATCTCTCGCACCTCACTTTTGCCTCTACTCTGTCTTTGCGTGACATGGGCGTTTGCGCCGAGCACCAATTGGCATGACAGCGTGACCCCCAACCTTTCTTCTGCTGCTTGTCCCCACATCCCATTCCCTCCCATCTCCTTCCTTTCCTTTTCCCCTCATCATCCGTGTCACCCCCCCCTCTTTACTCTCACCCACACCCCTTGCTCTTCCCCCGGTGACAATATCCTGGTAATGGTGGCCTTTGTTTTTCTTGGCCCGAACGCCTGGATTTGTCAGGACGCATTTCCTGCCCGCAGACTGAGGGGGCTGCTGCTGCGTGGCAATCTGGGCTCACTTCTCAGGCAGCTAAACCCTTTGACACTGTGCTTTTTAATTAAAATTACATTATGATTAATCAGGCAGAAGGAGGGGCCCTCCCCCTCACTTGCTCTCCCTCCACCGCCACCACCACCACCTCCTCCTCCTCTCCTCTCTCCTCCTGCTCAGTTTGCAGGCAGGTTTGATTACAACCTGTGACGGACGTTCCTCACTGCCAAGCCGCTAAAGATGTGCTGGCAGATGCGGTGGACTGGCCAGCTTGTCAAGCCCCGGGGTTGCCGGCGGCCGGGGAGAGTGGGACAGAATGACAGAGGACGGGACCGAATGGAAAAAAAACAAATAAAAAATAAAAAGAACAGAAGGAGAAGAGATAGAATGCCTTGAAAGTATGTGACAAGAGAAGGAAATTAGAAAGAGAGGAGACTTTAAATCTTCCAGACACTCCGGAGACCGTGACAAGCCATCAGGCAGACTGACACAGGTCCTGGATGAAAAGTATTGATCTGGAGAGCGTATACACTCCTCCCCAAAACACAAGAGAAGACAGGGAGACATGAAGCGGGGAATCCTTTCTCCCCACAGCCCCGCAAGGTGGCTGTATACAAGCACCTATACTTAACTCCAGAGCCTCGGCTGGGACTCTGGGTCCGTTATTTTACAGGTAGAATGTAACCTGGCGCTGTGGTATGTGTGTTTGTGTACTCAGGCTGAAACGGTCATGTTAGAAGTATGTCGAGACCCACGAACAAAAGGCAGAGCCAGCAGTGGAGAGCATGTCGGTGACAGACCACAACGGACACTTTGTGACATGAAACAGAACAGCAAGACTTGGGTACTTTCGTGTTGCACGTGTGGCGCTGCAGCGCATTTGTAGATGTCGCTAATGAACGTCTGTCCTCTGTACATATGTCGGAATTCATGACGCTCTCTGTAAATGAGGTCAAACGGCTGTAAGCGCATCATATGCCAATGTCGTTTCAAATGTATGTATATATGTAGGCCATCCGTGTGCGTAGGTGCATGACTATTTAAGGTTGTATTTGCGTGTGAGGCAGGTGAAACTGGATCAAGTACACTACTGCAGTCTGCAAGTCTTACATTTTAAAGGCGATTGAAATTGTCTGGTCTCTGGAGGAGATAATCGCTCCATGAGTCGCAGAGAAGCTGTTGATGATTTTGATTTTCGCTTTTAACAGACTGATAAAGAATCTCAATTGTTGTATATTAATGATGATATAAATACCTATTTGTGTAGCAGTTGCAAAAAAATATTTTATAAAATGCTTTAAGGAAAATCAACCGAAGCTTTCCAACAGTCTATTTCCACATGCATTTACACTTAGATTTGGTGCTGCAGAAACTAAAGCTGCACTGCGAATTACAAATAATTTCTTACTAATTAAAGTCTCAAAAAGCTGCTCTTCATTTACAAGTGAAAATGAAGCATTCCATAATTTTGTAGAAATTATTGAATTATGCATTTAACCGCATAATCCCCTCTTTTTCTGTGTCTGTCGTCTTCTGCGCGGTTTTCACCCACTCATCCCCCCCCTGAGCTAAACAGGCCTGTATTGAATGTCCCGTGGCCACATTGACAGGCAGTATTAAAAGCCAGTAGGTGGTCTTTCACTGTCACCGGGCAGAAGCCCCTCGTCACAGCACATTAATTACACGCTCTCACCGGCTCAAACGAGCCTCGCCTGTTCATGCATGAGACGGATTACGAACCGAGCGGTGTGTGTGCGTGTTGTTTAAATAAAACGCACGCTACAATCTACTCCCGCTCTTGGCCTCGTGTCGCTGCTGTAAATTCAGTTCGGGGCGTGCAGTGGCGATGATGGTAGCGAAGGGAAGTGAGCAGTCACTATTTTAAAATGTGAAAAGTAGTTCAAATTCGGCAGACCCTGTGATGTTTTCTCGATGAGTGGGCTGCAAAGAGTGTACAATCTGGTTGTATTTGCCATTTTTTTTATTAACTCTGTAGATACCAGTGTTGTGGCTGCTTTGAGTGAAAGAAAATGTCAGTGAGTTTTTCTAATAATAATCCACGCATGATGTTGCCCTCTGTTCCATGCCCACATGTGGCTGGCACAGGCGCCTGTACGTGAACATATACAGTAGGTGCGGTACGTGGGTATGTATCTGTACAAATTGAGTGTAGGTAGGTGGATGCGTGCAGGTGTGCGCGTGCGTGCGTGCTTGCACGGATCGTCACGTTGCTCCCTCTGACCTGACCCAGACGTGAACTCTGTTGCCCTCGCGATCCATACGTATCATTTACCCGCTGCCCTCCCTGCTGTCTCGCCTAATGCACGGAGGCGTGAAACACCTCGTAATGCTCAATCACAGCAGGGCACAGCATGCTAGGAGCCATCCAGAGTGACAGCACAGGACCAGGGAGGCGGCCGGCCGAGGGAAGAAATGCCACGTTGCCCTCGGGGAGAGGAAGAGAGGGGAGGCGAGGGAGGAAGGGCGAGAAGGGTGAGGCACAAGAGGGGTTCGGTGGCTGGGGGGGTACATGTGGGGGTTGAGGTGCTGCAAAATGCTTAAACATTTGAAAATGCTGTCGCTTCTTTCTGCCGTAATTTTATGAACGCTTGATATCGGTCCTCCAAAAAACGATAAATCTTCCACTTTGTGTTGGCAAACATCAAAACTGAACATCAGCCTTGCTGTATCATGTATTGATTGGACCGGAGTTGATTGGATACACATTATTGACAAGGTTTTCTAGGTCCCAGCAGGTTGTTTTTCTGCTGCCATGCACTTGTTTGTACATCTGAAAACAGAGTTCAGGTGTTAACAGGGACATCTTTGTTGCAGAGAATCATTAACGGAAAAATAAGAGTATAGAATAGAATAGAATAAGAGTCAGGTATTGTCCGATCAGTTTTACGCAAAACAGGTGATTCATTGTGGGCAATGATGACACGCATCATTTTTAAATTGAACCAGTCCGGTTATGAGGTTTCTTGCATTACAATGATCATAAAAATACTGTAAAGGGAGGATAAAATGAAGAAAATATTTATCAGATTTAGCTGCGTTTATATGATCAACCCTAAAAGGTCTTGGACTGGCATCGTGAAGCCGTACAAGATGTGGTTTTCCTGCAAGTGCAGCGATAGAAATGGGAAGGGAGAAAAAAAAAAAGCATTGGTGGAATGTGAAGAAGAGAAGGAGGAGGGATGGAGGAAAAAAAAAGATGGAGAGAGAGATGCAACAGACGGAAGTCGCACTTGCGAAGTTGAAGGTGTGAGGGAAAACGACCTGATCGTGTTTAAAGGCAGCTTTTTGGATTGCTGTTAAAAATCCATCAGTGTGCTGCTTAACTCCTTCATCTCTGAAACGGTGCTCTCTTTTTTACACTTAACCAAAAAATAAATAATAATTTTTTAAAAAGGTGGCGCAAATATTAATCATCGTGCTTTCATTTTAGCGTAGACGTGTGTTTTTAATGCAGGTATTAAACAAGTAATTATTAGAACTCATCAATCATTTTTTAACTGCAAAAACACAGAGTATGTAAGGATGTAATTGTTAACGTTGCGTATACACTAATCATGAGAAACGTTACCCGTCATTCAGGACACATTTGTCTGACTCACTGGCACCTTCTCTACTTGTAAAAACCTGACTAGCTAGCATCTGAAGAATTTTACACATACATACATAAGCTTCGGAAAGTGTGAGACACTGATGTTGGCAGAGGCATCCATCTGATGCAGTTGAGAATAAAACCGCTTTCGCTCAAAGTCAGCACAAAATTTTTCACGAAATGTAAACAAGAGGAGAGATCTGCTTCCACCCTGGCAGAACCTTGCTTGTCCTTGCTTGTGCCCTGTGGACTCGTGCCCAGGACCTGGACCTCTCCTAGGCCAAGTTGCCCAATGGTCCAGTTAATCATATGCAGCGCCGCGAGGAAGCTTATGCTGGCCTATGCCAGTTTGCGGCTCCATAACTGCGGGGTGTCGAGGCCAGAACTACAGTGAGAGGGGGGCCTGACAGACTGACTTGGCATCAGAGACCTTGGCTGGGATCTGAAGATGAGAGGACCACTCTGAACCCGAACCCCCTCCCATTGTTAATCCCAGTGTCCACGACCTGCTGTGGGGCCACTGACCCCACTGACTGTGTGGACAGAGACCCTGCTGACCAACACAAACAATGACATTACTCCCTCTCAGCGGGGAGGCAAGACTCTGAAGGGCAGCGTGTGGGTTTGTGTGAGTCACGACTTTGTAGATGCGTCAGAAATTAAAGAATGCATCAGGACGTCAATACATCCACGGCCAGACACCTCATACTTGTTTAAAAGTTGAGACTTCAATTCTGTCTTAATCTCTAATCGTGTCCTCGGTCCTATTTATTATTTGCATTCTGTAGTTTTAGTTTTTACAACTCTTAAACGGGGTTTCAGATTAGGAAACAAGGCATTTATGAACTTGATATGGCACAGAAGTAGAAAGTAGAATACAACTTCAGGCAAGTTCATTCTTTCTGTGTTTGAGCGTCAACAAGGGTCCGCTTGACCCACGTTTTGTCATCTGCCAAAGTCTGTGGGGGCCCATGCGGACACCTCTGCGGTTGTACACATGAGTGTAGGCGGATGTATGCAGCACTTGCAAGCCGCGTATTCTGCGTTTCCACACCTTTACCAGTGATCTTCAAAGGAACAGGACAAGGACGCATAGATGGCGTTAAACCCCTGGCAGAAATTGTTTCAGATTCTCCACAATTGCTGTCCGCCCACTCTACTTGGAACAGGAAAGAAAAAAAAAAAAAAAAAACACAAAACCGTGGCTGCGGCCTCTTCTATTGCGCTTGGCACGGCTCAGGAATAATCATTTACACTATGCTACAGCCCGTCTTTAAGTGAGCGAGTCTACAAAACCCATAGCAGCTCCAGGCAACGCTGATCTATGGACACAGTTAATGGTAAAACAGACTTTCCATTGTCCTCCTTAGGTGTCGCCAGCTTATATAAGACTCAGATACTAAGGATTATGTATTTTACTATACATTATTTGTCATGTGTGTATCTATTTTGGGTACCTTTCTAAACAAAACTATATGACTGGTCAAAAATGAGAATTTCACAGTGGGAAAACTGCAGAAAACATCATGTCCTGATCCTCTGAGGACCATCTGTGTCTTTACGTTCCTGGAGCCGGTTGATAGCATGGCTAAAAAATGAGCAAAAATCTGAATTTACTAAGCCGTCTTTATTAAACAGGAGCTTGATGTCAAATAAAACTACCATCCTTGCCCAAACGGCAAAATGAGCACACTGGACGTTTGGCCCTTTAAATAGAGAAGCAAACACAAGACCTCTACCTGCTTGCCGTACAATCAGACGGTAAAGAAGCACTTGCACGTATGCATTATTTTAACCCACGTGTTAAAAGCCTGTACAACTCATATTTACACGCGTGTGATGTGGCGTGAATAACAGCGCCGGTGAAAATGGGTGCAATAAAAGCACGGCTGCATTGTACCCGCGCGTCGATGTGTTTTGCATCAATGAGCGCCGCCACAAAAGAGCAGCGTGGATTGACAGCGTAGTGGGGCTGGCCTCTGGCCGACTGTGACCTTTGACAAGTCTCTGTCACTTCTCACCTCTGCGAGACAAGCTCTTGTCATACCAATGCACACGACATCACATGCTCCTTTCCCCCCCGTCCTACCGTCTCTTCAATTAAAAGCTTAATGGATGTTTTAGCACTCTGCCACTCTGATGACAGCATCCTAATCTGCCACTGTTGGATCACTGAGAAGCTGAAGGAGAAGGAAGGAAGGGAGGGAGAGGAGGAGGGGATGGAGGAGGAGGAGGGGTGAGGATAGCTTACAGGTTAGGAGGGGGGCACTGACAATATAATCATGGTGAGACACTGCAGCGTGAGGATTTATTTTTTTTTTTCTGTTTTCACACGAGGCAGACCCAAAGGGGTGGTCCTGGTGAGGGCATCTAGCCGGAGAGCCTAGTCTCACCTCACTGACATGGAAGCCACCCTGGCTGTCACTTTGCATCTCTGACGCCTAGAGAGGGAGACCATGACCATCCTGACAGGGGCAACGGAAGGTGAGGACCCAAAATGCTTGAGACACACTTGGCTCAGAGCCAAACTCTGCTCCTCCTTCGCTTTCAAACCCCCCCCCCCCCACACCACCCCAATTTCTTTCTGCTTGTTTTTCCCTTCCCCGTTCCTCCTGACACCTCAGAGTGTCTATGTGAACTTTTATACTTTATGATCTTTCTAACCTTTACATCAAAATCTGAACGAATCCGAAGGAGCGATTAGTTTTTACTCTGAGAGCTAATCATTTTTTTTTGACACCGTGACAAGAGAAAGCTTGAATAATATCTGCCCAGAGGAACAACCAGATCTTCATTTCATGATCACTGTAGCAGTTTAAAACTGCACCATACCCCTGCGTCGAACCCACAACAAAACTCCTGCAACCAGCGCACAAGAAAACACAATGGGCAACACGTGACTTATCAGAAATCACATGAAAAAGCATAAACCTGGGTTGCATGGCAGTGAAAACACACAGTTAAAAAAAACACACACACACACTTGTGAGTTTTGAGCAACCCCCCCAGGACCCACAGATGTGATAGTGACTAATGTTTTGATACCATGTGGGCGTTGCGAAGCGAACAAGGGATTCCACAGCTCCTGTTGAACGATCTGAAAGCTGTAGGTGCATCAGCAAAATGTTTCTGTGGTTTGTTTGGTTTCAAGATTCTATTTTCTTTTGAATTCAAAACCTGGAGTGATCACTTTTTTTTTCCTAGTATCCAACTATATTATAATATTTTATACTGACAATATAAAATTATAAAAAATTAAACTGACTTGTTGAGAAAAGTTTGTGACCTCTGCCCTGCATGTGGTCGTGATTTTTAGTATACCCGAAAAAAAAAATCAACATTTAGGCAGGTCTGTTCCAGCATAAAACCATCAGTCAGTGCATTTCGTATGAGTAATCTGAAATATGATGAGATATCTCTATATTTTCTGCAGTATTCTCGTTCAGATTTCCGTAACGTTTCATTTCTCAGAAGAGTTTTGATAACTCCCAGAGAAACGGCTTCATTTCAATTGTGGTTTTGTGAGTGAGGGGCTCCCACAGTAATAGTGGAGGCATAGTAATAGCAAGAACAACGTACTTGTTCCAGTCCCTCAATTAACGGTAACGATGGCACGACCTCTGATTTTTAGAGGGAGGGTTGATTTGCTATGGAACATATAGTGAGAGTGCGAATTGAATCATTGGTGATGGTCCAGGCTAAAATCGGAATTTAATTGAATGTATTCAGTCTTGCTTCAGCATTGTGCGCCTCCACATTTGCCTGCATTGTAACAGGTTTCCCTATTACTCAGTCAAGTTTATTGTTACTTTAAAACAATTATTTGTAATAAAAAAAAAAGTATTGCAGCTGAATCTGGTCCAGTATTGCATAAGTGATCATAAGAAAGAAAAGGAAGTACCCAGTTATGCTGCAGAAAACTGGGCCTACTAGGAAAAATGCTCTGGAATGCCACTTGAAGCCGGAGGTCCTACTAGCGAAGTCGGGGCGAATCGACTTGACGTCGCCGAACAATGGCCGCGCCCATGGAGATGCACTGTTAGACTATAGATTACACTATTCATCTTCATCTTCTGTAACCGCTTGTTCCTGTTAAGGGTCGCGGGGTATGCTGCAGAGTGTCCCAGCTGTCATCGGGCAAGAGGTCGGGTACACCCTGGGCAGGTCGCCAATGGCTTTTATTAGACTATAAAATGCATTTAATGCATTTATTAGATGAAGTGTAGCATTAAAAATAAAATAAAAAATAAAAAAACAGCAATGAACAAGTCTGTCAAAAAGGGAGGAGGTTAATTGAGCGTCTACCGTGTATTGCCTACTGCTGGAACGCTTTGAGGTCGCGTGTAGTACACTCCAAGTTGGATAAGTCCGATTTATCTTTTATACCCTACACTTTTACTCTTTTCACACTTTGTAAACTGCGGGACTAATAAAGGTTTTCTTAATGCTTAGTCAGTTTAGACTCACGTCAGGCTGGTTATATTTGTGACGTACGTACCACCGACCCGTGCCCTGATTTCTCTTGATATGACTGTTCTTAAAATTACTCATAGCGCCATTTGCTGTGGTGGTACCTTTTCGGTTACGCTTTGCATAAACTAGTCATTGAGAGACAGGAAACTCACTATAATCTAGCAAATCCTTCCGATGTTTTGTTCAGCCAAGTGTCCACCTCCTCACTCTGTAGACTCTGTGGATCTGGACACACAAAGATGTCAATCTAAAGTAACAAGAGTTGACTTCAGCATCGACATGTCATTTGGTGAACTGATGCGGTTGTTCTCTTTGGAACAGGAAAGCGTGAAAATAACTATTATTATTATTATTTGTGAAAAGCCTACATTATTATCTGAAATAAAACGTTATCCAAAATATTGTCGCGGTGTGGAGCGGTCCTCTTTCATTCGTCCATGTATCCAGCAACACTTCCACACTTTCTTGCATTCATTCATACATCTGCACCCCTCCCCTTCCTGGTCCCATCATTCTGCGTTGCACAGTTGAACTTGTGCCCCCTGCCTTCTTGTTGACCTCCCCGGTAGAGTGCCGTGAACCCTTCGCTGCCCCCTCCCTCCCTCCCTCCCTCCCTCCATCCACTCCCTATCCTCCACCTCCTCCTCCTCCTCCTCCTCCTCCCCCCTTGTTCCAGCTCTTTCAGTGAGGCAGATTGCTGATCCCGCCTGGCCGCCCCTTGCCGTCTCACAGAAGTGCGAAAATAAGATGGCATTGGATCTATTAACACATTGGGCTGAGTGTTAGTGAGGGGGCCCCAGCCGAGACCACTTTCTCCCAAGGTCCACCGACCGCCATTCTGGCCCTGCTCTGGCCGGGGGCAAGGCGGAAGGTTGTGGAGTGGGGGTGGGTGGGTGCATTGGGGGGGTTAGTCTGTAGGCAATTAGCGATATCTGAGAGCTATCGGAGGGGGTTAACAAAGAGATGGCAGTGGGGCTGGAGTGTACAGGGCATGCTGACACTTGTCCTCTTGAAATTTCACCTGTTCATCCACAGCTTTCTAATTGATGGATTGATCAGAGCAGTGATCAATAGCCACCTGTCAGGGCTTGTGCGGCCTCGCTGACAATCCTGAAAAACCCGACTCTGGTGTTGTTAACATTTGTAATAAAAAGTGTGATATTGTGACATTTATTTCTGGGGAGATCGCGCACGGGTGTGTGTGTGTGTGTGCGCGCGTGTCAGGGTCTGTTTGCAGGCATGTGCTCAGGCAAGAGAGAGTGCCTTGTTCTACTCGCACACATGTGCGCGCAAGTACGCATGTGCAAAAATCCTCCCAATCAGTCAGCATATTTTCTATTCATGAAGGTAAAACATAAACTGCCACATAAACTGCCATTTCTCAGATAACCTTGTTCCAATGTTATGATGACTTTACATGTGCTCGCATCCACAGGATTTCACTCCTGAACTTGTTGGCACGGCGAGATGTAATGTGTGTCTCTCTTCGAGTGTCTCTACCTCGGTGCGATTACACGCCCACAGATCTACCAGCTCCATCTCAACAGCAACAAAAAAAAAATAAATAAACCTCACAACTTTTTGTCACACTTCAATCACATAACATTACCCGACCGCATGTTAGGAATTAATAGACGGTGTTTGCTGCTATTTATTTGATTTTTTTCCTTTTTAGCAAACGATGAATGAATACGCTTGCGTGCACAGTTACAATCCGCTCGACGAAGAAGCGGCTTTTCGTATATGATCGTCCGAGCGTCTTTTCTATAATTTGAGCATCGCTATGTGCAACATTATTGCCTCTTCTGTTTCTCATCCTGGCAAAGGAAGCAAATTCCACCATCGCCCCTCTGCTGTACAGCATGTGGCCCTCCTTCAGAGGGGCTGGTTACCAAGCAGATTAGACAAGATATTTACAGGTGTGAAAAGATGCATTTTTCTAATACAGTGTGAAATTCTTCTGTTAAGTGCGCTCTTTCCAATAAGCCTGTTCACAATGGGACGAGAGAAAAAGAGAGAGAGGGAGAGAGGAAGAGAGAGAGAATCCAAGAAGCGAGTTGTCTTGTTTTTTGGCTCTGTATTTTAAAAGGAGCTGAGGCGTAGCTGAGCGCAAGTCTTAAGAAAAAGTGATAAAATATACAGTGAGAAAAGCTTTCAAAGTGTCGGGAAATTAAAGCGGAGTGCAGCAGCAGGGCGGGGGACGCGGGTGGGGGGGGTAGGGGGGGTCGGTTGTCGGTGGGTGGTGGTAGAGCAGTGCTCAAGATGACTGCAATCTGCTTATCTGACTCCAGAGAGGAGTTGTCTTCCGTGGCCTCAGACTTCTTCTCCCGCGTTAGTGACATCACGTCGCCCGGATAATAAATTGCAGGTTAAACGACCGTCTCTGAGCTTAGCAGGCGGCGCGCAGTTCATCCGACGCAATCTGCGACTTTGTAGCAGGAGCGAAAAGGAAGTCTTTCGGTTTTCGTCGCCTTGTTTGGCCCTGCAAGGCTTACCTTCCGAAATGAGAAAGGGAGGAGGCACAGTCGGGCCCGAAACGCAGCAGAAGGGAAGAGGATGGGAGGCTGAAGGAGTTGGGTTTGAATGTGGGTGAAGGCAATGGAGTGGGTGGAAGAGGGTGGAGATGCGGGGTGTGGGAGTGTTGTGACCACACGCCCTCACCCGTAGAGCATGGCTTGGAGCCCAGACAAGGCTACACTGGGTCTGCCCGCCTCACTATGGAGAGAGGGGGCATTCTGTACAGGAGTCAGGAACAGCAGCGCGGGGATCAAAATGCCGCGGTGCCAACTCTCCACCCTGTGAAAAACAAACAAATTATCCTAGCTCGTAAATTCCTATGACCAGCATTTGCATTAGCGAATCTCAAGGTAGGGGACGTTGTATGAGTGTAAGGGCGGGTGGATTTAAAGGGTGAAATCAGTGACATCAAATCAAGCGTTAAACAACAGCAAAACCTGTTTGCATTTAAAAAAATAAAGAAAATCTCTCGCTTTGCTTTTTTTTTTTCTTTTACACCCAAAAACACCTTGTTCTCATCTTCATTTCCACCAACAACTGTGAGATATTCCTAAAAACCAGAGTGCACCGAAGCTCGGTTTCTTTTGATGCCTCGCTAAATAAATCTCTGGCTCCTCTTTTATCCATTTCTGCCAGTTGTATTAGCAGTTTGCGCGACCGGCGGCCCCTCTCCCACCATTTCAAACGGTGACACACGGCTTGGCGGGCAGCGCTGTGGGGCAGAAAGACCCCCTAATTAATGGAGGCAATCTTGCAGCTTTCAAGCGGCCTTACATTTCTTTCAATGAAAGGATTAACGCAGTGCATTAAGATGTATTTAACCTCCAGCACTAGCTCTGTTTCAATAAGTATTAAACAGGCCATTAAATGGAGTTTGGTGGTGCGGGGGGGCTCGGTTAAAGCAGACAAAGGCCAGCGTGCTGAATGTGGAGCGAAGGGTGGATACGGGGAATGGGGACAGGGTACGCTGTTTGCTTTTAGCATCTGCCTAAACGGCTCACGGCGAGCTGAAACAGAAAGAGGAATGACATGCAGCTTGTGGATGTACAGACGCACATTGTGTAAGGCAAATCAGAAGCATAATTATATATTAAAAACATGTAAAATTAATCTGTGTGTCACATTTTTCTGTGGAAACCATAATTTGCTTCCTGCGTTGAGCTTGCGTTGGTGAGGTGACATTGTTTTTAAAAGATGTATGCAGCCTCCCCACACTGGAAACCAGAGCCAGAATTCTCAGAAATCTATTTTCTAAGTTGTTGATTTTACAAAACAATCAACCGCCACCGTATAAGCCGTGCCAGATCCCCTGCTGAACAATGTTGGTATTGTTCACTTGGAAAAGAAAACTGGCGTGGGCTGCTGCATTTATCAATTTTCCCTTTCTCATTTCGCCCACCACTTGTTTGTCATGGCATGGCGAAGGCCCATTTTGGGCCCAGCAGGTTGTCCTATGCGCATGGCATCACCTAAAATTAGTTCAAGTCAGCGGTGGCCCTTTTTGCAGCTTTGCCACTGCGGATGTTTGCAGATCCCCCCCGAAAAAAACAGCTTTGTATCACTTCATGTTTGTGACGAGTCTTGTTTTCAGGTTTTTCTTAGTGGGGGAAAAAAAGAGATATCTATCTATATTTTGTTTTTTTTCTTTAAACACCTTTACATCAATTGTCATGAAGTCAATCACCTTATACGGCATATATGCAGAAATCAATCAATCAGAACTGAACTGTTAAACCCCGCAACATAACAGACATGACAGCCTTGTCATGCACTTAAGTGTTAATTAGTTTTCGGTTTTCTCTGCTCCCTCCCCATCTACGTTCATCAGCAGTGTATTGAGAGTGACGGGCCTCAGGAGTTAAATACATTTCCTATCGCATGTCTTTAGCCCCCTCCCACCGCAGGATGTCATGGAACAGCTTTTCTCAGGTTGTCTTCCACTGAGATGATTAGCCTGAAACTACATTTTAAAAGTGTTTGTCAGGGTGACTAGCATGCCGCGGTGAACCTGAGTAACAGATGGATTTGCTCACGGAAGGACGGGGTGATCGTGGTTTAAATGAGCAACATTTAGTCCGTGCTTTCCCTAAAAATAAAAACAATATTTATGGCTTATGGGGGCCTGCAGGCACTCGTTATGGTGCCTTGTCTGAAGCTAGGGAAAATGAGAATGACGACTGACAGGATTACACAGGGCCTTTTAAATGTCTGGTACGGTCGGTTTTTTTTTTTTTTTTGTGCTGGTGACTGAATACTACAAAGTCAGGAACTCAAAATGTATAGCATGTTTAAAGTTACTTAAAAAATGACTAATAGGTAGTAGAAAGGATTACACTGCACCATACATTTGCATATCTCGTAGTCGTATTGTCACTTGCAGATCTTCCTAGAACCATTGTCATCCAAAAAGTCCCTCAAACCTCCAGTAATTACATTTGAACTAAGTCATGCCAGAAATCACCTTGCAGCTTCATCTAGATAGATAAAGTGGGGCTGAATCACTGACACACACATCCGACATAAAGTAAATAACTAGATGACTTGATGATCCAAACCCTGCTGCATCTCATGACGTGTTTGATGAAAGTGTCCATTGTAAAATCAGTAAATTGGCATCATTGCACACCTTTCGTTGTTGAGGACATGGTATTGCTCTGGAGTATGATCACTAGAGTGTCATCTGCATATAAAGCGATACGCCCTTCGCTCGCTCGTCGCTTTGCAGCGGACAGTTGGACGCTAGGGAATATTTAGGGGCTTGCGTGTATATTTCCCACCCAAACATGTTTAAAACAAGCCGTCGCCACTCTCTGTTCGAGAAGGAAATACCATTAAAGTCACTTGTCACTCCAAGCTGCTCTGTCAGCATGGTGAAGCTGCTGGTAGGAACCAAAGTTATGGACTTTGGTTCCCCCTGACACTGGGGGAACTTTGTGTTTGTGTCATATTTGTGTCAGTTGTATTCTGTCATTCCTAGATGTGGTACCCGCCCACTTCATGTTGTGAAACGTTTTTTTTACCTTGTTTTGTCTTCTGTCACCGCAGGGGCGATTCTAGGGTCAGAGCTTTAGGGGTGCTGAACACCCCCCACCAAAGACTGGAAAGACAACAATAAATGAGAGAACACATCTTCCTTTAATGTCAAACTATAATTTGGTTTAAAAAATAAAGAAAAGAAATTGCATTTAAATGAGAAGATGAGGTAGGAACAATAAGTGCAAAACAAACTTAAGGTCAGTAAAGGTCAAAAAAGCAACCCAATCTTTTCCCAATCTTAGGTAATTAGAATGCTGAAAACATTTTTTTTTTAAATAAGTTTTTATTTGTAAGATTTATTTTTTAGATTAAGGATAACATTTTCCTTAATGAGAAAGAGCAAGGTAAAGCCCCATCCCTTTACATTTGTTATCATTGAAAAAGCTGTAAATGTCCTCTGTAGATAGGCAGTATTAGTCTTACACATGGCTTTAACATCAACACATATGCACAAACCAAAACCTTAATATAAACTGTGGACAGTGGTTCATTGACAACCTGCACTATTAGCTTACCAGAGAGAGAAAAAAACATCAGCTAGCAAACTCCTACTTAACAATAACAACAACAGTAAAAGTTAGGGATGTTGCTAATGACTGTGATGTGTTGGTGCTGAGTGATAAAGTAAATAGATCGTTTGGTAACTTATAGGAGCCGCACGCCTCAGGTGGTCAGCCGAACCTAAGGTGTGTGCGCAGCGTGAGGGAAGGAGCGGTACACGAGAGAGGTGGACCATACCCTTAAGTCACATCTTGTAGGGGTTGCATCACTTCGGATTTTTTAGTGTGATGAAAGTCAATTAGACACGGACTAGTCGCTGATGAGGTCACTAATAAAAATGCAGTAGAAAGTAATGCTATGCAACAATGGAATCTGAATACTGAGAACTTTGCAGTAGTACTGTTGTTGTATTTCAGGACTGACTTACATATGTTGCATGTCACAGTAGTATGGGCTCCTTCTTTAGTGAAGCATTTCCACACACTTGAAGAACCGCTGCTAGCTTGCCTCAACATCCCACTGAGCTCCTCACCCATCTTCTTGGAGGCGTCCATGTTGTTATTGTCACGTGATCGGTGATGATGCTTAAAACGCCATGGCACAGCAGTGAAGTCAACAAACCGACTAGTCTGTACGACCCCTAGTATCTTGACAATTGAAAAAAAAAAAAAAAACATTTTATACTTTATGTGTAGTCATGGAGCGTTTTGTTTTTTTTTCTTCACCGTGAGAAACACTTTCCCTAGAATTTGTCAAGCTATATCTGCATATTTATCGTCCTGTCAGATCTCCTCAGACTCTCCTCTAGGTGTTATTTCATCCTTCTAAAGTTGTTTGCTCTCATTTAAATCAACTATCTTTTTGTGATTAATTCATTAAATTAGAAGGATGATGCACGACCAGTACAGTCCAATAGATACCTCACAGTAATGTAAAGAAGAAGCACTGCATTCACACCTGCAACATCTTTATTTATTTTTTGTCATGTTACAGGTCAGGAGCCATGCGAGTGTTTTTGAACTTAAAGTGGTTTTCGGAGGCACTTCAGAATGAGTATATTCAGGCTTTAATGGAGTTGGCTGGGAATGTGCCAAGACCAGCAAATACCACTCCTGCTGTGTTCTTTGCACCCCGGTCGCAGCTCTCAGAGGTATTCCCAGCCTGTTGAGCCTGTGAGGGAAAGAGCGAGGACCAAATGAGAGGAGAAGGAGGAGAGAGAGAGAACATATGATATGGGAGAGAGAGTGGGTAAGAGAGCGAGGGAGGAGGGGGGAGGGAGGAATGAAAGTGTAAAACAAAGAGATGAGTGATGAGGTGAGACACACCTTGTATGTTGCCCGCTGCAGCTTTAGCCCTTAGGTTGGATTTTTTTTTTTTTTTTTTTTTAGCTCCTCTCTGCTGTTTCTCTCCTTCCCTGAGAACTGTCATTAAGTCATATGATAGTGTAAAGTGTAAAAAACCAAGTGACCCACACAGCCAGAGTGCCAACTATGTGTTGTGTGTCTGTGTCTGTGTGGAAAAGGCCTCTTCTTCTGGTCACACATGCATAAATAACGCCTGACACGTTTGCGATATAATAATTGTTGGTATTTTTTCCTCATATTACCTGCATTTTGATGACACTTTTTTCCACGTACAGTGAATCTGAATTTTGTCATGATACCTCACTGGCTTCCCGACAACAAACACTGCCAATTGTTTTCTTGGGCGTGCTCTGCAAAGACAGAGGCACCGCTAGCAAGAACTGAACCATGCCCTCGGTGACGGCGGGTGACAACACATCCATGTTATTAGCTAACAGACACGCTTGTTAGCCAGCTTCATATAACATGCATTTAACCCTGGCGGCAGCTTAATTGTGACTGTATTTACTAACCACACAGAAGTCAGAAGAGATTAGAGTTGGAGATGTAATTAGCACAATGGCTTCAGTCGCTGTTCACTGGAAACCATCAGCTATATCACTGATGTATGTTTTCTGCCAACGTCTCCCTAGTTTAAATCGAGTAACTCAGCATAAAATAGTAAAGGAGGAAATTATATCCTCCTTCATAAAGTTTTATGAACTCTGACAAAGCTTCCTGGCTTCCCATTGTGTCACTCTGCTGAACTGTAACAAAGTTGAAATGGCCCAAGCCAAGACTGGAGGCCTCAGCTGTGGCTGAGTGGAGCCAACGCATGGTGAAGGCCTTTGCTGGGGTGACAAGAGCAGGGTGCAGGGAGCCAGTGCATGTTAGCTAGCTAGAACGTTTGGTAAAAGTGCAGACAGCTTGGGAGGTGCTAATGAATGCCGGGCATTGCTAACTGTACTGTACCCAGGCTCCGGGCGCAGCCTGGCAGCCTCCTGTCCCTCCTGCCCGTGCAAAATGTGAAAGATCAACCGGTTGGAGGGAGCAGACGGGAGCAAAAACACACAATCACTCGAGTGCGCACACACACTTGTTCGGCTGCACGCACACGCACACACAAAAGTGTGCAGCGTCTCTATGCATACACACGTATAGACGCGCACAGACAAACGCGCTCACACTCCGACACAAGCACACTCAGGCCTGGCTCACTATGGTATCACATCATGAGGGCTCCAGCCAGGCCAAGCCATGAGGCCTCAGCTGAGATGATTCAAGGCTCCCCGCTGGGTCCACACTCAATCAGCCAGGTGGAGCTCCACAGCAGAATGACAGCAGAACTCCAACACTCCAAGCTAGGCTGCTAAATGAGGAAATAAATTTGTGCTCATGAAATTATATGAGGGGAATATATTTAAGTTTAAAGGAAAAGTTTTTTTTTTTTTTTTTTGCAGTTTGCAGTTTGCTAGCATCAGATACACGTCATGTTTTAGATGAAGAAAGAAAATTGATCTTCAAAAAGCAATTTTTTTTTTAGTTACTTAAATAAGTAGTAATACAAATTGTTCTTATATACTGTTACTGTATTAAACTCTGTTTTTAAAGGTGGACTCACCATTCAAACAGAATAACAAGTGAACATGGAAACTGTGGGTAATTGTTCTATAAATTCCTAATTAATTAAGGTAGCTCAAGTTGTGGCTGAATTCACACCTTTAAAGAAAGATGCGAACCGCTCACAGAGTCTGTACGGCTTTTGCAAATGAATTTCAATGTTTTTGAAAAAGCTACATTTTGTTTTTGAATTTGCAAAATGAAAATTAAGCGACAGAATACGTTTTATTAACTTTAAAAACACATTACAAATCAGTGTTACCCCAGATAAGAAACAAACAGGAGGCCAAAAAAATAGTGTCTACAATTTATTTAATTACATCATCGTTGTTTCCACAAATTATAACCTCACTTATACTGTAAACCTGTGTGATAACAGCTGGGTTGTACAGATTTTTGTGGTTCTGTCCTGTGTTTTTTTTTCTTTGCTTCAAAATAGAAATATAACATATCAGAAAACGATGCCAAACTAGTGTCGTACTCCTTACTATTCCTAGAAAAGAATTTCAAAGTGAAAAGCGTTGTGAGTTGTGCGTCAAGTGCATTACGTCCCGTGGTGACCCGGCTCTAAAAGGGATCGCGGTGAAAGCTGTGAACTCTTATCAGCGATGCATCCTGATAATGGAGAGATCAGCGGCTCAAATATGTAAGTACATGCTGAGTCTTTTCCTGTTCTGACAACCTGTCAGGAAGGCACTCTACACGTTGCCTCTGTGAATAATACCCAGCTGTATAAGATGAATCATATTTACCATTTTTTGCTAATGAATATTCATATTTTAATGTTTTGCATATGGCTTATCTAAATAGAAATGCCTGAGGATTTCAAAATCGCAGTTATGATCTATATCCTACCATCTGTAGTGCCTCTTCATACAAATGGACGGACCATTTTTTTCAAAAACTTCTTATTCAGTGTGAAAAGAAAAGCACACATTGTACAAGCAGCTCTGAATATGTATATAAACCCCGTCTCAAGCAGGTCATTGAATTTATTATGTTGTAAATGTTTTTGCATTAACAAGTTTTAACATCCCACTCCCACCTGACTTTCAGGTACAAAATGTAATGCCTCTGATTTTCTTCGCCGACTTTCTTCTTCACAGTAACAGGCATCCTTGAGTAAGTTGAGTCTCATTAAATGCTCTTTGTGAGTTGTCTGGAGATGTATCTATTCATTAGCTTCAAAAGGGTGTCATGTGTATGAATTATGCTAACAGGATCTAATTAGCAGATGCAAATGAGGTTAGTCAAAATTGTACTGAAAAGACAGAAGAAAAGCTCCATGGGATAGTTGGAGCTCGACAGCTCACCAACCGCCCCCACGCTGGGCACCAAATGTGATGGTTCGCCCCTGCTGCTGCTCTATACAGGAGACAGGACCGAACCATAAACACAGAAATGGGGAGGCCAGCTGTTCAGAGGTGTTCTCGTCAAAATCTGTTTCCAAATTTTCAACTCTAGTAGAAAACTAGCTCAGAAATTGCTAAACGATTCGCTGGTATTAGCTTAACATCGCGTCACTTCTCTTGATGAATGTCCACTCACACAGGCCCGCTTGGAGCCAAAAGTTAGCCCCCGGCTCCTCACACCTCCCCTCCTCCCGAAGAAGCAGAGCGAGGCGCGCATGCATCCCCCTCCCTGTCCCACAAGAAACAAGTTACACAACCAGCTGATGGAACTCCAGAATCCGGCGTGAAGAGGACTCACTAATAGCAGCCGCCTACAAGCTCCTGCCATTCTGACATCAGTGGCCCCAGACTGTGGAGAAGCTGGCAGGACTTGGGGAGCATGCCTTCTGGCCTCGGCAGGGAGGAAGGCCAGCAGGCTGCAGCATCACACACACACATGCACAACACACACACACACTTCATCCTGCAGTAGGAGTCATGGCTAGATGACTTCTATGCAGGGTTAAAGGTGGGAGGTATCAACTAGTGACCCTGTCTGTGGAATCAGAGCGCGACAAAGAGTAGAGTAGCGTGGGACGTTGATTTGCAGAATGTCAAACTGGGATGGTCTTCAGCTCAGGTTTTATGATCTAATTTTAGATAAATCTAGATCGCAAGTTGCTGGATTGTAAGGTTATTACAAGTGAAAGTTCGATGGTGGCCAATGGGTTTCTTCTAATTTTATATTTTTAAATTTTTTTAAATTTTGCAGCTTACGTTAGAACAAAGGCCCAAAAATGCCCAATTTGCACCAGTTGAGACTGACAGAGATATCTTGAGAAAGCTTATAGTTTTGTATTTAGTTGTATGCTTCACGATTTAAATCATTGGATCCGATTCGAAGTTTGCACATTTTATGCACAACAAACTGTAAATTTGAGCTAATGTGATGACGGTATAACACCCTGGGAAATTCTCTTTTAACTGTTCAGACTCCGTCACAAAATGTGTTCTCTTTGCAAAATAAACTTTCAGTGCTGCAGACTTCTGCGTAAAACTCGTAAGGTTGTAAGTAACATTGTCTTCTTTACTGCAACTAACAAACAAGGGGCCGACAAATAAGTCAAAGCGGCTGTCACGCAGATGTGACTGACAGATAACATGATATGCACAATGTCCGAACTGAAGGGAGAATGTTAGCTATTAGATAAGATACATGCATTTACGATACGATATGAAACAATATAATACGGTATGATACGAAACGATATGAAACAATACGATGTAATATGATACGATATGAAACGATACAAAACAATCCGATACAATGCCATATGATACGATAAAAAACAATACGATACAATGCCATACGATACAAAACAAAACGATACGATACGATATGACGATACAATGTGATACGAGTCGATACGATATGAAACAATATGATGCGATGCGATATGATATGATATAATACCATACGATACGATATGACACAAAACGATACGATACGACGATACAATGTGATACGATACGATACAAAACAATACGACACCATATGATATGATAAAAAACAATACGATACGATGCCATGCGATACGATACGATAATCCTTTAATTTATCTGACAGTGGGGAAATTTGCAGCGTTGCAGCAACATATAGTATGGAGGACAGCGCACACAAGACAAGAGAAAGTAAATGTTAGATGAATACAAAAAATAGTAAATGACGTACAACCGTAGTTCTACATATCTGGTCTACTGGGAGCAGGCTTAGTTGTACAGCCTCACAGTTCAGGAAGGACGTGCTTAAATCCCCCAACTTTATTGACACAGATTTTTTTTCAGTAGAGTATGATAGCCAAGTCAGACTGAGATGAGTCCCCCGTGGTAGAAACTTGTTACTTCACTTGATGTCACTTGACACGTACAGAAAGAATTTATTCATTCCACTCGGAGGGGAACAATCAGATCAAGTGAACACAAGGTTAATAGGTGCCAGTGTTTCTCCTACTGTACATATTATGAAAGGTTTTCACCACCCCTTTCACTTTCATTGAAACTGTATTCACGATCAGGCCAGTCTTTTCTGACTGAGGTGGTTTCATGAGGTATTTAGGTTATATAGTTCTGATTATATGGGTGTCTATAAAATGCAGCTATTGCTACTGTTATGGTGTCATGGTGTCATGGTTTACTGGGATAGGTGAATCTGTTCTATTATGTTGGAGCTGTGGTCTAGGGGTTAGAGGAGCAGCTACGGGACCTTGAGGTCACCGGTTCCATCCCTTTATGTGTCCACGGCTGAGATGCTTTAAGCAAGCACCAAAACCCCTCGGCCAACTTGTACAATTGCCCACTGCTCCAAGTGTGTTGTACATACATTATATAAATGGCAAATTTATTAATTAAGTTGATTTGATGAAATGATAATGGGAAAGCAAGTTCTTTTTCTAATAATACAGAATGTTAGTGTCATATGACGCTGATAATTTCAAATAATACAAAAATTCTGCCTCAAAATACATACGATCAAGATCTGAGTGACCTGGGGGTCATGAGCATCATGATATATTTGTAATAAACGGCTTTGTGCACTCAAAGTACTGAAAGTGAAAGTGGACGCGTATCATAAGCAACGCATACCCAAGTAAAAGCTTTTGAACAGTAAATGTGAATAATTAGCAAATCATTTTAGCAGAGTTTATTTGTCAATGCTTGCTTCTAGGTGTTACAATAGCAGGAGAGTGGTCTTAATCATAACGTACATTAACATTAACTATATTATGAGTATCTGACATGTCTAAAATCCACCTGCCACTGCAAGGGTCTGCTACATTTTGGACGTTAAAATACATAACCCTGGTGCTTAATTTGAATTATATTCAGTTTAATCCAGTTGAGAAAGTGAAAGAGAAATTAGCTTTACCATGGTGGGAGACCACCTACTCACATCCTCTGCTGCTCCGGGTGAGTCACTGCAAACCACTGCTAACCACACAGGTGAACTAAACCATAGTTTCATCCCTGACACCCACATAATTCGCTTAAAAAAAATTAAAAATTAAAAATGTCAAAGTTCTTGTGTTTTGGACGCCGATTTGTCCCAATTTCAATTTCTTCGCTTAATCACTTTGAGATTCTGTTGATGCAATAACAAGAAGGCTGTGTACACCAGGCCCGAGTGAGCATTCATACAACTGTGGTTATTTTTTCCTCGGAGAAGAGCCCCCCCTAATATTTCTGATGTTTGACAGCTAACAGCTCTGTAGGCACGCGGCAGAACCAAAAAGCCTAACAATAAACATAATTAATTGCAGTTTCACAAAGCATGAAAATAATCCAAAAGCACTTCTCTTCTTTGTTCATTTTGACTGCAGCAGATCCCCTGTCTTCACACCTCCCACATTGGTTTAACGTGTTGCATTGTCCCCCACACAGCTATTCACATACACACACACACACAAGCGTGCAGACCCACACACACACACACACACACACACACACACACACACAAGTCAGAGCGGGAACGCATGGAAACCCACTCACACACACCCAGTCACTCACACTTTAGATATGAAGACCACATCAGCCTGGGGCTCCCCTTTTGTCTGCCACTGCAGTGGAGGTGTGACTGCTCCTCGTGATGGTGAGGAGGTGGGGGACATTCTTTAAACAGGGGGTGGGAGGTATTAGCCCCAGTGTGTCCTCCTCTGCCTTCGTTTGAATCAAGGGTCATCCTCGTTGTGGATCCCCTCGATGTTGCCGTAAGGGTGATCGTTTGAGTGGTTCCCTGCACTGTCATGATCAGATGTCTGGTTACCTGGAATCCCCATCCAAAAATTACAATTACAAATTACAAAACTAAGCAAAAAGGCATAAAAAGCATAAACTTGAACTATATTGACAATGTAAACAAAGTTATTAGTTATTTAATTAAAATTTTGGGGAAATGTGGTTCCTTGCTGAGGAAAATATGAGATTCATAGAAGTCTTTAGTCTGGAAAATAAGACAGCTAGCTTAGCTTAGTTTAGCTTAGCTTAGCTTAGTTTAGCATAGCTTAGCATAGCAGCAGAAGTGTAAGCTATTGGAGAAAGTTTCTGGCACAAGTTCCAACTCTTTCTTCTTTAGTTTTTAATCGATTAAACAAATTAAATGTAAATTTAGGCGGCACTGGGCAGATCATTAAGTTAATTCTTGTTATTGCCAGTTTGTATGCTGAGCTAAGCTTTGCTCATCAGCCACTGACTCCACGTACATATTTCCAATACAGAATGGGGTCAGTTGACTCATCTGCTGAGGAAATTATGAGATTCATATTAGTCTTTAGTCTGGATAATAAGACAGCTAGCTTAGCTTAGCTTAGCTTAGCTTAGCTTAGCTTAGCAGCAGAAGTGGAAGCTATTGCAGAACGTTTCTGGCACTAGTTCCAACTCTTTCTTCTTTAGTTTTTAATCGATTAAACAAATTAAATGTGAATTTAGGGGGCACTGGACAGATCCTTAAGCTAATTCTCGTCATTGCCAGTTTTTACGCTGAGCTAAGCTTTGCTCATCAGCCACTGACTCCACGTACATATTTCCAGCACAGGATGGGGTCAGTTGACTCATCTACCTTGCAGTAAGAAAGCAAATAAATGCATATCCCCAAATATCAAATTACTCATTTAATATGGAGCTCAACACCAGTTTATAAAATAAGACTTAAATGTTATTAATCTTCTTAAATTATCATCAGAATCGCTTTCAGTTGCCTGAAAATGAAAGCATGAATAGATGATAGTTGTTCAAGTCCTCCAGTCACTATTCATTATAGCCTTCATATGCACGCCCATGAAAGAAAGAACTCCAAAGAAGTCAGACATTTCTAGAGGCTTCAGTTGCTCAACAGACACCAGATTTTTTGAAACGAAGTCTGGACCATTAACGCTGGGGACGGGTCCAGCCTGTCTCGGCTGGTCTGTTCTATCAAGGTCTACAACCATCAGATGAACCTCGAAACAAGCTCTCCCCGTCAGACAGAATGTTTGGTCCATGTGTCTAGACCTCCACCATATCTGACCCGCCAGCACAGAAGGACACACAAACACTCGACAGACGATCATAAGGAACAAATACAGGCAGGCTCCTTCCCACCACCATGTGACTTGGATATGCATGCTCACTGCTGTTCGTAATTTCTTATCATTGACACCCACCCCTCCACATCCTCATATACACTTGTCAAATATGACACCTCTACCCACAAGGAAGAGACCAGGTTCTCGGTCCTCATCTAGAAAGCCTGACTCAACTACCCCAAGTCATTTTTTTTTGTTATCTACACGGGTGGGCTTTCCGTGAAGTGACATCTGCCTTGGTCTTTAGTTCATAGACGGGAAGGCCCTTTGCTTCGTCCTTTGCATCTCCCCCTGCTCTCCTGTCAGAGAACGAGACCAGTCCATGGACCACTTCCATGCTATGTGGGAGTCCCTGCTGTTTCAGTGGCTGCCAGGCAGGCAGCCTCTTCCCTCTCTCTTCGGATCGCTTGGCTCCATCACGACGGGAGCCCATCTGATGTGGTCCCCCCATCTGACTAGCAGCTCTCTTCCCCAGGCCCAGACGGCTGGAGGGACAGAGCAGACGAGAGGGGCCGCAGATTGTTGTAGACCATTTACATGTAAATACAGAGACCAGGCCTGGGTCTGGGTTCAATATTGAAGGTGTCCGCTGCACTGAGGTCCCTCTGTGTGTGCATATATGAGCGTGTGTGCATACGCGCGGGCACGCGTATACGATTGTGTGTGAGCGTGCACGCGCGCGTTTGTGTGTTTCCATGTATGTGCATGGCATGATCCAGTACATCTAAATTATACAGCTGCCAAATTGCTGCAAATGTTTTAATACACAACCATTCTGTGGTCTCTAATTATATCTAATGGCTGCTGGATGCATTTCTCCGCAGCAAAAATTGGAGCCTTTGCAGTGAATAATTTGGCATTTTATCAATTAGTTTGTATAATAAAGCAACAGAGCAATAAAAAGAAACGACAATACTGACTTTAATATGGTCAGCGTTCGTATAAATTGGCTTTAAACAAGGCTCGTGTGGTGGTTTTTGTTTGCAAAAGGCTGAAGATACCGAGGCAACATTCCCGCTTCGCTGCGGGGTCAACCTTAAACCATTATTCATGTCTAAATAACCACCCTCCCACTAGCATATGCCTCTGGTTGGTAGACAGTAAGTCAGTTAGGGCTTTCCTCTGTGTCGCTCTAGAAGCTTTCATACCGGGAGAGAGAAGTGTTAAAACTCTACATTCCCACTTCTGACTCACTGATTTAACCACATTGAGGCAGGAGCAGCAGCAGAATACTCCTGTGGTGTAAATCTGTTTGTGTTCCCTGTCCAAAAAAAAAAAAAAAAAAAGGCAAGACAAGAAAAAAAAAAATACAGGGTCCTCTTGAAATGCAATTTCTGAGTCAGGGTTAGCAATGTGATAAAAGCCCAGCTTGTTTGGCAGTAATAGTGCTATGGGAAGAACCAGGGGTGAGCTGGGTAGGGTTGCTGCGTCTTGGTGGCCGTGGCTGGTTGGTCGACGAGCTCGAGCGTGGGACAGTCTTCCCCCTCCCCGCCCCAACTCTCCTCGGGCGAGGAGGGTATGGCTGTTAGAGACGGCGTGTTATCTTGGAGGCTTGATGCCGAGTCGATATAACTCCACCACCCTCCCTTACACCTCACGTTCCAGGGAACACATATATCCAGTCTACGCTGTCAAACTTTTAGCACCTGCTGGTTTGCTTTGGTCCCTTATGTCAATTCCTCTGGTGTTTCGGGAGGATGGGCTCGGAGAAGTGGGTCAACAAAGGTTGATGCTAAAATAGGGGACGGGGGTGAGACTCGGGCCAGTGGAGTGGCGTCCACTTCTGCCGTTGTGGGCTGCATGTTCTACCCATGACGACACGGCGGGTGAAAGTAAAAGAGTGGATGTGTCAAATTCAGTTCAGTGGTTTGTAGTCAAGTCACTCTGGGGGGTAATTACTTAATTACTCGCTGCTGGAAAAAGAAAAACTCCAAAGAAAGTAAGATTTAATAAACATGTTTGGACTTTTTTTTTTGTAGATTCTGAGATATAACGCTTTCTAGGCAGCTGCAGAACCTCTACAAATACATTGATATAATACTATGTGACAGAAGATTTTAAAAACTCACATATGGAGATACCTAAAACTCAACCTGCTTCCATAATTGTACCTGCGGCTTTTCCCACAGGCCCTGGGTGACACTTTCTATAATGCAGTAATCCAAAAATCATGTTATCATGCCTTGGGGAATCAAATACAGCAGAGCAGCTTCAATCCTATTTCCTTGAATGCAAGCAGTACACCTTATTTTTCTAAGATTTGTCTTAACACAGTGGATTATCATTGCCCCCTGAAAACCTGTGCACCGCCAAAGTATTGGGCTCACATATCCCCCAGATACATTTCTGCAATAATCCACCAATCCTTCCACGGGGCCAGACACGCAAAACCAGGGCGAACGCATACACGCGTGCATGCAGCAACATGCTGACACTGAGACTTATCTGTTGATATGACGCAAAGCAGCATCCGATGGTTTTATGCAATCTGCCGTATTTTAATGTATTTTGAAGAATTCCAAACGCGCCTCATCCGCAGAGAGAGAGAAAGAGAGAGAACTCCCGCGGGTCTCACTCACTGACTGGTTGCAGATGGAGAAAATTCCCATTTCGTGATAATTTGCTCTGCTGGAATGACATGTGAAATAGCCAACATGACATCAAGCATGAATGTGCTTTACATATTCAATCTAATGTTCTTTTGAGTACAGGCGCGGCGAGGAAAATCCGAAGCTCTTATTCTGTACAAATAAATGTTTCTCTCGGTCTTGAGGGGAAACCTCGTGCTGCTTAAATCACGATGGAAATGGTGGAGACAAGGAAATAAAGAAAGGGACAAAGTAATTGATGAAAGCAATATGCAACCGAGAGGAAATTCATGAAGCTGTCACCTTTGTATCTTTGAAGACAGCAGCATGTCTGTAACATAAGCTGTCCTCGTGGAAGGACTACTGCTTTGATTAAATGTTAGCCATCCCCGCACACTGGAAAATATACTGGGGGACATCTTTGATAAACTTGTGAAATAAATTCTTTCTAATAAAAATGTTCTTGAGGATGATGATTTGCGGAGGAGCGCAGCGCTGGCATGGTGCACATTGCACTCGGTTCTGTTCCCAGCACCCCTCCCTCCAGGGGTCTCAGTGGCGAGGATCTCTAATGAGACTTGCGTTATTAATCCTTGCAATGGGGTACATGAATTCACTCCCGAGCAAAGGCTTCAGCAGCCACCTCGGCCCATAAAACCTGGAATGTATTCCTTTCATGTGCTCTGTTGATGATCTATTCTGACAACAATATGGTAAGACTTCCCTTCCCCTGTCGCGCGGGCCCTGGCCCGGGGCCAAAGAGGGTCATCTCAGACACACTTGGACTTTTATAGGTGGTCAAGAAACATGCTGACAGGTCACAAGCGGGAGCTCCTTTATGAGTAGGACCTACACATCCACCTCATTTGGAATTAGTTTATTTATAGGCGGCCAATAAATCATGTTTATTTTGTTTTCTAGTTTTCAAATGGCAACCGAGTCTTCGGGGTCATTTGGGATGTTTTTAGGCCGCGGCCGTTAAAACTACAACCTTACAGTTGTTTTACCAGGACTCTCTCTCTCTCTCTCTCCCTCAGTGGGCTTGTAATCATAAAGCTGTAAAGCACAATGATCAGCTGTGAAAGAAAAAAAAAAGAATCCATACGAAAGGGAGTTTCACGCGTCTTTCTGGCAGACTGTAAAGGATCGAGAGCGTGCAGGTGCCACGGAAACAAAAATTTCACGAAAAACGCAGCTTAACGCCGAACGCCGTTAATCAGTGGCTTGCTGATCACGCAAGGGCCCTTTAAATGAGAAGAGCTATACGAAGGGATTGTACTAATGAGGCGTTGACAGCTCAGGTGTGAAATGCTCGAGTTTGGTTGGAACACAAATGCAAATCCCCCTTTGAACTATACATTTACTCGCTTAACTAGAATGAGCCTGTGGCAACGACGAGTCAAGAGGGAAGGAGGCAAACAGAAACATTGAGAAGTGTGTTTCATTTTGGAGGGAATCTAACTTTCTTGAAAAAAAAAAAATATTGCCTTTTATCTCCCAACAATAAAATCATTTGGGAATCATGGAAAAACAGGAGTCCGCAACCGTATCCCTTCTTTATTTTGCTAAAATGGAATTACACTAACCCTATTTCACAAAACTACCCCCTAAGCTTCGCTGGCATCATTTTTACATGTTTCTCAGAGGAATTATATTTGTTGCAAAGCGTAGGGAGAGAAAAAAAAACAAAAGGAGGTGATTGGTGAAAATCAGGATTTAGTTATGCTGTAGATAAGTGAGATTCTCTGCTGGGGAGCAGGTCACCGCAAATAATAGAAGCGGTTGAGAATAATTTGAGAATGAAATAATAATAATATATATATAAAAAGGCTTGGTGTCAGTTGTTTGGTGTTTAAGTGTCCTTGCAGCAGTCTGGGAAGGGGTCTCAGTTTTGATTGACAGACCGTGTGCTGTATGCATGTATGCTCTGGTCCCCTGATGGCCCGATAGCCGGCATCTCTGTCCCATTTATGACACCAGCCAATCTGCCTCCAGCCGAGATTCTCCCTCAGCTTTTCACAGATTTGTATCCCCATTTTCCCCAAATTCATCTCACCCCCTTTAACCCCCCCTCCCCTTCCCTCTCCCCCATCCCTCCCCTCCACCCTCCAGCTTTCTTTAAGACTCACACATGCACAAAGTGCCCACACACAAGCAGAGGCGCACACACACACACACACACACACACAGATGCAAAACGCAGAGTTGAGTTGAAGATGATGTAAAGTGAGAAACGAGTGGAAAAAAAAAAAAGTGAGAGTTAACGGCCTGCTGCGTGCTGATCCCTTACAGTGTTAAGTTACTTTAATATAAGCGGCGGCGGGGACGTTACCCGGTGTCCTGGTCGGTCACTAGAGAGCGCTGTCTGCTTGTCACCGCTGAGAAAGCCCTTTAACATTAGGCCTGGATGCAGGACAGCGATTGTTGCGCGACATTGTTTCTCTGATTGTTTCAGGTTTCGGGAGCTTTTGATCTCTCTCTCTCTCTCTCTTGCTCTCGCAGAGTGTGTCACAGACATCAGACACTTTAAATTCAGTCGGTGGGTTTTTGCTTTGCAGTGGTTTGATATTAACGCCACACAAATGATAACTATCGCTTTTTTTTTATTTTAATTTTTTTTATTTTATTTCGTCTTGTCTCCGTCGGTGTTCTGCAGGTGTGCGTGCAGACTTCTGCACAAAGCAGTGCGTAATTGCTCTCGAGCTGAGCATCCCCAGACATATCTGCAGCGTCTATTTATTTTAATTGTTCCATAGGTTGGATTTAACACATTTTAATCACTTGTATTTTATACTAAAATATCACACATGTCTGTATAAGTAGTAAAGAAAAAATAGTAAGATTTCAGAAAGCTCTTCCCATCAAATAGCGTATCAATATTAAATAGGATTTCAATATCCCATATATATATATATTTATATATTAACAGCTTTAATTTAAATTGTGTGTTTGTTTGTTTTTTGGGATTTTAAAGTAATCTCTCACAAATAAATCGTGTTTATGTTGCTTCCCAGTTCCTCAACACTGGAACATTCATTTTTAAATTGCATGAAAGAAAAAAATAAATCTCATAAAAGAAACAAAAGCATTTGTTATTTTTTATTATTTATTCCATTTCTGCTGCAAATGCACTGAAGTTAGGGAGATTTTCACGCGAGAAAAAGAGGCGAAAATCTGTCTCGCAATCTAAACCAAGTTTATTTTTAGTTTTTCAACTAGAAAAACGCGAGAAAAAAAAAATGAGGTAACTGTCTTTAAAATTTAACATGCATCTTTACGATCTGTGCGGTTTTTTTTTTTTTAATCAACGCGAGACTCAAGGGGCGATGGAGTCCAATTATAGGAAATAAGGTGCACGTGTGAGGTTTTTTTTTTTTTTTTTGCCTTTACGGTTCGCGCTGAGGAACTGGTCTGAGTGTGTGCTGTTGTGTGTGTTTTTTTTGTTTTGTTTTTGAGGATAGGACTTCTGGGGTGAGAGTATGCAAGCTGCAAGGCATATCTGAATGCGTATTTTGCTGCTGCTGCTGCTGTTGTTGCTCCTCGGTGGCTTGAAACCGAAGCGTAAAAAAAAAAAAAAAAAAGATTAGATGTGATTGTGCGTGCGCCATGAGAAATGCAGAACTTGTGAAACGCGACCACTTTTGGCAATTTCCTGTTTAATCTGCGCGGGAACGTGTAAAGAATTTCCTCGTGTTGTTTTAGACTATGTTTCATTTAATTTCTACAACAATTTGAAGTTTATTTTCTTTGTTGAAGACATTCATTTGTGGATCTAAACCGAGGGGAGATATTACTATTTTAGTGAAGTCCACGTCCTCGTGTGGTATAAAAATAAAATAATAACCTTTCTCCTCGTATTATTACCACCACATACTTTTTTAATTGAATTAGACTCTTGCGGTTATTGGCTGTGGAGAGGGCTGGTACCCCTGTGTTCTTCTTCAAAAGCTCCTCCCCCAAACGCTTACAATCTGCTGGGTGTGTGGAGCACTCGGTCTTATAAGAGCCGTGCAGCATCTCATGTCCAGCCCATAATCTGATCTGAAAATCTGTAGGTGAGGAGAAGGCTTTAACCTCCCCATCATTCGTAAAGGAGGGAGGCTGCAGAGTCCGAAGCAACCCGGGCGCCGGTGGCACCTCCTTGGCTGAGATTCACTCTCTGGACTCTTGACTTTCCTATTTATTGCACGATCTGAAAACAATGCAGTTAGAGAACATTCTTCCCAGCGCTAGCATCAATTTACCCAAGACCTTTTACAATCTGTCCTCGACGGACAGTGCCAACAACAGCCCGAGGCCGTCGTCGCAGCTCGAGTATCAAGAAGTTGACCGGACGGAATCAGAGTCGAGCAGCGCGCCCAAGAAATATCTGAGCGGGGTGGGAAACGGGATGCTGGGAGAAGGAGAGGGGGACACTTTCACTAAAGCCGGGCCCGATGGGAGGAAAGGCTCCCCGGTGCTGGGTGAGGACGAGTTGACGAGCGGTCGGCGGTACAACATAGACGAACTTGGCTCTGACAGATACTTCATCTCGTCGTCCCAGGCGAGTTCCGACATGGCAAACCCCTGCTCCCTCTTTCCATATGCAGGACAGACCGGGTCGGTGTACACCGGGTCAAGCAGCACCAGGTATCCAGCTTCACTACATTACGGATCCGTCCTGCCTCCCACAGGCTTCTCCTCGTCCTCCGTGTGCTCCGGTCGGAGTCAGTTTAGCAGCGGAGGGTACCAGTTCAGTCAGGGTCCGGGCTGTTTGTACCCATCCTATCCCGGGACGGGGACGGGTATCGGCTCCATGTCTCTGCCAGGGTCTGTCGCCGGAGCCAGGGCGCAGGTCTATCTGTGCAACCGACCTCTGTGGTTGAAATTCCACCGGCACCAGACCGAGATGATCATCACCAAACAGGGCAGGTAAGCGAACGATGCCCGAGGGATTAAAGGCCCAGTTTACACATACTGCATACTCAAAATGAAATTCATCTTTACATCTGCATGTGTTATCTATTTTTCAAGACAAGCCTACGAATGAATTGCAAATATTTACGCATGAGTTAAAAATTTACGCATGCGAACCACGTATTTCTTTGGGACTTGGGAACTTTAAATTACAAGTTTTCGTTTTGGATAAATTTAAAATGAACATTTTCACAACAGAATAATTATGACAGTGAGAACATTTTAATGTATTTCCAATTTAATGTTAATAAAGCATTCAGTCAAAGCCCACATTTAAATACATTAACTGGCACAGTTTCTTTACCTACTTTTACGCACAACTAATTCGTCCTTTCTGTTTTTCCCCTTTGCCCCCCCAGACGGATGTTCCCATTCCTCAGTTTCAACATCACTGGACTCAACCTCACGGCCCATTACAATGTCTTTGTAGAAGTTGTTTTGGCTGACCCGAATCACTGGCGCTTTCAGGGAGGAAAGTGGGTCACTTGTGGAAAAGCAGACAATAATATGCAAGGTGAGTTACAGAATTAACAAAATCCCTTTTAGCACCGGTAGATGCTTCTTTAATGCAAGAGAAAAAAAATGCTCTGGGCTAAAAGAGTCGGCTGTAAATCTATATATTATTATATATTTTTGTTGTTTCCAAAATAATTATTTTTTTTAAATTCTTCAATTATGAGCAAAATTATTATTTCGTATTTTGACAGGTTGCAGTTCTCATTATTTTAATGCAATAATTTAGTACCTTTTAATGTGAAGTGTCAGGTCATCTCGGGGAGCCAGCTAATGTGTGAAATTGCTGTTTAAATATGTCTTTGAAATGAGTGGTGCACTAAAGAGGTACAGCTTTCATTGGACATTTTAAATATTATAAGCAAAATAAAGAAACATTTGTTAGTTTTATTTTTATTATATTCCTAGGGGATAAAAAAAAAAAACCTTCTTCTTGAACCACTATCACATTTTTTTTTTAACAGTAAGAACCTCAAAATTATTATATTTAGTCTTTGATTAGTTCATTTAATTTTTTCAAAGATGACATGATTAGAAGAATAATCTGTCATGGATATTATTTTATTATCTGCACAGTTTTTGCTTTCATCTTTGCAGCTTGTCACAGCACTAATCTTACTTATTTTAATTTTAGGAAACAAAATGTACGTTCATCCTGAATCTCCAAACACTGGTGCTCACTGGATGAGGCAAGAAATCTCTTTCGGCAAATTGAAGCTGACCAACAATAAAGGAGCCAACAACAACAACACACAGGTTAGAAAAATTAACATTGACATGTGTGCAGAATGGCAACACTGGCTTCTTTAACCTGTTTAGTATTTTTAAGCAGTTGTCTGAATATAAAGGAACAATTGCTGTCATTTTAATATCATGAACAGTTTCCCATTTTAGCCGAATCAAACATGGCATGCATCTGACTGCGTGCTCTTTGACTTGTGCAGCTTTGTACTTATCGACCGTTTCCTGTTTTTCAGATGATAGTCTTGCAGTCGCTTCATAAATACCAGCCGCGGTTGCACATTGTGGAGGTGACAGAAGATGGCGTGGAGGACATGAGCAACGAGTCCAGAACTCAGACCTTCACCTTCCCAGAGAACCAGTTTATTGCAGTCACAGCTTATCAGAACACAGACGTAAGAAATGGAGTGGTCCTTTTTGTGTTGCATTTAGAACATTTGCATTTTAGATGCAGATTAAAATGTATATTTTAATTGTATTTATAAAAAAAATCTTAATGTTCTTCAGAGTAGATGCTTGTATTTAGATGCACATTCATTTGACATTTTTTTTTATTATTATTATTTATTTCAGATCACACAGCTGAAGATTGATCACAACCCATTTGCAAAAGGCTTCCGGGATAACTATGACTCGTAAGTGTCATGCACTTTAAGCAGTGTGATTGTTCTGGGGTTTTTTTTTTGTTTTTGTTTCCTGTGGCTAACGTTTTGTTGCATGCATGTTCTACACTCTGAGTCTAACTTAACATTTTTCTTGTTTTTTGTTGACCAGGATGTACACAGCTCCAGAGAGTGACAGGCTCACTCCGTCCCCTACAGACTCCCCGCGCTCTACTCAAATTGTGCCCGGGGCCCGATACGCCATGCAGCCTTTCTTTCAGGACCAGTTTGTCAACAACCTGCCTCAGAACCGATTCTACACAGGCGAACGGGCTGTTCCCCAAACCAACAGCCTTCTCTCCCCTCAGAGCGAGGACGCCAGCGCAGCTGCCTCCGCCCAACGCTGGTTCGTTCCACCAGTCCAGCAGCCAGGCTCCAACAAGCTGGATCTGTCATACGAGAACGACTATTCCACCAGTAGCCTGCTGTCGTACGGCATTAAACCCCTGTCCCTGCAGACATCCCACGCCCTCAGCTACTACCCAGACTCGGCCTTCGCTTCCATGGCTGCGGGCTGGGGCACTAGAAGCTCTTACCAGCGCAAAATGACCACGGGCCTGCCCTGGTCTCCTCGTCCAAGCCCGCCAGCGTTCCCCGAGGACCAGCTGGGGGCCACTAAAGAAAAGCTGCCCGAGGAGAACGCGCCGCCGGCCTCAACTTGGATCGAGACGTCCCACTCACTGAAATCGGTGGACTCTTCCGATTCTGGTGTGTACTCCATGGTGTGCAAGAGACGCAGGATGTCCCCTGGAGCCTCAAGCACAGAGAACTCCCCAACCATCAAGTGTGAGGACTTGACAACGGAGGAGTACAACAAGGACAACCCAAAAGGCATGGGTTATTATGCATTCTACACAAGCCCCTAAGACTATTTATTTAAGCTAAATATAAATTCTTTTCTTTTATTATTGAGTGCTCTCCATTCCTTGTTAATGTCTTTTTTCTCTTTTCTCTAAAGGTGCCAAAGCTTAGTGTTCCCCCAAGCAAGCTGCACAAGGTTATTTTCCCAGGCCAGCCCCTCTCACATACCTGAGCAGAAACATGCATAGTGATCGTTGTTTTTGAGAAAAAAAAAAAAAAAAGAAAGCATGTCCCATTTAATTCCTTTTTATTTTTAAATCTTTTTTTTTTTTTTTTTTAACAAATGGGATTTTCTCCCTCCCATCCCCCTTCCTGCGTATTTAAGTCCTTTTTGTTGTACAGTATTCGTGCACTTTAGAATGTGATGTATCTTGTACAAATTGTCTTCATGGAGGTGTTATTAAATGGATAATAAAACAGCTTTTCATAAAGCATTGTCCAACTGTCTTTCTGAGAATGTTTCATTTATGTATTTGTGTCACGTTAAGCCGGGCCAGTGGCAGCTCTTTGATGTTGTTCGGCTGTAACTGAAACTGTAGAAAGGAATTTTACATATCTAATTTTGGCAGATGCAGGAAATTAAATAATCGTTGCGTTATAGTTATATCCTCAAGTCAACTGTTCTTAAGCAGTGAATAAAAATAAAAACTCTATTTTACGCGTTGTGTTGGAGGCGGTGTCAGTTCTGGCCTTTAAAATAAAAGGCCGTGAAAGCAAATATCAAAATGTATAAATTCCACCTTGCATCTAAATAAGATGCCTTTGTATAATTTGCATTTTACTAGATTCAGTATTATTTACAATATTTTTATGCAACGCGAAACTAACTCCAAATGGGTTGCAAAGTAATTTCTAGCAGGAATACATATTAGCATTCATTAAAATGCTTTAAAGCTACCATCCCTCCAATAATTTATTCATATTCATGGTTTGCCTTCATTTACAAAGTGTCATAATACAAATTAGGATAGTAAAGGACATGGGGAGGCATGTAGAGTTTAAGTTGCTTTAAGAGTGCACCAAGAAAGCGTTTTCATGTCCTTCTTTAAATAGAAAGCAGAAATTCTCAGAACCCACTGCGGTTTGTGCATACAGAAGCTGAGCAATCCCTCATACAAAAGTGTTACAAGGTAGCACCGTGGCTCTCAATCCAAGTGAGCAAAGTGTGATTTAAATATGAGATTTACAAGTCGTACATGACATTATTCACAACACAGACCCAATTAGGTGAAAAGCACACAAAAGCAGATAGTCCTACTATTCCTTCTGTTGTTGCCATGGTGTTTTCACACCTTTTATCATTTAACCGAGTAATGCAACTGCAGGCGAGGCTTAAATGCTTAGAAAATATGAAAACGGGCGAAATGGAAAGTGGTCCGTCAACCATCCATGTAAGGGCAATGTTCAGCTCAACACCTCTATTTATACTGTACATCTATGGCCTCTCCAAAAGCGGATTAGAGAAGATAAAATCCATGAAAAGAAAAGTCATAATATTCACACAGCGACTGCTTGGCTCGTGTTCTCGGCACCTGTTTTTCTCCGGCAAAAATACTTCATATCCTCCCCCATAAGGACCCCAATTTGAATTGATTTACATACTCGAATTCTAATTAATTCTGTTGTCAGACTCCTTGACAAAGTGAGGAGTCTGACTAACTCCAATTAACACCTCCTAACAAGGTAGAGTGCTTGATTGCCCCGGCCTCTCAGGAAAGCTGTAAGAAAAAGGCTCTTGGGGGGTTCGGGCCTGGAGAATAAAAATGTTTGCACTTGTGCATGTCAGCAAATTGTATTTCCGAGCATCTGACGATGTTTTTCTTCTCCTTTTCATGTTGTCTTGACCTTTGAATGCAAGCTGTTGTGAGGTGTAGAATAGCAGTAATGATTATAACTGGGCAACCACAACAACTATGCTCAGTAGAAAGGGCGGTTGCAGGAACGTGTGAGTAACTGATACACTGGCAACCGAAGAGAAAGACAATGCATCTGTAACTTATTCCTAAAACCTTTCCCCGCAGTCAGACTTTCCAAAGCAGCTTCTTGAGTTCGACAAAGTTTGGCGCTTTGCAGTGCTCATTTAACATATTCCTTGGGAAGATTGCAGTTGAACTGACAGTAATGATATAATGACTGGAACAAACCTGTGCACATGCCGTCTACGTTACAGTGCAAATGATTTAGTCATAAATTTAAAGTGAAGGTGATTTCAGCTGTTCCTCTGGATGCGCAAGAAAGTTCTCTATGACTCTGGCTGTATGTTTGCGGTTGTTGTCTTGGTGCAGAATGACTGTACTGTGGGATGCATGCTTCACAGTACTGTACATGCTTCAATGGTGCGGCAAAAACCACTAACAGTACAAATATACGGACTGGTACAAATTCAATGTAATGCACAGTGGTGCACAGTAGCCCTAATCCTAAACCAAGGGTGTCAAACATGTGGCCCATGGGCCAAATCCGGCCCGCCAGAGGGTCCAATCTGGCCCGTGGCATGAATTTGTGCAAAGTGCAAAGATTACCTAGAAGACATTACCTGCAATATTTCAGTAAAATTAGCACCCGGACCCGGAACTAAACAGCAGATGGCAGCACTGCACCGAAATTGCGCTTATATTTCTTAAGAAATTTCCAGTTGTTCTTAAAAAGTTTTGTAAAAGGACAGGTCATTAAATGTAAACATTTTCATAACGTACTTCTTTGCACTAAAACAAAGGGAAAACTCTGGAGTTGTCATCATTTATCGGTTATTATGCTCTCATGTTAGCGGCCTGGCTCGCGTCAGATCAAATTGGTCTGGATGTGGCCTATGAATTAAAATGAGTTTGACACCTCTGCCCTAAACCGATTACCACTGACCGCTTGCTTCTGGTTCTTGCAAGAAGAAGGTTCGAGGACAGGAGTGATGGCGCTTTTGCAACGGCAGCCCCCAAACTCCCTCTATGTGTAATTTAGGACCAGACACTGCCGGCTCTCAAATCCCACCTTAAAACTAATTTTTTGCCGTTAATTCGGTTTAAAAACTGAATGTGTTTTAATTTAGTATTTGGAATTTAAATTTGCAACTCTGTCTGAACAGTGCTTTGTTCAGCTTTGTTTCTTTTAAATGTGCTTAACAAATACACTTGACATCACCTGTCTTCCCGCTGGAGCTCTGTAAAATACTCTTTCTTTTATATATTTTTTTACAATTTCACAACTTAATAACAGGCGATTCTTGGCAGCGCCCGACAACTCCAAAAACCTAGCAACAAGTCGATAGATTGTGTCCTCCTCAACCATTCATGCAAGAAGTACAGCAATCAATAGACACCTCTGCAGCATGCTTCTGGAAATTCAGCCCATGTTAACTTAAAGGAGATACGCGCATTGGGATAAGACCTGAAGAATTGACTTCTGCGCCCCGCTGTTGTTAACATTGCTAACAATAACCTCAATAATTGACTGGACTTTGGCTGTTGTGTCAGTAAAACAAGGGCCCGGCAGGCTGCGGAACACGTTCGTAAAAGTTCTCTCTTTCTTGCTTTCATGTGTATGAGTGAACCGTCGCATGTCTTTGCCCTTCCCTCAGGCCGTCTTTTGGTGACCACGTTGTGAGTTCATGTAAGGAAGGCTGAGGAGGCTACGGAGATATTGTACCCAAGGAGGGCTGACATCTAAACACAGATGAAGGCCTGGGGCTGTTTCCTCACCTTCAGTCACACACTATTACTGCTCTCACTGACTAAATGCAGCCAGGGGCAAGCGTGTGTCTGGGTCAAGATATTTTAGACGCCCCCTTTTAGGAAGCAACAGTCAGCCACGACTCAGATAGAAGCAATTATGTTTCCTCTTCACACCATATTTCCTCTTTTGATGTGTTGATAAATGTCACCACTGTTAAATGATTATCAAGCCAGTTAGAATTACTGTAGAGTTGTTCCTCAGGGACTGTTTGAGTCTCATACGGCCACTCTGTGCCTTTGTGATGCATTCACCCGTGATCTGGTTAATCACTTTTATTTTACCAAAAGGTTTTGGCTTCTTGAGGTTAATGTCATTACTCAGGTCCATTTTTTTTCCCCTCTCTGACGACAAACATTTAGCACAACACAGTATAGAAACTCTTTGGAAGCAGTTCCTGTCAAGCAGTATTTGGTTTTATTTCTAATGAGCATATGGTCTCCTTATTATTAAGTGGAGGTCATAGGCATCAACAGCCTAATGATGCTGACAAAGCCTCTATATTTAGCTCGCCCCAGGTGTTTATGTACACAACACAATGCTTTATTTGGTTCACCGCCTCCTTTGGAAGTGGCCCGTCAGCAGTGGATGGGGCGGGTGGGTCGAGTACTGTACGGGTGTAATGCTCACAGGTCTGTTGGAGTGAAACCCTGGTGTGAGATGAGTCTCAAGTTAGCGGGGCCACAACTGTTTGGAGAAGGGTGCTGAGTGTTGGCAGAGAGCACGGAGGTGAAAGAAACTGGAGGCGCAGAGGGCCTCGTGTCGGTGCCCTCAGACGGCGCGAGCAGCACGCAGGCAGGGCCTTCACTCACTGGTGCATGGATAATGCTGGAGAGAGTATCCTGCGGCTAAGCTGCACTTAACAGCACATTGATTTCAAACCCCCGTGTTCCCTCTGGAGGGCAGTGGAACGCACCTCAACAGGCCGGACCCCCACCCCTTCTTTTCCCTCTTCCCACCTTCTCCTTATGATCACCACCACCATTTACCATCTCCTACCCCTCCCGCCATCTACCCATTCCCGTGTCGATTTGGGTACACCATGCTGGTCACTGGCCTCTACTCCCCCCTCCTCCTCCTCCTCCCCCAAGAGTCCCAGAAGAGTTGAACAGGATTCAGGGGCACTGAGGCTCCCGCAAGACCCTAGTCTTGAGAGCAGTGTTTGGGGTAGGGCATGCAGAGGCAGTCAGGCGGAAAAGATCTGTGGTCAAAATCAATGCATTGGCACTTTGATGGAGCGCTCCAACAGATTTGGGAATTTCACATTCTCTTCCTTCTCTCCTGGCACCCTCAGAAGGCCTCACCACTGGAGAAAAACAACATCCACTAACCCTTCTGGGAAAGAGGGACTCTTAATTCCTGCAGCTTCCAGGACAAAACATAGCACAGTCAATTATCATTTTGTGTCTTGCGACTAACATGTTCCACTCTCTGATCCGTCATTTCTTGCATGCTTCAACTAAATGAAAAATAACCTCAGTAAAGATCAAATGTAATGCATTTGTGTCTTTAATATTACAGATCTCCAATTTCTCTCCCACAATGAGTTTAGTATGGCTTCTTGTTTTTTCTTTTCTACAGCTCAGAGAGAGAAAACTTTCTTTCTCATCATCACCACACCTTGCACTCTGCATCTCTTTACATGAGTCCCAGCACAGGTGGATGCCAGTGTGGTGCTTCTTCCACTTGTCTAACTTCTGACTCATCTCCCAGCTGCATTATAGCATTGCATGTTTCAGGAGCAGTACACAGCACACTTCTTTGTGCGCTAATGGGCTCTCAGCATCTTTAAGACTCAGGGTACAATTAAGAGGTGATAGTTTGATCTCCCACCTCGCAGTTCTATTTCTGAGCTGCCGCGTGATTATGCCGGAGGTTGATGGGCGGGTGAGGAACGGGCTCTATTTAAAGGAAGACACCCATGAACTCTTCTGAAAGAGCCGACTACTTCTGCAGTTTGCACCTGTCTGATTTCTGTTCCGACTGCATTGTATTCCATCGCAGTTAAAGGCTTGTGACATGATCACCAAGTGGTTATGTAATAATGCACATGACTGAGGGTGTTCATTGTGATTGCGGCATAAATTAGCTTCAGTTTAAATGGATGTGGAACAAAGACTATTTGAAATTGTCTTCCAGGGCTGGATCATAAAAAAAGGCAGCTGTAAAGGCCAATATTGGTCTATCATTCAACTCTACACACTGCATTTTACATAACATTTACCTCTAGACTATGGTGATTTCTCTTTAAAAATGTTTTATTTCCAAAATGATTTAAAGGTGAAGAATACAACTTAAGATAACCACTAGTATAACCTCTAAAGGATGAATTAATGATCGTTATATGTGGCAGCCAACTCCTGTCTGATATTATGGGAGAGAATTGTTTGATACAGCACTGCCATCTCCTGGTGAAAGTGAGTTATTACACATGAACGCTATCACTGTAAGAAAACAGTAAAGACTATTCTATTCTATTTTTACTGATCATAAAAAGGTTGATTGACTATATTTAATTTCAAAGCAAATGTTTAGCTTTTAGGGGACGTCTTAAATATTTTGTACTGAGATTTATGTATTTAGAAGAATCAACATATGAGGATATGTTAGCATAGCATAACATATTGAAATAAACTAGCACAGTACATCTATACTGGCTGTTGCTCTATCACTTCACTTGTCAGTAGATCAGCTGTGATTTAGATGCATGCACCTTAACTGGATCTTGCTGGGGTTTACCCTGTGTGCTACCTGCTGGTGGGAATCTGCCACACTGACTACATGTCCTCCTTGCAGTCATAGTGACCCCTGATCATGCATTAAACTGTTATATTCTAATGATTTTGATGTGATTAATAAAATGACGTGCTATTTCTGTTGTTATAATGAATTAAAAAAAAGAAAATCTGTGAAGTTCATAAGGAAGAAACAGGGACCTCTGCAGGTGATTTGGGTTTCTGCTGACTTTCCACATTCAGACTCTTAGGGCTCCTGAGGACACAACACAGGGGTTTTATGATCACACGACTTTGACCACACAGATTTCAATCTGTCTATGGCCTTGAACTTCATCTGAGCTAATAGCAAGCAACGGCTGTCTGTATTTTAAGCCACTGATGCTTTAGCCTCTTTCTCTGTTGCAGTTGAAGCTTAATTATCTTCTTTATGAATACATTACTTTGGTTTGTCAGAAATGATAATGCAAGCTTTATTTTATTAATCTGTAATCTGTGTTAATGCTTAAAACCTAAATGTGTGGGGTTTGTTTTTGTTACGGTCAGACAAACTGTATTTACCAGCAGAAATTTTCAGGGTAAACGTAGTTTTCATGTAGGAACAGCAGGAACAATTTTGCATTGCTTCTATTTGTGGATGCACTGACCTTACTGGTTTGAAACTGCAAAGACCTCAGTGGAGTCTGATCAGTCATTGTGCGTGCTACTGAAAAGTTCACAGTTCCCCTAAATAGTAGGGGATTTTTATGATTTATAAGGGCATCTGTCGAGATTAGCCTCCAGAAGAACTAAAAATACTAAAAGCTGGTTAATATCACATATTTGTGATGCTATATCATTTAGTTTTCTTTCATCTTTATTCAAACCATTTCAGCTACGCCAGGTTATCTGCATGTAAAACTTGCTGATATGGCAATTTGTTGCCGTATTTATTTGTGTGCACTGTCCTTCAACAATATGCTGCTGCAACACTGTAAATGCCCCCACTGTGAGATAAACAAAAGGATTTTCCTGTTTTACCTTGTTTAAAAAAGCATTTTCATGTTGTCATGTCAATTTATATAAATAAATAAATAAATAAATAAATAAATAAAACAATTTAATAATTATTTAGGGGCTCATCAGTCTTATTTATATAATATAGTGATAAATAATGATAATGATATTTGACATTTTCCATCATTCCTAAAATCTTACTAATGTGGTGCAAAACATCAAACAAAACACAACACAAAAAGCCCGCTTGGGTCTTTATAGGAACAAGGAACTAGACTCCACCCTTATCGTTACGTAATTGAAGCTGATTGGCTGAGACCGCCCGGCATTGACGGCCAATTGGCAGTCAGCCATGTCAATCATTTTAGAGGCGTGTCCTTACCGCGTTGTTAGGAAAAGCACAGCCAGTCCTCACTGTTAACATAAGTGTCATCCGGCCCGATCTTATCATCAACCGGCAAAAGAAAAAGCGCTAACGATGAGGAGAACACCACCGGCAGGTGAAATGGACGAACCCTCAGAGCAAATGAGACCCCTTTTGAGGACAGTAAGTACGCGTACCGACAGCCAACCGTTATAAACGCGTGTCTCTTTGTCCGGGTTTTTCCCCCTGTTTGCCAAGCAACCGTACAAGTACAAGGGATGCTTGGGAGTCAGATTCTGAGACACGACCCCGGCGACTGCTATTGTTAGCTGGCTTTCTACTTCTGACACGTGGCTTTGGGTATAAGTTGTTTTCAAGACCCTCGGTAAAGTCAGCGAAAGCGTTTATTCGAATATGCCTTTCAGAGAAACGTGTTTCCTCGCGCAGTTTTCAGTTGCCTAGCTTGTCTTTATTTGTTTCCATATAGCCGTTGCTAATAAATTAGCCGGGCACGAGTCAAGCCTGTCACGTTATTAACCGTTAAGAGTTTAAAACGTTAGGATGCCCCCGTTAGTTAGTTAGTTAGTTTGGGAGGTTTGAGCATTAGTGTGTGGACTTTAATAGACTTACAAGTGCTCATAAGCAGATGTGACAGAAGTTTATAAATCGTATAGTTGATTAACGGCGACTTTACCCGGATTTGTAGCCGGCTTCAGCGTTTTTCCATCAGGTCCAACAGGTTCACCCGTCCGTTACTTGATAATATGCGTCCCTGCCAGACGGGTGATAAGATCTGCTGGTGTATTTAGAGAAATAAAAGCCTCATTTGCATATCAAATCCCCCCAAAATAGAGCCACATTCTCTCTGCTGCACTGCAACACTGCCATGTCAGGAAGTGCTGCTAATTTTACTGTGAAAGCTTGTGCTCCAGGAGAGGAAAAATAAACGTGTAGCTGAAAGGCTTCATTTGTGTTTGTGTGTGTGTGTGTGTGTGTTTTTGTTAGTGTGGGTACAGTATTAGTCACGTGACTTACAGGACCAGCTCTCCTCTATGTGACGCTTGAACCAAGTTGTGGGTGAGAGTCCCCACATCCTGTCAGTTGGGTGTAGGTTTACTGTCACAGATAGGAGGATGAGCATCAAACACACAGCAGGGCCAAACAAGCCAAAAAAAGAAACTGGCTGCAGAGCTAAGTTTAAAATGCACACTGACTTTTTTTTGGACATCAGTGGTGGTGTAGAGTTGTCCACTACTAGGTTTGTAAGTGTGCCAAAGTACATATATGTGTGTGTGTGTGTGCATGTGAGGAAACTCAACCCCTAGAAGCCGGCTGAGAGGGGAATGCCAGTTCGCCGGGTGCTTGCTCCCCGGACGTTGATGTCGTCAGTGTATTCAGAGTTAGTCACTTAGTAATTCTGCTGCTTGATGCCTAATAAAGTGTCTGGGTTTATGTTTGCGCATTTAAAATGAAAATCCCAAAGAACGAGCCAGTCAGTTGAGTCAGACATTTGGCTTGTTTGTGCGTGTTTAAGAAACGTGAGTCTGGTTTCAACATGCTACTCTTGTTATTTCCAGGCTTGCTTGCTTGCTAGTTGGCCGGTGCCATTGTTAGGTTTCAATGATGTTTGTCTCAGAGGGAAATGTTGCCTTCAGCTCAATACATATCGAGGATCAACGGTCAGCCACAGTTCGCCATTATTTAGTTCAGAGTTGTACAAAGAGCCACACTCATGGTACGTACAGCAAAGACACTGAGTGGCCATTGTGTTCTCCGGACTTTGTGATGTTCATGGTAGTCTCGGGCGATGTTTGTGGCTTTTCATGTCTCAGCAACCGCAGTGCAAGCCAAGAGTTTATGATGGACTTTATTGCATACACCCACTTGCCAGTTGATTAGGTGTATTAGTGGAATCAATTGCTTTGTAATAAAACACTCCTGCAGCCTCATCTTGATTAAGGTTATCGTACTCGGCATTTGTTAAAAATTAATGAGAGTTATTGATTTGACGGTGTTATCATGACTTCTTAAGGTGTTTCAACATAAACTGAACATTGTGAACTTCGTCGGGCTGTAAACGTTCATGACTGTTAGATTACAATGCATTGTTCTCATTAGTGTACCCTAATAAACTGACACGTGAGTGTTTATTATCATGGGTCAATCCTTTACCAGAATGCCATGATGAGAGATGGTTTTAGTCCAGCTATGTAGTGTGCTCTATGACCCTGACTTTTATCAGCTCAGAAATAATAACTACATTTTATAATGTCTCTCTGATGGACTTTGTTCAGTAAGCTATGAAGAATACATTTAGGCTTATAAGCATACTCAGATGTGACATGTGTCTATGCTTTAACGGCAATATTCAATCACGTTTCTCTTAAGCTTCTGTGTGTCACAACAATGTAGTTGAATAGATAAAACCCAGCCAAATATAACATATTATCTAAAAGCTCATCCAAGAAAAGGAAACAATATCGACTCATAAAGGTGGTAATTGTGGCCTGAGTCTTCAGAGATTGCATAAGTTTTTGAGGAGGGCACTGAAGTAGACTGTGATGGGTAATGGATCTAAAAAAAATAGAGCATTTAACCTTTGTTCGCTTTGCTTTCTCTCTTGTGTGTAAAAAAAAACGGGAGGTGCAAATGCAGCTCTGCGTCACAGAAATTCTTTCTAGTCTGCCTTATCAGAAGCAGCAATTATAGCGTGGCTATAATAGATTAGATTCGATTGAACTTTATTGTCATTACACACGGTCAAGTACAAGGAAGTGAAATGCAGTTAGCATCAAACCAGAAGTGCTTTAAGTCGCAGAGTATGTCCCTGTGAACAGATATACATATGGAAAACTGAGATTAAAACAATGTACACAATATGCAGGATATGTACAGATATCGCAGTATATGACTTAAGTTAATAGAAACTAGGGCAGTTGCAGCAGGATATGAACAAACTATGATCTATAGCAACTATATTACAGCAGGATATATGCAAATAATGGTTAACGGCTATACGAGTGGCAGTAAAGTGTCAGTAGTGCAAGGCTAGTAGGAGAATTGAAGTTCTGGACCGGTTCAGCTGTGTACTCGGGGCTAGGGCGGGGTAGAGTTCAGTTAGTGAATGAATGTTTAGAGTTGGAGCAATTATTGGTGGACAGCAAAGGAGAATAATGTTTCTGATAAACGATAGTATTGTTTTCGAGAAACGTGTCAGCTGTTCCTTTGTTTCGGTTTCTGAGGATTTCCTTTTTGATTCTTTTTTTTGAACTTTGAAGGCTTCACCCTGGACTCTAAAAACATGTGACATTTTTTGGCTTTTTACACAACTAGTAATTAATTGATGAATACACATAATCATGATCAGTCTAATATCAGAAGTTATTGTTTACTAAAAGCCAGTTTTTGTTGCATGACACTCGTGTCTATCTCCGGTAATTAAAATTTGGCCGATGATTCAACTCAGTGTAGGTTTGGCCATTAGATGTCACCCTTTCTGTTTAATTTTTTTACCCACTTCATACGTCCTATTATGATACGTGTCTTAATTTTAGATCTGGTTTCATCTTTGCCTTTATGGTTCTGTGGTTAGTCTACTTGAAACTTACTGGCACCCTTATCGAAGCTGTGTCCACTGTGTGTCTCTGACCTGGACAGGGATTCACTGTGTTTCCCTGAATTAGAAAATAGACTCTTTAATTACTGCTCAGGTTTCAGAAAAATATGTTCTTTTGCCCTACTCACACAGGAGCTCTTTTTTGTGGACAGAAAACAAATGAGCCCTAGTTCTTTGTAAAAATTACAGGTTGTTGAAAGACATGTCCAGCTTTGAAGCTATGATAGGGATTGTGAATGTCAAAGTCAAAGGCATGGAGGCATTTGGAATCTTAATGAATACTCGGCAATCTGTCCTTTTTTTCAATTCACTGCACCCTGCGAGGAATGGCGAGCCCACACGTGTGCTTGTTTCTATTTATCTGTGTTGGGGGGTGGTTCTTCTTTGTGACCTGAATACCTCAGCGGGTGAGCATTTGTACGTCCTCCAAATGTGTCTGTGTGCGTCCTCCGTGCGGCGGCGGGTCTGCGTGTGTGTGTTTAAGCTCTTGGCTGGACGAATAAAATATTCATGGTGGCATAGTGGGATTGGCTGCTGTGCAAAGAGCGGGCTGACAGGGTAGAGCAGAGCGCTGTGTTCTGAAGCAGCTCTCTCCCTCTCTCTCTCTCTCTCTTCCTCCGTCTGTATAAAGGGATGAGCTGAGGAAGAGGGAACAGACGAGTGCGACACTGTCCCTGTTGGCGCGTAGCTCACACACACACATTCTACAACACAGACAACCATCACAGAGAAGGAACTGGTTAACGCACCCTCCTGCCTTTGCTTTACGGATGGTTTAATCTAAATGGATGAACAGAGCGAAGGGGAACATGTGCTTTCGGTACGTCCGTGTGTGTTTTTGGGTGCCTATAACTGTCATGGTCTGAACAGACTCTAATGGCTCTGTGTGTGCATCATCAATGCCGTGTGTGTTTGTGTTTCTATTGGTTTGTCTGCTTGTATTCTTCAGCAGTAGAGTGGAGTGCGCTGATGAATGGGGCAGGTGGTCTGTGCATTTGACCAGAATGATAAAGACAGAGTTGTCAGGATGGGGAGGGGATAAGGTGAAACTGGGGCCGAAAGAGCTGTTGCCTTATCAGACGTCCCCTCTTGAAGCAGAAATGTTTTCTTTCCTATTTTTTTTTGATGGCCGCAAGCGGCACGAACAAGAGGAACAGACACAGTTATGGCTGCTTGAAGGAGCGGGACAAGGAGAATAGGAAGGAAAAGGGGAGAGAGGAAAGGAGCCTCGGAGAAAGGGGGGGGGGGGATATTGGTCCGCCAAGATAGCAGAATGGAAAAACGAGGAGCATGCTGTCAGTAGAAATGATGTTCATCATCTGAAGAGCTATTAATTGTAATCCCTGCTTCCATTCAGTCAAGCTAGTGGGGGACTGCTAAAATCAGGAGCAGGAGGGAAACATTTGAAACTGAGAGTGGATATGTTTACTATTTTTGTGTATATGGGTGTGCGTTTGAAAGGGCTGACAGTTTGGGAGCAGTGATTACATCCACAACTGTTATCAGTTTGTTTGTGTAGTGTTTCTATCAGGTAAAGTTTCTTTCCAGCTCCTTAAAATCGATTAAAATACAGGTATCAAGAAATATCAGGTACAGGACACAAGTTGTGCACTCTTCAGATATTGCAAGGCTCTTGGGTGGTAAATAATTCAATGGCTAGTCAGCAATATATAGCTGCCTGCTCAAATTATGTAATTATTACCTCTGTGTACGTCAGGAACCCAAGACCTGCTGACACTAATGGATGTCAAGGTATATTAGACTTCAAGTGAATATTGTCAGTATGTTTAATGCAAGAAAGATGGACTGGTGGAAAGATGTTCTGGCAAGGGTCATACCATTATTGGTATCAAAGTATCTCTGAAATGACGAGGTCTGTGAGGTGCAAACTGGTGAGAACCTACCAACAGGGCTTCAAACCATGAGCCAACAACTGAGAGTTGCAGGATGTGCTGGGAAGAGTCTGATACGTGGCAGTTGCAACACGCAGGACTTCATGCTAAGGTCTTGGTGCCAGATGACACAAGGGTCTTGCACAATCCATACCTCGGTAGGTCAAGGCTGTTCTGTGGCACAAAAAGAAGTGACAACAGGTAATTATTCAAAATTAAAAGAAAAAAAAATAAAGAAAAAAATGTATAGGAACATATCGTTAGCCTCATAGCATAATTGACCTTTGGCTAGAATGTGTCTAGAATGTAGATTGACCAATCACAGCCAAGAGAGCTCCCACAGGGGTCCGACACTTTTTCCACAGCGCTCCATTGACTTTAACGCAGGCGTCTCATATTTTCGGTCTCGGCAGGCTATACTGTCGGTATATATCCAGGGTATGGATAAGCCCAATGATGTACGCGCAAAACCCTGTGGAGCTAACCAAAACATCACCGTTACAGCTTAAGTTGCATAGTTGTTGATACGCTAGCACACGCTGAAGAAATACAACGTTATACGTGCGTAACGTTAGTCCGTTTGCTTCGTAATAACGATTATAGAAGTGAGTAGAGACGTACCCAGCTTTGCATGAACAGTGTTGCTCCTTGATATTGATCCCAGAGCCTTATAGATAACCAGAAAACCACAGCCCAGAAGAGAATGTCGGACGTAGCAACAGTAACTAGGGGGGCGGGGCTTAGCCAAAGGTCAATTGCCTGAGTCATATCTTAACGTTTTTGGAAAACAAGAAAAAACACAATTTTTATCAAGCACATTGGTATTTTTTATTGATAATGTAACAGTGGCCAAAAAATTACTTAGGCTAACGATATTAAGGGATATTTTTTTGAAGAAATTCAACACAAAAATGTACACTACAGTAGTATATAAGGCACAGGCTTGACTAGAAGATTAAAAAAGGGATAGTGATGACTTCCACTTGATAAAGACATCCTTTCTCAAACACGCTGGAGTGTATAAATTCTCATTAGACTTTTTAAATTAGGCATGGGATTTGAGCATCTTATGCAATCAGAATCAACTACCAAAATTTCATGACTTATAGTAATCCTAGTAAAACAAAATTAATGGACAGGCAATATCTGTTTAGACGATGGATGGTACAACCTAAAAATTAGATCAAAGAGAACTTGATTCCCAAATAGGTTTTTTTGTGCCAAGATGTTGACTATACATAGTAAAATGAAATACAGTTTACACAGCAGCAGCAGATATCAGATTGTATAACAGCTTTGTGATTTTGGAACACCTTAGTTTCTGTTTTTCCCCAAGCGTTCTACCTATTGGGTCTCTCATTAGACAATCGGAGTCGGACTGTTTTGATTATTTTCAGCATGCTTGGCCACAGGAGCTGGCATAACTGGGGATCAACATAAACATTGCATGTAATCAATTCACAGTCATTTTTAATCAACTAAAACAACATTTTAACGGGGAAATTGTAACTTAAAAACTTTTTTACGCATCTGATAGTTTGACTAGTGAAGATTCCTTACTCTGTTAGAGTTGAACAACAGAAATACTCATCAACTATACAGCAGTATAGAGACTGATGCATTTTTACTTAATGATTGTGATTTGGCTCATCCATGTATGCAGTATAATGTACATCTCTGTGTTAACGGCTATTTACGATCATTAATTGGCACTAAAATGTGCTAATATTCTCATCTGCAGTGTGTAATTGCGAATTTGGCGATGTAAGACGTAGAGATATTCAGTAAATCTCAAGGGACAGGTCTCTCAGTGTGTAACACCTCTCTTACGTCAGTCCCTATTGATTGGATCAAATCCCAGTACAGCAAGGCTGGCAAAGAAGTGAGATTAGGGGGAACCAGGCCTGGTGGTTTGAATCACTGTCTGGCTGGCTAAAGATGCGTTTGGCTGCTGTGCTGTTATTTCACTCCCATGCAAACACTCAAGTGAGGTTAACCTACACATTGTTAATGAATACTAAAAGTACTTGTATTGTAATTGAAATGGGTGAATAGATTACTTGATGGACAAATAAATAAAATTAATATGTTTTGAACAGTTTGTCAGGCAAAGGTGCTAAGTGTTATTATGGTTTCTAATGTTGAGATTTACTACTTTAATTCAGTCTAAAAAAATCACCCAATTCAAATGAGCTTAGTTTCTAGCTTAGACAATGGACTCATGGTAAAGCTTGTGTTTACTCTTAAAGGTTCATGTGAACTGCAAATCCCCACCAGTGTATAAAACCCCACACATAGTTGATTTTACCACTTAAGCTGCTGTAAATCCAGAGAAAAGTTTCATATGCAGACACAGTGGTAACTGTAGCACAGAAACAATAGTAGACAGTGGAAGATTTTATCAGTGTATTTTTTATTTTTTTTAATGAATGTGTCCATGACGTGTTCTCTTTTACATTATATAAAAGGGCAAACAATGTGTCAGTCTGTCTTTATTAGCAGCTTTATTAATTATTGAGCAAGCCTTTCAGTGAGCTTTTCCATCAGTGTAAGCCAGCTGTATGTAATGAATTCAAATTACTGACTGATCAGTTTGGGGGTTGGGGTGATGGTGGGTGGTTAAAAGCTGCTAATGCTTTATTAAGACCTAAGATTTCTGCTAAATCTACAAAAATAAATCCTGTGTTGCTATTGCAGTGGTGCCACAGTTCAGATTGATAATTTTACCAATATACTGAGTAAGACAAGGTATATTTTGTATCTTACATGTGGTGATGTGAGTAGATGGACCCACTGTTGTCATCTCTAGACGCATATCTATTCATTTGATGTGCACAGAAAGAGAAAAAAGAAAGAGGCTACCCGCTTGACACATGTAGTGTGGCTTTTTTTTTTTTTTTACTGGGCTGATCCCACTAGAGACGCATCTGTCTTCAGCCAACAGCCCTCTATTGATGTCATTATATGGAAGCTTTTCTTACTCAGCTGGCAATTCTTCTGTGCTCCAAGCGTTCCCCATTGACACTTTCCATTATGTCCACGATGCACAGCTGTGGTTGAGTTACAGAAGTAATCGCCCCCCCTAGGCCTGGGAACTGTGGTTGGCAGACTGGAGTTTATTTTTGACAAAGCTATGTGACCGGTTGCATCATGCATTCTTAAACTGTACCAAGCAACGTAAGGTCGAGGCCGCCACAGACTTTAACCCGTGCTTATACCTCACTAAACCGTCATGACAAACATGCATAGATAAACAGGTGTTTATACAGCAAAATAAACAGATTTTCCTTTAGTGGTATTTTAAGAAGCTTAATAATAAGGCGATACTCATGAAGCAGGAATAGTTTCTCACCAGCTTTGTGTGCCTTGCTTGTAAACATTGGTCATGTGATTCCTACAGTATAGAGACATAAGAACTGCAGCCACTAACCTTACTCCGTTTTTAATCAAAAAGAAGCTACAATAATCATTTGAAATAATTTCAGATGTCTTGGTTAATAAATATTTTCACATCCGACGTTGTTTATGTTTGATGTTGCCCCTGAAAAACAAACCTTTGTTTTAGGCTTTGAATCAAATTGGACATTTTCCAGAAATGCTACTCTGTAATTTTTGACTAAGTGCATTAAAAGGCTAAAAATAACTTTTAGGGTTGTTATTTTTTCCTCGTTAATCCATGTATTCATTTTCCAGTGTGACTAGTAGGCCTAAGTGCGAGCTTTCCATCCCTTCTTGTTTGCAGCTCATCAGAAACTGTTTCCGTTTTAGTCACCCATGCTCAGTTTTACTCACTCTTGGCGTAGTGCTGTCGGGGGAAGAAACTCCGGTTACTACTGGCCGAGTCATTTCCTGCTGCTCTTCTCCCCGTGCTGAATTATTACTCTTCCTCATCAAAGCGTTGTCAGAGGGCAGTATGGCTCATTATCATGTAAATCCACCAGCGACTGAGAAACCCTCGCACACAAATGCACTCTCACACAAACACAATCACAGACGCCCTCATTCATAGTAGGTAGGCTACTAAGGAGAGTGATTTTGGTAATACATGTGTGGAAATTCTAACAAGTAATGGAACAGAGCAGAAGATGAACACAGAGGACGTGCTTTCCATCAAAATGAAACTCAAGTGTGGTTAGTGAAGGTGGCATTTATGTTTGGACACACAAGGCCCTTGTATCGTTCATGTATCATGTATCCTTCCACCGCGTGACTAACATCATCACCTTTTGTTTCCACTATCTCCTGCTTGGCAGCAGTGCCTCTCTGTGATTGGCTGACGGGATTGAAAGGATCCTCCAATTGGGGGATTGTGTTGCATCAAAGGGTTTGTCCACAAAGCAGTGGAGAAGGGGATTTGTATGTTGAAATGTAAGACACCAAACATGGCATATTTAAAAACTCACAGAAAAGTAATCATAGATCTATGTTCTCCTATACACCCCTTATTCGTGCAGTGTTGCTGTCAGGATTAGCTCGCTGTCCCTATATGAATGTGTGTGTAAAATAAGCTTTGCCTTTTGGTCACAATACTTTATGTTTAGTTGAAATGTACACTAATCATGGAGATAAGCCTGTATCAGTGTGGTCTTAGAAATAAGTTGGATGTATTAAGATTACTGGAGCTACATATCTCACTATTGTACCCTGCAGTATTTCACAGGTGTTTTGGCTGAAGCTTATTTTGCTGATTTGGTTGATGGTGGCTGGGGCGTTGTACGGTGTGTGTGATATTACAAGATTGTGGTTTTATGGTTGTGGCCTCGAATAACATCTGTATCATTTGCTGTGCCCTGTTCATAGACAAACTGTGACCTCTCGAAGCACATGTCTTCAGTTTTGGCCACACATGCCACAGTAATTGCAAACTGTGTTTATGTAGCAGTCTTAAATGTGCTGTCCATTAAGGGCAATTAAGGGAATCCTAGGCCCACTTATAACAGGGTTCATAATTGGGCTGAATCAGGTTTGGGCTAAGGAGGGTTATGTTTGTGTGCTTGTGTGTTTCTGCTCATTTCTGTACCTGTGGGAGTTTAAAGTTGTCCAGGTTCCTCCATGGGCTGATTAGGTTTAAATGTTAGAGTTGTAAATTGTTACTGCTAAAGCCTAGGGCTGGCGGATTGCTGTCTTTACATGCATAGCGCTTTTGCGTGTGTTTTTGAATACTGTATTCATTATTTCTGTCAGTCCACCGCAATTTGACAAAAATGATGCTGTGCGTCTTGACAGCTTTACGTCTCCTCTAATTGGATCATGCTTGATATTTCCGTGACACCGATATCCAGCCAATTATTTTCACAAAGGTTACAACCTCTTTTTTTTTTATGAGTGTATCCTACCTCTTGATGTTGCCATGAAATACAACCTTTATCGCACAGACCTTAATGATAATCTATTTTCCAATACAGACTAATTAGTTTGTGGAACCTGGCACACAGATAAGCCCTCATAAAGTTCCCAATGATACCTTGGTTCCTTACACAGTGCTTGAGGTTGTTAGAGTCGTAAATCTGATTGAATTATTTTATCCTGTGCTACATTTCAAAAAGGAGATGAATTTTCACAGTTTACTAAACATTAAGCTCACTTAGCTGCATTTTTGCCCAGATCAAGGGCTAATCTTAATTTCTCTTGGCTGCCATGGTCAAGAAATGTGGAATTTGGCTGTTAGCTGTGTGCAAAATCTCAATACTTAATTTGTTGAACCTACAAGCTTGAACATAATGCCATAGAGTGATTTAGTTATCGGGTAAAAGTCCAAACAAAACGCAAGCAGGACACTTATTCACCAAACCTGCGGGCAGTTTTCTTGCATCTGTTGTTTCTGTTTTGACACATAATGAAGTGAAGCCCATGCAGCAAAATTTGTATTGATGAATCTCATTATAGCAACAAAAAGCACACCAGAAACATAAGGTAGATGAAAACTGAAATCAGTTTGTGAAATTAATACATTTTTGTGCTTCTCTCTTCTCTTTTGCCAACGTTCTAAGGGTCTAGATGAGGAGGCAATAGTTGACCATGGAAAGACCAGCTTCACCACGCACACAAACTACGAAAGGGAAGACTTGGAAAGTATGTTTGAAGCCATCCTGACTGAAATCATTTTCTTGTGCTTTTTTTGAGTGACTCCTTCCAAGATTTAAGAGAAAACGTCAGATCCTCTTTTCAACAATATCTCAATTTCATGACACCGCTGAAGCCCTCTGCTTTCTGTCCAGCAAAGCTGTCCGTTTTGTTTTCTATGCTGTTACATATCCCATGTCTTGTCTCTCTCTTCTTCCCTTTCTGTCACTGCTTCTCTCCATCTGTTACACTCGCATGTATGTCACTGATGCCTTCCTCTGAGTGCTGCATCTTAGACTAATTCCTCCTGGGTTCCCTCTCAAATCAAAGAGAGATGACTCATCTCTGAAAAATGAGTATTGGCAAAGGATGTAGGGTGAAAATAGGGCACTTTCATTTCAGAACACTATTCATGTGTGGCAGTAACAATAATGAGGGGAAGTAGATAATAACATTGAGTGGAAAAGTAGTGGGGACAAGAAGTTAAATGTTGTATTCTGGTTTCCTTCAAGCAGGTAAGAGCACTCAAAAAACTGGAAAGAATGTCTTTGTCTTCTGCCTTTAATGTTTTTCCGTGATTGGTATGTCTGTTCCTGGAGCTGTAAAACTGTTTTTATATTTTAATTTGTCTTATCTTACAACACTTCTGTGATTTTTAATTAAACTTGTAAAGTAAAAAATACAGAATGTGGAATTTCATTAATATTATCATTGATGAATCAGACTCAGTCCTCCATTTATTAGCTTTATTAATTCTGTTTTCCTTTCCTTTCCTTTTTTTTCTAGTTTGAATGAAAGAATGTGCAGGTGGAAAGCTGTTTGAATAGAATTTGTATCTTTCTTTTCCCAGGCCACAGAGCAGTGTATGTAGGCGTTCATGTTCCTCTTGGAAGGGAGAGCAAGCGGAGGCATCGCCACAGAGGACACAGACATCACAGGAAGAAGAAAGAGAGAGACTCTGAAGAGGGAAAGGAAGATGGCAGGGAATCCCCCACTTATGGTTGGGCACAGTTTCCAACTTACAACACCGAGCCTACATGTTTTAATGCCTCCAATTTCCCTGTCTCAGTTGAACTTGTCTTCGATCATGTCCCACAGCGATGTATCTTGCAGTTAGTTTGTACATTTGAGCCCTTTCCCATGTGTTCATTCATACACTCATAAAACTCCAACATAATCCCTCGCAGTGCAGTGCTGTGTCCGAATTCACCCCTTGTTTACTCATTCACTACACTCAGTTGTTCACTCAGTAGCGAGTTACTAATCATCTCCATTTTGCATCATTACAGTCAGCTGTTGAGTCATGCAGTGGTCATTTTAGCACTTGTAAAATGTGGCACGTTGTATTGCATTGTATTGTGCCACTTGATACTACTTGTTCTGTTAAATGCTAGAATTTGAATGCACTGCACTGTACTGTACAGTGATCCAAACACAAGTGGGTCTCTGAGACACCTGCGTCTGCCACGCACCTTTACCGTGTCCAGCTCACCACTGGTGTTCAGTTGAGTTACTGGCTGCATCCTGCTAGATAGAGCCTAAAGGGACATTTGCCTTTATTAAGCCAGTCTGTTGGTAGACTGTTGCATCCTTGTTAGATGTGTATTACTTTAATAAGTGAGTTGTGTTATTGGATCGCAATGCTTCTTGGTAGTTGTTTACATTTAGAATTAATTCTGACTACTAGTAACTTGATCACACAAGAAACATAAGCACCCAATATAAACAGGTTCACAGATATGCATGGCATTATGTTATAATTTAAAACCAACCCCCCCTTTAAACAATACACAGATAGCAAGATTAGAGCACCCTTTCGCTGAAGGCCACTGTGTTGCGTCAGACTTCAAACGTGTTTGAATAAAACATTCAGCTCTGAAAGGCATAAAAGGCCACTGTGAACCAGGCTGTGACAGATTGAAGGCTATGACATTTTAAGCGATGTGTGCATGCTCTTTGTGTGAGAGGTTGCTCCATCACCGCAACTGAAAGGCCCATAAGCATCCAAACAATACTTTAAACTCTTTGAAGGATTAAGTTGCGCTTCATGAAAAAGGCATCAACAATAATCCTGCCATTTACGATATATTATTTACTAACATAAGCATAATACACAGCAGATCTCCACACAGAGTTACCTATGTGTTAATGGATAGTATTTCTCCATCTTTTGCTTGCATTCATTCCGTTTCTGCATCCCTGTGGTGTAATATATATGCCACATATAACACTGTATACTTTCTGACTCCTGATGTCCCAATATCCGCACGCCATTTCAGTCAGACTTGAAAAGAAAATTGCTGAAAGCATTCGAGTTGTCATTATCCTATCTTGCACTCAAAAGATTTGTCAGCATCCAACATGCAAATGAATTCCTCCTTGTGTAGCAGAATGAAAGGCAATGATGGTCTCACAGCATTTCACCCTTAAAATACAATGTCCCTGGCTCAAGTAGGCATTAGTGCAGTTGTACTGGTCAGCCACATACACACGAACGAATCCCAAAGAATTCAGTTTTGTCATTCTACACCCCCTGTTTGTTATGCTCAGACATAATCTCTGCCTCCGTGGGATGTTCCCACATTATTCTCTGTAGCTCAATTTAGAGAGAAGAATGCCACTGCAGGGGAAACTCATACTAAACATAGTTACTGTAATCTTTCCTGTGTGGAGTTTTCTTAAAGATGGAAAAATGTTATATTCAGTTCTACCCACCAAAACACCATGTATATACTTTCTTTTAACATGTTTATAGCCATATTTACTAGCTTGCAGTCCCCCTCCCTGTGTTTGCTGGCACATTGTTGTGTTTCTTGCTGCGATAACATCACCTTTAGCTCAGTGGAATTATGTGAAATTATTGGGAATTATTAGATAGAATGCTATGGATTAAAAACTCCACAGGGTATGGTTAATAGCAGATAATTCTTTGAGAATTTTATTTTTATCATTAAAATCTCCGTAAATATGACATTTGCCTTTGTCCACTCTGTGTTCAGACACACCGTCCCAGAGGGTTCAGTTCATCTTGGGTACAGAGGATGATGACCTCGAGCACGTCCCCCATGACCTCTTCACTGAGATGGACGAGCTCTCCTTCAGAGATGGCAGTGCCACTGAGTGGAAAGAGACGGCCAGGTCAGGAGGAAACTGAAGGAGTGAAAAGAAAAATCACCATATCACCGATCTCTTATCTTTGTGCAAACATGCATCTGTGTGATTAATTTAGTAGCATAACTGGAACTCCAGATTAGGCACTGTGCTCCGAACTATTAATCATATATATATTGTAGTGGCTACTTTTTCAGTGTAAATGCAAATTACTGTGAATTTGCTTATAATATGAATAATCCAGGAGTTTATATGATTTTCCCGTCAAGATAATTGCTTTCTCTATTAGAGAGGGTGTTGTTTAAGTTAGACTTTTTTTCACAAGCTAATTTCCACTGGAGATTTAAAGAGAGAGGCTCATGCTCATACATAACACTTTAACAGAGTCATTTTGCTAAGAACATGGGAGTTTAAAACTGTAATTGTGACTTAACTAGTCTGGCATTTCAGAAATTGTTCCCTCGCCGAAAGGCACAGATTCTGGTTGTGAGTCATTCAGTTTGCAGTGCTTCAGTTACTGTATGCACTCAGTAAAAGGAGATTCGACCAAGGAAAAATGTGTTGACATCTATGCATTCTTGATCTTATTTGCGTCTTCGTCTGCCAAACATTTGTTTATGTGTGTGTTTGTGTGTCCTCTTGGCGATTATCTACAGATGGCTGAAATTTGAAGAGGATGTCGAAGATGGTGGCGAGAGGTGGAGTAAACCCTACGTGGCCACATTGTCACTACACAGCTTATTTGAGCTGCGTAGCTGCATACTAAACGGCACAGTCATGCTGGATATGAGGGCCAACAGTATTGAGGAGATTGCCGGTAAATTGTACAGTACTCACTGAAATCCTTATTTAAAGGGGAACTCCGGCGCAAAATGAACCTGGGGTTAATAACACATGTGTATACGAGTTCGACCGTTCTCTGGTATTTGTTTTCATGCATTTTTTTTGTTAGTCAAATGTGACCAGTTTTCTTGCAAACCACTATTTAGCGTATAACGCTAGCCTTCGGGGCACACCTACACATAAAAAGAAATCTCTATTTCTATACCACTAACAAGGCTCACAATATCACCACACTTACACGGTAGCATAACTAGGGTCTCTACATGTAAACCGAAGCATTGAGAACTTTGCAAGTATACAGGCAGTTTATTAAAAAAGGAACACAGTACCGTTCGCGTCTGGCTCGCATATCCAGGCGGGCGCCATCTTGGGGAAACTGAACTGTCTGTTGCCGGAAGAAAGCACTGAGAGCATAGAGAAGCACTGAACGAAGAGAGTTCAGTTTCCCCAAGATGTGTAAGTGTGCCCCGAAGGCTAGCGTTATATGCTAATTAGCGGTTTGCAAGAAAACTGGTCACATTTGACTAACAAAACAAATGCATGAAAACAAATACCAGAGAACGGTCGAACTCGGTACACATGTGTTATTAACCCCAGGTTCATTTTGCGCCGGAGTTCCCCTTTAAGAAACTAGGCAAATTTATACGTACATTTTATTGCACTTATGCAATAATTATGCAAATATGAAATAAAGTAAATAATAATTTATTACTGTAGTGATATAATTTATATGTTTGTGTTTTTGCATGTCCCTGTGTGTTCCTCAGATATGTTGATAGACAGCATGGTGGCATCAGGCCAGCTGAAGGAGGATTTGCGTGAAAAGGTGCGGGAAGCGATGCTGAAGAAGCACCACCATCAGAACGAGAGAAAGCTCAGCAATCGCATCCCTCTGGTGCGCTCCATTGCTGACATAGGCAAGAAACATTCTGAACCACTGTTGCTTGAAAGAAATGGTGAGATCCTACAGCGCACTCACATTTCTTTTTCCTCAGTATTTTCCAAAACTGGGGAACATAAAAAAAAAAAATCCATTGTCGAGATCCCTCAATGCCAGCATAAAAGGAAGATGGTATAAGTGAGTAAAATTAGACAATGATCTATTTAGTGAAAGAGAAATTTGAGTGCCAGTATGTATATAACTAACCTGTATGGCTGGCCTGGCTTTGGGGTTTTAATTAATCATTATTTCACTCCTCAGGATTCAGGAAATCATGATTTTCCTGTAATTGGAATCGGCACTGAGTGTATTTTGACTGGGCATGGCCACAGTTGTGTCAATGTGTGGTGTGCATTTTATGATCTTGGGTGAACAGCCTGAGGTTTTAATAATGAATGAAATATCACTTTTGCCACTTGTGTGCCTGTGGTTCTTGTTGGGCTTGCATTTTCATATCATAAAATCTGAAACACAGATGTGAAAGTTCAAAATTCTTTATATGTCACATTGACCAAGTTGGTGGTAACAGTTGCAGTATGAACGATGTATGTGTAGGATTTATGACTGGTCTGTTTGTGGTAGAGCACGTGTTTGCTTACAGTGCACTGACATCGTGCTAACTCATCCTCTGCTGCATGCAGGCCTCTCTGATCTCAGAGTTTTGCCTCTGGTCAGTATTGGTGTGTGACTCGTTTGTTTGGACTTGATTGTAACGCGTTGTTTGGTCCTTGCAGACACCCCTACATGCCTCACTGAATCATTCTTAGTGTCCTCTGCTTCTGCTCACGTTTATGCAAGCACAAATCTCTCTAACTACACCTCTGCCACGCTCTTGCTGCACACACTTTCTCGCAGTGTCTCCTTCAGGTACCATCTCTGTGATGTACTTTTACTTCATATGTTTTTTCTTTCTGCTCCATCCCTTATTTCTCTTCCTTTCCTCCTTGTCCTTTCCCTCCTTCTATTTCTTCCTTCTCTTCTCTGTTTTTGCCATTGTCTCCTCTGTTAGGAGAGGGCCTGTCCTCTTCACGTCTCTCTCTCCACAAGCCAGGGGCAGCCTCCTCTGTCTCCAACCTGTCACAGAGACGAGAGTCCAGAGTCTCCGTCCTGCTCAACCACCTCCTGCCCTCTTCCTCTTCCAACACGGGGCTATCATCAGGCCCCTCTCCCCTCACCACTCCTCAAAATACCCCTTCCTCTTTTCGACGATCAACCCCATCACAAACCCATGGCGCGGGCCTCGGCCCCCAAGGCATCCCTGAGGTGGTGGTGTCTCCTCCCGAGGATGACGATCCAGCTCACTCTGGAGAAGAAGAGGCAGTGTCGCCACAGCTCGGCCGGCGAGCATCCTCGGCGTCCCAGAACTTTGAGCTGCTGCCCTTAGAAGGCAAATATCTGTGTAGCCTGCCAGTGTGAGTCACAGCTTGAACAGAGAACACTAGCACTAGCATGAAAGCTCTGCTTCCTGTTAACTTTCAACCTCGCGGCCATTTCATCAATAATCCACAGCAAGGCTCACTCGCTTAGACACTGTATTTATCCACAAAGTTTTTAACACTCGTGTCTTCTCCGCCTCATGATTATTTTCTCTCCGCTTCTGTCTAATGTGCTGCCCCTATCTTATTCTCTTACTTCCCCCCTAAACCCTTTGTGCTTTTTGCTCTCTTTACGCATGTTCTTATGCAGGATCTATGCCTTGCTTGGCCACACCCCCTCACACCTCATTCATTGTCGCTGCGTGGCACCTTTTCAATATGCCTTTATCTCATATTGAATCACGTGTGAGCTTATATTTTCACATTGCGCTTGCAATATGTCACATTTCTGAATGCATTTTATTTAAAACCTGTTAGAAGGGATGTCCTTATCGGGTTTATTTACCTTTTAGCCTTTGATCAGTCATTCATCAATTACAGATCAATATACAGTGGCACAGCATGACCTTAATATTATAGATGCGTTTATTAAAATCTGTGCAATGACTCCAGATAGTTCAAGCAGATACATTCATAAGAAATTCTAAGTTATGCAGCATCACTACATTCCCATTACAGTTTTAATACAGTGTCTTGTACATGTTGTGGTACATGTGATATCTGTTACCTAGTTTTGTAACCCATAGCCGCTAGTTTTACACACCTGTTTTCAGTGTGGATATCATTAATTAGAAATCCATACTTAGAGTCAGTGCTCCAGTGTATCAGTGTATTTTTTTTTTTTTTTAAAGGTGTCCCACTTAGAGCAGAGTTTATTTACCTTGCAAACCTTGTAGAAAGCCTTGGGACATTCCTGCTTGTTAAGTCCTGCTGGTTTTGCTATGGGGTATGAAGGAGAAAATGACAAAATATCATTCTTAATCCTTTCAGCTGTGACGTTCTACCCTCGGATGACGGCTCCATTTTTAAACTCACGCAAATATGAATGTCAAGCAAGCAACTTGTGCTTTTCCCATTGCATCACTTGGCATCGCCCTCTTCCTCCTCATCAATTCCTAAGAATAAACATTCTTTTACCCGATTGAGAGTGCAGCAGCAATGTGCGCCAGCAGCATGTCCAAAAATAAGCCTGAGACCAGAGCTGGTGTGTTGGTACTATATATGCTATCACATTGGCACCTGCAGTGACTTTTTGTTCTTCCCAAACCAAGCAGTGTGAGTTTATTATTAGACTGTGTGCATTTGTGTACGTACGTCTGTGTTTGTTTCACTCTGGGAATGGCTCCATTTCAAAGTATGGGTCATCAGAAGCAGCGTTCATTTGCTGGGAGCTGAATCTGAAAGGTTGGGGCGGTCTTATTATAGTGCCTGAGCTTCTGTAATTGTACCCTCTCCTTGGAAAATGCTCAGCATAAAGAGGCAAGCATCGTGACATCAGTGCGGGGTTTCTTCAGACCTTTAAAACCTTAAATAATTACAGTTCGTAATGTGCTCTGGTGTTTATTGTCGCTTGTAAAAACTGCATTGCAGTGCACTGATGATTTAAAATACAGATTCACTTTCCATTGAACAGCAGTATAGTATTAGACAGGAAAAAGCTCTTTATGTGTCAGAACAATTTGGCTGGATGCCGGTTACTGGCTCAAAGGTTGCAGATGAAGGATGCAGTGATATGGAGTGTTGTAATGGCTTGGCACAGACTACATGCTATTCATAGTGTATACATACATGCCATGCACAAGTATAAAGTCATGTGAAATACCTTTACTGGTACACTTGCAGCATGTTCGTATAGGTCCCACTTGAGGGTTTTTCAAGTCTTCTCTTTAATGAAACAGAACATTTTAAAATGACTGGATCTGCATGTCATGTTAGACTAGTCTAATAACAAATGTATGTCTGCTTGTAATCTTCAAATTTCTCTTGATAAATTATAGAAAGAGCTATAGATTATCAGGACTTGACTAATAGTTTCTCTTAACCTTTTATTGGAAAAGCAAGTCCAATGAAAAGGTTAGAAATTTTGTATAATTTGATTTATTTATGGAACTCTTTTGCATATGAATGAGGTAGGGCTGTGACGCAATGTGCAGGCTGGTATGGGAGAGCATTCCAGGGCTTAGCCTTCCTGAATGAAGTGTGTTGGCGGACACAACCTAAGCTAATCCCTCCCATATTTCTAGAGGCTTTGTCGGGTATGTGAGCAATCATGCTCCTGTTCAGCAGTCATAGCTACGCAGCATCCCCTGGGGTTACTTCAGGGTACAGGTCAAGGGTATGGTTCAATGGCCAAATCACATGTTGGCAGAAATGGCACATTTTATTTTTGATTTATAATTTATCAGAAATGTAAATGTGTCTTACTGCTTAAGACTTCTTAAGTGTTTTCATTCATTTGATGTTTGGATGTTCAGTTCTCGATTGCTGAAGGAGTTTCTTCAGATGTGGAAAATAAGAAAAGAAAGAAAACCTGGTAAAAGAAGTGTTCCTTGAGAATTTCAGAGGATAGTAGAGGCTATCCTCTGATTCAGACACATTTGTCCCTCATTTCATCGCTCTCTCATGTCACCTGAAGTGCTAGCGTTTCCTGTATCTGGTATGGCTCAAATCAAATAAGCAATGTTTAAACGTGCAGCCTGTTAGACACAGCAATATTGTATTTTCAACACTTGAAGGTGCTGAAGTCAGAGAAAGGTGAACTGTCAGAAATATCAGTCACATCCACTCATGTTTTGCTCAGAGCTGACATAAATTCGAGCTAAGCAGGACTGACTTAAGTGCCAGGGAATTGAGCTCAACAGACGGGGAGCAATCAGGAACAGTGCTGTGTGAAATTTATCGTCTTCCCTGTGGAGAGGCATCACGGTATTGCTGCTCTGTGTCAAATTATCGCATCTAGCAAGTGATGGTTCCGGCGAAAGATATCATTTTACATGCAATTACACAGCAAATCCTGCTATTTCAGCTTGTCTGACTGTTGAATTTTTATCTGTTGACCATAAATACTCCTGGTTTTCATTTTAGCTATTTAAATACATACATTTAACTACCCGGGAAAACGATAAGCTGCAGTAACAGATCCAATTTAAGTGCAGAAAGAAATTTGTCATTCAAACTGTGTGTTGAAGCTGGTACCAATATGAAACCTTAAGAAGTGAACTGAGAACATTCAGGTGCAATTTACCTAGAGAGCGTATATCACCAATCACTGGCGATGAGGTTAAAAACACCCAAAATGAATAACTTCAAGATTTGGTATAAGGCTTGCCTCCCATTTGTTGAGCCCATACTACAAAAGCCTACAAATACAATTACCTGGAACTTTGTTTCTTTGAAGTGTACATCTAAACAGAGAGAGAGAGAGAGAGAAAAAAAACAAATGGCATGTAATATTTTCATACATCACAATATGCATTTCATGATGTCTCCTGGTCATTGCCCCCCCTCAAGTACTCACACAGTGTCTGTCACTGCTTTGTCTCTTTCCCTTCTCCTGTCCCTCCCAGGACCACTGGTGTCTCCTCACTCTCTCCCAAACAATCTGGGTGGCAACAAGGCAGTGGAGAGGAGGCCTTCCAAAGTAGGGGTCAGTAGAGAAAGCAGCAATGTGGACTTCAGCAAGGTAAACTAACCAAAGTACTGAGCACAGAAACAGTCCATTATGGTGGAAGGGCCCATCATCAAGTCCATAATGTCTTCAGTGGCCTGTATTAAATACAGCCGCCATGAGAGCCACCATCGCATAGAAATCAGCCCATTTTTTTCTGGGCTCAGTTAGAGGCATCTTTGCTCCACCTGTAATAAACCACTAATAAATGATCATCAAAGTGCGAATCACACATAGTTATGTAACTGTTTAGTTTTGAAAATCCGCCTCCTTCGCATGGCTTCAATCCATTCTAACATTTTGTAGTTCCTCATCCATTAAATAAAATGGCAGGCTGCCATAAGTAGTTATCATTATACCACCATCCATCACGACTGCCAAAAAATAAGGTGCAGTCTTTATGTGAGTCATAGCATATAAAAGAGGGATGAGGGCACCAGCTTTCTAAATGGATAAAAATATGCTTGCCATGCTCAAATTTGTATTTAGTATTGCAGGTAAAAGAGATCTTTTTGGAGAACATAATATCACAAAAACTGACGATCTTTGCTCAGTACTGTGTAGTTCTTAACCAGCTGTTCCTGTGTTTCCTTCATTATCCTAACCCACTAATGACCTTCTGCCATCCTTTAGATTCCCATGTCTTCATCTCTTCACATTTGTGTATGTTTGTTCTTCCAGCAGCCTTGTCTCATTCTGAATCACAACTCGCTCTTCTTTGTCTATCGCTTTCCTTAACTATTAGTATCAATCAGTATATGTAGTTATGTCGTTTTGTTGATTTCAGGTGGACATGAATTTCATGAAAAAGATTCCTCCTGGTGCTGAAGCTTCCAATGTGCTGGTGGGAGAAGTGGACTTCCTGGAGAAGCCCATAATTGCATTTGTGCGACTGTCCCCTGCAGTCCTTATCACAGGCCTCACTGAGGTGCCTGTGCCCACAAGGTACAATGATTAGGAATTATATAATGTCAGGATGTAGACTTTGATTCCAATAAGAAGTTATTAACTAAGCCGCCCACTTCGACAAGTTATTAGACTATGGCAGCAGTTTAAAGCAAGCTAAGAAAGTAATTTGTAAAAGCCTTTATCACATTAATCACATGGGATTAATATAACCTTGGGATTCAGACTGTGGTTGTTTGTCGTTAAATTCACTGATATACAGTAAATACTAATGACAAGAGTATATACTGTTAATCAGTGAATTTAACAAATGTGTGACTTGTCCGTAGGTTTCTTTTCCTGCTTTTGGGTCCTCATGGTAAAGGACCACAGTACCATGAAATAGGCAGATCCATGGCCACACTAATGACAGATGAGGTGAGAATATTTGGTTTGCATTTTAGTTGAATATTACCTCTCCTTCTGCACAAAGGGATTTTGACAGTACTGTGAACACATCAATACATTGTTGCAGTGCAGGAAGTCAAATGACTATCTTATCTTATCTTATGTCATTATCGTTATCTAGATTTTCCATGATGTTGCATACAAGGCCAAAGACCGGACTGATCTGCTCTCTGGAATAGATGAGTTCCTCGATCAGGTGACTGTCCTGCCTCCTGGCGAGTGGGACCCCACAATCCGAATTGATCCCCCAAAAAATGTCCCATCTCAGGTCGGTCAATTTCTGTATCAAAGCTTGCGTAATGTATACTTAGAGAATGATGCATTAATCCACATGTTGATGAAATATCACTGTACAACTGATAGAGAAATTGGCCAGGTGCCCAGTCATTAACTATTCTCTGAATAGAGTATACACATACCTTGAAGTGTATAAAAGCTTGTACACAACATCTGTCACATTTCTGTAGATGTTTTTGTATACCACACCATGCTTCACACCACTATAATAACAGTGAGAGTGCCCCCTATGGACCTAAAGCATCATGACAAGCAAAGGAAGTGCAATGCATAGATCTACATTATATTCATATCTATTATATTTATGTAAATGTCCTTTTGACGTACAGATGAAGAGAAAGAGACCATCCCAGGCCAACGGCACTGCATCCCCAGCCGGAGAGCTGGAAAAAGAGGAGGACCATAATGCAGGGCCTGAGCTGCAGAGGACTGGGAGGTGAGTATCGTACATTTTCTTGGCAGACGATTGACTTTAAACATTTAGCAGGCTTTACTTAGTCCAGTATGATTAATATCACCTAAGTTAACAGTTAAAGATAAAAGAGTGTCGTAGCTGAAATACAATAAAAGAAGAGTAGCTGAGGGGACAAAGAAACTGAATTTACCTTCTTGCCAGGTATGTTACACCTACAAGTTGATTGATGTCTAGGTGCAAAATGATAGCATCCAATTCAGTGAGAGAATGTACAATACAAGCCTCACCCGAGAGATCTGTCCTCTTTAGTTACAAAGATTTATTTGTGGTTATAATCCTGAGAATGATCTTACTGTAAATGCTCTAAATTGAGAATTAGTTGACTTACAAGACATTATCCAAATTATTTTTCTTTAAGCAGCACACGTCAACTGTGATTGCTCTATAAACAAGTGTTCAGTGAAAGATATCACAACTGAAATGTATGCAATGCGGAAACAATTGTAATGTATTTGAGCGCATATTTCTGCTGCAGTCTCAAATCCAGACATTTCTGGCTAACTGATGCTGAATCTCTAGAGCCCCGGCCACACAGCAAGGAGAACGTGTTTATTTGAAACCGCCGGCAGACACACTCGGCGCACATACACATCTGTTGGGAGCCACTGTATTATTTACAGATTCTTTCTCCTTTTCTCACTACTATAAAAGGCTTGTGCTATGAGCGAGTGTAAGGGAGCGCAGGAAGCTAATGTAAAGAAAGCACCATCAGAACCATGGGCTCTATAAAAGAGACAGCAGGGGTTGTGGAGGCAGGCAATGGAGGTTATTCCAGAGGTGTGTGTGTGTGTGGGGGGGGGGAGAAAATGAAAGACAGCCTCACAGCAGAGCTATTGGACAGGTGTCAGTGAAAAGAGGGGTGAGAAATGGATTTCAAAAATAGATTCCCTCAAAATGATGCTGAAATAGAGAAAAAAAGGCTCAGTGAAAGAGAAGTAATGTTGTTTATTGTGTGTGTGAAAGCAAATGGCCCATTTTATAATAATTTGTACTCGGCAAGATTGGATAAAACATCATATTAAATTAAGACACTGTAAGCATGACTGTTCACAGGGTGACTGTGTTAAGACACTAGCACATGCACTTTGCTGTAATAAGAATCAAATAGTAAATCAGAAGTTATTTCAGTTTACCCACTCTGGCTGTAATCTGGACAAACCTTTGCTACCTTCTGATGTATCATAGAAGAATAATAGTTTCATATGAGTTTAGTTTTCTGACCCTAAATGTGGCATATCCACTATCCTCAAGTTCATGTCTGATTAAAAATGTTCCTCTCCCAGGATTTTTGGAGGTTTGATTCTGGATATAAAGCGGAAGGCACCCTTCTACTGGAGCGACATTAGGGACTCACTCAGTCTGCAGTGTCTCGCCTCCGTCCTCTTCCTCTACTGCGCCTGCATGTCCCCGGTCATCACGTTCGGAGGTCTGCTTGGGGAGGCAACAAAAGGCAACATAGTAAGTCATAAAGCTCGGCACTTAAAAGTCAGATTTTATGCTTTGAAATGAGAATTATGAGCAGTTACTACTGTCATCGACTGTATGCTGTGATGGTATTGTGACTGACTTTAAGCAGTTATCCTGAAATCATCATGTTAAGTCACAAAATGTAACCCGCTATTGGTTTTTCCTCAATCAGTATGTGCAAAATGACCCCGTGCAACAGTGCTGACAGTATAGTCAAATAAGAAAGCCTTGGCACCCACAGTTTCTTCGTATACATCTTCAACAAAACAATAATAATACAATAGAGTAAGACTCAGATGGCAGATGGGACCAGATACAAACACCCACGCACGAACGCATCCATCCTTCCACATCTAGCAACATGTAGATAAATATTTTCTAAGACGGAGAAGTAGGAAGAGGAGACAAGGAAAAAAACATTGCATGTCTAAAAGAATTAATCAGTACTTTATAATAGATAGATGACAAATAAAAACTGACTGTATTTGTCTTTGCCACATTATTAATCATTAAGTGTCAGTGTCACTCATGTCAAATCATTTATCAAAGTTGAGCTTCATTTCTCTTTTCATTGCTCTCTCTCTCTCTCTCTATCTGTTCTTCTCTCCCTTTTATACAGATGTCCTTACTAGGCTAGGGACTGTTGGCGTAGACGCCGCCTGTGTGCTGGTGTGTGTGTAATGTGTCTAAGTAAACCCAGTATGCAAGGGCTGTGCAGAGACGTTGCTTTGGACAAGTCAGCAGGGTGGAAACATTTGACCAGTTTATCTAGCCGCAGACGCAGCCCAGAATGTCTCTTTAATCAAAACTCTCCGTGTTCTGCTTGGGGGTCTCTCTCTTCCTCGCCTGTTTCTTTACTCCTTCAGCCTTTCCCTGTCTATCCTCCTTTGTGGGGTTTAACTTCCCCCGTCATCCCTTTCATATTCCCTCACTCCAGCCCTCTCCTCTGTTCCTACAGAGTGCCATAGAGTCACTATTTGGGGCCTCACTGACAGGAGTAGCATACTCCCTCTTCGCTGGCCAGCCCCTCACTATTCTTGGCAGCACGGGGCCTGTTTTAGTGTTTGAGAAGATCCTCTTCAAGTTCTGCACGTGAGTTCAATGAAGATCACTAGTTGTAAAATAGTGATACATAGAATTATATGTGGATTCTTAAATTTAATTGGGCCCTAATGTCTATATGTCTACCTCAATCCATTCTCTTTGTGTTCCCAGTGACTACGACCTTTCCTACCTGTCGCTGCGGACCAGCATTGGTCTGTGGACGGCCTTCCTGTGTCTTGTCCTGGTGGCCACAGATGCTAGCTCGCTGGTTTGCTACATCACCCGCTTCACAGAAGAGGCCTTCGCGGCGCTCATCTGCATCATCTTCATCTACGAGGCTCTAGAGAAGCTCTTTCACCTGGGAGAACACTACCCTGTAAACATGCACAACGACTTGGACAACCTGACCTTATATTCGTGAGTACCGTGATTAAAGTTGCTTTATCAAAGTTTCATTTTATTTACATTTTGAACTAGCAATGAAATAGGGAATTCCTTGTCAACTATCCATACTATTTTCTTATACAGCAACAACCGTTTCAGCTATACTAGTTTTTATCTTGTTTATCTATATATTTATAGATTAAATTTTTCATAACGTGATGATTTTTTTAGTTTTATTGACCTGCACTTGATCATTTATTACCATTATTTCTCAGTGGGCTGTATGTAAGCATGCTAATATGATAACATTACTATGAAGTCGGCTGGTTTTAAATAAACACTTATTTCAAGCAAACATTTTTTCAGTTTAATGAAAATGGCAGCCAGTATTTTCACACTAGCTTGACATCTTTGATCCCTTCAGACTAAAATGATGGATGTCTGAGAATCCATGCCTCACATAGAGTTACATTTTATGGAATATAATTAGGTAATGTATTCCTCATTAATGATGTAGGCTACTATTTCATACCCTTAGTCCATCAGCTGTTACTCAGAGTGTTAATTGTCATGACCCAGGCCGCAGATTAACAGAGGTGCCTGTGGATATGACTGCGGTCAGTGATTCACTTAAATAGTTTTTCATTAAGAACACACTGCTCTTGTTGCTGAAAACTGTAATTGTAGTGCCTTGGCCTGTTCCCAGCAAATGCCGTGCCTAGAGCCTACATTAAAATGATTGCCTTTCCATATAATTTAAAAAAACAACTGCAGTCTGATTTTCTGCAGCCTGCATTTTTATGTTCGCTTTAAATCAACCTAAACATTTTCTTTGCAGAATCAAAGTAAATTGATTGCATTTGGTTAATATTGACTATTTTTGTCTGTAGGTGTCAATGTTCTTCACCTGCCAATGTCTCAGACCAGCTCATGGATCACTGGAACCGGACAGGATACAGCCCAGACTCTATTCCATGGAGCAGCCTCAACGTTTCGGTGAGATAAGCTCACAGTGACCTCTAGTGTCATAAGCAGTCATTACAACCACGGTCACATTAATAGGACGTGTTGATCTAGGCCTAGGATCAATAATTCATACAGATTCAGTCAAAAGGAGAGAGTAAACTAGAAACCACTTTATAGATAATTAAACATTCACAGTACAATAATAGTTCTATACTTTCTTTTCTCTAGACGTGCAAATTGCTCCACGGGGAGTTTGTGGGTCCTGCTTGTGGTCACCATGGGCCCTACATCCCAGATGTCCTTTTTTGGTCCATTATCCTCTTCTTCACTACCTTCTTTTTGTCTGCATTCCTTAAGCAATTTAAGACCGAGAGATACTTCCCCACTAAGGTGAGAGGTTGGGCTGTGTACTTTATGTCTGTTCTACCATTATTAAAAGCACAAAGGTAACTTATAACTACAGAGACATTTTTACTGTATTATATTGATACATCTGAAACGCCACATTTGAATAAGAGTACTGTGGGTACTGTGGGTAGATCTAGCTAAAAGCTTCTCACACTATGTAAATGTTTACATTGCATCAGTTATTAATATGCAGGAACAGTCTCATGCACATAAAGAAAAGATCTTCTTGCTTCCTCCCACACACAACCAGCTAGTCCTGTTATCACTTGGCGTGGGCAGGTGTTGCTATTGTGTAAATGTTACATTCTACTGTTGACAGTAATCATTGCTTTCTTTGGTGGGTCTTGACCTACAACAGGAATGTGTTGTCGAGCACTTCAATAGATGTAAAACAAAGTGACCTACAGATCTTGCTTGTGTGTGTTTAGGTGCGTTCCACTATCAGCGACTTTGCTGTATTTATAACCATCATGGTCATGGTGTTGGTGGACTATCTCATGGGAATCCCCTCTCCTAAACTGAATGTTCCTGACCGCTTTGAGGTAAGCACATATCACACTTTGTCTGTCTTGATGCATGAATATTCAAATGAGAAGGGGACATTCAGTACATAGACACAACATGTAATACTGGGTACGGACGACCAGAGTTTCAATTAATATTAAACATGTTTGATATTTAGGATTTAAAATCGGGATGATTACATTTCTACCACCACATTAATCAATGACAGAAATTAGTCTACATAGACATTGAGCAGCTGTTGAGCAAAAATAAACATGCTAACCCTCAATGCTAATGTTAGCTAGCATACTGCTGTAAACAGAAATTAATACAGGTCATCACAACCTCACCTCAAGTTTTATCTTTAAATAAATGTCACGTTGACCGTCTCGCCCATCCGCCCAAACACACGTGTTTAGCCTTCCGCTTTGTTTTTTCACACTGCAAAGTAATAAGTGACAGTTAGTTCTTCCTGTGTTTTTTTTTACTGATTAGCAAACCAGTTTACAGTTTTATAACAGCCATCATTCAATGCTCCTTGATGTGCAACCATTTCTCCTTAAGTGTGTGATGCAACCTGACTATAAAGTCTTGTAGTCTGGGCCCAGCTTAAGAGGAGTATTCTCAAATATGTTTTTATGCATTTTTTTTTTCTTGGCAGCCGACTTCAAAGAACAGAGGCTGGCTGATGGACCCATTAGGAGGCAATCCCTGGTGGACGCTGCTGGTGGCGGCACTTCCTGCCCTTCTCTGCACCATCCTCATCTTTATGGACCAGCAGATCACTGCAGTCATCATCAATCGCAAAGAGCACAAGCTGAAGGTCAGACCTACCTCTGGAGATGAACCTGTGGTGGTGTTTTTTTTATCTTAGAGCTATACATCTTTTCTGTGTGTGTTTGGTATCCTGAATGTCTTTGCAACTACTGAATTTGCAAACAGTGCCCATCTCTTCTGTAATATCCAGTGTTGCACAGTAGTGAAGAAAATTTAAAGTGCTTCCAAACATGTCATGTTAAACTGATTCAGGCTAGTTATGTATAAAATACCATCCACCAACTGCCAACTCAAATGCTGCAGAATCAGAATTAGTTTTCCCAAATGCAGGATTCTTTGTTGACAAAGCAAATAACTTATAGGCCTCAGTGATTGAACATAAACTGTCCTCTAGTTGTACCATGTTTGTAACAGCTATATGAAATGTTAACTGCATCTCTAGATAGATTTAGACTCTCATCTTTCTGCTAATTTGTACCACCTCCATCTTGCTCTCTTTCTGTCAGTCTGTTAACAAACCAACTGTAGTCTTTCTGCTCCTCTCTAATTGTCTGTGACGCTCTCATCTCTTATCACTCCTCTCTCTCACCCTTTCTGTCATCCTTAATTAAGTCTGAAGCCGACACATTCTCCGTGTTCATCTCGCAGCAATGTTTCAAATTTCCTTTTCGGTACTTGTATGCCTCCCTGCTACTATTTTAAAATAATTAGAACCCACCTTCAAACTTCATAAGAGACCCTCACGATGTTTGAAAAATCATGCATTCTGAACTTATTTTTATAATTTCGTTTTTGTTTCCTTGTGTCTCCTGCAGAAAGGCTGTGGCTATCACCTGGACCTAATGATAGTGGCAGTGATGCTGGGCGTGTGCTCCATCATGGGTTTGCCATGGTTTGTGGCGGCAACCGTCCTCTCCATCTCCCACGTTAACAGCCTGAAGGTGGAGTCTGGATGCTCCGCGCCGGGAGAACAGCCCAAGTTTCTGGGCATTCGAGAGCAGCGGGTCACTGGGTTTATGATCTTTGTCCTCATGGGTTGTTCCGTTTTCATGACATCAGTGCTCAAGGTGAGATGGGATGATCACTGGAATAACATTAAATCATAAACAATGTGTGTGATATCAAATGTCAGGCATGCTTCAGATATTTTCAGTTATGTCCTAATGTACCTTAAAGCGACCTGTGTCATGTTAGCGTTTCCTTTCATGCACTGTAAGGTGAATAATTTACGCTGCTTCACTTCTGCTTTCAACAGTTCATCCCTATGCCCGTCCTGTATGGAGTCTTCCTCTACATGGGTGTCTCTTCCCTCAAGGGCATTCAAGTAAGACTCTGCTCTGGCCGTCTTTGAAGATAATAAGCTCTTGCATTGAAAGCATAACAGCAGTCATGAGCTGTTAGTAAAAACATGTTTGCCTACCACAGTTCTAAACCTTTGATCGTAATTCAGAATACATAAAAGCTTTTGTGTTTCCTCTTCTCAGTAATGTCTGGAAATGTGTCCCTGAGCCTTGACTCCTACTTCCCAGTGCTTTTCATTAAAACTCTTTCACTTAGCCTCTGTGCTCTTGTACCCTCTATAGTTCTTTGACAGAATCAAACTGTTTGGCATGCCTGCCAAGCACCAGCCTGATCTGATCTACCTGCGATATGTGCCGCTGTGGAAGGTCCACATCTTCACCCTGGTTCAGCTCACCTGTTTGGTACTGCTGTGGGTAATCAAGGCCTCTGCAGCGGCTGTAGTATTTCCCATGATGGTAATGACTTCACAATTACAACATGAGACAATAAACGTGAAACAAACAGATAGAACCTCAGTCATTCATCCACTAAAGAACATTTAAGAAATGTTAAGCATGATTGGATTGTTTTTCATTTGATTTTGTTTATATTTAATGTTGTGAAATCTGTTATTACATATTTTTCGTCTGTCTCCAGGTTCTTGCTCTGGTCTTTGTACGGAAGCTTCTAGACCTTTTCTTTACCAAGAGAGAGCTGAGCTGGCTGGATGACTTGATGCCAGAAAGCAAAAAGAAGAAAGAGGATGACAAGAAAAAGAAAGCACGTGAAAAGCTGGTAATACATATTCTATGGTTTATTTGCTTTTTGTGTTAGTAAAGGTTACTAGTTAGATTCTAGTAAAGATGAGCTTTTTAGTTGTTTTCTTTTAATGTTAAGTTGATTTTCCACTGCGACATCCAAATTAAAAAAAAAAAATATCAAAAAAAAATCACTCCTCAGTAGCAGCTCCTTATTTGCGACAGCTTGATTCTGCCAAGTTTTATTTAATTACTGTGAGAGGCTGCTAGAAAAAAAAAAACAATCTTGTCAGGCTTCAAGTGAGGACCAATTGGCATCTTGTGAGAAACTACTGGCAGCTTTGGGTGTGTTTTAGGTTTCTGTGTTTAGGTGTCTTTTATGCTCAAATTTTACCCACAAAGCCCTTTCAAAAATGTTTCTAGGGTCGACATCTCATATGTTCTGTGTGCATTTTATGTGTAAACAAAGAGAGCGTCTAATTTATGTACATGTACATGTAAGGTGGGTCTGGATGTTGAAACCTGACTGAAAACAACAGACCCTCAGAAAAAAACAGTAGACTGGATGTTGCACAAATAATGGCCGTGTAAGCACTGATAGGACAAGGCGAGGGAGAACCCTTTGAATCCGATGTATCAACTTTCAATAAACACAACCACAAGAGACTCATGTAACAGCCAGTTCTACGCTACGGCCGTATATAAACCTAATCCAACAAGCCAGATATTAAACATTGTGTAAATATGAATAGAACTATAAGACACCAGTGATGGAGTATGTGCCTCACTGCAGTAATAACTGATTTGTGATGTGTGCTTTCAATGCTGTTTTCATCTAGCAGGCAGAGTCCAGGCTGCATGAGGAAGAAGAGATTGGACTAAAGGTCAACTTTGAAGACTCAAACCAGCTCAACATCCCTGTGAAAGCACTCTCAGGGCGGTGAGTAGAGCGCACTAAACAGCACACTTTGATCTGGCATGAAAGCAGAATTGTATCGCATACACTCAGCGAGTATGTATTTCAATGCATAACGTGTTCTATTCATATTCTCATCTACTGTGATATTATCATCATCTTGTCTTATGATCTGGCAGCTAAATACATTCTTATAATGTCCTAAAATTCATTATGGACCAATGTAAATGTAAATAGATACTAAGAGGTTTTACTTCCTCCTCAAGAAACCTGAGGATAAAATGCACATATAGTAAAAAAACAACAACTACGATGCACCATGTTGTCATGTACAACCTGAAATTGTCAATTTGACACTGATAGTCAGCTGTGTGTTATTATGTCCATCTTGAACAGATCATACAGAATAGGACTAGTGACCCCCAACCTCCCAATGGAAGAAGAGGTAGCAGGGCAGTGTGTCTGATGCAAAACATCTGACTCACATGGCTGCTTATTAACTCTGCTCACAGATTTGCAGACAGTTAGTGCATGGCTGAAACTGTCAGCCCTTAGACATTTTAAAAAAAAACACAAACACCGCTTTGTGTTTTTATTTTCATTTGGCCGATCTGTGATAAAGTATTTATCGAAACGGGTTTATTCTTGCCTAACTAACTAATAGTGTGCACTGTCACCTCTGAACTTTTGCCTAAAACGCCAGCACTTCTTAATACGTGTTAACATGGGTCGTTCTGTTTGTGGCCTGTCTGGTCAGCCGTGTTGTGCTGTTAATTTGTTTTAATCTGTATTTCATGTGCATGCTTGTGTCTGCTTGTTTGAACTGCCCAGCACTGAACCTCTCCCTCTGATTTGATGTCTACATGCCTGTCTTCTCTTTACATTTGTGTGTTTTTTTTTGCATTTTGGCATGTAGTTCTGAGTCTGACCCCTTGGTTGTAAATATCTCTGATGAAATGGCCAAAACCGCAGTGTGGAAAGCAGTGAACTCGAAAGCAGAGTCTTGTGTCCAACCAGTGAAGAGTAGTGGAAGGTAGCTATGCCATCTCCTGGAGTCTTCGAGAGCCGCCGCACCCGACTGCATTACTTTAATTTGTTGATATCATTTTCTACTAGGGACTACTACATGTTTTATGATTCTGCAAGATTATTTTCCAATCGTAATAAGTGATGCTGCTCAGAAGGCAGCTCAATCAAATATTCAAACAAACTGAAATTGGTACAGCGTTTTAAAAGTACAAGTGTTGAACGTTGGGTGAAATCTGTGCCAGCAAAGATGAGTATTCATTTTTTGTTTTGTATAAATCCTTCTGCAGCTTGCTGACAGCAATATATTTACTGCAAAATGGAATGAAACATAGTACAATCTTTTAATAACTTACAGGTCTGTGCAAAGGTTTTAGCCTCTCAAATTTGGGTTGCAGCTAAATCACACCACAGAGTCACCAATAGACAAGACATACTCATACACACACATAGGCCCCCTGCACACTTTGCAATAAATTAAGATGGCAGGCCATTATTTTTATGCATTACCTATTTAAAATGAGGTACAAATGATCATTTAGATTTGTTCTTAGCAAATCGAGCAGCTCAACCAGATGGTAACAATTCAAATAAACAGACAATGTGAAGCTTCTTAGAAAAACAACCCCTAACAGTTTATTATCTGTACCTTAGTAGCAAGGCCAAACGTAGAAAATGTAGAAGGTCAGAACATCTGAAGCATTTTGTTAAGGGAATTAAAGGATAAGCAGGCATTTCTCTGTCTTGGTGCTTATCCAGTCAGTCCACAGGTCCAATTTAAGATTATGGTGGAGGACACTGCCAAGATACTTATTTGTATTGGCTCTACATTGATAGATGCAGTGTTGCAGGGAATCAATAGACATAGTGTCAGGGAGGCATTTGATCAGTCCCAGGAAAACAAAACAAAAAAGTCTGAGAAGAGATTGTGTCTCCACCACAGAGATCTGATCACAGAGTCAGGCTGAGATTACATGAAGAGACAGAAGCAGCGGAGAAGTTCTCAAAAAGACTTGTAGCAACCTACCTGCCAAGTAAAACCATGTGACAAAGGCCGGCCCCATGAATTAATGATGTAACTCTGGTTGTTTACTGTACTCTGTAGTGTTAATTGCTCGGAAAAGAAAAACCTGTTCATTGCATTCATTTAATTGCTGAAACCTTTGCACAGTTCTGTATGTTCACAAATTTTGTGCATATTTTAACAGTCCTCAAATAAGCCCATCATCACCCAGGTGTACTGTAGGTGGTAAAATCTTGTTCTTATCAGTAATTGAGCACCATCACCCAGCTACCAGCCAAAAAAATCACACATTTGCAGTCGCTCTCCACCCTTAACACCTCCATAAATCTGCACCGGCGCTCATCTTGCCTCCAATTTCTCCGTCTCTGAACAGCCAGGAGAAGGTGGCCTGCGTTAGGGTAGACGTCAGCCCGGACACGCCTGGGAAAGACTCCGCCGCCGAGACCTTCCTGTGATAGAGAGGAGGCCCTCCTCCCCTCCTGATATCCTTCTCCCTCACAACACTTGACGGGCACCATCTTAGCGGCAATAGGGGACACCGAACGGAGTAGCACAACCTGTCTACACAGCTACAGTTTTCAGGGCGGCAGACGAGCTCCCCCCAAGAAGGATGCGAGTCCTTCTCCACTCAAGTCCTGAAGTACTACATATACACATGGTTGCCAAGATGCACCGTGGAGCGCACATCTCCATGGGATGAAGGAATTCTGCTCTTACTGCCCACCGACACTTACTGTTTAGCAATTCTCTTAATCTAGCAATTTCTTTCCCACCCGATATAAACCAATGATGCCAAAGGAAGGGGCCTCACTGATGGGGATCTTGGATGACGTGAAATGAACTTTTTAACCCATTGTGTATTTTAACTTTACTTTTACTCTTTTTAGATGGTACCGTTTTTGGTTTATACTCCATGGGTTTCCATGTATTTAAGGTCGAATTAAGACTAAAAGAAGAAACTACACCAGCTTCATTTGACTAAAGCCATTCAGGTACAGTCACATGTACAGGTACTGTGATTCTATTTGGTCCAGCACAGTAAGACAAACCAAAACATTCATATAGATACTGCTGCATCACACTACCATTACTACTGGATTTGTTTATCTCTGTTGTCTCCAGGGGAACACTCAGTATTTAAATTGCTGCTCTAAATTTGTTTTCACTGTTCATAGCGTATGTGTTTATATCATTACAAGTACTGTCTTCTGTGCTCTTTTCATGTTTAATATAGTTAGATAACCTTCTTCAGAGGCCATATGAAGTCTGTACTGTACAGTAAGCACTTTGCCAGTATAGTTTCTTACCTAAAACGGATTATAGCGTGTTAATAACAAAAGGTTTCTTCTCTTCCCACAGTGTTTATAGAGCTCAAGTCGTTCAAATTGTTGTCGTTCAAACAACTCAGGAATCTTAAGTGATTTCTGACTGTGGTCACTTGATTTTTTTTGTTTTGTTTTGTTTTTTTGTCTCAAGGCAGCGATAATTACCTGTCCACTGTATTCCTTTCGTCGCTGGCATATTTTAATAAATCATAAAATATAGTGAGGTGCAACATAAAAGAGAGAATATTTGTGACCCCAGTTAGGCGCACCTATTTTATACTGTCTGTATTATTGTTAATAACATTGTATGTGTGTGTGTGGTATAAAGATAAGTTGTTCAGCAAATCATTTTATGCAAAATATTTCTACTGTATATGTAAAAGAACTATTATATTCAAGGAGTATGTTCTTATTTTGCTACGTGCGGTCCTGTTTTAGCAATAAGTGTTCCATACTCTGCAACGTATGGACTCCTGGCGAGGAATAATTTGTGAAACGATGTCTGTGTCTGTTTCATTCGCTCCGTCTGTGTGTGTAGCTGCAGTGACAATACGGACAATAGCTTACGTGCCTTGTCGAAGCTCTTTATGTGCAAGTCTCGTACTGATGAAAATTTAAATGTCGGGGAACAGGTGTATGGGTACGCGCCATGGCACACGAGTGCCAAACACAGACCAACCAACCGGTGCACAGCTCTTTTGCAGAGGCTTGTGTCTGTCGTAGTGTTAATCCGTGTCCGTGTGAAAGTCGTAGCCTGAGCCGCAGACTCAAAACGATGTAGTTGGACTCCTCTTCCATTTACAGATGTAACTCTAAATACTCCCTGTGTGTGTGTGTGTGTGTGTGTGTTCTGCTGTCACGGCTCTAGTATTTGATCACAACATGACATCTCTGTAATCAATATTGAGGTACTTTTCTTTTTCAAATGAGCAGTGTATGTCAAATTATTGTGCTGTCAACATCAGAAATGAAGTTAATTTATTAGTAAGAAATGTGGTTATGTCGCTGCACACATGGTGAATCAATATTGACATTTAAATGTGAGTTATCAGTAGAGTCATCACAGTGAAGTGAACCTCAGAATGTTTATCCTAATTATAAAGACTCTATTTTACACGTCGTCCGCCTCACTTAAGATCTTGTGGATATAAATAAACGAACAGGTTTCTCAGCCTCTGTCATCGCACCAACGTCACTTGGTAACGAAAGGCATTCGTTTCCGATGCACAGACAACATCAGTGAAGCACATGGCGTCCTGTTGTTAGCTTGAATGATGACTTCTCTGTCATGACCGATTGTTGCAAAGCAATAAAAGTGAATACATGGTGATTGTCTTGTCTCTGAGGGAATATTTCCAATGAATACCACTGTTTTTTTTTTGTTTTTTTTTGTTCAGTTATCAGTGGGTGGGATATATTAGGCAGCAAGTGAAAAGTCTGATCCATGGAGGCTCGAACCTTTAAGGATCTGCTGCTAATGTTCAGAGTCTTCCAGTGGCCTCCATGCCTGGACAGCTCAGTGCTGTTTTGGTGGCAAAAGTGGGGCCTAGACAATATTAGGCTTAATGTTATGGCTGATCAGTCTATATTTGAGGTTGTGAGAGCTGTGCAAGTTTATGGTTTAACAGTCAAACATCATTCTCTGTTGTTTAAATGAGTCCTTATTTAAAAGGGCCTAAACTCTTTATTTGTCCCGACTTACTAATTTGATAAAAGCTGATCAGCCCTTTTCACAGTGTAGACTTTTGGCATTTCATGGCAGTAAAATCACAAGTGTGATCATGTGAAAAGCAGGCGCGCTCCATTTAAATCAGGCAAAAGGTTTAATGAGGATGACACACTGCCTGGCCAAGAAAAAGTCACCACCTGGATTTAACTAAGCAAACAGGTAGGAGCCTCCTATTGGATAATTACTGCATGGGTGATTATCTTTCAGCTGGAAACAAGTTATTTAACCCCAACTGATGCGATGAGTAGCTTCTCATTTCTTAAACAACCATGTCTAAAGACACATCCTGTGGTTGTGGAAAAGATGTTAATCTGTTTGAGAAGGGTCAAATCATTGGCATGCATCAAGGAGAGAAAACATCTAAGGAGACTGAAGAAACTACTAAAATTGGGTTTAGAACTGTCCAACGATCATCTTTGAGGAAGAAATGTGGTCTTAAATGTTTGGTGAAAACAAATTGAAGAAAAACAACAGTAGAACTCAGGGCTATGTTTAATAGTGAAAGTAAGAGCATTTCCACACGTAGCAAACTGAAAAAGGCTTCAGTTTGCTAGGGAGCATAAAGATTGGACTCTGGAGCAATGGAAGAAGGTCATGTGGTCTGATGGGTCCAGATTTACCCTGTTCCAGAGTGATGGGGGCATCAGGGTAAGAAGAGAGACAGATGAAGTGATGCACCCATCATGCCTACTGTACAAGCCTGTGGGGGCAGTGCTATGATCTGGGGTTGCTGCAGTTGCTCAGGTCTAGGTTCAGCAACATGTGTCCAAAGAATGAGGTCAGCTGACCTGATTTATTCATATTCCAAGATGACAATGCCAGGATTCATGGGGCTCAGATTGTGAAAGAGTGGTTCAGGGAGCATGAGACATCATTTTCACACATGGATTGTCCACCACAGAGTCCAGACCTTAACCCCATTGAGGATCTTTGGGATGTGCCGGAGAAGGCTTTGCGCAGCGGTCAGACTCTCCCATCATCAATACAAGATCTTGGTGAAAAATGAACGCAACACTGGATGGAAATAAATGTTGTGACATTGCAGAAGCTAAAGGCGGTCCAACAAGATATTGTGTGTGACCTTTTTTATTTTGGCCAGGCAGTGTACATTCACGCCTTCCGTCTCCGTCTCTCCGCCGTCTGTGTGGACTGTTCCTGCCTCGCCGTTCATTCTCTTCACCGCTTTCACACACTGTTAAAATCACTTCACTCTTTTGTCTTCTGTTCTATTTTCAAACTTTGTCTGAGCCAATCAGGGCCCACTCTCTTTAAATACATCGCAAGTCTGTCGCTCTGCCCTTTCGGGGACGCCTGTTATGCGGACCTCCTCCTCCATCTTCACCTCATCCAGGTTGTCCAGGGCGGCCTCATCTGACGCTTCCATCAGTCGGGTCTCCACTGCTTGTCATCAGATCATCTGATCAGCTCTTGTCTCCTTATTGGAACCAGTTGGAGGCAGATATTGTTCTTCTGCTTCACTGGCATCTTGAAACTAAATCATCATTAATTTTATTTGTTCTTCACCTGAAATCATCTGCTTTCCTCTCCTCAAGGGAAAAAAAGAAGAAATGTTTCTTGAGGTTGTCAGGGTAAAGACAAAAGGTGGCAGCAGAGATCTGTGGTGCACATCACCACCACCAGCAGCACTACAGATAAATACTGCAGACGCCTTGTCCCCTTCTTCTGCATCGTCTTTTGTACCTTGTACAGTTTCTGAGAGGAGCTGCACACCTGGGTTTCACACACACAGACATTTATCTGAGCGATTAAACCTCCTCTCTGAAGAGCGTGTAGGTGTGTTTGATTCACATTTCTCCCGGAAGTCCTTTAGGTGCAGAGCTTTTTCATTTAGTAGTTAAGAGCAGCTTTACTTTTGTTTAAGTGGAGCAGAAACCTTGGTGAATTCATGTTCAGTGTCAGCCCGGACAAAGGACGCACAACACAAACCTGCATCAGCAGCCACTGAATGCCTGGAGGAAGTAGACTTAGACTGCTTTGTAAGCCACAATACAAGAAGTTGCACGGAGCAAAGTTTAAACACTTTTCAAGTTTGCTCGTTGAATACTGTGAAAACCTTTCTTTCGGAAATGTGAAGGCCTCGGTCTGGGAGTGAGAACAACTGTAACTGTGCTTTGAGTTTTGCTTTTATTAAACTAGTTCCTCATGAACATCGCCAAGGAGGGGACAAGGTTCCACTTCACAGCACCGCCAGAAAGGAAGAATCCAATTATCGCTGTTATTCCAGCAGTCGATTCCTGTTATTTGTTCATTGTTTGTCTTCGACGTTTCGTTGCTGATTCTCCTGATTGCTCCCAGTTTTCGAGCAGCGTGAGCTCCAATCTAGATGCAGCGCGGGCTTCCACCCCATGCAGCCACGCCAGACTCTTTTCTTCTCACTTCCAGGTTGTGTATAATAAACAATGATCCAGCCACAAAGCACTGAGAGTTGTCAAGATCTCCATAAATATAATAAAGACCAGTCATGTGACAGTCTAAAGTAAAACAAAGCATCAGTTACACCTATTACAATGAATGTAGTTTAAATAAAAATCAATATTGTTATTGGTTCATGACATGGTAAATTTAACGGCAACATACATTTTCATTAATTTATTTGTCCTGCACGAACTCCTTGATTGTTAGTGTACACCGATCAGCCACAACATTAAAAGTGAATAACATTAATCATCTTGTGACAATACAATGTTCTGCTGGGAAACTTTTGGACCTGGCATTCATGTGGATGTTACTTAGACGTGTAGCACCCACCTAGACCAGACCAGGCACCCCCACCCCATAGCAATGACACTCCTTGATGGCAGCAGCCATCCCCAGCAGGATGCAGCCTGACACAGGCACACACACAAAAACGGTTTAGGAACAATTAAAAAAAAAACATGAAGAACAGCACAAGGTGTTGACCTGGCCTCCAAATTCACTAGATCCCAAACTGATCACGTATCTGTGGGATGATCCACAGAGGCCCCTCCCCTCAACCCACAGGACCCAAAGGCCCCCACTAACAATATTCTGTTGTTATTCAATTATTTCTTCTTAAAGGCCTGGACAAACCAACGTCACAGAACCACTGGCAACAATGAGCACAGGTGACTGTAACGTCACCCGTGCCTGGACCAAAGAGCTGCATCTGAACACACCACAAAGGCTACAGCCATCAACCGAGCTCCATTAGCCTATTCTGGGGACGCCGTGTGGCTTTTATCACAGTAAGGCAGAGCACAGGTGTATAGATGAAGTGTCCCAGTTAGCCATGATGAGCTGGGGCCACAGCTAAGAGACATGTGCCATGGAAAAAGGTCCAATATGGCAGTGCTTCTTTTGACATTATAACATTCATTCATTCATTCATCTTCTATAACCGCTTATTCATGTTAAGGGTCGCACGGTCTGCTGGAGCCTATCCCAGCTGTCATCGGGCGAGAGGCGGGGTACACCCTGGACAGGTCTCCAGTCTATCGCAGGGCTAACACAGAGAGACAGACAACCATTCACACTCACATGCACACCTACGGCCAATTTAATGAGCATGTCTTTGGACAGTGGGAGGAAGCTGGAGTACCCGGAGAGAACCCATGCAGAAAGGCCCAGTCGGCCCATGGATTCGAACCCGGGACCTTCTCGCCGTGAGGCAACCACCTCGCCACTGTGCCGCCGCCGACATTGTAACATTTATAAAATAAATGCTCAACCCTTCAATCATTTCAAACCGTATGAAAGAATTAGTGGTACACCGTTTCACTTTAATAATAAAAAAAATAATAATAATCACATTTCAGTAGCCAGCATCACTCTGCGTTACACTTCAACACAATACAAATGTGTTTGGACATGTTTTATAAAGTCATGTAAATTAATATTTTGGACGACAGTGGTCCTTTCTTTGTGATATAACCACTATTATTACAATAGAAACAAAACTATTTCAACAAATATTACAAAGAATAAGCTAATTCATGAGTGGCGCTGTACTTATTATCCGTTAGAAATCTGCCTGCTGTCTGTGTGTGTGCACAAGGCATCGCTAACAACCCTTGTGCATAGCAGTTAAACTAAGATTCAGATTAAAATAAAATAAAAACTCAATATAAACAACGTATTTTTTTTCCTCCTTTCAGGTCAAATCGGTCATTTGTGTTTTCGGCTCAGAGTCCCATATATTAAGCAGACTTACTGGGAAACTATAACACTGCATTGCAACAGAAACAGTCTCCCTAAGCAGGCGGGATGCATACTTCGTCCTCTCCTTAAAGACAGAAAACACTCCGGTGGAGGACAGTGGTTCAGTTAGCAGCGTTCGGGGGCCCCTCCGGGATGAGTGACATGAAGAAGGTAATGATGAACGACCACGTGGAGGAGAAGAAGCCTGTGTTTGGGACGCTGTTAGGATCTTCCGCTCCCTCCTCTCCACTCTCCCCATCGTCATCCGAGCCGTCATCCATCGCTCCATCCTGTACAGTCAAATTAGAAGTGAGATATGATTCATGCTAGCATGCAGTCCGTTAGATTAGAGACTGGACTATAAAATGAGATATGTCTGTTAACTACTGCAATAACTCCCCAACCTGGAACAATCATGATCGTCCATTAAGGTTTTAACAACAACAGAACAGTGGTGGGCCGTCGGGGCCAGCAAAGCCTTCTCTGCTGGTCCAAACTTAATCAAAATCACACTTAGATTTTAATATTTTCCCATTAATCTCATTAAATTATTCCCAGTAACCTATTCTTTTCATTTCATGGCTCGTCTGTCTCTCAGCTGCGGTGCTTCTGAGAGCGGTGCCACATGGAGCTGTGATATCCGACCACACCAGACTCACTCTCGTTTTCGTTTAATTACTACTGCGCACTGCTCTACCTCCACCAGTTACAAGGACATGTTTGATTACACACTGTACTTGTTTTATTTGTTTGTTTTGTTTTCTTACAACTCTCACGGTCTCACGGTACCGCTTTACGGAGCGGCAGGCATGGCAACTGGTAGTTGTCTTTATGTCACATCCTGTTTCTACAGCATAAATAAAACTTATTCCAAAAAAAAAAAGACACTTGATGAAAGAAAACAAAAAAAAAATAATAAAATGAAAATCTGACATGTATTTTAGTTTGACCCAAGTCCCATCCACTAACATGGAGGAGGTGGAGCTTATGACCTATACTGCCGCCAGCCACCAGGGGGAGCTCTACTTGCTTTGGCTTCACTGTTGAGGACGCTGTTCTCTTAACCAATCACATTTCAAGTTCGCATTCTTATGCCTTCTTTGTGCGTCATCGTTTTCGCGTCCCCTGATTGGACGGTCAGAGAGCCGCTAACGGTTCATGTTCATCTGTTGCAAGTTGCACAAGCAAACCGTCCCCATTAACGTTTTGATAAGATATTTTTTGAACACACGGTGAGGGAAGGAGGACAGGCTATCGCTCTGGCTTAAGATCTTCTCAGAAAGACATTTTCACGACAGACTTTGAAGGAAAAGCTGGATATTGCGAGGAAAGGCCGCCCAACCCCGGAGCTAGCTAGCTGGCTAGCTAGCCTGACCCAGCCGGAGAAAGGGTGTGTCCGCGGCTTTCCGGCCAGCAACTATGAGCGCTATGAGAAGAACTCTAAATCGTTTCTCAAGTTCTGGTGAGTAAAAATAATTATATTTACATCTTTTTTGTATATTTTTGCCATTTTATTGGATCGACGTTGACGCTTCTGCTATATATTTGACGTACAGTATGTGGCGCTGGTGCGCAGCCGCAGTGAGTGAGAGGAGACGTTTTGAATTGTTTTCATTTTGCTATATGAGATACGATGCAACGTCCTGTTTTATTGCGTCTCCCTCAGACTTGTCATATTCTCTAAATAGGTTAATGGAAATGATGGAGTCACTCAGTTGTCTAACTAATTGGACGATGGCTTGTTAATGTTTTTCGAGATAATTTGTTAATGGAGACTTTGACAGCATCCCTGTTGCTACAGCTACACACTTTAGCGAGGGCACATTAAATTAGGTCGGTAAGCAGACAGTTTACAGCCTGGGCCTGCTTTAGCAGCTGTCTTTTATAAAGACTAAATGACGCCCTGCTGCCAATCAGAATCGAGCATTCACTCAAACCATAAAGTGTTTTAAAAGGAGTCCATTTGGTTCCTTAATGGAGTCAGGCAGCAATGGCACCAAAGTGTTTTCAAGTGGCCAAATGTTAAATAATATGCTCGATTAATCAAGTAACTGGTAGGTTAGGTTATAAAATTACAAATTTTTCCATTGTGACATTCTGTAATTGCCTTTTTGTTGTCAAATGGATCTAGTCTAATCTTGCAACTGGGCTTGATTAGTAGTTTAATAGCTCTCCGTTCATTTTCTTGTTGCAGTTACATACTGTGCACTCTTCTGCTGCTTTTTATACACTGTATATCCTGTAAACATGTGTGTAAAAGTTGATGGCTCGGACTAAAAGCGGCAATAAAAATGTTCCGTGTGATGCTGTGATGGATGAGAGAGGCTGTTACCATTTCTTGTAAGTCGTGGTTTTGTAGCTCTCCATCCACATCGTCCTGATTGGCTCTGTCTTCAGGAAGCTGGAGTTCGTTCTCCAGATTAAAGGGAAACCAGCCAGCCTGGTGCCTGGAGACGAAAACAACACGGGCATTTTAAACTCTTATGCGTCCCACCTTTCGCATTTGACTTATCCAAGTTCTAAAGTGTTGAAATGTGGATAAATGTCTTTAAAATGTCTGTTTTATTTTTCCAAACTTTTCAAAAAGAGAAATCCATAATGTATAACCTACAAATGTTTAACCCTGATTCAATGACTGTATTGGTGCAGTTAAAATAAACTCTAGTAGACATTTTTAGAACAACCGACAAGTAGGGACCTTGAATGCAGCACTGCATGAAGAAAACCTTGCGTATGCGACGTCATTCATCATTGTGGCTTTGATTAAATAAATAATTGATCGTTTAATTACATTTTTTTTCAAAGGAAGATTGTTAAGTGAGTTTAAGTGACTAATGCTGCTTTTACTTCAGATTTAAAGTTTGGAAAAACGTATTAAAAAGTAATCTGAACACATTAATGGCTTTAAATAAGCTGTTTTGTTGTAGCTGTGGCCAGAGGAGGAGTTCTCTACTCTGCTGCAGGTGGAAAGCATTTGATAAAAGCCCCAACTCCCAAATGTCACCTCTATATACACACACAGGGATCACTCACAGGTAAAGCACCAGCATGGCCATCATCACCATGACGAAGCGACTGAAGGATGAGTAGAAGTAGACTATACTGAGTAAGATGGCAGCTCGTGAAAACGTGTACACCCAGTCCAGCCAGTCCCGGTTGAGCTCGTCCTCGTTCAGGATCTCCCCTCCCTGGGCGTTCATCTGGACCTCCTGGTTGCCATGGCGAACCACTTGCGGCCGCTGGCTCAGAGGATCGGGCTGGCTAGACTGGGCAGAGGCCTGATCGGGCCGGAGCTGCTGAGAGGAGGCAGCCAGTAACTGACTAGAGGAGAGAGAGAGAGAACCAGATCGTGAGAACGCTGTTTCCTGCTTTAACAATGCTCTACAAACATTCAACAGAAACGGGAAGACAAAAAAAACATAATGGACTCACTAGTGCATGTAGTATTGCCTGGCGTACAGCTGCTGCCACCACATTAGCGTCATGGGGTTGTAGTAAGCGGGCATGTTTGTGGGAAGGGTAGGCTGTGCGGAGTACTGATTCCAGCTGGAAGAAAGACAATGAAATGTCAAAAACACTGACATGTAATCGACCACATACACAAAACCCTACCTTGTTTTGTTTATGATGAATTATTAATATCAGAGGCCACAACTAATGGTATTAACGGTACATTTGCACAAGCTAATGACCTAAACTTGAACCCAACAGAAGCTATGTGCTGCTGCTCTTTTCATACAGAGAATCTTTACTTTAGTTAATTTTTAATGATTAATGTTCCCTAAGGCTTCATTTACAAGGATTGCCAGTTTATTTGATTACTTTGCAAGGCCTTTTCTAGAAGAGGGTTGCAATGCTTGAGTGATATTTGGCACACAAGCGGTAAACTGAAAACAGTTTCCTGTTCTCTTAAAGACGGTATCTTTTAAAAACGTATTTTTCCATTAAGCCTTTAGTGAATGACCCCTCTATCAGCCCGCTCCTCATGGTGAATCTCTAAATAAAGAATGGTTTGATGTTCCACATTTATTCATTTAGTTCCTTTTTCCCCACATGATGCACGTTGTATCTTCCTGCAGGCGGTGGGGCTAAAAGTTGAAAAAGCAGCAGAAAACAAGAGTGTGTTTTTCGGGATCTTTTTTTTTTTTTTTTTTTTTTACTCTGCATCATTAAATGTAAATGTAAATGTACTTTATTTATATAGCACCTTACATCGACCGATAGGTGAACCAAGGTGCTTTACAAAAGATTAAACAACGATTTAAAACAACACACCGGAAAACAAGTACAGTAATAAAACAAAGCTAAAAAAAAGAAACTAAAAACAATAAATGAGAAGATTAAGAAGAAGAATTTTTTTGCCGTTTCATCTGGCATAAAGAGAAACGACGATCCCCTTAATGTAGAATGAGATTATTCTCGTTGTTTCATCATTTGCCAAACTGAGTTTATTTTTGTGACGCTCTAGACATGATAAATCTCTCGCTGCAGCCTCTACGTAATTCTGACGACACTTATGTCAGGTTTGTGTTGAAAGTGTTGAAACCTGTAAGTTTGCACCTACCTAAAGTAAATGAACCCTTTAAGGTTTCATTTTTTTCCTGTGTTATAAAAAATCTGTAGCTGTTGTAGTGAATCATCTTACAAAAATCCTCTTTACCTCCGCACTGCAGTGGTTATCAAAGTTTCTCCAACCCAAAAGGTTACCTGTGCATAAACTGTGGATACATCTGATGGTAAGGGAAGGGCCCGGCTCGCTGTCTGAGTCCATCGCTGCTCTCTCCTGTAGACGACTGGCCGTCTTGGGGAGGACTATTAGAGTTTTGAAGAGTCTGTAACCAGAAAAATAAGTCCTGCCTGTTAGTTATTAGCGAATTGTCTTGTCTTCAAAGAAAGGCAATGACATTTTTTTTTTTTTCTTCAAATCCTCAGGGAGGTGCAGATTACAGCAGTGAGGTGGATGATGAAAGGGAGTGCGGTGGTGATGAAATGAATGGCAAGGTGTGAGGAGTGTGTGTGGTTGACCCACCGTGGGACCGGCTGTGCTCTCCTGAGGCTTGTTACTGCGGCTGCGGGGGGGCTTTGGGGAGCTGGGAGGGGTTCGAGAAGCGCACACCAGATGGAGCATATGGTACTCGTCCTGCTGTGGAAGCCAGTAGAGTTCATTATCAAACTATCAAAGTACTGCATGTTCTTCTGATTTTTAAAGGGGTACTCAACTAAAACAAAACTTTTCTCAACACTTTAAACTTATTTTTTTTTTAAGTATTTGCTTCAATAACAAAGTAAAGATTGCAGTTACATAAATTCCATCTGCGTAATACTTGTAAACACTGTGCTGACAAATAGACAAAAACATCCACCATTGATTTTTCTCAACAAAATACCAGCCACTTAGAGGAAACCCTGACACATTCAGCCACAAGAGCATTAAAAAAAATAAATTACTTTGGAAGCAATAGAAAGAAAAGAAAAAACTCATTACAGCTGGAATACACCTGTATACTGGTGTTTTGGACGTTGTGCCATCTTGTTTCCATCCACTCTCTAGTGGCCATCATTAATTCACATAAATGTGAGCAGCAATACGCCTATTAGTGTCTTTAGGGCTTCCGTAAAACTGTGACACCACTGGTCACACTGATCTGTGTCTGTATCTGTAACAGCGAAGCCCAGTTAAAGTGCAAATGTTGCTGAATCCTGCTGCTCTCAACATGACTGCTTGTCATGGAGAGTACTATAAACATGACAATGTTTCGCTGGAGGTGTGGCCTGTAAATACAAAAAGTTGCCTGACTCCGCCTATGTAGTGCTAAGTGGTGGGGTGTTCCTTAGGCAAACAACTAGCAGCCCGTGGCGGCACTCATCTGGCATTCAAAGCAGCAACATTTGCACTTTAAACTGGTTTTGCTGTTTGACTGACATATAGATAGATACAGGCGAGGATCAGTGTGACCAGTGTTGTCACAGCTTTATAAAAGCCCTGAGAAAACACTAATTAACCCGAGTGAGTTAGATTAAAAATCCAACCCCTGTACAGTGGCCGTGAATGCTTAAATTAGAGACTGTAGAGACCAAAATTAGTTTTGTATCAGGCTGCAATTCTGCTGTAAAGTTGGGAAGTGACTCACTTTTGGAGTTAGCCTCAAGTGGCCAATTCATCTTCCACTTTGGTTTAATTTTTCAGCCCCAGAGGATGCACAGGGGTTGGACACTAATTTTTGGTAATAATGTCTAACGCTGTTTCAGTTTATCACAGAAGAGTGGAAGTGGGTTGTTCTTCCACACCATGTTCAGAATCATTTCTTTATAAAGCACACCTTGTGTATAGGGATATTCTTACGCTGAAACAGATATGGCCCTTTTTTCAAACTGCTGGAGCCTCACACAGCATCTGGTTTGATCTGAACTGAAACTCAGGGAGCCCAAACAGTTTAAAGATGCCTGCATAGTTACAGCCACATAGCGTAAGCAGCCTGTTAAAGCTGTGAATCAGACGGCCAAAGTGCCTCTTTTTCGCTATAGACTTAATAAATCTAAAATCATTTTGATACACAGTGTATGACACTTAGGCCTAGAAGAACTTACCTTTCTGAGTACATCTTTTAATGTAAAGTGATCCAAAAGCAGCTTTCCAGAATATACCAGCCTCTGGTCTTTGGAGCTCTAAAAATACACAAGCATAACGATAATGGGGTCAAAGAAGAGAAGCTGCACATCAGGAGCAATGGCAACAATATAGGTCATCTAATTTAGTTACGCTTTCTTGAACTAATATCTGAAATAGAAACAAAGACAAACATTCAACCAGGAACACAGCAAACTGTGAAATTTACAGTAGATGATCACCGCATCAAAAGGCACACACCTCAAGTGAGCAAGTAATCAGGATAAGATCATAGTGACCTCAATGGAGATAAGTAGGTCTTAACAGTAGATTTAGCTCTGAGTACAACAAGGTCAGTTTTCCTCTTAGAGCCTACATTCACTGTATGTTCATTCAAGAATTGACATCTCCCTTTTTAAATCCTGGACAGCTTGCAATTGAAAATCCTGAAGCTGTCTCCTTGTTAAATATGTCTCGTTTAATGTTTACTAGCCCCTAGCGTGATTACTCCACAGCTTTACAAGGGTGTGTTTACAATGATTGCATCAGAGCAAGCACAGAGCAGAGAGGAGAGAGAGAGAGAGAGTTAAGTCAGATTAGCGGCGCAACACAACCGGGATCTAAACTCCTTCCCGTCGTTATGACGTTAAATCTGCAAACTCCTTTCAGCTACAGTGAGTCTAGAAACCCAACTCCTTCCACTTCAGAGAACAGATCAAGGTTAATGGATTGTGCCAATGAATGATTATTCGACAATGAGGAGGAAGCTTAGCAGAATCCACACAACAAAGGCGAAGTAAAAATCAAAAACAGTAAAGACAAAATCTACTTCTTCCTCACTAGTTGTGAGTGAAACTGTGAAACTGACACCTTGAGTTTGGGAGGGGCCTTGTTTTTGTCACATTACTCCATGCAGTCAAAGCAAACAACCTGTAAATCCTCCTTGAGCTTCAACAAGAGCGATCAGGTTTATCACCAAGCGGACGGAAATTATCAGAAGGCATATAATTAAAGTGATCACCTCAAACAGCTTTGAGGGGATCAGTGTGAAGCACTCACCGGTTTACTTGGGTACACATCAGACAGGTGGGCTTTGAGTTTCTCCACCGTCCAGTTCTGGTAACAGTTGATTGTCTGGTCATCGTACTTCTGGTTGGGAGCCTTGATGACGAGGATAACGGGACCGTCCACAACAGCTGGATCCATCACTCAAAACCATTTGTCTCCAAGGGAAAACAAAGAAAAAGACCTGGACTACAGTTCCTGTGTAGTGGCTCCAGTCTTGATTGTTTTCTAGTGGGGGGTTCCTGGCACCATCGGGGCTTTTAACGTGTCATTTATTTACAGACGGGGGGGCACACAGCTTCAGGCAGAGAAAAAAAGATAAGAGCATGAGGTTAATTTGACATATTTGTTATATATATATTACAGATGCGTAATAATTTGTGCTACAATCAAGCTAGCAGAAAAATGCCACTAGATATAACACTGCGATATTATTTTTACACAACCAGACAACTGCTTAAAGACAACAACACTGTTATAACGACTTTGTGTAGACGGAGTATATTGTAACGGCACGTATGGTATAAAATAACACTTACTAAAAACTAACGTAAAATCTAGTCAGGGGCATTTAACAACTGGCTAAGCTAACGTTAGCTTCACTACAGTTTCTGCTTTAAATGTCAGTCAGGCCGGAGAGAAAAAGTTGTCACCTAGCACACATAGCTAGTCAGAATATAAACTATTTAAATGCATAATGGCGCTCGTCTAAGATGAGTCGTTCAAGAAATTGTTAACCTACCATGTTTAGCAAAACGTTATCTACTTGTTACTCCAAAGCCTTAGCCGAATCTAGCTATTCTTCTTCGTTGGATTTAGGGAGGTTGTCGACATTGGACGTTAGTATTCGTGACCGCCACCCACTGGACAAAGGTGGTCATTACAACAGAGACATAATGGAAAAAAACGTGGAACTACAGTTTACAAAAACAAACCTTTCTTTAAGTAATTGTGATAATAAATACTGACAAGTAATTAGACTGGGGGAAAAAAGAACATAAAGCTGAATCGACACCTTTTTAAAAACATTGATTGCAAGTGTGTTGCATTAGACTGCTGCATTAAATTAACTAACCAAATAAACAGGCAATCAGTGTATCCCTGCACTGATTGTTCTAAAGCTAACACATTAAAGTGAGCGAGCTGTTCACAAAGTAATTTGCTCTTTAATGTCCCTGTAGCAATAGGAAACAGGAACTCATCGTGTTTTTATTGTGTTAATATGTTTTGTTATTTATCTGTACAACATTAAACAAAGACAAAGATGCATTACATGAAATAGAAACACAAGCTTAAACTGCTCCACATATTGATCCATTTGTCAGACTTGAGATGTCTGATGATGGCCAAGGGCTACTGCAATGGAAAGGATTTAATGTGACTGCCATCTTCTGGTAGCATGGTTTAACACATGGACCTTGTATTTTTCTCTTGAATTTCATAAAACGTTCAAAGATTTGGACACACAGGTCTGCATTCATTTATTTTAAAAGTACTGTACTGAAACAGAAACTGAGGTACTTATCAAGAAGGAGGTAACACTAATGAATATGTCTTAAAAATTCTTCTTTGTTTTTATCCACGTTAATTTTCTGACAATAAACCACATTCAATTCTATAAAATCAGAATAGCCTGTAAATGTGACTCATGACATGCAGGCATCATAAAAAGCGACACAGCATTGGTTAACTCTTCTGCACATTCAAACCACAGCAAATCATATGGAGCGTCTACTCACTTTGTATCAGGTTTTGATATGCAGTGATAATATTGTCAGGTAATGCATTAGGAAGTGGAGACACGTGCAAAGGGAGTGCATTCGTCAGATAATGAAGGTAATTTTTACTTTAACTTGCCTCGACCTTCATTGAGACTCTGACTAGAAATCTCTTTTGAAAATGGGTCAGCCCACTTTCAAGTGACTCATACAACTCAACAGGGCTTCCAGCCTCTTACTGCCCAGAAGTTTCCGTCTGTTAGAGTAGACAGGGGAAATTACATTGTTCATCCTGTTATAATGTCTTTATTTTTTTATTTTTTTCATCATGCACTGCCTGTGAGTGCTGCATATCAATGTAGTTATCATAATATCCATAATAAGTATATGATACCATTGCGAATTGCATCGGTGTGAATCACCCTTCCCTTCAAATTGAAGTCTTTGAGTAGGTGACTGCATTCATTTATTCATCTTTTGTAACTGCTTGTCCTCTGGAGGGTCGCAGGTGGGGGGCTGGAGTCTATCCCAGCTCTTATTGGGCGAGAGGAGGGGTACACCCAGTCTATTACAGGGACAACACGAAGAGACAGACAACCATTCACAGGTGTCTACATCTTGACCTAAATGTCTCATGTTGCCCCAGTTTCCTGGCAGAACACATGCAGGTGGGGTGAACTGAAAAATGAATGCATTATTTTCTTTATTTTCTTGAATTCTGTATAATTTCTTGCACTGTTGTTCATACCAAATACTAGTATTTTCTATATTTTTATTCTCCTGTAAAAACAGAATAGCTTTGCAAATAAACAATGAATCATTTCCTGTAGGAGTTACACGACTAACAACTTCCTACAATGAAAACATCTCTCGCCATGACGTCCATCATGCTCGTCTCACCACGTTGACGTCTTAGATCACTCGCTCTCCGAGGAGACAACGTGTTGACAAGGTGAAGTGCAGCATGGCACTGGCCTGTATGACTCTTATAATGGGACTACATTAGAGACATCCAATATCCTTCATTTCCCTCTCCCGGTGTGAGCACCCATCTATTACCCTGCTTCACAAAAGACATGTTTTTCACGCCCTGTCTCAATTTAGCGGCTGATGATATTGTAATATGCTACGCTCCCCTCCTGCCACTGTTTGTGAGATTTCAAAAGCAGAAGGGGTTAAAATTAGGTCCATATTAACCTACAATCTGATTTCGTTTTTCCATCTCTTCCAAAATTATGTTACAACATTTCTATTTAGATATCTTGCATCATTTGGTCCACTGATGTGCATCAGGAGCTTTTTCAAGAGTGAGTTTCTTTTTATCCCCTCTCATTGATTGTGTCACTGTTGGTGTCATTGTGATTGTACTCACTCTGTCCGATGGGCTTTTGCTGAAGCCTCACAACCTTTATTGGATTCTAATAAAACCCTGAACTGAAGCGAGTTTTATGCATGAGCACACGGGTAAAGATTTGTTTGTGCGTTTTGCATCAGCGAGGGAGATGGAAGGAACATTGGTGATCCGTGATTACGCTTGATTTTATTTATTTAGAAACACTTTGTGGAAATGGAGCTTATTTAGCTATTTATTTCCTCTGAGCAATGTACTCGTAGCACGTTATTTTAGCAGTTCTATTTAAGGTTCATATGCAGATAAAAATAAATTATGAACTACTATCTCCATAAAGCCTTCTGTGAAGAGCCCTTAACCCTTTGCACACTATAGTCTAGTCAACTGTGAGGCCGAAATAACTTATCTAGAGCTCTATAGATAGGAGACACCCTTGAAACAGCTTTATCATCATCACGTGGATATCAAAACTGTGAAGTACAGAGTAGCCTAGATAATATAGAGAAATAATAGCCAGGTAATGGTGGCTCAGTAAACAGCTGTTGAAGAAGTTGACGTAAATACTCAGCTGTAACTCCACACAGTTTGATGCAACACAAATTAGCCACAACAATGCTACATCCATCTTGGTCATAGTAGTCCATGGTAGCTTCAGTGAACGTGCTGTGCTCTGCGAACATCAAACCATCAACTCATTGCATCATTGCTCAACTCAATGGGACAAAATAACGTCCTGTGCATGTATTGTGTCACATCTCCTGACATGACCGGTAAACAATGTCTCGTATCATCTTGCAAAACCTCTTTCCGTCGTGTGATAGTGAGCTAATGTAGCATCTGCCGTTAGTCATGCATGAAAGGAGAATAAGTAGTGTTGCCTAGACAGCGTATTTCTCTGTCTATTTAAAGGTATTTTTTTTTGGTATTTTTATACAAAAACACAGGAAGTCGTGTGTTGAGAGGGAGGATATGACATTCACGTTTGTGACGTACATTAGCAATGCAGGGACACGTGCATCTTTGACTGCCGCAAACCAGAACCAAGGAACTCCTCTGGGTAAACGTGATGATTGCTGAAGCTCTTTGCGAGTGACCTTTGAAGAGCAGAATGGATGGAAGAGTTGGCTGGCTGGAGTTTTTCAGCCTCACAGCTGCTCCTCCATGTCCCTTTGTAAGACATGCCTTACCGTGGCAACCAGCTTCAGGGGAAGCCTGCAAGCTGACATTGTGTAGCTTGTCCTGCGGATCAACATGCAGGCTGGACGTCGGTACGATTCCTGCGGTGTAGCTGTGGGAGACTTGAGCATGTGATGTGCATATTCCAAAGTAATGAAAACAAAGTCGGGCTAAAACACACAAAAAAAGCAACGTTTCAGATCAGAGTGGTTGCTTTGCCGTTCTGTTAGTTGCTGCTATTTTACACAGCAACGGCCTGGTCCTGGTACAGTGATCATCTGTGAAAGGGTTAACCAGTGTAAACACAAGTTGATGAATGAATGACGACAGTACTGCAGCACAATCGTTAAAATGTATATTATTTACGAAAACATAACATGGATATGTATGTATTAGTCATATTTTGATTATTTGTTGACCAATTAACCCAGCAAGGGTTATAAAAAGCCTGCACTGTCCTACTGCTGCTACTCCTTATCTTTTCTTGACATATAACATGTCTGGAGGATTGGAGACAGCATTTTACCGAGTCATCCAGAAACATCTTTTTCAATTATTTTCTTCCGTTTTAAGGCTGGAAAATGTCAGCCTGCTTTCAGAATCCTTCCTGTCGAAGCCCCATTGATGCTGAAGGATGCCACTTTTCGGAGGTCGCTCTATATGTTATGTCACTTTTTTTTCAATGGGGTTCTTCCTGCAGAGGGGAAAATGCAGCGTAATGGATGAACTCATAAAAAATAAACTCACAGGGACACTGGAAGTCTTCTGAGCAAGAGGATAGGCTTTACAATGAAGGAACAGTGGATGACTGCTGCAGTATGCTTTCAGCGAGGTTCTGTATATGCTGTGTATAATCTAATATACAGTATATATATGTAATGATGTAATATCCCCATAAGGAATAATTTTAAATAAAATAATTTAGTGCCAATGATTAGTGAGTGAAATGTGATGCGTGTCTCATTCAAAACTCCTGACATCTATGGTGTAGGTGTACTCTACTCTTTGCTTCTGAGGTGTGTGGTGTGGCGTCATCGTGCAAATCTCTAAAGAGCTTATTTAAAGTCCTTCAGAAAAAAAAGTCTGTGGATCCATATGGGTCTGGCATGGGATTTAATAATCTCTAAATCCACTGTCAGGAGAATCTTCAGGCAGCATAGCATTCAGATGACTGACAGTTTGGATGGGAGTGACGGTATCAGCAAAATGACGCAAAAATATGTCTCCAAGAACCCCAAGATTTCATCATAGGGTTTAGTAGGCAACTCTTCCAAAGTGAAGGCATCCACAATCTGAAAGAACAACAAATTTAGGCAACAAAATATCCTTTGCTGTCCAAAAAGAAAGAAAAAAATACAGCATAATCAAGTGCTGTGGGCAGTTTAATCAAAGACTGAATCTGCGTATCTACATGTTCGGTGCAGAGCTACAATTTCAGGAGAAGTGCCTCGTAGCTGCTATGACGAGATGGAAATGACATGGTTTGCGTCCGTTTCAAAGAGTGCTCGAAGACGAGTCCATAATCTTTTAATGGAATAATGATCCCAAGCACACAAAGCCAAGGAATCACTCAAGAAGACAAAATAGTGAGCTTTAGAAAGCCTACCCACCGCCAGAGACTGGAAAAATGAAATACAAAAAAAAAAATGACAATAACGTCAGCGAGCTGATGTCAGTAATCAGTGGATGATTGTACAAAATGCCCACAAGAAGTTATCAGAACATAAATCTGCATTTTGAGGTAATTGCACATAGATGTAAAACTGGGAGTATAAGAAACAAACAGAAATCATGTATGTGAAAAGCTTTTTACAGCAGCTTTTGTTCACATGCACTGGGTCTAAATGCCCCAGAGTAGTCCCAGAGTAGTCATTAGGAGACGTGACCGTGTATATACACAACATATTGATTCGAGGTCGTTCTGCAGTTCAAGAAGCACGTCTCATAAATGATGCGGTTGCATGAAGGGGTGCAACAACATTCTTTGTCTGAAAGATTTATTCAGCATCGCTTTTGTGACATTTGCCCTTTGACAAACCCACGGTGAACGCAGATGAAAAGCTGCTATTTACTCAACAATGCAGGGAGTTTTCTTTTTTCCCATTGAACTAAATAGATTCAGAGGCCCCATGTGCCCCCACTGTTTCTAATGAGTGCCTGCATTAGTGAGTCACTGGTGTGAAAAGGTCACCGGCTGGAGGAGGTTTTTAATCGGGTTGTAATGACGAGGGTTGGAACACGTTTTGATTGTCAGGTCAGAGTGCAATTAAGTTGTCTATCTATCTATATGGTTGTTTTTAATGTTAGAAAAATGCATCATACGCCTCCCATTCGAGAAGGGTGTGACACAAATTAAATTCTCTACCGCAGCAGCGTTTCTACTACGTCACTAAATGATTAAACCGTAACCTAGAGTGCTCTCTAACACGAACCCATAAGAGCCGTTGGGGCTTTGGTTCTGCCCTGTGATTCATATTTTACGAACACAAATATTTTAGAAATGTCATTAAAAAGTGAGAGAGCTGGAAATTTGAGAATTTGTAATAAGGAAAATAATACCTGGTGGGCGTTTCATCTAATCAGACATCGTCCGATGCCTGTTTTTTTATTAAGTAAGCAAACAATCTGATTCTTCTCAACGACTCTTTGATAAGACCGATGGGAGCTGAGTCATACTTGGTGAGAGTCGTTCTTTTTATTGTGGTGCTCGGATGTTGTGCAGTTTCCCACATGTTGATAATTTACTTAATGATGGTGACTGTGACTGATTTGCATGCAATCAGCTGAAAACTGAAGCAAATGTTGAAGTGTTAAGTTAACACCATTCAGCCCTTTCTGATGAGTGAGAAGCTTCTCAGGATGGGTGGCAGCTCCTCCATTGTCTCCTGGATTACTGATTACTTGTCTGACAGGCCCCAGCTTGTGCGACTGGGGGGCTCCCTGTCTGATACTGTTATCAGTAATGTGGGGGCACCACAGGGGACTGTCCTGTCTCCATTTCTGTTCACTCTTTACACCTCTGATTTCCAGTACAGCTCTGGGTCCTGCCACCTGCAGAAGTTCTCTGATGACTCTGCAGTGGTTGGGTGTATTAGAGATGGACAGGAGGTGGGACACTGATCGCGGACTTTGTGGAGTGGTCCCAGACAAACCACCTACTCCTGAATGTGGACAAGACCAAGGAGCTGGTCATTGACTTCAGGAAGAAGAGGACACCAGTGGAGCCCATCACCATCCAGGGCCTGGAGGTGGAATTAGTGGACCATTATAAGTACCTGGGAGTCCACATGAACAGCAGACTGGGCTGGAGGGACAACAGTGATGCTGTGTACAAGAAGGGACTGAGTAGACTCTACTTCCTGAGGAAGCTTAGGTCTTTTAACGTATGCAGCAAGTTGCTGGAGATTTTCTACCAGTCTGTTGTTGCGAGCACCCTGTACTTTGCTGTGGTTTGTTGGGGGAGCAGCACCAGCAAGAAGGACATAAGTAGGATCGACAAATTGATCCGAAAGGCTGGTCATGTGAGTGGCAGTAAGTTGGAGACGTTTGTCTCAGTGAGGGACAGGAGGACACTGGATAAACTGCTCTCCATCATGGACAATCCGTCACATCCACTACACCAGACTATAGAGGGGCAGCGGAGCTCATTCTCCAACAGACTGATCCAGCTCCGCTCCCACACTGAACGCTACAGGATGTCATTCATACCATTCTCTGTCCAGCTGTACAACAACTCACCTTTCTGTAACAGATAACTCCATGTTATTAATGTTAATGGACACTATTGCACCTTACACCTTACCCTGTATATATAATTTATATTCTTCCTTCTCTATTTCTGTACATTTGTCCATATGCTAATATGCTAACTTGTACATTTTTGCTTATACTATTTTTATTTTATTTTACTTGTGTTTTATTTCTATTTTATTTTATTTTATCTTTTTTATCTGAGGTTCTTAAGAGTGTTTTTTATGTACAACTAAGCTACTGTGACCAAGCAATTTCCCTTGTGGATGAATAAAGTTTATCTAAGGCTAAGTCTAAGTCTAAGTGCCAAAAAATAAAATGCAGTTCCCCATATGGCCACTTGAGGCAGACTTCAGAAGCAAGCCAACATTACAGCCAACATGTTTATAACCAGTTATCTCTATAGATAATTTCCCCGTTCATGACAACCGTACACAGGAGGTGATTTATATAACTCACCTGTTTTTATTTTTTATCATAGGGCTTAAACGTGGCTTAAAGTTATGCAAGGCTGCTTTGAATGGCAGGTGGCTGCCATCTCACGTTGCTGGCTGTCTGCTTGCAGTTAACCATCTGCCTTGGCTCCGCTCACGCTCCACCTCTTTGCCCATTTATTAATAAGCTGTGACTTGGGGGAGTCGGGCACTGTTAAGATGGTAGATGGTGGCAGCATGTGCCTCCCACATTTGAGCTTCAAAACAACTCTTCTGGAATAATACGGGTTTGTCTATGTTTATGGAGAAACTCGTGAGGTTTAGCAGGTGGAGAGTTTGATCCAAGTTATTTTCTGTAGCTCTAATTTACCGATGTTACGTAAGCAGCTTACATATATTAGACCTACCACAGAATGCAGGTGGCAAACTAAAAAAAAAAAAACAGCACAATTTGGAGGAACTTTTGCAATGAAAGCATTAATAAAGGTCTGTCTCTCTGTGTTAGCCCTGAGATAGACTGGTGACCTGTCCAGGGTTTACCCCTGCCTCTCTCCCGATGACAGCTGGGATAGGCTCCAGATGAATGAATGAGCATTAAATATCCAAAACGTTTCAAAAAGGCAACTGGACTTGTAGAGTTTTTTGAGAAGACGTTTCACCACTCATCCGAGTAGCTTCTCATACTGGAACTTGCTTGTTGTGTTAACAACCAGAAACCGGTGCAATCTAGTTGTTAACACAACAAGCAGGTTTCAGTATGAGTTCCTATTTAAACCTCGGACTTCCCACCAGTCCCCTAGAACTGAAGAAGCTACTCGGATGAGTGGTGAAACGTTTTCTCCAAAGAACTCTACAAGTCCAGTTGCCTTTTTGAACCTTTTTGGATATACCATGACCTGGATGACTGAGAACCTTCACAGACGAATGAGCATTAATAAAGCCAAAAGTAAAATTCACAGGAAATATTATCAATAGAATCATGGATCGCATAAAAAACGAGTCCTTTCAAAGATCTGAAATTCCCATTTTAAATTCTGTTCGGGTAATATTGTTTCACGTGCTAGGGAGACTCTGACCATCACCCCGCTTTAACTGAAAACACGTCAGATTTGGCTACTTTTAGGCCATGAAATAACAAGCCCTCCAACTATGTGAGTCGTCCCTACCCTCTAGAAATACACTTGGAAACACAAAAGGCTCATATTATTTGTATTTGTGCCGTTCAACACCATTACAAATCCCTGCCAAAAATAATAGTGATCTGTCTGAGGAAAAACAAAGCTGTGGTTGAGGTTTTGTCAGACCGTAGGTTTTGGAAATGCTAAGGGAGAGATCACAGTTTGGCTTAGCTGATAAAACACTACACTGTTGGTATTCTACCTATGGCCTCAGACCACTCATGCCATAAATGATTAAACAAGTAAACAAGTCTGATGTGCGCACAAGCCTCGTCTTCTACCTGCAGTGTGAGTCTTAAGGTCGAACATCTCAGTCATCCTTTGGCATTTGGTACACTGACAGAAATCAGTTTAGAAAGCCGTGAATGATGCGCAGGGTAACTCGCTCGTGCGTCACTTTCTTGCGAGTTCGGCTGATGTCAAGGCTTGCCTGTTCAGGACTTCCTGTATGCGGCTCACCTCTGGCGTAGGAATAAAAAAAGAAGAACAGCACACGGAGACTCACACTTTCTTACCATTACTTTGTGATTCATAAATCTTTTCATTGAACCTCGGATACAGGTGTATATAAAGTGAATGTGTCATGTAGTCTTATTGAATGCGCGTGGGTCATTTCGGTGATTGAGATTTATGTGTCTCTTCTCTACAATATATTGAATTTTAGCCAGTTTATCTATTAATCTACTTGTGACCTTGCCTGACGCTAAACTGTTGCTGTGGGCGTTAAACCAAAATCAAGTTAATCAAAACGCCGTATCCGTAATGTTAACAGCTTCATTGTTTTCTTGACATTTGTCCTCTGTTACATCGATCAATCATCATCAGTGACAGCGGATAAAGGAAGGCAGTTATCATCTGCTGTCAGCTTGTGTTTCCATTTTTATTGAAGTGAATAGACGCCGAAGCCCTCGCACAGTCCCTCTGTGTTACTCATGATGTTGCCTACAATTAGTGACTCAACGGTGCGGACAAAGTCACAGGCTGTGGAAGGAGGCGGGGCTAAACTGAGTTCTGGGCTTTGACTGCACTAAAAAAAAAAAAAAAAAAAAAAAAAAGTCAGGTCAGGTCAGGTCTGTTTAACCGTTAATTATGCCATACTAATAAGAGGTGCTCCTTCACTGTTTGGGCCTAATAACACAATAACCTGCAGCGTGAATGACTCACTGAATCTCTGACACATATATATAGATTAATCACATGTGTGCTGTGCATTTATCATGCAAACACATGATTAATAGCACGCTGACAAAAAAAATCATCAAATAGCGGATGTTTTTTAAAATTATTTTGTTTATCTTTTTGCTTCAAAAGTCATTTTCACAGAAGCCATGAAGTCTCAAGTATAATTTTACAAGTGCAGCTATGTGTGAGTCATACTCTGACACCCTTCCACAAACCTGTTGCTTACACTGGGTGGCAGTATGCATTCATTTTTACGCTAATACAAATAATTAAGCATGCGGTGGGTGATCAGCGCTGGCAGACTTCCTGCACCCAAAGCCTCCTTAATATTTTTTAAACAAATTTGCTTTCACCTTTAAAACTTCTGATATGTGCAGCTTTGAATCTAATGCAATAGCACTCTTTTGCGCACAGGACCATAAAGACTCTGAGATCAGTCCAAAAATTAATCTAACTTTTGCAGCAAACCAGTCCTATGCACATTTTGTGCACACAATTCCCATGCAAGGTGTAGTATTACTTGCATGTACACCGGACATGATGCATGCACTCACACGTTGTTCAACATGGAATTAATTCCTCTGTAACTATATGACGACATGTGCAGCATCTTTGACATAACAACCTCTTAACCTTGTAAATAGGCCTACTGCTTTCAACCAAATGATTCTACTGTACGAGGGTGCAGTGGAGAACTGATTCATTGGAGTGATTGCTCCCAGTTACTTGTCTTGCGTCAAACAGCTAAGTAACTGAAAACTTTTCTTTTTCAGCTGTAGACTGTTTTACGCACACACACATTTCTAGCTAGTATAAAAAACAGCAGTCCCCATGGAAACAGGTTTCCTATCTGCAGGAGCTCCATAAACAGATTTCTTGATGCAGAGGGCGGGGAGAGAGGGAGGGGGGACTCAGAATTTGAGCTGTGCAACATTTATGCATAATCATTTATACACTGTATATACAGTATATTGTATTGAGAGTTCCTTTTGTTGGGCCTTGACCTTGTGTATTATCTAGTGCACCAACCCAACACAGGTACTCTCACCATTGGCTTTAAGGTTTCTTTGTGCACTACTGTGAAGTAAGAGATAGGATGAAAGTGGCCATTATAAGAATGACTCAGTTTGCTCTCTGTATGTAAGTGGTCCCTGCCTGCAGGAAGAAAGCATGTGCAAATCAGGCGAGGTCAATTGCATGCTGTGTGGCTAAAGAAGTCCGTCCCTCCAGTGCTAAAAATGGATGTGATAACTGAAGAAAATGGGAGGGCAAATTATCCGTGAAAGTTTCATTCACACCAGTTGCATTTGTCTCCTGAATCGTCTTGCGACGGGTCGTTAGGATCACATCACATGCAGGATGACCCCCACGCCGCGCCGCGTCGCCACAAAGGGCCCATCATGATGCAAGCGCCACCTGTGGATCTGTGTAACCCTGACGTGTGTTAGGTTTATTTCTGGTGGGCTCCTAATAGTCCCCCTGCAAACCATGAATAGTGTACTCAGCAGACACTGGGGCGTGCATTGTTCTGGCGAGAACATCCTGGCAGAAGCATTGTGATCAAAAATGGTTCCTCACACTGGTAAATTATTAGTTCCACCAACTAAAAATAGTACTTGGAATCCACTCAACCATTAAACAATAATTACTGGTGGTGTTAAACAAGTGGCTCATTATCCAAGACATATAATTAAAGGACAGTAGGATCTAAAAGGAGCGTATTATATCGGGAAGTAGTATTTTTGGAAATCAGCAGCTTAAAGCATCACAATACACACTGTATTGATTTAAATTTAGCACGAAGAAAGGTCTTGTTTTATGTAATCTGAAGCTAATAGAGGTTGAACTAAAAAAAAATAAATCCATCTAGGTCAAAAGATTACTAATAAACCGAAAAGACTTTTGAAACCGTTCTCATCTTTCCACCGGCTCCAGTGATTCATACTGTGTTTAATCTTCTCATGTTTTGACTATTTACAGTTAGATCACAATTCTGCTGCACAGCTGCTGAGACTACAGAGCGTATGCAGTCACTGTGTTCACTTCCTGTGAAGCACTTTTATTTTGAAGGCCTTAGACACTTCACTGATATGTTCTCATAATTTCTCCATTTCTTGTTGTTTTTTATATATTTTTTAAAATATTAATTAAAAAGTTATATAACCGTGAAGCAGGTTACAACTCTTCAAATAACTTTTTTAAAAAAAACGCTCCATTAACAAAGTTTTTACTGAGTTAATATTTTAATACAGTAATGGCCGCCTGTGCATGCATCTAAAGACGTTCGGCCCCACTCAAACACAGTTAACGTTCAGCCCTACTTGTCAGTGTTTGTTTTTGCCGCCCACTTTAGAAGAAACCCACAGCAGATCTCCAGTTTTGACAAACCTAATGATGGCCTGTAACTTATGAGCCCTGTAATCAGTCCATAAAGCTCAAACTCACTCACTCACGTGGTTCATTGAGGCCTGGTTAAGTTTTTTGCATAGCGTGAGAATACGGCTACTCTCGTCTCGAAAGCATTCGTGAAGCGGCGTTATATTTGGAGCTTTTATTTCTGGACCGTTTTATATGCATGCATACCTTTCTGACCACGGCTTTGCTCCCCAGTTGAGGGTCAATTTGTCTCTAATGGCTTCTCTTACAGCTCAGTCTTGGCAAATCAGGGTTTCTGACTGTAATCATAGCCACTGGCATGCTCAATTTAAAATAACTTTCCCTTTGCAGCCCTCACTAGTCTGAAGCTTGAAACAGATATAAACAAATTCCCAGGTACCTGTGCTGGACTTGGCAACTTGGAACAAAGTGTAGGATCATAGGACAAGCCTGATAGGAAGCAAAGGAAGGCAGGGTCTTCTTAGGAGTCCTGGAGCTGTAACTTATTTTTACTTTTCAATTTAATTCTTATCTTCATTCAAAATCCATTTACACATTTCACATGTGACAGAAAAGTAAAGGTGTGCATTATATAAACGGCGTCTTTATATATTTTTTAAGGTTTGTCAGGAATCGCGCTTCTTTCGTCGCCGTGTTCTGTGTCGGATCACGTCCCATTCACGTCCTCCTACAGTTTAATTAATGAATAATTAAATGCTGATAAATATGTTTACTGTCATCCCACTAAAAGGCAAAAATAAGGCTCCGAGTGCGTTGGCAGTGTGAGGCATGACACCTAGTAAAACCTCCCTCTATTTCTCACCGCGCTTCCTTTCCACGAGTCAAGAAACAAAACATGAATGGAAGCGCAGACATGTCGGCACTGTCAATGGGCTCGACTACTCATTCAGAAAAAAAGACGCGTATACAGAAGAAAAAAAAAATCAGACTCTGTGTCTATCATTTTATTGTCAATCAACATTGGGATAATGGGTGCAGGGCCTCTGCAATAAGCGAGTCAAGCGGAAAGACTGCACTTAAGTGAAAGTGCCGTGTGTTGTATTGAACAAGTTTGCACTCCAGAACGGGTTTCCATAGTGACGGGTTCATCAGAATGCAGGACACGTAAAGTCTGACTCCACTTGAGATGTGAGAGAGGGGACTAGCGGGCTGAATTGATGCACTTTTGCAGAGTCACAAATGGTACCATTAAGTTCAATTAACAAGCATCCATCCAATAACCTCAGGCTCCTGTCCTGTCTTTTATACCATCAAATACCGCTGTGTGGCTTTGTCCATTTGAAAAGTTAACTTCAAGCTGTGCAGCTGACACATCTGTGCAGAATCAAACGTGCACATCTCTGTGATATTCAAATACAAATGAAGGCAATTCAGGATTAGGAACAGATATGCACGCCTGCACATATAGATGCAGTAATACTTGGCCATGGCCATTTTTGAGCGATCTGTTATGAAATATGTTGCATTGCATCTGCAGTTAATTGAATTGCATTAGTGTGATTATCACTATATGGTTAATAATAAAAAAGGCAAATATTTTTTGCCTTGAGTCTGTGACAGGAAGTGGTCTGTGTGCAGACTCTGCACTACTCTTAAATGCACTGATATTTTCCTCTTCTCTGCAAAAGAATACTCAGCCTTGCTTTGCTACTTTTCCTCTTGACAGATTACATGTTGTGAAAGCAAAGGGAAGCATCTCAGCAGGCGTGGGAATACCTGGAAGTGGCTTGTCACTTTGCAGCCACGGGGATAACCTGAAGCGATCCTGCAGCATCTGACCTTGACACGCCCTTAAACCCCTCCGTCCTTGCCTGTTTGTGAGTGTCGCTCCCTGCAGTGCATTGCGGGTTTCAGACCTCCTCTCATGTCTAGGCAGAGGACATGAGCCACCTGACAGCAGCCACAAGAGCTTTTCAGTATCAGACCGATGTATTCAGCTCCATTCTCTTGTCTCCCCTCAAGGGCAGCCAACTTCCTGTTGCTGGGTTACACTAATTGTAGCATTAGTATTCTGCATTGAGCTGCCGCCGGAAGCTGAGGCTCCACCAGACACCGATGGCCAGTGCAAGCCGTTGTAATTACAATACCGCAGAGACGCTGTACGCTCCTTATCTATGAGTTTCTCAAACCTGTGCAGCTTCCGTTTCGACTGTGTTTGTTTTGCTTTTCCGACTACTTTGCTTGACCTTTCGCATTTGCTATTCCCCTCATTTGGGCCATCTATGCAGGAGTTATGCCTTTAAAATGAATTCCTGCTACAGAATAATGTTTTTGCACATGCAGCAGGGAAATCAGACACAGTTTCAGATATCAAATAGAAGGATCTAAGTCATAAATTAACTGTTGTGCAGAGCAATGATCTGAATTTACATCACGCTGCGTAAAGCTATCACAAACCTGTTTGCAGTGGCATTCTGTGAGTGAGCGCTGGTATTGTGCAAATTATCTTTTACTTGAATACCCTGCTGCCTTCACAGCTCACACTTCTCATGTCAAATTCATTTAATTTATTCCAAGGAAAGACATCACCACAGCAACGCGGCTACCACGAGCCCAGGGTTCCTCCATATGTCGGGCTCAGTTACCGTGACAACATGTTTAGCGGTGAGGTTCCAGCACAGAGAGGAGCTCCCTGCGTCTTGGTGGAGAATATTCAGAATGGAAGAATAAAAGAGCAATTACTTCTTGTTTGTAAAACTCTACTCTCCGTTACAGGCGTCAACTTCCGACGGTGATTCACTTTGTCAAACGGCGCATACATGTGCTCGTGCAGTGTAGAGTGTGCGTTTCTGTGCACATGCATGTGCTAATGAGAGGGCGTAGCGTGCAGAGGTGTTTGTGGTCATTCGAAATATCACAGTCGTTGGCGCTCACTCAGTGACGCAGATGATCCTTTGCAGCCAATGTTTATCCCCGACCTGGCCAAAGGGAGACGGAGGATTTGTGTCATTCTGAGAGCGAGGGATTTATCAGACATAAACAAATCTTGTTTTTTTTTGTGTGTTTTTTTTTTGCAGTACTTTTTAAATTAGTCCACGTGCACAGAATATCTAAAAGTGCTGCAGGAGAAACTTTAAAATGCTCCATCTTTGATAATTTCACATGCAGACCATGACTTTTTTTTCCTCCTTCACGGATGAGGAGTGAAGAAGGCTTCACTAATCCAGCATTGCAAGGATCTCACATTCCTGCTGTTTGCCTGACTTTCTGCCTCACTGAGCATATGTTTTTTTCAGGTTGATTTGCGTCATTAGACCTGTGTGAGACTAATCTCTCTGCACTAATCCTCTCCTCTATCAGGTGAAGTCACCAGGTTCTTATGACTAAGTTAAATACATACTGCAGTGCATGCCAATGTGAACATCGACTTACATGCAACTTTTATAGGAGCAGGGCAGTTAATATTTCATCGTATACTGGTATGAACAAACCAGGACTGGGGAGAACTGCAATGGATAAACAGCATTATACACTGCCTGGCCACCTGGATTTAACTAAACAAATAGGTAGGAGCCTCCTATTGGATAATTACTGCATGGGTGATTATCTTTCAGCTGGCAACAAGTCATTTAACCCCAACTGATGAGACAATGAGTAGCTTCTCATTTCTTAAACAACCATGTCTAAAGACACATCCCGTGGTCGTGGAAAAGATTTTAGTCTGTTTGAGAAGGGTCAAATCATTGATATGCATCAAGCAGCGAAAACATCTAGGGAGATTGAAGAAACTACTAAAACTGGGTTAAGAACTGTCCAACGCATTATTAAAAACTGGAAGGATAGTGGGGAACCATTGTCTTCGAGGAAGATCGGTGATCACTTAAACTTTTGGTGAAAACAAATTGAAGAAAAACAACAGTAGAACTCAGGGCTATGTTTAATAGTGAAAGTAAGAGCATTTCCACACGTACAGTGTGAATGGAACTCAAGGGATTGGGACTGAACAGCTGTGCAGCCTTAAGAAAACCACTAATCAGTGAGGCTAACTGGAAAAAAAGGCTTCAGTTTGCTAGGGAGCATAAAGATTGGACCCTGGAGCAACGGAAGAAGGTCATGTGGTCTGATGAGTCCAGATCTACCCTGTTCCAGAGTAATGAGGGCATCTGGGTAAGAAGAGAGGCACCCATCATGTCCAGTGCTATGATCTGGGGTTGCTCATTTGCTTAGAGCAGCCGAGCCGGTGGCAAAAAGAAACTTTAAAAAAGCCATCAGCGTCTTCAGGTAATTAATTAACTAGCTGAATGAGGTGTTAACGATATTGAATTGAATCTAATAATGATATTGAATCTTTGAAACTGACTTTGGATGATCATTCGACTCGATGTTCACATGCAGACTTTTAAATCATTAACAACAAACTATCTGCTCTGCGCCCCAGTCAATAGCAGTTATGACAACGATTTGACAGAGAGGATAAAGTTCCCTGATACTAACATACCAACTGTGCAAAGGTGCCGCGCCATTAACTGAAAATTGAAAATCCATCTGTTGCCTCGAGCACATGATCATTACATGGCCTGGCAGAGCTCCACGTTCACCTACGCAACCTCGCCCTCTGAAGACTTTCTCCATCATCTGGACAGACACACTCTCTCTCTCTCTCCATGTAAACACCATTTTCTTTGGCTGTTTTATCAGATCTTTGAAAGTCAGACAGCTCCAGCAGAAGTGTACCGCAAAAGGTGAGAACAGAGCCAGGCGCAGTTTCAATTACAGATGGTATCTTCAGGTGAAACAGCCACGCTGGCGATGAGTCTTCATCAGAGAGGCAGACGTATTCAGATGAAATTAATCGCGCTCCTCAAGCAAAGCTTCAGTCTGGCAGTTATTGTGCAGAGGTGCTTTCGCAGAGATTTATTGCTTAATTTGTGAATGATGCATTATTTTCCTGCACGCCAAGAAAGCACACAAATCTCTACACAAACTCCTTGAACATCAGTCAAATGTAGACAGGTGGCACAAATTAAATCAAACTGAATCACGCTGGGAGACTTAAGAGGAGCTTTGTGTTGATTACACTATAGGTTTTTTTTTTCAAAATCATCTCTCAGTGTGCATTTCATGTTGTAATGTTGGATCTCCCTCCCTGCATTTGAGAATTCATCACATTTTTCTCATTTTTTTTTTTTTTTCTCTCGGTCTCCTGTTGCTTTGTGTCCTTTCCCCATCAGTGTTCAATGACGTCTGTTTCAGCTCGGGCTTTTGAAGCACTGTCATTCATATTTTCATTGTATTCAATAACTGCAATCAGCCCACTCACTGTGGTTTCGCTGTGTGTGTGTGTGTGTGTGTGTGTGTGTGTGTGTGTGTGTGTGTGTGTGTGCACGGCTAATTTGCGTCTGAATAGAAATGAAAAGGGTCTGTGAGAAATTGTTGAGGCTAGCTGTTTTTTTTGTTGTTTTTTTACTCCAATGACGTCAATGACATTTAAAGAGAGGCAGCAACTACAGAAAATTAACACCTACAGCAATCACTTACATGGAAGTACCAACTCACCAGGGCAATTAGAATGAAGTGTTGAGTGCTGAGAACAGACCTCCAGAAAAATGGAGAAAAACAAAAATACATTCTTTTCATTCAGTGTAATAGTCAGAAGGCTTTTCCGGCCATCGCCACCTTTGGTGACTTTCCCTCAGTTAAATGATTTTCTGTCTGCAGAAAAAATCTGTCTGTCTGATTTTCTGCAGCAGGACTCTAACCTTTGCAATAAGCATGTTTATGCAGCCCTGAAAGGAAGCATGAGTTGCACTGCTATACACTAAAAGCATGGCATTATTTCAGCTGAATAACATACACATTCAAAGCACTGTTTGCAAGAAGGAGCTCTGTCTAATGCGATTTAAGACTTCCGGGCTGGTTGTTGTCATTTGTTGACATGCACACTGCAAACACTCCTTGAGCAGCTACCTGCAACAGAGGAGCTGCTATCTGTTTGCAGTGCAGTCAAACAGACGTCTGATTACACGCTGCACACGACATGAACAGTTTCAGTCTACACTTCTCCCTGCGGCTGCTTCTTCGGTTGTTATACATCAGTGCAAAGATGCACTGACACACAGTGCAATGACCCCCTTGCAGAAGATGCGCATTTCACAAAGCCGTCCCCTTGAGTAACCAGTTGACAGTTTTTTTTTTATTTTAGTTTTGGTGATGTACCGTATTCACAAGAAGAAACCACATTAATGCGCCCCTCTTGTGCACATAATACACTAAGTTTACATTTTCTGTAAAAGGGAAGCCTTTCTTGACAGAAAAAAAGGAGATGATACATTGGATGACTATTGCTAAAACATGGCAAGGGCGGCACAGTGGTGTGGTGGTTAGCACTGATGCCTCACAGCAAGAAGGTTCTGGGTTCTGGGGCCTTTCTGTGTGGAGTTTGCATGTTCTCCCCGTGTCTGCGTGGGTTCTCTCCGGGTACTCCAGCTTCCTCCCACCATCCAAAGACATGCTTGTTAGGTTGATTTGGATGTTGCCAAACACTAATGCTTGAGGTGTGACGGTGATGCTCAGGGAGGAGGGAAGAAATTTCACAGTCAAAAGTAGTTTGATGTATTTGCAGAAAACACATAATGAGTCATATTTGTTTCACAGAAAGTGAATAATAGCACCTTAAAAATACTGTATGAGGACGTAAAGGCTTTTCCTACAGTGACATTTATTTGATAAAACTCCTATGGGATGGAGAAATATGCTCATCAGCAGATATCTTCTTGTATAATGAATTAATCATGCAAAAGATATATGCTGCCATCGTTCATCCTCTCCGGTTTTATGCTTCTACTATTCTAAAATGTCATGCACTGGCTGAAAAGCAAGAACCTTGGGCTTCGCTGGGAATAAAAGCTGTCTGGAAACTCATTGATTTCTTCTATTTATCACTGAACACCCATAACTCAGGGCCAGCACAAAAACCCAACTGAGATCATTTATTACTTCACTTCGCAATAACCTTGAAGTCCCCACATCTAAAGTAATAAATGTTAGGTTAATAGATTTCCGACTCAGATGTCAGAGGAATTTTCCGGAGTGAAATGGATGAGACGTGCAGATTGTCATGCGAGGCTTTCTCCACCGGAAGTGACCATTAGTGGCTCAAAAGTGGCTGCACAGTAATGAGAACATGAGCCGCTTCCTGTAGGTTACACAAACAGGCAGGTGAAGGCAGATCAAGGCAGTCTGTTCAGAGAGTTGCAAGCAATCTGGATGGGTCATTAAATCCTTCAAGCGGAGAGCTCTGCAGGAGTTAACCTGGCTGTTTTGCACAGACAGTATGACCCTGAGCAATCTCACCCGATGTGCACATTTAATGTTAAAACCATCTGAAACTGACGGCTTTTGTTATTACCTGCTTGCCGAGGCTGTCTTGTTCTTGTGCAGCCTTTTTGCTGTTTGAACAGCGTCTTCTCAGAAGTTAATAACACTTTGATGCAACGCTGTCGGTGTAGTTACTGCTCATTATTTCTTTATGAAATGAGACATGTTTACTGCTTTGTTAAAATGGTAGATCACAGTTAAGACTTTTAGTTGTGTCTTAATGAAAAACAAAACACAAAATGTGGTAGTTTTATACTTTAATAGCTAAAGCAAGACACAGGCTGTGCTCCAACATAGCACATTAGATGCAATACGCCAGAAAGCACCAGGAAGTCCTGCAACACCTGGATGCATTTTGCAGCATGGAGGATTTTCTGTCCCACAATTCTTAGCTTCCCTGAAGACACTGTGTGACATAGATGAGACGACAGTGCAACAGTAATAATGACAGATAGTAGCCATTGCCGTTGCAACTGACTCGAGCAAGAGGGTCAAAGCTCATTGTGGCAACGTAGGCAATTCAGAATTCAGGGTCAGAGTCTATGGACGTTGCATTGGCTTTGAGAGGGAGTCCCTTGGTGCTTGAGCTAAAGAAACGTGGTAAGACGCTCACAGTGACATGATAATGTCAAGTTGTTTGTCAACAGAAAATCAAAGGATGACTGAAGCTACACCGCCTGGCCAAAAAAAAAGTCGGCACCTGGATTTAACTAAGCAAATAGGTACGAGCCTCCTATTGGATAATTACTGCATGGGTGATTATTGCTCAGCTGGCAACAAGTTATTTAACCCCAACTGATGCAATGAGTAGCTTCTCATCTCTTAAACAATCATGCTGAAAGACACATCCTGTGGTCGTGGAAAAGATGTTAGTCTGTTTGAGAAGGGTCAAATCATTGGCATGCATCAAGGAGAGAAAACATCTAAGGAGATTGAAGAAACTACTACAATTGGGTTAAGAACTGTCCAACGCATTATTAAAAACTGGAAGGATAGTGGAGAACCAGAGCATCAGGGTAAGAAGAGAGGCAGATGAAGTGATGCACCCATCATGCCTAGTGTCTACTGTATAAGCCTGTGGGGGCAGTGCTATGATCTGGGGTTGCTGCAGTTGCTCAGGTCTAGGTTCAGCAACATTATGTGGCCAAAGAATGAGGTCAGCTGACTACCTGAATATACTGAATGACCAGGTTATTCCATCTGTGGAGTTTTTCTTCCCTGATGGCACGGGCGTATTCCAAGATGATAATGCCAGGATTCATGGGGCTCAAACTGTGAAAGAGTGGTTCATGGATTGGCCACCACAGAGTCCAGACCTTAACCCCATTGAGAATCTTTGGGATGTGCTAGAGAAGGCTTTGTGCAGTGGTCAGACTCTCCCATCATTAATACAAAATCTTGTTGAAAACGAATGCAACGCTGGATGGAATTAAATCTTGTGACACTGCAGAAGCTTATCGGAACAATGCCACAGAGAATGTGTGTGGTAATCAAAGCTATAGGTGGTCCAACCAAATATTGTGTGTGACCTTTTTTTTTGGTGGCCAGGCAGTGTGTTACAGTTCCACCAAATTAGGCATAATGCCTGTTATACAAACACAATGCCAATTCATAAAATAGCGGCCGGTCAAGACCTTTTTCTTAAAATCAGAAATGTCAACTTCATGCTGGCACAAGAGGAAAAGTGACCAGAATCAGGGGTATTAATGTAATAAAGTCCTTCACACTAACAGCGCTGAAATCAATGTTTCACTCATAACAGCTTTTCAGGAAGTAAGTGCCGAATGCAAAAAAAAAAAAAAAGTTCCCATGAATGATTATACATAAAACATTAAAAGAGAGTGTGGTGATTCACGCGATAATGGTCTGCCATTGTTCCCATAATGAAACAGAAGCCTTTAAATAGTATAAACACTTAGAGTCACCTTGACCTTGAGCTGTGATTTGTTAAATGCTGTTTGCAAGGTCAAGAACATTAAGCTGAAGAAATCAGCATCAATTAAAAAGGTCGAATGGGGCACACTGGTAGATGAAGCTGATAAACTTGAAGCAATAAACTTGATAAAAATAAAAACGAACACAGACAATTTAAGACACATTAGTGCCTCCATATAGAATGTCATTATATTATAACATCTAGGAAAGAGGAATGACCGGTGAACAAAAACAGTCATCGATAGATATGCAAAATTACAGCTTGTTATGAGGATATCTCACGGGCCACTTTAAAGCTATTCTCCCCGCTCGGCTCGCCGCATTTAAAATTCTCATTCCAGTAACATGGCGTCATAGCTGCAGCCTCAAGCCGGTCATTACCACAACAAAAAAATGGACTAACAACACTATGCTGGTTCACTTTACAGAAACCAAGCTGATTCAATCAACGTGTGCCTTCTGAACCTGGACATTGACGTCAGCACCTTTATTGGATTTCTATTTGGAATGATATCTGTTGCTGCCAGTTGTCGCCTTCCATGTGTGCCCTCACTTCCTGTGAAATAGACTCAAGTACACAGACGAAGAAAAAACACACACACACTCAGTAGCGAGAAATAAAAGTCGGAGAGAAAGAGAGAGTTGTGATGTTGTATTCAGTTCAAGCCATACTTTCACAACTGATTATATTCAAAGGATAAAGGAAAGAAACTAAATTGCACAGTAGAAATAGAAGCTTGTGGAACAAAAGCGTGGCTGCAGGGTGGTGAAATTACTTCATTACATTTTCATTTTATTAACTTTATTCTCTAAGTTGTGACTTTACAAATTCTGCTTCTGAATTTCTCAGAGGAACTGGAAATACATATTCAAATTCTGCCTGATTGACTTGCATTAGCACGTTAATATAAATCCTCCCATCTCCGTGCATGCACCGATTAAAACTTTAATTATTCATCGCCAGATCTCTTGATGAATATGAATTAGGCTGCGTTGGGGAAGGCCCGTGCGTCATTATCTTCCTTATTCTGTTTGGGCTACATTGAGGACTTGTGAGCTTTGCACAGATTTGATCGCACAGAGCTGATGCCTCTACAATGACTGACTGCCCACACACAAACACACACACACACACACGTTTGCACACACATTTATGTGCACACAAGCGCACGAATCAAGCACCACTGACTCATATTTAGTCGTAAGCGAATGAATTTGATGATGAAAAAGACGGCTATAAAAGCTATCTGATGCAGGGTCTTTATTGGTGCTGTACGGGAACATGACACACCATCTCATATTGTTTAAGTCATCAAGTTGCAAACTAAAATGGGCCCCTGAGCTCAATAGTCCTAATGTGTGTGAATCATATATTGTTTATTCCTTTTAGTTTATTAGTTCCGGGTGGAGCTCAGGGCAGGGTATTCACCCAACAGATGCTGTAACAATGAGAGGGAACCTTTTGACCATCAGGTGTATAGACGGATGGGTAGATGGATGGAAGTTTCTGCAGTTATATAACTAAAAGGCAAACTGCGATGGTGGCACTTTCACAAGGATCAGTGTTTTCTGCACCCCTGAGATAGCTTGGAACATGTTTATCTTAAAACGTCTTCGTGCAAGCATCCATTGATCTTCATGTGTCTTAACGGTCAACAGTGACACGCAACACAAATCCTCATGTTGAACAGGAACGGAACATGCTTGTGTTATTGACAGGTAGATAAAAGGACTGCAGGGGTAAGAACATGCTGTCATAAATGAAGAGGGGAACGGGGAGCTCCCAATTTGCTTGTTTTGTTAGCAACTGAAAGGGCGAGACTGCACGTATAGCTACTTGAAACTCACGGTCTTCAATGGGGTTTCTTCCAGGAAGAAGGTTAGGAACAGTCAAGATAGTCCAGACGTCTTTTAAGAGCATTTTGTGTCTGAATCAGTGCACACTCTACTGGAATTAGGGCAGACTCGTGCGCCTTCCAGCTGGGGAAATCCCCAGAATCTGGGTGAGACAGAGATTGATTTGATGAATCATTGCGGCTATCGCTGCTTGCTCTGAAGCTCTGCAAGATGCAAGATGTCAGCAGCCAAGAGCTCTGATGAAGATACAATATACGGCCCTGGTGGCGTTTCCTGCATGTCAAGTTGATTTTCTAGTCATTATTTCTGTTTGTAGTTTTTGATGCAAGAGACTGACTGACACCAGTGCACCAGTTTGTTTCAGTATGTTTTTTTGCTCAGTGTTTGCTAATGTAGGACTATGTAGTACTATTTTTGGACGCTTTGGGCAATATTTCTGTCTGTAAGTGTGTGACCATGGTAGACTGTAACACGATCTTCTAAGTTGGGGGTATGAGGCAGGGTGCAGCGGCTCAAGCTCCTCCCTGCCCTAATGATGCATCTGCAGGTAAATGCCAACTGCAACACAGTTAAAAGGGAACGACTGTTTTTTACAACCTGGACTTTATTTCTGGCATAAAATACGATCATTTACTCACCCATATAACTTTTGTGTAATTTGTAGTCGTTCGGGAGATAATTGGATCAGCATACATCCATATAGTGGGAGTGACTGGGGCACCGAAACGCAGCCTCTAAATAACATATTATCTAAATAACGCATTATCTGCATCCACATTATCTAGTTTCTTGCAACATGGCTGAATATTTTTCTGATTCTGAAGTTGTGGATGAACCATAGCAGCAGCAAATTATAGGTAAACAAGCCGACCGCTGCGGGTGCGCGCGGCGCTCAGATACAGTGATGGGAATAATGGCGTTAAAATAAACGGCGTTACTAGCGGCGTTATTTTTTTCAGTAACGAGTAATCTAATTAATTACTATTTCCTCCGTTACAACGCCGTTACCATTACCGACAGTTAAATATAGTGTGTTACTTGCGCTGTCACTCAGCTACAAGAGCTGTAGGTGTTTTTTTAAATTTTTATTTTTTTTCCCCTCTGGGTGGGGGCGGTAGCCGCTAAGTGATGGTGATTGGCTAAGGTAGGGTAAGATGGTAAGCCAATCAGCGGCAAGGCAGTGTTCAGTTGTGCGGGTGTTGTTTACACACAAAAGTGCGCATAGCAGTATCACACAAGCGATCAGAGGTAGCCTGCAGCAATGGCGAATTTGGAGCATTCAGAGGTAAAGTTGCCGTTTTCAAGGTGGAAGTATAGGCACTACTTTAACCTCATTGAGGTAAAAGGCAAGAATGTACACGTGAAGTGTACATTACGCTCAGAAAAAAATGAAAAAACATATTTAAACTTTTTTTTTTTTTTTTTTAAAGTAACGCAATAGTTACTTTCCCTGGTAAGTAGTTACTTTTATAGTGGAGTAATTCAGTTACTAACTCAGTTACTTTTTGGGAGAAGTAACTAATAACTATAATTAATTACTTTTTAAAAGTAACGTGCCCAACACTGCTCAGAGATGACATCATCCAGGTCAGAAGACATCATCCGGGGTCTGTAGGTCAATCTACAGACCCCGGATGATGATAAGGTAACTCCGGACTCAACAGGGAATAGCACTAGCGTGCGATAACAAAATATTGGTGAAATGAACGAGTTTCGCTGCAGATAATGCATTATTTAGAGGCTGCGTTTCGGTGCCCCAGTCACTCCCACTATATGGATATACGCAGATCTAAATATCTCCCGAATGACTGCAAATTACACAAAAGTTATATGGGTGAGTAAACGATCGTATTTTATGCCAGAAATAAGGTCCAGGTTGTAAAAAACAGTAGTTTCCCTTTAAGATTTAGGACAGTGAAACGACTGCATCTCATTCCCCTTTTTTACGCAGTAAACAGTGAACTGTCTTAAAAGTATTTTTTGGAAAAGAGCTTCTGAGTCTGACACACAGCACTGCAGATGTGGTAAAAACATTAGGTAGGAAGTTGGAATAGGGGGCAATAAGGCTATATAAGAGGCTATAAAATATTATCCCAGTCATTGTGTGGGTTGTGCAAGCAGATATTTCTGCAGTCTTCCTAGTATGTCTGACTTCAGAAACATTGTTATTGTAGTTACATCTGGACTTACCATGTTGATTAACATAAAATCTTGCATCCACTGCATGCCCAAACACCAGTAATGTCAGTGGAATACCTTTAACGAAGCTGCTGTCGGTTATTAATTAAGGTCAACTTGAACCGAGACACAGTGCTTGTCCAACATGCAGTTCTACAAATTAGTAGTCGTCTCATACAGGTTAATGGCATTCCCATTGTACGCCCAGCATCAGAGTGAGCCAGTTCAAACTGTCCGACTAATGTTTGAAGTGCATTAAATGCCATGTGTGTCAAACAAAAAGAGGCTTTATGAACAAAGATGAAAAGCTCACATTAATAAAAGACTGAAAATGGCTTTCAAGCACGAATTCCTGGCAGTAATGCCTTCAGTAGTTACGGGAGTGCTTTTAACACGTTGGGCTGATGGGAGAAGCCGTTTTTTTTGTTTTTTTTTAAATTGCCAATTAAAGTGGATGTCCCTCACAGGTTCATTTAAGTCAAACAGACTCATTTGCAGAGTAATTAGTCTTATTATTTATTTTATTTCTATTTTTTTGCAAAGACAAGCCTAGATAACACAGAATATGCATATTAAAGTTAAAAAGAAATCATTAAATTCTGTTGGAGACATTATGGCCACATTATGTTTGTTCTCACAGGGAATAAGTAATTTTTCTCATAGTCCCATCAGTAAAGTCTTCATAATAGTTTATGTAATGACAGAAGCGGAAACCACTTTTCTGTATGATGGACAATGACACCAATTTATCCTGCTTCCCCTGTAATTTAGTATTTAACATGATTTTGGTTGTCACGGAAAAGTTCACAATGTGGTATGATATGACTCTCTTGGACTATCTAGTCTCTTTCCGGCGTAATTTGTCACATTTCTTAAGCATGAATACATCAATTCTTTTACCTAGAATATTTTGATTTGTGTTTTTGAGCTTCCTACAAATCCACTCACATACAAAGTATGTCCTTCGGAAGATATGCAGCTCCAGTGGAGCACCACGTATGTCCATATACTGAGAGTGATTGGGGCACCGAAACGCAGCATCTAAATAACGCATTATCTGCTGCGAAACTCGTTCATTTCACCAATATTTTGTTATGATACGCTAGTGCTATTCCCAATTGACTCCAAATAACACCAAAGTTATATGGGTGAGTAAACGATCGTATTTTATGCCAGAAATAAGGTCCAGGTTGTAAAAAAACGGTAGTTCCCCTTTAAGAAGAAGGAGAAACCAATCAAGGCACACTTCATCCCAGGGGATGTCTGCAAAATATGGTGACTTGGTTTCTTTGGCTGGCATTGATATGATTTGTGCTACAGGCGTGAATTTCATTAATTATAGCTGCAGTTCAGTTGCAGGTCAGCTGAAACTTTGCACGTTTTGACAAAGCAATCACACTTCACGTAACAAGCAGCTGCTAGACACATGAAAAGGCTGATTTAATTAGACCCATGTGTGATTCTTGTAAATTCTTATATAGCCTGACTGACCTCAGCCAAAGATATATTAAGCACACGCGCTGTCATTATAGTTTTGTAATTTCCTGTTTCCTAATGTGTGTTTTTATAATGCAGGTTCAGAAATTCAGTGTTTACTTGTTGCAAATGTAATTTGGTGCACCTACCACAGTCCTGACAGTGGTTACAGCCCAGCTACTTTCATTTATCCTCAATTATGCCCCAGCTTTGATAGAAACACCGGCGTTTATCTGAGTATTAGCATTCTGTGGGCAGTCACACAGCAAAGGATCCATGCAGGTCCTAACCCTCGGTTTCAACTTCACTGACAGTAGCTACCCTTATTTAGATTTCCTCAGTATAGTGGAACATTTATCATGGCTGGTGGCACTTTGCTGCCACGTTAATTGCTTCTTTATTGCGGTTCGCAGAAACGTTAATCAAAAGCTGCGCCTGTGAGTTAACCATTGACTATAAATAAAATAAAATGAAGCCCGGGTGATGTCACCTATAGGATTTCTGAAAAGCGGCTTTGAAGCTCAGCGTGGTGAGTTGGGGAGTCACCATTTTGGCAGTGCCTTACTCTGCCTAAACCCTGTCCGTTGATTTCGCTCATCAACAATCGCTTTGTAGCTGACAGTAGGTTTCTGTGGGACATCCCAGGCTCTGGTTGCATAGGCTTACTGCCACCACTCTTTGTTTGAAAAGAAAATACTTTCCAAACTACAATACTGCTCCGTCTGGGTTCACCCAATGCTCAGGGGGCAGAATGGTGAATCTGGTTGTGAGAACCAAAACTGTGGATGGTGTATCCTTACGGTAAACGTTAGCGGAAGAGTATTAGCCACTAGTACCATTGCCTCCATAAAATTACCTCAAGCTCAAGCTGAAATTAGTTGAGCTTGGTACCAGCCTGCTTTGTCACAGCTTGCTGCACTTCATTACCATTTCATGGTCTCTTGTCGCCACATTGCTCCTAGTCTCTTATTGTGTATACACCCTTCAACTCACGGCTAACTGAAAGAGGTGGACTGTGACAGGAGCTGAGTCAGGCAGGCGATCGTAAAGCAGGCCTCCCAGCAACCTGTGAGGTCGCCCACCTGTCCCTCACAGTGGTCTCTCCTTTAGATGTGCATAACTTTAAGCCTTAATATGATTTAAACAGAAGGGGAAAATAGCTACAGAGGCCCTAACTGTTTTTGTGCCAAGGTATAAACGTGTTTATTTCTGCTGTTGAGTTGGACATTTTAACATGGAGGTTGCTTTTGGAGCCAGTCTCAAATGACGTGAGCGGAACTGGAGTTTTTGGCACTTCCATGTTATTTTTCAGCCCTGAAACGACATTGTACTAAATTACTTTAGTAGTGATGTATATGTTCAAGTCAATGAGAATGACTTGAACTGTTTGACTTAAATGAGTCTCCAGCCTATCGCAGGAGTCAATAATCAAAATACTGTATTTGAAAAGTGTATTCTATGCTGTGCACCCTGATTACTTGATACTGTTTGATATGGAAAGACATTTTGTTTGTCTTAAGTTAGTAGTTGTGAATCTGAAAGTGAGAGAAAGCTTCTGGAGGATCGTTGTTGTGTCGCCCAGGTAAAGTAACGGGGAAACGCTATGTGTGATATCTCTAAGGCCAAATAAATTGAGAATATATTCCCATTTCTGTTGCTGCATTGTCGAGAGGGACAAAAGACTCTGAAATGAAAGAACACAGCAGCTGGGATCAATGTGAAGTGGTCTACGCCTTTGTGGGTGACTACCATTAACACGGTCATGTCTGTAGAGAGAGCTCGAGTTTGTGAAGGTCTTTCCATTGAACTGTTCGCTTCCTGCAAATGCTTCACTCTTCTCCTGTGACTCTGATTTCATCAACATATAGGGGATTAAAGCAGTTGTGACATTGAAAGAAATATTCACTTCCTTGCAAAGAGTTTGAAGACGATAACCTTAAGTTATGTCTGTGAGTATGAAGCTATAGGGTTATGTTAAGTTGAATTTGTGAGTGGTTGCAAAGGAGCATTTGTACATCTTCATGCAGGCCTGAAGGCTCACAGGGTGCAGACACAGGGAAGGGAAGCAATATCAATGCAATCATAATGCTGAGGTTATTCAGGGTTCGAGCGATTTAATAAACCATTCAGTCAGCCATTTTAAAATGCTCTGCACAAGACTCCCCTCACAATATTTTTACCACAGTTCTACTTTAGCATGAATATGCAGTGGAAGACATTTAACCCTCAGAGGTGGATGAATGAAAACCCGAAATGGAAACGACTGTTAGAGTATTATCTCAAATTCTTCATTATGCACTCGCACACAGACACACTGGCAGAGGATCCCGTGCTTTCCTCAAGGGTGGCTGTGGCTCAGGTGGTAGAGCTGGCTGTCCACTAATTGCAGGTGCTGGCAGATCATCGTGTCCATGTGCAGAGGTTTTTCCCGAACAAGACACCGAACCCTTAGTTGCCCCTGACAGCAGACGGGCACCTTGTGTCGGCAGGTGTTAGAAGATATTAACAAACCTCAGCTGTGTAATTTGAAAGTAGTCAGAGTCAGTTTTTCAATATTACAGTATCTGAAATCTGCAACTTGGGAAAACGGTGCTGTAAAACGGGTGGTGCACGTACACATGTGGAGAGTTTGATTACGTACTTTAGGGCTAAATGGACATCTGCACAAATAGACCTGATGAGTTAATGACAATCACGTCTTCAACCGCATAATTTAATTAAGGAGTGTATTTATATCTGGTGCATCTGAATATGTTTAGCTTAATTAATGCCCTTCCCTTTAAACCGCTGTGACGTCAGTTTAATACAGTACAGTATGATGCAAAAATATATATAGTCTACATTCAGGGAATCACTGATGAACTCGTTTTGCTTCCCACACCCCTTACGTTATGGTTGCCGAGAGACAAAAAGCAATTATCCTCTTTTCCCTCCGCCTCTGGAAAGCCAAGCCAATAACGACAAACCACTGAGGAGAGTAGTGATTCACAGTCACCCTTGATCCTCTTCTTCGACAGGGGAGAGCTCCTCTGTTGGTGGCCTCCAGTGAAACAGTCAGGGAATACGTCACGCGCTGAGAGAAGTGAACCCTGCGGCACAGCAGTCAGTCCGTGCTGGCGTAGTTTGGAAAATGTGTTTCTGTCGAGTGCGTAGATGCCTGTGCAGTCTCCGCAGCAGATGTTAATGCACGGTAAAGCAAATGGTGTTTTAATTGTGTGTGGAAAAGGACACTCTTTCTGTGCCTCACAGCCGTCACGTCTGTCTGTGTGTCCGTACATATGTGGGGGTGTGCTCCATGTGGCACATGGCTCAGCTCGGTATAGCTTTAACTGTACTGTATGCATGGATTTGCATCAGTGCTTACGTAAGCGGCAACACTACGTCCAGCCAAGTGTTTCTGTACTGAATTACCCCCCTCCCACGTAATCTAAATACAGCAATGTTTATAATTACTTCTACTGCAGAAATTCTTGCAGTACATTTTTTATTCTTTCTGTGATTTAACAAGATTTTCATCACCAAGATTCATGTCTTTATTCTTCTGTCTGTTCTGGAACGAGAAACGGGAGGGAAGAGAACTCAATAGACTGATGGAAACAGACATCAAAAAGTCTCATTGCATGAATCGATGTTCCTTTCAGTGGAAAGCTGATGACATTTCTAAAATTGCGGCTGTGGAAATACGGTATCTGGCCTGTTCGGGGTTCAAAAAATCAGCCTAGGCACGGATCTCAGTTTGTACTTGTGTATAATACAGCAGCCTTTCATATTTCAAAAATGATGCATGCGTATGTATGTACACAGAACTCATTAGCATAGTATTGAAGAATATGGATAGCCTGAGGGCACAGATATTGAACAAACATATTAATCTACGTTTGCCCCGTTATAGAGTAGCTTTCGAGCAGGATATGACACAGTGAAATATTATTAGGACGGAGTTCAATCCATGAAAGCATTTTTCTCATCCACTTGTTCATATGTGAAAAAGCCTAAAAATGTGGTGGAGGAAAAAAAAAAATACTGCAAGTCAGTTTGAAAATGTTTCTAAAATTAATGCAGTGGGAGCACAATTGACAAATAAATCATAATATACAGGAAGCCCTAGCTGTAAGACAGATTTATGCTTCTGATTTATGCGTCAGGCTGCCACGCGTCACGCTGACGCAGGCCGCAGAGGCTGTGATTGGTCCAAGACGCTATTCCTTGTCCACGTCTTTCGGCGGCTGGACAGGTACAGAAAAAATGTTCAGTGGATCTGTTGCAGAGAAAACCAGATCTCTAACATCCTCAAAAGCTTCTGCTCCGCTGGTTGTCTTGACTGATTAGCTTTTAGATTTATCATGACAGCGGTTGTTTATGTGCATTTTCCTTTGCAGACTTTTAGGAAATATGTTAAAACATCGCTTTGAATAATTGCATAGTGTCATATTTATTTCGATGACGCAGATGTGCTGGAAAAAAATGGTGCTTTCATTTTTTAAAACTCTTAAAGAACTTTTATTTTTGCAAAGTAACAGCGGTACCAACTGCTACGCAAAGCCCATACTGTAAAAAACGATGAAACTAAATGGTAAAAACCTTAAAGAGGATAATTGCTGTACGCGGCTGAAACAGCACTTCCTCTATAATAGAGCTTTCCAGAAATAAAGGCCCGGGGCAGGTTCAGATGAGGAAGACAGACAAAATAAATGCCGGTTCATCTGTAAAGCAACTGAGATTGTGAAGGAATCTGTGGGGGAGTGTTAAGGTCATTTGATGTGTCACTTCCTCTACCAGATGATTTCAGAGTGAATAAGAGGCGATAATCACCTGCTCTTCGGTTCTCCAGATACATCATTAGAAGATGAGATTTTGCAGGAAGTTTGACGCAGTTTCTGTTGCACACATGTGGTTTGGGTAATGCTGCGATATTACTGCGTGATTCACACCAAATTGCTCCGAAGTTTGGTCTTTCTTAAAATATTGACTGTGAACTCTGAAACAACAATGACAGGAAGGTAAAATGAAGAGAAAATTGTGGCCACTGATCAAATTTCACATGGCATCTACTAACTACTAATCCATTCACTAAATAGAACACAATTACACTCAGCTACAGCTGGTAAAAAAAAAAAAAAGCTTCACCCTCAAAAAGCAGAGGAAATTGATCCACCTCACGATTGTTCAGCTTTACCTCTGAGACACTTCAGTTTTGAACTTAAAATCAATATATGTGCGGGGAGTAGGCGCTCCGGTCGAGCTCAGCACAAAGAAGGAGGCTGACAAAAGAACACTAATTTTTCTGACAGGAAAATACAAAGTGAGGCGATGCATGTCAAAAGCTCAGATCTAACACAGCAAACTTGTCTGTTCCTTGTGTACTGTGCCGCATTAATTTCACAGCTGAAAGACGCCACATTCTCTGTTTCTTCCCAGGCGGCAATTACAAGAGCGGCACAGGATTAAAGGGACGCACGGAGGGGGGCGGCGGGGGGAACCCGAGGATCTGGGCTCAGTTTGTACAAGGTGGCCTGATTCCGCTTAAAATCCGTGAATGAATTCACATGGGAGGGAGTTTGTAAATGGGAACCAAAGCTGGTGCAAAACACAAAAATCAATTCAGAAAGCACAGGGATTAGACTGGGATTACAAAAAATAAAAATAAAAAATACTGTGACAAAAATGTAAAAAATGTAAATTTAAATTCAAAATAAAACAAGACGTAATTTCACGAAGCGTAACCAGACATAGACTTACCTTCTGAATCAGGTGGATTCTTGCCAGATTTGTGAGGTCACAAGGTGACAATCCACTGAGCTAGGATTCAGGGTATGCAGTTGTGACTGTTCCACAGAGGTGTGGACCAAGAGAAACTACAGGCCAAGTGTGTGAAAGTAAAGTGAATATTCGGAGAAGACTTCGTGAAAACACGTGCTGTTATCCCCACACATTTAACATAACTTAATAACTTCTGCAATATGTCATAGGAACTGTCCAAAGATATGCTGGTCAGTTCATTGGTGATTCTAAATTGGCCGTAGGTGTGCATGTGAGTGTGAATGGTTGTCTGTCTCTCTGTGTTAGCCCTGTGATAGACTGGTGACCTGTCCAGGGTGTACCCCAAATGACAGCTGGGATAGGCTCCAGGCCCCCGCGACCCTTCACAGGACAAGCGGCTACAGAAGACAAATGATTGAATAAATGTGAAAACTGTGTGAGCAGCGAGAGTATCTACTATCTGTCATTTGTAACTGTATGACCATGATCCAACCACCAACACCCAGTGATAAAATCAATCATTTACTACACCACCCTGACAGACACGCTTGGCTGAACGGAACACTTTACCCTTCCATTCTGGACGTCCCGTTATGCAATCAGCCACAGTTTCGCCGTTTTGTGCCGGTCACCGCTTTAACTTAAATGAATTTAGCACGCCTCATTTCTGGTGCATCACATTTCATGGAGTCGAAGGTGAGAAATCTCACATCTCTTGCAAATCTCACTCTGTTAAGGACATGAAACATTATTACAAAAATTTAAAAGAATCTTTCAATCTGTAGAGTCCAAGGTTGCTCCGTGTGGCTTAGATAGTTTTGCAGTTTTCTTCTTGTCATAATACTGTGTTGTTACTTAATGAGCCATGCAGAGTTCTGCGTGTGCTAGTTTATGGTGATATTAGACTCCCTTGACTCCATGTGTCATAAAGTGTTCCAAATAGAAAACTGAATTCATCCCAGGTGATACTGGGATTACTCACTGACTGTATGATGTGTCTTCTAGGGAAAGGAAAGGATGACTCCAGAAGCAGCATTGCAGGTTGTTTATTATTTATAAGTTACCTCAGCTCTCTGGTCAAATCTAAATAAAGTACACAGGACATTTTTAGATCCTTTGTTCACACTTTTTAAACTGTTTAAACTAAAAACTGTGTTCACATACTGTACTGCTAACAAAAGTTGCATTACACTGAAACATTTTAATATTTTTTTGAAATCATACTTTCACATGTTTGTAGATGGAAGAATTAGAGGAATTAGCGTGGGTCTGAAATGCAGAAGCTTCTTTCTGTACGGTGACGGTGCAAACCCACTGCACCACTGTGCTGTGCTGTGGGTTTGTCCTTTTTTTGTATATATATACAAATCTCTCGTGAAAAGGAGATAAACACAGTGAGACGACCTTTTAGAATAATATAGACCCCTCTGTGTAATTACATAAAATGCACTTAGTGCCTCTGACCTGCTGTTCTCAGCAGGAGCATGTCATCAAACCAGCTGGTATACAAAAGAAAATTACATACTATATAACCCTGGCTCTATATTTTTCTCTCAAGAGAGCCACACAAAAATGTTTTATAAGAAATACTAGAATAATGTATTTCCGACTGGAAGCAGCAGTCCCAAACATGCACCGAGGAAATATCCTGCACAAATCCACCAATCAGTGCAATTCACATATGTATTAAGAGCAATTTAAACTCAATCCTCCTGCGGTGCATTTCAGAAAATTTGTGGAGAAACCAGGTGGAGCAGCTTGAGAGCAAAACACAAAGTTTTGAAGTCAAGTCAGGTGAGCTGGAGTCCTTCTTACTTTGATGTGAATCACATAGTGGGCATGTGTCACTTAATAACCAATAATATATTTTAAATATATCTAAGGAAAGATCTTTCCCCCTGCCCACGGAAAAGCGACAAAAAGAACATTTCATCCCCCTCGGGCTTTAAATAGCTGCTCCTCAGTGAATCATGGCTCATTGAATGAAGGCATTCTGGATTGTGTCACTGTTTCTGAGACTGACATGGTGACAGCAGTAAACAAGAAACTGACAAAATTAGGAACGTAGGCGGTGATGGAATATTAATAAAGTAAATGTCTTCGTTTTCTTCAAAGTTCGTCGCGGTTGATGCGTCCAAAATAAACTTAAAAAAAAAAAAAAAAAAAAAAGCAAAGATGAGCTGTGCCCTAAATTTTCAGCGTACAACTACATTTTTTTAATTTATTTTATGTTAAGGTTTTATTTCTTATATAGTTCTTATACTACAAGAAGATGATGCGAGTGTCTTTATTAGAGTCTAGAGACACTCAGGGATCAGATCAGTTTTATTTTTTATGGGGAGGAGTTTCCGTAGCTTTTACAATACAGCAGCAAACATTAGTTGTATAAAGCAGGTGAATATAGTGTGTTGAAAGCATCCGGCTGAGCTAAACAGAGCTGTTTCCATGGTGTCCACGATCACTGAAATACACCAGTGGCCACTGACCTGTAATCCATTTTGCTGTGTCAGTAAAACAGCATAAAAACATCCCATCCCGTTCTCCTCACAGTGTTCACCCTCACTCTGACAAAAACATAGGCAGCAAAACATTTCGTGGACCAGACACAACATGCAGCACAAGCCACCCTGAGAAATAGCCATGCTAAAACATTACAAAACATACACTCTTCTTATCTCCTTATACTTGTGCTGCACTACGAACGCTGAAGTCAGACAGAACTTCTTGTTCCCTCTTCCACAAAACGTCTGACAACTGAAATGCCGACTGCTCCTCCGAGCTTCATTAACTTTTGTGGCGATGACTCCAGCTCTCAGTCCCCGGAGAGACTGCTGATGACGCTCCTCTGATATTCTCGACGCCGTGTGACGTCAGCGAGAGTCACACCGAGGCGCCATTAAAATGAAATGAAACGGAATCAGTGACAAACTCTTACGGCATAACTTTAAACTGCACCATCCCTTATGGAACTGCAACAGAGGGGGTAGATAATTTAAGATAATATATTACTCATTAAACCTTGAACATCATAAATATTGAGATTTATATGTCGACGAGAGGAGTTTTTATGGAGTTGGAGTAGTTACACCATATCCCAGCTGTCATTGGGCGAGAGGCGGGGTACACCCTGGATAGGTCGCCACTCCATCACAATGCTAACACAGAGAAACAGACAACCATTCACACTCACAACTACGGCCAACTTATAATCACCAGTTACCCTAAACCGAAGTTTTTGGACGGTGGGAGGAAGCCAGAGTACCCGGAGAGAACATGCAAACCCCACCCAGAAAGGCCCCAGCTGGCCAATGGATTTGAACCCAGAACCTGAGAACAGTTTCAGCTATATGCTACACTTTTTGATGATAATTACAGGAGCAAAGTATCCTCTCTGAAGAGCCTCTTCAGTACCATTTTCTAACATCCACAGTGAAACGTTTGGCTTGTCCACCTCGACTGGCTGCTGTCTCGTCCTTCTGTTAATGCGTCTGATTGAGGCGATGATGTCCTCGTCGAGCAGAGTGAGAGGGGTCCGAGACAGGAGGAGGACTGTTGTCTGGCTGCCTGCTACGAGCAACCAGAACGAGCTCTGCCGCTGAAAGCCTGAATTATACAGCGCATTAATCACTCTGGCGGCACAGCTACCACTCGATAGAATCAGTCAGACCCCTGGCCCTTGTAATCATTACTTCTCCTTATGGAAGATAGCTGCGCAGATATCGAGGTGAAGTACAGCGCAATGGTTATGGAGTCTAACACGTCACGTTTGCTGTGGGCTCTTTAACGTGCTTTTTCATGGAGATTGCACTTCATTGCAATTTCATTTTACATATGCGACTAATGTAGATGATTAATATAATTGCTTCCACGACAAAGGAAGAGGAGAAGGAGAAGGAAGAAGGAAGAGAGAAAAGAAGAGAAGAAGGAGATGAAGGAGGAGGGAGAAGGATAAGGAGCGCGGAGGGAAGTGGATGGAGAAGGAGGAATAGGAAGAAGAGTAGGAAAGAGAGAAGGGAACAAGGAAGAGAGGACGAGGAGGAAGATGAGAAGAAGGAGGTAGAAGAAGATAGTCACGACATAAACTGAAATTGTCTAAATCAAATTGAAGTAAACATTTATCATAATGTGCTTCTTTGCACTAAATCAAATGAAAAGTCTGGAGTTGTCTTCATTTATAGGTTTGTGTATGTGGCTCTTGAACTAAAATGAGTTTGACACCCCTGCTCCAGAGGGTCTTTGAGGGGTGGGAGGAGGCCGGAGCATCTTGTAGTTGTAGAGCAGGGGTCTTCAACATTTTCCAGGCCAAGGACCCCCAAACTAATGGAGAGATGGAGCGGGGACCCCCTACTTATGTATATAGACATTTAAATTTATGGAAAAAAAATACATTTAAGGGGGTTTATGGTTTTTGTCATTGCAACACATGCTAAAAGGAAACGGTCCATCTGGGGGCCTCCTGACTCATTTATTTCATGGGGCCCCGAGCAATTCCTTGGTTTGCCTTTCCTGACTGTGAACCCCTGATGAGGACCCTGACATCAAGGCGGGTGTGATTCCCACAAATTATGGCTGCATTTCCTCATACACGATACTGTCATGCTGGACGATGCTCATTAAGTGATTCTTCAACAAGATTAAATTACTCTACATATGACACATAATGCTGCACATGTGTCTTGAAGTGCTCAGCGGGGGGAAAAAGTGAAATATCATAAACTGTGCAGCTGCAACACGTGCACTTAAGTGATCCCCGTACTGATGATGCGCGGCACTGTTAAAAAAGGCAATTATAAGACAGTGATATGATTAAAAAAAATGCCTTTGTGGGCTCTGCGTGTGCATGGAAATAATAAAAGCTAAATTAAATGAGGGATGACCCTCAAAGACAAACCCTGGAAATTCTTCTTTTTAAGGAGCCAGATGTGCTGTTACATAAGCGAGCAAAAAGATGATGAACAAGTCTTTTCTTCAAGTTTTATGCAAATTGTTCATTTCAATTAATTAACATAATATTTTATTTTTATTTAGTTTTTAATTTTGTAATAAAAATCCTGTGGAAAAAACAGACAATTTTCTTTTGTCTTCCTGAAGTAAACCTGTGTGGCAAGTTTCCAGTCAATTGGTTGACTGGAAACTTGGTGTACGTGAATAGATTTCGCGCCGTTGTTCATTTTAATGTCATAGATGTTTAGCTGCGCGTTTCTTTGCACAGTCCGTAGCATTGCCTTTGCACTGTCTTTAGTCTTGGCACCGTTTGCACCATTTGCACTGTTTTTCTATTGTCTGCATAAGCTTGTACACGTGCACTTTATGCTTTATGCTATTGTACTTAGTCCTATGTCTTCATGCAGCTCTGTGGTGATGGACCTGGACTGCACCTGCTATATATGCTTGCAATGACAGTAAAAACCTCATTGACCTTTGACCTTGAGAGAAAGAATCAAGGGAGCTGTACACTAAAGTCTGTTTCCAAACTGATAATGCCGCGTACTGATGGAATTTCATAGTTTTGCTGAACAGTTCAACCAACAAGCAAGTTAGCAGACACAAAAAAAGGAAAAAAGAAACTATGCAGTAGTTGTTTATGGGTTTTATGTCTACTTCTGTCCAGTGTGTTGCAGCTATTGTGAATTCAAGCTACGTCACTCTTCTATGTGAAAGACGAAACTGACCTTATGTCGCCGTCGTTCAAATCTGCAAGCGGGAGGTTTTACAAAAAGGACTTTAAGTAGAGTATCCGTTTTGATTTTGTATTAGAGGTGAACAAATAAAAAGAGAAAACACTAAATGCTCAAAATTTCTGTGTGCATCACGTACATAAGGTATATTCAGACAACTTACAGCAAGCTGTACCTTTTGACATTTCATGAAAAGCCAGATCCACTCTGAACACTAAACCTTTGCTACCTTGGAGCACAATATGACTCTGTTTACTGGTTCACACAATTACCGCTGGATGCTCTAACAGGCTGTATACTCTTTAGTAAGATAACTATTTGTTGTTTGACGTCCAGGTGACTTTTGTGTTGCTTTTATATTGTCGTGGAGAACCTCAGTGACTCATTTATCCTCACACACTAGAAACACATTAGTTGACTCATGCATAATTGATAAACTGGTTCATCTGAAGGGAACAAATACATTCACTGGAGTTCACCTAGCAGGTGTCTTATTGCTGTTAGGAACATTAAAGTTGTTTAGAATAATGACATATATCAACTTCATATCAAAAAATAGTTTCCAGACATATATTTTCAGAGACATGGCAATTTAGCCTGATTACACAAATTAAACTCTTACAACTTTACACAATTAGAGTGTCAGACTGGTAACTTACACTATATTTATCAGCAGTATTCAAAGGGAGTAATCTGCTGCCACAAAGGAGATTTTAACTTCGATACAGCGGGTGTATGCATCTGATATTTCATTATGTTTGTGCTGTTTGCAGTATCTCTGTATGTTTTTTTCCTGTCATGTTACTTCAGTTTAATTTATTTCTTTCCTCCCTTGGCCTGCAACACCATCCACCCACGGCTGTCACCTTTCGTGTATACTGTCCACAATCTCCATTTGAGATTCGTTTATTAAAGGCCATCGTCAAGGGAGAGTGGGAGGAGGAATGCCGCGATCTCGTGAATTCCTTCGGCATGTGCCTCAAAGAAACACGTGCAAGCGTAGCACTTGTTAGCCTAAGGAGCCGGACGTGGATTCACCAACACAGCAAGACACTGACGGCGCCTGCTTTTTTTTGAGGAGGCGGTGATGAAGCTTGGGCCAGAAGCTCTGCGCCAGGGGACGCACTGACGTAAGCAGGACGACTGACCAGAGGAGTCCTGTGATCGACTGCAGAATAAAGTTTTTGAATTTTCCTCCTAGTGCGTAGAGTCTGTTGCGCTTGCAGGGCTTTGCTTAGGATGCAGCATGAGAGTGAGGCAGGCAGGGAGGCTGCTCGTTCGCTGTGCTGCGTCTGGAAACTTCCACAGCACAGAGGGGAGGATGAGAGTGAAAGTAAAGTCTGCCTTAGAAAACACCTCCCACCCGCTATGAAAAGCTGATGTAGCTATCGATCATCTTCTGACTATGCTTCATTGGCCTCTAGGTGCAATATGCAGTGCCTGAAGCATTAATTTATGTTGTGAAATAGTGCAACACTTCCTGTAAACACAGTCTCAGCATAGGGATCCTGCAGAGCATGAAGAATTACACAAGTTTTTTGCATGAATAATGCAACAAGTCTTTCTAGTGTTTCTTAGAATGATAATTATGTAATATATCATTTAATCTATTATTCCAAAAAGAATATTACAAGTCTTCAGGTTTTCATAATGAATATTGTCATCATTTGTGTGCCTTAGCAGCCCTCTTTTACTGATCCTGCTCCTCCTGTTGCTGCTGCAGCTCATTGCTTTGCTTTCATTAATTCACTAGAGATGTCAGCAGCCCCTTCTTTGACCTATTCAATTTCTATCTGATTTCCCAGCAGCACAAATCCTCGATGAAGAATAATGATAGCTCACATCATTCATTTACCTCCCCTTTCTGTTTGATATAACAGCCCCTCGGCCATAAGAATGCTGCAAAACGTCTAAGGTTCACGTGTCCGTGCACGACTTTGCAACTTTGGCAATCCAGTGAGATTATCGCCCCTTCTTCTAAGAGTGCAAAAATGTAAATATATGCATGCATGTGAGCTTGATCTTCACTGTTTTCACCGCACGCAACATAATCAAGAATCCGAGTACCTGTGTGTGCAGATGTCTCTTCAGTAAAACCCAGGAAAACTGAGGGAGGGAGGAGGACTGCGACACAAGAGGAATACAAATACAAAAGATGAGGACGACCGGAAGTGCTGCTACACCAGGGTCAGCCTGAGAGGGGCAGAAGAGAGCTGGAGATGCCCTCTCTGGGCCGGCAATCTGCACACTGCCTGAGGAAAGTGCAGGCTGTGAGGGTTACTACGGGACATCTCTGTTGTTTAGTCATCCAGGTGCAATTCAAGCATTGATTCCAGTAGTTTCCCCAGCTTACTCATATAACTCATATAACAATGGTGACTGTCAACCTATAAGACACACTATGGCATGTACTGTAGCCTGTAACGTAATGCAGTAAAACTTTTGCATGCAATGTAAAATATACAGTGTTAGAAAGTAATTTGTCTTCACCTTGTGCGTGTGCCGTGCACGCACATCTGCATGCACGCACTATGCACCAGATGTTTCAGAGATAAACCATCATCCCATGACGCACATCGTTCTCCATATTGACGATGACATCAACACTTTCAGCAAGTCAAGCAGCGGCCTGACGGTGATTCATCACATCAAGGTCTTCTCAATGATCGGGACAGAAACAGGTGAAAACTAGATTAAAGCTTATTTGGAGCCAGCCACACAACTCTCATCACCCTGTATGATGTCCCCTTAATAACGGTTCGACAAATTATTCTATCGTAAGGCCCTATAAATTAACCAACACTGACTAATCCGACACAAGTTTTTATTGCATCATTTCGGCTAATGCTGGCGATTATCGTCAGTTCTTTGTCACATGTTGTTTTGATTGCACTGGCATCTTTTCGCTACATACAAACAATGCTTGAGAGGGAGGAAACAGTGAGTGGGAGTGGGAGTGACTGTGTAATGGTGGTGAGTGCTAAGCGGTACAGTCTCTCTGCGTGGGAGTGCGGCAGTTTTTGGAGGCCGGACAGTAGGCTGTAATCATTTTTAGCCCAGAAGCCTCGTGCCGCGCGGCCTACACTGAGGCTGAGGTGGGAGTGGACTGCGAGTCAGTGGTTACTCATGCTGAAACTTGTGGTGTTGGATCAGTGATCAATAAAGACGTGATTTCTGGATGTGTTTTTACTAAGATACTAGGACGTTGTCATGTCATAGTGGGCGGGTGGCGGTTGTAATGTTTGTACTAAGAGTGTCAGTGTAGGAATTAAACTGAATTAAACCGAGGGAGTTAATTCAGTGCTCTGCTGTAGGAAGAGTGGCGTTACACCTCATAAAAGAAGCGAGAACAAGAAGAGGAAGAGGATTTTACTGAGGAAAGACTTCAAGGACATAGTTTGCTTGAAAAACTGTTTTTTTAAAAAAGAAATAAATAACTCTGCTGCAGGAGGAGGCCGGGTCACAAAATGTTCACTTTCTCTCCTCACTACATGGAGTTGTCAAGCAGCTGTAGAAGTTCAGAACAGTTTCCTGAGGACACGCCATGTTGCCTCAAAAGTTCATACTCAGTTCCATTCAGTAGCTCTTTTGAGATTTTAAAGCAGGAGTGTCAAACATACAGCCTCTTACGTGTAATCTGAATTTGCAAAGTGCAAAATGCTGAAATTGCATAGAAGATTACTGATATTTGGGAAGGTTCATGAAGTATATGGAATATCCTATGTTCAACACGGTTCCTGAAAGCACCACAGTCTTGTGGCGTCAATGGTATGGACAGGTGTCAATGTGTTTGATTAGCCAATTAGTGACGTTCAAGTTAACCTACCGGGTTTCCAGGTGGGTGGGACCGAGAGGAAAACAGACGGAGCGAGAAAGAAAGTCACCGCTAAAACTTAGTTCAGTAAGCTATATTTATTTTAGTTAGTGTGATTTAGTTAAGTGGCTACCTGCATGACTTAGTATATTTGTTTTCTGGGGAGACTGTACACTCAGTGGGAGACTTTATCGTCGGGAACTTAACTTAATTGATGCTAAACAATGACCACACTGCGGGCTGTTGCTAGCTAGCTCCTCATGCTAGCAGTATGAGACTTGTTGTTGGGAAACACTTGTTGCACCAAGCTGCTGAGGACCTACTGGATGCTTATGAACGTGGACGGAGCCTGAGGACGTGTTTCTTCACCACAGTGAAGGGACACTGCTGAAGGAGGGGGTTTGCCAAACTATATCTAACAGCACTCTGCATCCCAGGAACTGTGAGTACTGTTAAGACACTGTGAACTGGATTCAAATGGGCTCCAACATGAGCGCCAATGGTTTGATGCCATAGACTAATTACCTGAGAATTTTGATATTAAATTCAAAGTGGGGTCACCTAGTCAAAATAAATGTTGTGTGTGCTTCTGGAAGTACCTGTGTGATAATGTATTTCCTGGTAATGAGTAGGGACCTATGGGGTTACAGTGGTTTTGCTAATGTAGCTGAGCTCTCATGGGCCACACAGGTATATATGAAGGTAATCAGGCTAACCTGCACCCTAGAGAGAGTCATGCATTCAAACTGCTGCTATACACACACATCCCAAATTTAATACTTTAGTAGACCTGTCATCTGCTCACCTCTCAGGCAAAGAGTGATTACTCAGAATAGTTTTGAGGCGGTTTACCCACCCTCTAGTAAAATAAAATAAGGGAACAGAGTGCTATGGAAGTTACTGCTAATTTGTCCACTTTGCGCTAAAACAAAGGGAAACATTTGGGGTTTTGTAGGTTATTATACTATAGTGTTACTGCTCCCGGCCCACTTGGGATCAAATTGGGCTGTATGTGACCCCTGAACTAAAATGTGTTCTACACCCCCTCTTTTTTTAAAAAACAAAACAAAAAGCCATACAGTTGCAAGCTCTAGAGCAAAAAGCGATGAAATATCACACTGTACATAACACTGTAACTTAGTCTCACAGTCTCAGTCACACTATATGTCAGCCTGAGACACAGTAGATCAATGGGCTGACACTGTCATGTCACATATACAGTATTTTGTGTCCTACTACACACAAATCTGTGTGTAAGAATGAATGGATTTCATGCTGGTTCTCCGTCAAGACATAATGGGAACTTTGCCTGAAGATCTTGCTTCTGTAGCTTCTGTGCATATTTATTTATTTTTTTAAATGGCACAGTAACGACTTTGCTTCCACTGGGAACGCTGAGCCAGCGCCGGGGATTAGGAACAATACAGAGGGATTGCTGCAGAATCCCTACATGCTACATGTCTTCAATTCATGGTGTCAGAACATGGGTACATCAGAAGGTGTCAACGTGTGCCAGGAGGACTGTTCAACATGGGCACAGATGGCGTACAACTCCTCCAAGGCATCTGTTTTCTGTGTGTTACACCACCAGCGCCAGATGCAAAGCAAAATGGATGATCGAGCTGTCAATGAGGGTAACGCTTAATTTCAAGCAAGATAATCTATTTATATTTACAGACATATGTAAAGATAGATGGATATATGTTATGTTGATTTGCTCAGTTATTAATATTCAGTGATTTGTCAACAGATTTAAAAAGGGGTTTTCATCTTGGTTGTGTCACTTGTATTGTTGAACCCAGAACCCATAAAATTATCACCAAACTCTGAAGTTCCCATCAGCTTCATTGGGTGTTTCTGAAGTTTTCGGTTGATTATAAGTTCTTTTTTTAACATACCAACTTTGCTTTTGAAACATAATTTCAAGTGACACCTCCAATATTGCATTCAAACTGAATTTGCGGTTGCATGGGAAGTTGTGCACGCAAAACACTTTAGCAAGCTAATAACAACCAGGAAACTTAATGTAGGGTATACAAACATTTTGAATGGAGATCTTTATTTGTCATTATGAGTACAACAAAATTAGAATTGCTACATCTGAAACAGTGCAACTTTAAATAAACATAAAGTGCATAAAGAAAATATGAAATTGAATATTGCACATAGTAAACATAAAACATTGCATTTGCAACATTCATAGTTCTAATAGCCCAGGCGAAGAAGAGGTTTTTGAGTCTGTTTGTTCTCATTCCAATGCTCCTGTAATGCCTCCCAGAGGGCAGGAGGGCAACAAGTTCATGTCCAGGCTCGTTACTGTTCTTCATGATGTTGTATGCTCTGCAGGGAAGGCCGTTGATGATTTCTTTTTGAGCTGGCTTAATGATGAAGATGAGGCTTGGGAATATCAACATATTATGAAATCAGAAAGAAAAAAACTTTACAATACATTAATTTACCATCCGTCCTCTACCGTTTCTAAAAATGTCAGCAGAAAGATCTGAAATTCATCAGGTAGCAAGGTAGAAACAGTCCTAATGAGCATCTGTCTCCCAGGTGTCCAGAAATAATGTAGTTGTGCTTTAAAAAGTACATACTGTATATAACTGTATGCTGTGCAACTGTTCTATTTTTTTATTTTATTTTTTTAACTGTAAAAACTGTGGAGGTTTGGGTTGAATAACAAGCATCATATGAGCAAAACACAAACAGAACAAATCACCCTGATAGAAACAACGTTAGCACTGACATATTACATAAAGGAACAGAAACATAAATAAATCACAACCTGAGTTCACAACATGCTGTTTAATTTCTATTTACTGCAACTTTAAACTGTTGCAAATACTCCCCGTCTCCTTGTTTTTCTAGATTTGAGTTGAAATGGCCAGTCGGGCAAAAATAGCTTTCAAATTATGGGCACCACTCAGTATTTCAATTTTCTGAGCACAATCAATTATGCTGCGTTTATCTTGCCCGAGATTGTCTGATGCCGAATGAAAACAAATACAAATGTCAGTCAGGCTAGGGCTTCTATAAGTGGCCCAATCAATCTGTTTTTCAAAGTAAAATTGAAGGGTTATATGCAGACTATTTATTTTTTCTATCAAAGATGAGGCCTTTGAACAGAGTTAATTGAATGTCTTAAATTTGAAAAACCCTCTCGCAAATCCGGGTTTAGTAAATGAACTCTATTTTTTGCTTCGCTGTAGCATTACACGGACTAAAAGTTGATGGCTTGCCTCATCATGCAAGAACCGTCAATTTTCATCCAAGAATAGAGTTTTAATGATGGACGGTTTATTTTCAGAGTCAAATAATACGAAACATTTCCTGTGCAAGCATTCTGCGGTTCTCATCAAAAGTTTAAAATAGCTTTTTCTCTACCAAAAATGTGATTATGGCTTCTGGATTTGGAGTAAATGCATCTATTATAGTATCAATTTAGTCGACAAATTTTCTGTGATCCTTTGAGAGTGAAGTCAGGACCAAAGGGCAATTTGCTAGTGGATATGTTATAGAGAAGAAGCAGCTGCCGCTATGAGTCACTGAGACTTCAGTTTGCTGCTGGATCCTTGGTAGAGTACAGATGGGGCAGGCCTGTTGTTCAGAAGAGAAGGCCCGACAGTCGGAGGAAGCGGATCCTTCGGTAATGATAACATCACAAGAAACGCTGCAACATCTTCCTCCTCTTCTCTGAGAGAGAGGAGCACATGAGAGACAGATGGAGACATGAGGACTGGTGTGGGATTCTGCAGAGCTGTAGTGTGTTCCTGCTCCTCAGTGGTTCATTTACATAAGTGTGTCTTGATCTTGTTTTGATCAACAGGGCTCCTAAAACTTTCAGGGAGTTTGTTTATGGAGGAAGTGAAACTATTACACGTGCATTTGACTGTTCCACTGCTACAGCTGTCTCTATAATTCATTATTATCCTTCACTTTGAACTTTGAGAGCAGTTTGATGTCCTTTGCAGCTACATAGGCTGATAGGCTAATCCCATACTTCAGCCAGGAGCAAACACAACAGGAGTCAGACATTTGCACGACAGCGAAGCACCCCAACAAGACATATTACCCTTTCACACGAACACATACTGCAAACCGCAAATACTCTATTGTAAGTCAGCGAGAGATACAAAAAGCTGAACGCCTTGCCAGTAAATGTCAATACTCTCTCACAGTAGGTATTGGATTTGCTTTCAGGTATCGAACGCCCAACATTTTTCTTTGCAGGCTTTCAAAACTACAAGCAGAATAAAAAAAGAAATGAAGAAAGGACAATTTTCCAGCTTTGGTTTCCTTTTCAAGTGTTCCTTTTGTCCATTTGCATAGCTCTATCCCAATCAGACACCTCAGGTTTACGATTCTCGATCATTGTCAGCTGCATTTTGCAAAAATATATTTATTTAGTCATGAATGTCCCTTATTTTATATACGACACATAAAATATTTTCTGTGCAAGACCATGGATAACGCAGAGGCAGCCGTCCACATTAAAGTCATTAGCATTACAATAGCCAACGCCATACAGTCACGGCATATATTAATTTATGAAGTTCAAAGGTAGAGGCTGTAGAACTTTTCTTCAATTTCTCTCTGGCTCCTTTGTCTCTTTTATTTCCTGTGAGAGCTGATTAACCTGTCGGAAGTGGAAAATCCACTGCTAATACAAGTCCTTGAGAATTCACCACCTGCCTACAGAATGATTCTCCGTCCCCATGGAAACCTAATCAGCTGAGAAAGAGAGTGACAGAAGCAGGCAAGGTGTGAGGCAGAGAGGATGAGAGGGAGACAGAAGGAAGGGAGAGAATGGGGAAGGTGTTTCCGGGTAATCATAGTCCTTCCCCCCACATGGTTTTACTTCATTTATCGCTCGTCCAGACTGTTCAAGCATTCAGGTGAAAAGAAACGTTTTTGCGTCCGTGTTATAAAACCGACCCCTGCATCTTGTGTTTGAATGAGGTGTTGAGGGAAGTTAATCCTTTTTTAAAGTTAACATGCAAGCAAACAGCAGCTGCAGACCCAGCAGACGCAACACAATCTTGACATTTAATGCTTCATTTCTCCAACATCAGTGCTCCTTTTAGCCCTGCTTTCATGCACCACCAACTTCCAGGGGAAATATCTGACTCTAAAGCTGCTAAACGCTCTAAGGCAGGAAACATTAGTCTGTCTGTGTGCAGTGTGGTGCTGAACAGTGGGTTTTTCAAAGGTGATGAAAACAGCGAGCGGCTAAGTCTGGGAAAAAAACAGTCATTTAATCCAAACAACAGGCTAAAGAGCGGGAAAAGGTGCAGAGATTTGAGAGAAACGGCAAAGACAAGTGGCCATTCGAGCTCCTACCTACCCATTGCAATATGAAATCATTGATTTGTGCAGCTTTTGAGCACATCATATTGGTCTTCATCGACAGACCAGTCAATGCACTGCTGTGTGGAACCTGTTGCACAGTTAATTGTTTCTGCAAAGCAGGTGCACAAGCATATATCCTCTACACAGTGACACTATCATAAACATTTCATCAAGCCTCATATTGCGTACTTTTGCAAAAATCTAAACCCTATATTACAATCTTCTCATTATCCTCGAGTGGTTTTAGATGCTTGAGCTCCCAAGCCTGCAGGATATTACATTCCCTCTCCATCTCTTCTTTATTCAACTGATGCCCGTGCATAATGCGTCTGTTATAGAGGATGGCCTCTTCGCCTGTGTGCTGCTCTCTTGTCCTTGATGAGCTCATTGTTTCGATCCCTGACGCTAAATTCTCATCAACTGTCTCACCATAGTTTACTCTCTCTGCATGGCTCTCCCTCCTCCCCTGCAGCAGCTCTCCATCTCTCTCTTATCACTGCTTTTCCATCAGTCTTGCACAAACTCTACGTATTGTCTGCATCTGCCTCGCCCACCACTTCCGCTCGCTCTCGTTTACTCTCCCTCCCTCCCTCCCTCCGTCTCTCTTTTTCCTTTGGCTGTTGTCTCACAGTCAGGTTCACGTCAGCATAATGTGAGGCTGTTATGTTTCTGCCCACAGCTCAAAGCTGTTTCTTTCTGCTTGTCCATTCCTCTCTTATAATGGCTTGTCTGTCACCTTTCTCTTTCCATGGCTTTCCTCTGTTGCCGTCTCGGTCTCTTTGATAGTCACTCACTTCACATTTGCAAATTTGTTGTCTGAGAAAACTACAGCCAGAGCTTCAAACCGTATTCAGGTCAACATGATTAATTGCATTCAGCCAGTGATTTGCTGTTTCATTTCCTTTTTTTTAATTTTTTAATTAAACTGACCTTTAATTTAATATTAAATATTATTTCATGTAAAGGGTGCTCTCACTTGCAAGCAGATGGTGCTGATGTTGGAATGCATCAAAGTCTCAACATAATATTTGCAAAAGAAAACAGGTAGTCTGTGGGACGCACAGAGAGCAATAATTTAAAGTAGTAGCTTTAATTTCAGGAAAGTTTTTTTTATATCATTAACAAAATTTCAAAAGTAAATAAACAACACTCAGTGTAGACAGTCTGTTGATAGATAACTTTATTTATCCTGAGGAATATTAGGTGTCCAGTTGCTTCATCACATAGAAACAGATATGAAAGATGCTGCGAGGCATTTTAGAGTCGTATGGCCTGAGGGACAGATGACCTCCTCAACCTGTCCATGGAGCAGGACAGAGACAGCAGCCAGTCACTGAAAGAGCTTCCCTGCCTGACTATGGTGTCGTGCAGAGGGTGGTGGACATTGTTCGTAACGGTCCTGAGTTCATGATCCTTGCATCTGCCACTGATGTCAGGGACTCGGTCAGCTCTGCTCCTACCACAGAGCCCACCTTCTGTATCAGTTTGTTCAGCTACGAGATGCTCTCCTTCTTAGTGCTGCCTCTCCAGCACACCACAGCGTAGACGAGGGCACCGCCAACGATAGCTTCCTGCAGATATTAAACGACCTTGGCCTCCTTTATGTTTAGAAAAAGTTTTATTTTTTTTTTGATGGAATCTAATGACACAAGTGAGTTATTTAGCTGTTCATCACCTGGTGACTTCCAGAGGAACTGCATCTTCAGATGCTTCCACACCTCATGCACCTCCACACCTGAATCTTGTTTTAGTTTATACAAGTTTGGGGTTGTTGCTGTTATACTCATTATTTCATCCATCCGCCATTAACTTAACAGAAACTCACAACCATAGGGCTGTTTCTAGCTGTTTCTATGAGTGTTTGCGGTTGTGTTTGCAATTCATTTCTCTTTTTTTCCCCACAAGCACCTGTGCAATGCAGCCAATGCTGCTTTTGTAAGTGTTTGACAGTTATTTTGTTTGTCACCACCTTTTTATATTATGTTGCATAATCCTGCAAAGGGAACAGTCTGATCCCCATTTCTGCTAATTGTATGCATTATTGTTGAGCACTATCCTTGCAGCAGAGTGGAATACAGTGTCTGAAAAATAACATAAGGTAGAGAGGGCAGACGGTGTTATTTTGTCTCGATAAATGTTATTGACAATATAAGCTTCAGAATGTGTTTTCATAGCTGTAGCCTGTCTGATCTCCATCATGTTGCAAAATAAAAAAAAATAAAAAAATGAGATCAAGTGTAAGATATACTGCATATATAAATATGCTGAAAAGATTGAACTTTTTGAGTGCAAATATTCCACTTGTCACAGAATGTGAGGGAAAAAAAGCATTTTTATGCAGATTATTAGAGGAAATCATTAACATTACATGAATATTAAGCAAGACACAAACTCATAACAGATCTCAAATGGACTAGTAGTGGGCTGCACAAGATATATATCTCATAATTTCCATCTACCTGCAAGGCCACTCCCCTGTATCTCTGCTCTGCTATTTTCAGAAGTGCCATATTTTCATGCCCTAATGGATCTCAACAAGGTCTGTATTTACACTGCTTTACTTCCCTAACCACTTCTAGGCTACCAAATGGGGGTACGGTACACGAAAAGAGTTCACAGGACCTGAATGGGTATAATGGAGCTACAAGTTGGCCTGTTTTAGATATGAATAGCAGCTGTACAGTAGGAACGGGATGCAATGTAGGAGATGAGGATGAATGAATGACACCATATTCCTTATTTTCTTTATAGTTTTAGTCCTTACATTGTCCGTGAGTGATAGGGGTATATCTATTTTGTGAAAGCATCCGAAGATGAGTCAGGTCTAAGTGCCACCTCCTGATTGTTGTGTACTGTACACGTCTTCCTCTGCTGCTCCTCACTTTCTCTCCAGGAACAAAACACACATTCTGTTCACGAGTGGAGAGCTGAGCCCGGCTGACGTCAGTAAGATTTACACCCCTATTTCTGCCCGACTGGCCGCAAGACTTAATTTTTCCGTTGATAAATAAATAAAACTTTTATTTTATTTTTTTTTTTGTGCACAATTTTTCACTTTTACCAAGGTTTGTTACAAAATGCAGTCCATTGTAGAAACACTGCATACAGTGCAGGTGTGAAATGGTGCATCATCAAAAAGAGCTGACCTGCTAATGTGGTTGACACTCTCATGGAGCAGCGTGGCACTGAGAAAGTTCCCCGCTGTTATCCACTCCCGGAGTTTGTGTTGAGTTTGCGTTTCCGGAGTATATTTTTCCAGGCCAGAGAGGTTATTGCGAGGGGTGAATTTTAGAAGGGCTGAAAAAAGCTCTACCCACACTTTTTGCAGCCCGCTGTCTGAGATCCTTGCCATGCACAGACCTAAAAATGCACACATGTAGTCCCAAATAGCCTCTCTCAAATACTAAGTGAAGCAAAACAGCTGTGGTCAATTTCAGTGTCAGTAGAGCGATGCTAAAAATCGGCCTGTCTCTCCTCCATTGCAGTCTGTGAAAGTAGATCATGCAGCCTGTAAACACACTTTGTAAACATGTGTTTCATAACACAGTAGTTTTAAGTCTATTAATGGGTTTGTTGGCGACCATAATTTACCCATGTGTCCAGGTAGGTGAATCTGTGCATACATATAGTAATATACTAAAACAAAAAAAAGCCCATAACAACCAGAGGTTGCGCTAGACTTTTTCATTGTCTCTCATTTTGACTGACAGGGTCATAAAAATTATCTTAAAAATCACTTTAATTTTTCAAAATGATAATGATATATTCATAGCATTTAATGTTCATTAACTTTAAGTACTTTTTTCATAACAGTATTGACTTTAAATGGTTAAAGAAAAAAAAAAAAAAAGGTTTGGGCTGCTGACACGTCTTGACCATGGTCTTGTCCGTACTCGGACCGGGACTGCTAGCGATAACAGCTCTTAGATGGCACCGTAGGGTTGAAGCACTTTGGTGGTATGCAAACTCTTTTATTTTGCACAATCTGCACAAAACTCCACTTTTATCAAGGTTTCCATCACATAGTTTTTTAAAATACAATTTGCCTTCCATCAGTCCGAGCAACGTGCTTTCATCCGATTCCTCCATTTTGGTAGCCATTAGCTGCATAGACATATACATATATACATATATATTGTATATATGTGCATGGTTAGCCGAGCTCTGACGTGTGCATCAGTATAATCGGTGTACCAGGAAATCGTGCACTGACAAAAGTTCCGCGATGTTTGTAACGCAAACCGCGATTAGAAACAAGAGCCAATTAATAATGTCACTCGCCACCAAGTGGTCAGGGGTGTGAATTGCAATCTGCCAAAGTGACGGATGGCCTTCAGATTTTTCCGTCACAGTTTTAAAAAAATAACAACTGACAACTGACAGATATTACCCTCTTAATCTGCATTTAAACTGACCTTATATCTGAACATACTGTATTGTATGTGTGTAAACAAACTATATATGTTTACATATCTATATATATATATATATATATATATATATGTATGTGTGTACACACACACACACATACTGAAATGGTTAAAGTGAAGTGCATCAGAAAATCATAAGAATGAATTAATTATTGTGTCTTCTTAAAAGTCTGTTCAGATGTACAGTACACGTTGTCGACTAAACATAGTAAGACAGGTAGCACATTTTGTTCTGTGCTAAATTATATTCTTGATCACATATCTGTGAAACGACAGCAAAAGCAACACACTATATGTAATTTTAGACCTGCTAAAAGGACAAATATAGACTGAAACACAGAAATACAGGTTTTATTGATTGCTAAAAGTGACCAGGGGGGATGTGCTAGGTACTTACTGTATGTATAACCCGTGTCCAAGTTTTTTATTTCTACCAGGAACATTTACACCTTCTCTGTGAAATCACAAAACCTGTCCCTGCTGTTCTTGCTAAAACTTGAAGACTAGTAACTGCACTGCGAAACGATTACAAAGGCCCGCACACAATTTAACACCCACAACTATTTCGCTCCTCTAATTTTTTTTGTTTACACCATTGACTATAATTACTTTTGGTCTAATCACGGGCCGTGATATTTAAAATAACTCGTCAAACTAATAATAAAGTGATTCTGTGAAGCCTCCCCGCTCTCGGGAACATCTTGCGCTTTCCATTCATAAGTTATTTGGGGCCGGGCAGACTGCGGGAAGTGTTGTTTTTAAAGAATAATATAGCGTAGGCTGTGAGAGAAAGTGGCATGTTTGTCTTGTGCCGTTCATTTTTTTCTTTATAGACCAAATGACAATTACTTTTTGTGCAGTGGGAAGATTAATTGTGAAGTACTTCTGAATAAAAATCAAGTACTCAGTTCATAAATAAGATTTCTGTCCACATGACATGACAGAATAGACTGATTGCAGAGTGTGCATGTGTAGTAGTAAGTGTGGCATGTCTTTCATAGTGCTTCACAAAGTGAATGCAATTTCTTTTTGCAACAGATGACTCACATGTTTGACGACTGAAAAAGTATTCCAGCTTGGGGCTGACCTTTCGAGTCACAAAGTCCGACCCCGATTTTGGTTGGTGAAGCTTTTCTGATTCCAAAAACACTTTGTGGAGTCTATTTAGCGTGAGATGCATTCATTTGCTGTCACTGTCACTTTAGTTGTCACTGGAACGAGGTGGCAAACCAGTTCCCCTGCGCAAAAGGTCAGATAGGCCGCGTAAATAATGTCACCACAATGAGCTGTTGATATGATGCTGGATGATAACGGTTCAGCCGAGAACCGAGGGTTTGCTTGTTTAAATGTCAAAGATCTTTTTGTCTCTGTCAGACACCCACATGTAGAAAAGGCTGACACTCTGACTAAATCCACCTTTGACAAGACGAGGCTGTTGCTAGGGATGAGTAACCCGCTGATAAATAAGCCGATGCTTACACATGTATTGTAGTCTGAAGGATTTCTTGCTCTGTGCAATAGTGGTACAGTATACACTGATCAGGCATAACATTATGACCACCTTCCTAATATTGTGAAGGTCTCACTTGTGCCTCCAAAACAGTTGTAAGTCATCAGAGAATGGACATGGGCCTTCTGAGGGTGTCCTGTGGTGTCTGGAAACAGGATGTTGTTAGTCAGGGCCTTTGGAGTGTCATTGCTATGGGCTGGTCTGGTCTAGGTGGGTGCTACATGTGTAAGTAACATCCACATGAATGCCAGGTCCAAACGTTTCCCAGCAGAACATTGAATCATCAGAGGATGGTCGATGTTATTCGCTTCACCTGTCAGTGGTTTTAATGTTGTGGCTGATCCGTGTATATTGTTTTAGGAACTTATTTGTCATCTCTGTGGAAGTTCAGATCTCATGAACATGCGTAGATCAAGGTTTTCCCCCATTAACGTGGCATCTTTTATTTAGTTAATCACATCGATGCTTGTTTAACACAGGAGGCGTAGTGAGCAGTGAAGCATCTTCACGTATGATCAATTTGAACTTTTACAGATGGGGAGGGCTAGAGTACAGCCTGGTGAGCTGCAAAGACTTACTCACTGGCAGCAGATTGACTTAGAGGATAGTCTGCTATGTACATGTGTGTACGTGCTAGCCTCTGAACACATGCATGTTCACACGAGAGGTTTGTGGGATGTAAGTCACACTCGCTCTCACAAATTCCATCATAATCTTGCACATACACATAGACACCCCCCCACACACACACATTCATATACCCCCCTTACATGTACAGTTGTACTCACACACACATAGTTTAATTAATATCTTCCCACTCACAATACTGTCCTTTTTTATTAATGCCGTCATTCCCACCTTACTCCTTTACACACAGCAATACATCAGCCACACAGCAGAAGAGTAAGTGAACATGTGTGTTATTCATGACCCTGGTGGTTTTGCTTTCAGTGTGTCTGCCATTGATTACATATAAAGGTGGAGTGTGAGTGGAGCTGGGGCAGGCAGGTGACACCTAGTCAGAGACGGTGGTCACATCCTAGATTGATAGAATTTAAACTTTACAGCAAGGTTAAACTGTAACTGAGCAGCACAGCGGTGTGATGGGTGGTTGTCTGAGACATTTCTGTCTCCCCCACAATCCAGAAAATCCACATTGGGTTAATTGGAGATTCCAAATTAGATTACCCCTGCGTTAGACAGGCCACCTGTCCGGGGTGTACCCCACCTCTCACCCAGTGATAGCTGGGTTAGGCTCCAGCCTCACACAAGCATCTCGAGGCTAAGTGGTTATGGTTAACGATTGAATGAAAAATTCAAGCTAAAGAGTAAAATTATCCCCCAGTTGTCTTGAAGGAGGAATTTAGCTATACAATTCAAATCCTTCTTTTGTAAACATGTTTACATCAGTTTCCTACTGCATTTCTTGATCGTTCCTGCAGATTGTTGGTGCTTCTCAGAATCGAGGCATTTCTAAGATGCTACGCCATTGAATCCTCTGAAGGTCTGTTCCAAGGATGCTTTTAATGAGAGTCTTCGATGATTCCTGTGTTTATCTTGTCTGTCTCTCTGTGTTAGCCCTGCGATAGACTGGCGACCTGTCCAGGATGTACCCCACCTCTCGCCGGATGACAGCTAGGATAGGGTCCAACAAACCCCGCGACCCTTAACAGGAACAAGTGGTTACAGAAGATGAATGAATGACTGTAAGAAGTTGCTTGCATGGAGGACATGTTCCTACTTGTGTTTTGCTTTCGCTTTTAAACTTTACAGGAGCGACTTTCCCGACGATCTTTGTTGGACCAAACGTGAAAAAAATTCTTTCATTCCACACTTTCATTCATTCATCTTTTGTAACCACTTGTCCTGTGAAGGGTCACAGGGGTGGCCGCAGCCTATCCCGGCTGTCATCAGGCGAGAGGCGGGGTACACCCTGGACAGGTCGCCAGTCTATTGCAGGGCTAACACAGAGAGACAGACAGCCATTCCCGCTCACATGCACACCTACGGCCAATTTAGAATCACCAATTAACCTAATGAGCATGTGTTTGGACGGTGGGAAGAAGCCGGTGTACCTGGAGAGAACCCACGCAGACACAGGGAGAACATGCAACTCCACACAGAAAGGCCCCAGTCGAACCACGGATTCAAACCCGGAACCTTCTTGCTGTGAGGCATCAGTGCTAACCACCATGCCACTGTGTCGCCCCTCTTTGTGGATCTTACATAATAAAAAAATAAAAATAAATCTCCTTTAGCCCTTATGGTTTTAAAATTGCACAACTGCATGCAATACAGACACACAATTCAGTCAAACAAAGCCTTCTGCATACTTAGGATGAAATATTTCCAAGTGTCTGAATAATTACTGGACAAGGCTATTAGTGTGTTTGTTTTGGTTATATGTTTTGCTGCAAAGTGAGTTTTGAGATGTAAAAAACATGCATAAATAATTCACTGTGTCAGTTAGCCTATGAGAGATGATTATGGTGTGGAAACACTAAATTCTGCACATTAAGTTATGCACAGAAAAATGTGCTATGCAGTAAAGCATTTTCTGACAAATATAAAGCGCTGTCATACAGATAATATGTGTATAATATACAGCATAATTTGAAATTAAAGCCATTAAATGGGATGGATAAAATGCTCTCTGTGCAGACACATGCTCGTATTCACGATGTCGTAGCAAGTTGTAATTGAGTTGTGAACTAAATCAATCGGCAACACCTCCACACTGTTTGTTTTGTCATCTCCTACCATTGATATAATGCCTGACAAGCCTGCCAAGTGTCATTTATTTTCTCGCCTGATGCCTTTGGCTGTGTTTGCTCTCACAACAAATGGAGTTTGCATATTTTGGAGAAAAGCTGCTTTATTTTTATGTTGGTAGTTTCATAATAGAACTCAGTGGAGCAATACCGCCACGTTTAAAGGGATTACTCCCTCATAAACATGCATAAATATGCATTAATCACCAAGTGAGTAGGATACGGTCGATTTCTGTTTTTTAATCGTCATGGCTTCAAAAATAACATAGGAAGGAACTGGATGTTACTAACACTGTGAAATGTTAGCAATGCAGCTGCAGAAATGTCACCTTCTCAGAACAGCCATGCCAATGAAAACCTACATCTCATCTCATTAGTTAGTGAGTCATGCTGAAGTAACTCTTAGATGATTCTCATGACATTTTTTTTTTTTTTTTTTAACTGAATGAGCAAAACTGCAAAGAAACAAATGGGTTGGGTAATCAGTGCAAAGTTTTGGACTGCTGTGCAGGATTGAGTGTTCTGATGAGGGTAAGGCCACTTGTGTCAACAGAGAATTGGCAGAGCATCCAGACATGCTCTTTGGCGTATTTGTCAGTGCACTCCGGGAGTTGATGAAGAGATTACATCTCCTGAAGCCATCTGGGTCTGTAAATCCAAAATGCGAGGCTGCAGTTGTGAAGGTGACAGCCGGAGATGGTATGCAACTCGATACAGAACAGTCTGTCCTCAAGGTAAGACATACTTTTGCAAGCATACTTTGTCCACATATTACAATAGAAAGCTTTTGAAACAACAATTAGAAGATGTGAGCCTCATGCTCTGCTCATCAGCTTACTAGCAGCTACCTGCAACAGTACCTTCCCTGGAGAATGAATGCATGCTTTCAAGAGAAGCATGGAGCGTGCTTTGCAGTCTTAAGCACATTGACATCATTCCCAACAGGGTTTATGCATTTTCTTTCTCTTAGTTTCAAATTATTATTTTTTTCCCCTGTGTAAACATTCATTTTGGCCATAAGTCGCACATGATCTCAGTCTGCATCAAAATCCCACACATACTACTATTCCCTTGTGGCTGTGGCTCAGTAGGTAGAGCGGGTTGTCCACAAACAAATGCAGATGCAGATGGACCACGTGCCGAAATGCCCTTGAGCACTGGTGTGTGAATGTGTGTGCTTTTGTGGGCGAGTGGTTAAACGTGACATTGTGACTGTAAAGAACCCATATGTAGAAAAGCGCTCTATAAATACAAGCCATTTACTTTCACGATAAATGCATAATCTTGCACATTTCATTAAATCTGCACTTAAACACACAAGTGCACCCTTGATTGCAGCATATGAGAAGGATAATAATATTTTTTAAGATGTTTAACTAGTTTGCATAACGAGCTTCTAGTCCCGGGTGGACTGAATGATCACAGCGGATGTTTTAACAAATCTGTATGAATTTTAAGTGATCCATGAACAAAACACTGTACTGTGATTTAAATGCACCCTGGAGCCAATAATATTGCCTGCAGGCTTTACTTTATAGGGTTCCTTTAAAGGATTTGAGAAATTCAGCCTTCTTGTTCAGTCAAGCTTCCATCTTTTTTTCTCTTGTGGAGTGCAAATAAGCAAAATGGATTGTAAATTTATGTCCGACAAACCTGCTGTCCCCTTCTTTTACGTCTTCTTATATTGAATTTATATATACTAATATAACAGTTGCTGGTTTATCTCACTATCCTAGTTACTCCCTTTGTCACACTCCGTCTCACATGTTCTTTACAGCTCTCTGTTTACTTTCACATTTGACACCCGTGATTTATTTGAAAGTAGTTCGCCCGTAAGACATAACTGAAGATCACCAACAGCTTTTTCCTCTGCCTGCTCACTTTCCGTCACATGCTGAAAATGACTGAGAAAACATCCCGTTATCTACGGCCAATTTAGAATCACCAATTAACCTAACAAGCATGTCTTTGGAAGGTGGGAGGAAGCCGGAGTACCCGGAGAGAACCCACGCAGACACAGGGAGAACATGCAAACTCCACATAGAAAGGCTCCAGTCGGCCAATGGATTCAAACCTGGGACCTTCTCGCTGTGAGGCATCAGTGCTAACCACCTCCCCCGCAGTAGTAATTATGACGTAGTAAAAGAGAACGTGAGTTTACATGCAGTAGGGGACTTTACTGTTGTGCCGTGACGCTTTAAGAAGGAAGCGCTAGAAGACAGGCGAGAAGTCCAGTTGGTCATTGCGGCAAAATAGCAGCGGTATATCAAGTGTGTGGAAATACTTCACTAAAGATGAAGCCCATACCGCCGTGCCATGCAGAATATGTAAGTATGTAAGTCAGTCCTGAAATACAAAAAATGTACTACTGCAATTCACACTCATCTGAAAAAGGCATCCGCTAATGCAATAGAGGAACAGTCCAAATGCTCTTGACAGCAGTCAATTAACAACTTAATTAAACGCCCCACGGTAACAGAGAAGTTGGCTGCACATCAACAATTTCATGTGAATTTCATCGTGTAAAGTGATTAAACCTTTAGCTGTTTTACACAGAAAAGGCCTCGGAGATATGGGCCCTAGATACGCGTGAGTTTAACATTTAATTGTGATCTTGTTTTTCTGGAGCAGACACTCACTATTCAGTGCACTGCAAGAACATGATTGCCAGGAAAACAGAATTATGGGTTATTTTAAAATGACGGAACAATGCTGGTGAGGTGAAGCAATCCACAAAACATACAGTATATATACACAAAGAACTTTGATTAGTAAAGCATTGATAATGATATATTAGGAATAATAGGTCTCCCTGTGATTCACCGTGAAGTGGTCTTCATTTGCAATAGTGAGGAAGACACAGAAATTTAAAGGATTAAGTAGAAGAATGAGTATTTATCGTTTCTCTTGTCATTCCCGTTAGACTATGCCTATTTGGTAGATGCGTGCCAGCACTTGCAATGACGCATGTGAGCTCTATAGAGCAGCGGGGGGGCTGGCAGGCCGTTGTTTCCCAGGCTGTTAGTGGTAGCCTGATTTTTAAATTTAACACCAGCTATTTCCATGCGCCAGCCCAGACAACGTGCGTATGTGTGAAGATTTAAGGAAGATGATGTAAAAATGTGGGCTACAATGTTATGTGCTGGATGAAGCCAGCCTCCTCTTGGCTGGTAATTGAAAGAGGCACTAAATAGTAAATAGGATTGGTTTGTGAGGGTGGAAGATGATGCACAAAATTACACGTGGTACATGCTGTCTGCGTTTATCCATTTAACCAGTGTCTTAACTGGAACTGGAAGCGCTCCATAATGTTCTGTCAATTCGACGTCTGACAGAAAAGGGCCATGTTAAATTTACACTGGAGTTTGGAAGCGTTTCACTGACTCCTTCCTCCAGAATGACGTAAATGTGCGAAACAAGAGAATATTATTACATTCTCAAATTAAGAAACTAACAAAGGTGGTTATACAATATACCTGTAATCAGACTTTTAATTATCAGCATCGTCATCCTCCTACCTTATCCCTTACCCAAGCCCTCTTCACATCCACTCACCCCCTCCTCCCTTGTTTTCTTTTCACGTGCCATCCAAGGTCAGCTCGGTTTACCAAGGCTGAACGCTCACCCTGAGTCCTCTCACCGAGGCCAAAAAGCCAACACAAGTGCGATCAGACGGCCGTCACAGTCGCCCTCCCCTTCCCTCCCATTATACTATGCATTCCTTGCTATTGAACACTTCACTGCCTGAGTGAAAATATTCAACAAAATCTCATCCTCAATAAAAGAAAATTTGGTCTTTGTCATGCCAGTCCAACAATTCATTCATTCATTCATTCATCTTCTGTAACCACTTGTCCTGTGAAGGGTCGCGGGGGGGGGGGTTGGAGCCTATCCCAGCTGTCATCGGGCGAGAGGCGGGGTACACCCTGGACAGGTCGCCAGTCTATCACAGGGCTAACACAGAGGGACAGACCAGTCTAACAATTAAAAAAAATAATAATTAAATCATTCAATAAGACCTCTTCTCCGCGCGTTCGTTTACGTTTGGACGACGCTGCACGCTTCTATTTCTCAGTTTGAGTAATTTATTAAAAGCAACACAAAGAAATAAGCTTACAGAGCTCTGGGTCCAATCTTCCTGTCCCTGACAAACAACAAAGTCATGTCAGTTCATGAAGTCTGACTATCTATATTTCCCTGACCCAGTTCTAATATACTACAACAAAAAGGATGCAGGCGAACTTGGGTGTGTCGTCTTCTGGTTGGCTCGTAATCCGACTCCGTCTCTCCTCTTCACCTGCCGCTCACGCCCATAACATCTGACTCCATCCTCGCTCCATCTCCTCGAATGAGTGCCTGCACACAACAACCTTAACAAAGAACACACTATTCTCCCTGATATGGACGTCCGGTTAATCTAGCGTTGGGTCATCTCGACCTGCTGCATCCCCTTCCTTTCTCTGTTATTGACATTCTTCTGTTCCTGCACGGCCTGGAATATTCTGTGGTTAGTAAGATACATTAAGCAGAACACACTCTTGACTACCATACATTTATATTATTAAACTATGATTAATTTCAAAGGTACTTTCAACACTACTAATCTACATTGTCTACACACAAACTTTCTTTTCAAATGCCTTAACCATGTGGGGTATGAGGCATGCCATACACTGAAGTGTTTTTCTTCATTTTATTTTTAGGAAAATAGTTTTCCAGGCAGCTACCGCTTTCTATTCACTGCAGCACATTTGCATGAGGAGGCGAACGTGTGCCAGCCAGTTTAATAATCTTCCCGTACTTGAATGAAAGTCTTCTCCGTCCTCGAAAGCAACTTCATATCATGTCTTTCGTAGCATGAGAAGTATATTTCAGAACATTCATTTTCGGGATGCATCATTCATATGAAACCTGTATCTAGTTTCCGTCATGCAGCTTATGATTTCATCCACTAATTGGTTAACTTCAAATACAGGTGCTATTGTTCTTGAGTGATTCAACTATTATAAAATGTAAGATGCAACGTGTCAACTCGTTTGTTTATGAAATATGTGCAAACAAATTGACAACAATGGATGAGGTGTTCAGTTTGGGAGCTGCTTTGAAACAAACTGTCTCATCTGGCTTCAGTCTTTGTCTTTGTAATAGATTTCATTTAAGAAAAATGTAAAATTACAGCTGTGAAAACACGGCGGCAGCACAGTGGTGTGGCGGTTAGCACTGATGTCTCATAGCAAGTAGGTTCTGGGTTTGAATCCATGTGGAGTTTGCATGTTCTCCCTGTGTCTGCATGGATTCTCTCTGGGTACTCCTACCACCGTCTAAAGACATGCTGTGGATGTCTGTCTCTCTGCGATAGACTGGCAACCTGCCCAGGGTGTACCCCACCTCACGCCCAGTGACAGTTGGGATAGGCTCCAGCAGACCCCTTTAGAGGACAAGCGGTTACAGAAAATGAATGAATGAATGAATGAACTGTGAAAACACCTCAGTATACGGTTAAGGATGCTTCCTGCTTATGTTGGAGAGTGGCTCACAGTGGCAACTGCACATTGACTTCACACTGTGAAAAGCTTTACAGTAAAGTTAGGTTGAAACATGTTATTACAGAGAGATGAACAATTTGGGATCATCTGCAAGTGTCAAGTCTCTGTATGGCATTGCTTTTCCGGAAACTGGAAACTAAACAGTAGAAGCTAGCCTTGGTTTGTCTGAAGGTCACAAAAACGCCTCTTTTTTTAAAAAAAAAAGTAAATAAGTAATAATAATTATTTCACCTTTATTTAACCAGGAAGATCCCACTGAGATTAAAAACCAAGGCAGGCAGCAGGAAATAAAAAACAAAACTGCAAAGTTAAAACGCAGACGAAAGACAAAGAAAAAGATAACATTTTACAAGCAATTATAAAAAAAAAAGTGCCTCCAGTACTCTCTCAGTTTGGATTCAAAAGCGCTCAATGAAATTAACTGTCATTCTGCAAATGACTCCATGCAAAAGGTGCAGACTGGACAAAAGCCCTTTTACCCAATTCATTACAGACATATGGAACAGAAAGCAAATGATCTTGTGAATGGAGAGCATAAGGACCGACACTATTTGTAGAATTAAGGTACAAATGTAGGAGGGCAATAGTCCAACTATTGCTTTATATATAAAAACATACATAATAAAAACCTCTAAAGGTCAATAACCTATATTTGGTTTGTTGAAATTTCATTGGTGCGATGCTTTGACTTCCGTGATTCCTGCCGTCACTTGAAGTCACAGGAAGAAGTGGGCAGAGATCTGCACACCATACTGTGCACAAGGCTATGATAGCCCTTGCGTACTACGTCTACTACTACTAAGGTGTATTCCCTAATGCTAATGTGGAAATAATGATTACTGACCTATTTGGTCAGCCCGTTTCCTGTTTTGATCTCCATACGACTGATCCTTCCCCTCGATTCCTGCTGTTCATCTCACAGTCCTCGTAGTGCCTCCCCTCCCGCCCTCCTCTCTGTACTTCACCCACATCGAGAGCACTGTATTTCCCCCGCTTCTGACTCATCACATGGCCTGGTGTGTGATTGTGCTATGAGTAAAGTGTGTGCAAATGAAGTGTCTGCAGAGAGGAGGATCAACATGGCACCCTACTCTTAAGCTAATAGAATTGGTCTCTTGTTGACCCGGCGGCGACACCTATGCGTTCCTATAAGAGAGGTTCGGATACAGAACAGCAGCCAGTAATGAGAAGAAAGAGGCAGGCTGAGGGACATTAGAATTGAGAGGACAAGAAAGAAAGAGATGGATGGTGAGATGAAGCGTTAGTCACTCTGTGCCCCCTCTGTCACAATGATAATTAATCAGGAAAATCGCATAATGAATATAAATTGCCGTAGAACACATTAAGGCAGCCCATCTATCCCACACACTGCGTATGCTAACCAGACACAGACAATAATGACAAGAAAACAAAGGTGGTGATCTGGTGGTTTTTTATTTATTTTTTATTTTTTTGTCAGGCCAGGGAGCATGTGCAGCAGGGCGTAGGAGTTGGACATTGAATAGCCCGTTTTTTTTGATCCATGTGTTATCTAAGTACCTGAAATCAAACAGCCCTCATTTTGAATGCCATTTAATAGGCTCACCTCCACAGCCTGAAAGCTGTTATATGTCAAATAAGAGCTGGTTAAACACAAATGTGCCACCATTTTACCCTTAATTTCATGCATCTTGTGTCTGCACTGAATCTTGACATGAATCACATTAACACTTCATTTGGAGTTCCCTTTGTCTGATTCAAAGTCTGATTGCTACATGCACATGCAACTAAAATCACCTGATTGATAGTGGTTCTTTTTATTTTTGCTAAGTGTCCTTAATTTACATTACATGATGGTACGATACGATTATATAACCTTCAGAACCTTTCAGTTTAATAGCAGTATCTCTGCCACATCCATCAAACCTCAAACATTTATCACAGTTTCAACAGAAAGGTCCTATTTCTGAAGATGATTTCGCCGCCTTTTTATTATTTATTCCTGTAAACGTCGGGGAAAACAACGAGAGGCAATAGAATTATACTGCAGTAGTTTAGCCTCAAGTTTCACACCTCTAGAGATCACCTCACCTCAACTGTGCCAGTTTCCTGCCTCCGGTTTGGATTTCCTTTGTGCTGCTAATGTCCCACCTTCCTGCCTGCAGGTTACCAGAGTGGTGTGTCTGATCTTACTTGCCTTCCTCCTGGCAACTGCAGACCAGTTTCTGTGACCACTTCTTCAAAGTACCTCAGCGTCTACAGTGTCTGCGTTTTGGCGTTCTTTCTTGTGGCTCGTAACGTTCACCTTGACAGAAGTAAGAACGAAAACAAAGAGACAACTGTGAGGAGAGGTTTAGGATGAGGAGCATTAAAGGGGAACTACCGTTTTTTACAACCTGGACCTTATTTCTTTATAAAACCTTATAAAACCTTATAAAAATTTGAAAAACATCACAAAAGTAAAAAAAAAAAGTCTCCTTGTGCCCTACAATAACATGCAGGAGTTGACATTTTGAATTTCCAAGCATTTCAATGAGTGCCCTTTGTAGGGACTTGCAGCTTGCACTTGACTGGGACCAGGTTTTTGTCTCGATTTCTGCAGCACAACTTTTGCTTAGCAAGATTTTACTCATTCTGCATTTCCCCAGTGCTTATCTAACTTTTAAACACTGTACTCCGACTGTGCTTGTTTACCGCCAAGCTTACCAAGCTCTCTGAGAGAGTCTCTTCTTCCACTTGAGCCATCTGCTTTCTTTTCACCTCCCTGACAGTCTCAGAAGGGTTTGCAATGAGCTTCTGTGATTAAGGTAGGTTAAAGGGTAAACAGGTCAACACGTGAGTGCACAATAGAAAATCTGCGTTCAAGAGTGTGCATTCATGTTCGATAGAGAAACACAGAGGTCAAGGGAATGACATTTTGCACATTAGATGATCACATGTGCAGTCATCCCCAGTTCAGAGTGAGGGGGACCGCGACTGTGACTTTAAAGTGTTAATCTGAGGGTGGGAAGGGTGTCGGTTCTACAAGTGAGTGTGAATTGTGAAGGGTGAGTTCACCGTATGTGCAGTAGTCACCAGGCCGAGTGTGAAGGTCTTGTGGGAGTGTCCAGATGTTACTGCAAGAGACTACAGCCATCTCCCCCTTGTCTTGACATTTTCTAGAGACTGAGTCTCACAGGACATGGCATTCAAAGATTTAATGAGCATTTCTTGGAGGTGAAAGAAAAGGGTAAATTGTTACAAGCCTAGCGTTTCAGTGAGGACTGTTTTCTTCTTACTTACACTGATTTCTACGCGCTGCAATTCTCCACCATGGTGTGACTAATGCCCCTTTAATGCCACCCTGGGTAAATGTGACTGCAGGCTTACCTGTTAATCTCATGTCTCACTAAGTTCCTCACTATTACATAATAATTATGGCTGCAGATTTTACTACTCCGGGACTGGACATGGCAGTGGGAACGTCCACTGAAATTTGTAGTACTGCAGTTGGAGAGTACTGGAGTGACTCTGCAGTCAGAGACCACAACTCACTGGAGAGTAAACGGTCTTGGATGTACTGAGAAGCCACGGAGCGGACATGTCGCTGAATTAAAAAGAAAAGTCACTACCTCTTCCCCATCTCACTCCCCATGAGCCAACGCTTCCTGTGTCTTCAGACCTCCCCTCTTTCATCCTGTCCACTCAACCCTTCACATCATATCCCCTCAACCCCTCTCGTCTCTTCCCTTTGACCCCTTTCAGCTCTGAGATTCCCCTTCCTTGAATCGGGTCAGTTATTAAACTTTCCTGCATCTATTAAGGCAATGAAAACACAGGCTTGAAAGATAACGAAGGAAACCTTGAGGAGTAACATGTAAATGTGCTACATTAATCCATAATGCCCATCAGTTTATCTACTTCTAGTACTTCTAGGCCAGTTCAGATATTCATTAATTCATTCTTTCATTTTCTGTAATCGCTTGTCCTCTGGAGGGTCGCGGGGGGATGGAGCCTATCCCAGCTGTCATTGGGCGAGAGGCGGGGTACACCCTGGACAGGCAACCATTCACACTCACATCTACGGCCAATTTAGAATCACCAATTAACCTAATGAGGATGTCTTTGGATGGTGGGAGGAAGCTGGAGTACCTGCAGAGAACCCAGTATGCAAACTCCACACAGAAAGGCTCCAGTCGGCCGATGGATTCGAACCCAGAACCTTCTTGCTGTGAAGCATCAGTGCTCCAGTTCAGGCTTTGATTAGTTTTATTAAAGAATAAAGGGTTAAGAGAAATATGAGGGCTTTTCTTGGATTAATCCATAACAGATTACGACAGCTCCGAAAATGACCTCATCAGCCAACCAAAGTCTCGCTATTTGATATTGATTGGGATTGAATGCGTAACTCGGAAAATGCCAGGCCACGCTCGTATCTCGTCTGGCGATAAGTGCCTCTAATCAGGCCACCAAAAGACTCTGTTCCTGTCATATCCTGTTCCTGACACTAATATCATAACATGACTCAAGCTGAAGGACAAGCTTTCCATTTGATTTACAGGGGGGAAAGTATTGCTGCGAGGCTCAGGGACTTGGTTGACGCCATTCCGACGCAGGTACATGCCGTTGCCATGGCGATAAAGGGATTTCCTGTTCACTACTCTAAGCACAGTACATGCTACCGTGTGCTGAACTCTGCTCCTCCGCAGGTGATCCCCTGGAAAAAATACATGGACAATCGACGTTAGACGCCGTGGACTTGAACACATCATGTTGGAGAGCGTCACCAAGCCTCTCCCCACTGCTTAGAGTGAGCAACTGAACAATTATTTCTTAGCTTTAGCCACTTTTGATGAAAAACATTTCCTCTATTCGCCCATCGGAAGTGAGCGCTGCTTGCTGTACTTGCTCTTAGGTCCATGATTGCAAAGAAAGGCGGTGATGCACTTAAACTGTGAGAAAAGCAACACGAGTAATGGACGGAAGTACCGTCTTAGGGCGTTTTGTGTACTTCACTTACTTCACACTTTAAGCTCCACTTCTTTACAGGAGGAGATAATGCATCCATCGCATTTATTTGACAACTACCCACTCACTCAGATGAAATATACACCAATCAGGCATAACATTATGACCACTTTCCTAATATTGTCTAGGTCTCCCTTGTGCCTCCAAAACAGTTGTGACTCATCAGAGAATGGTGTGGAGATCAATGTGATCTCCAGGGGTGGTCGGAGGCAGAAAAATGGGCAGAGGCGAAACATATTTCCACTCCAACCGTAGTTTTTATTAAGGCAGATGATAACGTGGTACAGGAGGTGGTTTCAAGTGCCTATAAAAAGTATGTTGCTTGCAATAGATAACCGGCTCGGAAATACGTTCACCTGCGTCAAGCTAGAATCACAGACTCCGCTGCAGAGCAAGTGATGTCATCCTACATACAGGAAGTGATCGTTACAATGGACATGGGCCTTCTGATGGTGTCCTGTGGTGTCTGGCAACAGGATGTTGTTAGTGGGGGGCCTTTGGGTCCTAGTGGGTTGAGGGGAGGGGCCTCCGTGGCTCAGGCTGGTTGCGGTGAATCCGGTGAACTAATACTTGGTTCATACTTGGCACTTACTCTATTTGGATTAGAGTCTCTACATTGCTGATGACTTCTCAATGTGTTCCATGGTATAGCTGATGCTTTAGAATTCTTTTGTTGCCCTCACCTTAACACTACCTCTCAACAATGAGATCCCATCGATGCTTTTGTAAGCTAAGAAAGGCTCCCGTAGCAGCACGCAGCCCAGGAGATGTCAGAAAAGTCCTTCGAGAGCATTTTTGATTTGTTTTGAGATAATCTGAGGCACTTCAGGTGAAGATGAGCACTTTTTAATATGAGCTTGATGAGAATTTGATTCTGAACATGAATCCAAGAATGTGCAAACCAATGCGCTTAGGCTATTCTAGCTTTTTTATCTATCTATCTATCTATCTATCTATCTATCTATCTCTCGTGGTATTGCATGCTGCAAACTTCTGTTTGAACAGAGATAGGTAGTTTTTTTTACATTCACAGTCCTTCTACTAAAATGCAAAACTTTTACATGTAATGGTGAATTTTTATATCTGCTAAGTAAAACGTTCCATGTCCCTCAACTTCAGAGTAAAACATCTGAGCTCACTGACCAGTCAACCGAGTTGTCAGTTAACTAAATTATCTGAAGTACTTTCAAATTGTCCAGCCCACACCTTTTTATAATTATAGATGTGCGGTCTGTCTGCCATTGTAGAATCGTATCTGCTTTTCTGAGAAACATCAATGTCAGTCATTACACTCCGAGTCGATCGTCATGACTCGGAAAAAGTAACAGGAAGTGAGTTATGCAGCTGGATGACACAAGCACATTTCCCTTCTATTTCTGAGGCCTAAAGCTCAGCAGTAGTCATTAATAAACATTCTGAATTCTCAAATTGGAAATACAGTATTCAGTATTCAAATCCATCTGTTGGCCCATGTCACATTTGGTAACCAGGACTTACAATTAGCATGCCTGACTGTTAAGTCACAAATTTCCCTCTGCTGCCCTCATTTTGTAACATGCAGTAATAAGGAAGAGGCATCTTGTGACATTTGGGAGCATTGCATAAATATGGTAATGTGTCAAAAAGGAGGTGTTGTGGAGTTTTACGAAAGATGTTGACTTTGTGCTTGTTGGGGACGTAGGTGTCTGCAGGACGCCTGGAGGCAGAAGATCAAAAAGCTGAAAACCAGACTGCGATGCCAAAACACTAGTCTGCAACATCTCACGCAGACACAATTTAGAGGAGCGACTAATGACTTGGCAGAGGCTGGGCCTGTCTTTCTGTCTGGTGTTCTCGTTAAAAGCCTCCTTGCTTTGTCTCAGCCTCTCTCTCTCTTTCTTCGTCCGTCTTTGTTTGCTCCGTAAACAATGCATTGCACAGCTTTGCAACGGTGTAGATTGTCCAACTTCAAATAACTTGATTTATTTAAATTACAACAAAGGAATTCAATAAAAAAGTGTTAGATTTACTGAGGCATGGACATATGCACAACACATTTAGGAGACTTAAATTAATTGAACTTAAGCTGTGCAAATAATTTGGCCACTAAACGTAAAGTGAGGATGCTTTCAAAGTTGTGGGAGATGTAGGCTGGTGCCTCGATAAGCTCCGTGACTGTGAGGTTACTGGTTCAGTCCCCTCTTGAGCAAGCATCTAAAACCCTTTGCATGGTTGCCCACTGCTCACTTGTTGGTTTAAATGCAGAGAACACATAACACTGCACACTTTAAGATGCTGGCGGAAGGCTGTTCAAACATCTTTGAGGACTTGCCAAAGCTCTGCAGAATAGGTCTTGGACAATCACCAGTAATGCTGCAGGATTAAGAGTCTAAGCATGATTTATTTTTTTATTTTTCTCCACTGTTTTAGTGTGGAAGTCTCAACATCACATGCAAAACCACTCATGCCGGTGCTTGTAGCTGAAGAACCCTTTTGCATGATAGTAATTCAGGTCCAGTTAAGCTCAGTTAAGTTTGATTAATAGAAATAAACAGATTACATTACTACTTCTACGTGAAAAGGTTTTGCTTGCAGTGATGGACCCCTAATTAAGAGCTCACTCTGCATTTCGGTTCAGCTGATTCATTTCTTGGCACGCTCCCGCCACTTTTATCCACCTCCATCTCCAGATGAAACAACAGACGGCCCTTTTCACCATCAAGCCGTACGCTAAATACCCAGCAGCAAACAGTTGACATGGTTACAGTCAACTCGTAGACAACTCAAGTAAATGCTGGAACATTTTAGACCCTAAAAATTTTCCTTTGGGGCTGGTGGAGAGGAAAACGGAGATAAAAGAAGAGGAAAGGTGGGGCTCCTATAAAAATGGAGGCCAGAAATATAACTCTGAGGAAAATCTGTTGGTTGTAGAAACACTTTCGCGATATGTTCAATATACCAACTTAAAAACACTAAAAACAAGCTAAAATTACATTACATTGTTGTTGCAGCAATCTCACATCATTACTAGAGGTCCACTGAGCTTTTACCAATGCACCTCTGGGCAGGATTGTGCATTCTCTGCAAGTGTCAGCTGGATATGCCTTCTTGCAGAGTAATAGCTACCTTTTCAATGCAGTGCTGGCACAATGTATTCCCTACTTTGAGGGTTAATATTACTACCAGGGTTTTGTCATTGTAGGTTTTCTACCTGTTGACTAGACATTTTATTATTTTTTTATTTGCGTGACTGTGACCCATTTTGTCAAATCGGAAGCTGGACTAGCCCCATGTTGTTTTGACCAAACGGGGCAGCCTCTATTCAGAACCATAAGTAGCCACAACCATGTGAACCTTTCTATTTTTCAGAAGTTAACTTTGCTTTTCCAGGAAGCTCTCCTGCTGATTCACCTCGTCATCAAGTTTTATTTTTACATTATTTTTGTCCCGGTTGGCTTAGCAACTGTATTACGAATAACATCCTAGCTGCTATTTTAATGGACTCACCTCTAATGGTATTATCATGTTGCCTAGCAAGAGGTTTATAAAAAGGGCCAGCGAATCATTTTTTGCTCACTTGGTGAGACCTCTCAAGAGACTCAAGTTCCCAGTTGATGAGTCTTTTGTGTCTGTCAGTGCATCTGACCAGCTCTGTAAATGGAAAACCCTTCGTCAAAGAACTTTGCAGAGCCTCGTCTTTTGAGCCAATTTACGCAAATTCCAAATTTAAAAACTATATTTGATTATGATGACTGAAAACTGTCAAACGCAGGTATGGTGGCTCGGTCTTCCAGCGAGGGGGGCCTGAGTTGAAACGCCCCCAAGTTGTGCTAAACTATGACCATATGCTGAACATAAAGGGTTTAGTTGTGTATATGCATATTGTAAATTGATTATTTGTGAATTTAAAAAAATAATTAAAGTTGTAAATATTTCAGTAGTAACAATATTTGATGTGAAGGGGCTTAGCAAAGAGTCAAAGGGGAATTACCGTTTTTTACAACTTGGACCTTATTTCTGGCATAAAATACGATCGTTTACTCACCCATATAACTTTGTCATTTGGAGTCGTTCGGATGATATTTAGATCCGCGTATATCCATATAGTGGGAGTGAATGGGGCACCGAAACGCAGCCTCTAAATAACACATTATCTGCCGCGAAACTCGTTCATTTCACCAATATTTTGTTATGATATGCTAGTACTATACCCCGTTGAGTCTGGAGTATGGGTGTGTAAATGTCTGTATTTTATGCCACAAATAAGGTCCAGGTTGTAAAAAACGGTAATTCCCCTTTAATGCACAACTCTGCAGATCTCCTCTGCTCTCAAGAGCGCCATACTTGAGCTCCACTGTTTTTGCTTTAACCTGCAGTAGTTTTCAACAAGGAGCTGTGATGAACCCAGTGTACACCGTACATGCAGCTCTAGAGCCGGATATTCTTCAAAGAGGAGTAGATAATTAGCTCAGGTCTGGCCGGCGTCCAGAAACGTCGCTCCAAATGGATGCTGACATTTCTCTGTATGTGCTGGATGTGTGAATAAGCAAAATAATCCATTCATGTTGCGTTTTATGCATCATAAACTCCTGACGAATTAAGGCATTGTAGTTTAAAGGTGTCCACCAGGGAATTAACCAATCTACAACAAATACTTTGAATTCAGGCTATATCCATCTTTTTTAATCCGTTATCGCTTATTTTGTATCACGTAATCTTGTTTGTATCATATACATTATATTTATATGCTGCATGTATGCTTTACACATACAGATTTATGCACTTTATGCACGCACTCTTCAGTCCCACCTCCGTCCCGGGCCAGCTTCAAGCATGTGGGTCGTCCCCAGGCCCCGGGTTCAGTAACACGCATGATGTTACATAAATTAAACTGGATTGAACTGAATTTAAAATCAAATCAAATATAAGACTCAAAGTTCAATCATATCTCCCTCTGTCTCTTGTTCTCTCCCAGTCTCTCTGATCAGCTGATTACAGGAGTTTCCACTTTAACCAATCAGACTTTCCCACAGCCTGAATCATATTGTTGCCGTCAAAATGTAAATATGTTCTCTTCTGCCGCTCCCAACTGTCTCTTCTGTACAAAATTGCTTCAACTCTCTTGCGACCCTCCTCCACCCACTTCACCACCAGTCTTTATATCCAGAGAGCGGGTCAAACTCATCACGAACCCCTCTTCAACTCATCAACACCACCGTCAGCGTCTAGATGGAAGGGTGTTTTCTATCCCTGGCAATTCCTCACCGTCTCCTCCTCCTCTAACACTATGACGCAAAGATCTGGTCTAATCGTAAAGGCTGCTCCCGTTTCTCTTTTCTCTTGATAATTTTTTTTTTTAATTTATATACTCTACTGAGAAGGAAGGCTCTCCTGCTTGAAATGACATCTCGGGTGTTACACAAGCTGTTGCGGAAGCACGAATACAAGCGCGTTTGAGTTCACTTTGAAAGTGAAATAAAAGCAGAGATTTGAAAACAAACCATTAGACTAGAAACCTAACTTCTCAGGAAAAAAGCTATTAGGGCTAAAAAAAAAAAAACTAAAAAACAGCCTCACACTTTTTGAATAACACCGCCAACTGCAGACCAGGTACTGCTGCTTTCTGTTAAGTGTTTTTGTATGAAAGTTATGATTCACACAACCTCCTCTGCTGAAACATAAGAGCCGCGGAGGATACTTATTTTGCCTTCTGGCTCCTTCCAACCGCAAGCTGCCAGGACAGAACAGGAATTATTAATTCATACTGTAAATTTGCCAGCTCCTCCAAATCTGGCACGCACTCAACCTGCAAAGTTGAAATAAAAAAATAAAACATTCAACTATTAAACAGCTTTTAAACACTTGATCAGGGAGGGACAACAGAGGAGGTTGTTAGAAATGAATGAATCACCAGGAAGCTCCCAGTCTGTTGTTGATTATAATGTTCCAAACGCTGTGGGAGCGCACACTGATGTCATAAAGGAAGACGCTTTCACGAGGCGATTCCATGACAAACTCCAGAAGGTCGCCTTACTCTCCCACAGACTTTCCCGGCTTCAAGAGGGGCCCCTCTTCATCAGCTCCTAAACGCTAATTGAGAACGTAATCACCATGTGACTCATGTCAGGGCAAGAATCCTATCACCCTCTCTCAATTTTAAGATAATTTCTTATAAAAAGGCATTTCCTGAAGTAATTCTCATACACATTTTACCATCTCGTTAAGAAAAAAAACAGCATGTGTCTGTGCATGCAAAACAGGCTGCGCTTCCTGAGCAGACAGTGCCAGCTGACCCCGCTACCTGCCCCCTTTCCTCCTCTCCCACGCCTACTTGCCCTCGCCCCCGGTAAGCCTTCCCTGCCTTCCCTGCCTTAACAGCATGGGGGGTATCACATGAACGGGGGCCCACACGAGCCCAGATAAAGATAGCGCACGCCTGTGACGAATCGCACAAGCAAACCTAAAGACACCTCATGACAAATGCATGAATGGAGGAGGGCGAGAGGAGAGAGAAAAACAAACGTAGCGTATCATTTGGTGAAATTCGTGCGAGCCGGATATTTCTTTGTATGGTTGAGTCTCCTACACACATTCTGCTTTTGAAGACAGTATGACTCGCGTGTGCCTGTGTGTGGGGAGGGATTCCTAAGTGACTATTTTAAGTACGTGTATCAGATCAGTTACTAAGTGCCTTATGTGAAGTTGGGAAAAAAATACAAGCTGGGCGTGTTATGTAAATGATCTCTTGACCTACAGTAGGCGGGATGTCATGAAAGCAACATTTGATGGTGCATGTGGCTGGTTTTATCACAAAAAAAGCTTGACCCCTGTGAGAATAAAAACATCAGTTAATATATTTTCATTTACCTCGATGACACCTAACATCCAGTATCCATAGCAATGTATTGTACTGCTTCATACAGAAACAGTACAATACATTTACATTTACATTTTACAATACATTTTTACTGGTGTGGAGGCAGCCCACCCGTATTAACTACTGTTAATGTTTACTTCTGCCTCCGTTACTTGTACATTCGTTCATATGCATATTTTGTAATTTTTTTACTTTTTTACTATTTTATTTTACTAGATTTTTTATTTTTTTATTATGTTCATTTTCACCTATTGTTCTTTTTTTACTTGTGGTTCTCAAGAGTATTTTTTTTTTTTTATGTGCAACTGAGGTGCTTTGACCGAGCAATTTCCCCTTGTATATCAATAAAGTCTGTCTAAGTCATATATAAACTTAGACTTAGATAAACTTTATTGATCCACAAGGGAAATTGCTTGGTCAGTTGCACATAAAAACCACTCTTAAGAACCAATAAGTAAAATAAAGGGCGGCACAGTGGCGAGGTGGTTAGCACTGATGCCTCACAGCGAATCCATGGACCTTTCTGTGTGGAGTTTGCATGTTCTCCCTGTGTCTGTGTGGGTTCTCTCCGGGTACTCCGGCTTCCTCCCACCCTCCAAAGACATGCTTGTTAGGTTAATTGGTGATTCTAAATTGGCTGTAGGTGTAAATGGTTGTCTGTCTCTCTGTGTTAGCCCTGCGATAGACTTAGTATAAGCAAAAATGTACAAATTAGCATATGAACAAATGTACAAAAAATAGAGATGGATGAATATATATTATATACACAGGAATGATAGTGACCATTAGTGTCCATTGCAGCTGTTACAGAAAGGTGAGTTGATGTACAGCTGGACTGAGAATGGTATGAATGAAGTCCTGTAGCATTCACTATAGTCCCTCATATGTGTGTGTTGTGTATATACGTATATGTTGTTTCTTCAAAATACCTCTTCATTGTTATTTTACAGGTTTTTGATGATGCACTTGACACGGTCAGATCCATTGTGAGTAATTTTCCAATCACAGATGTATCAGATGTTAATTTCGCTGGCACAAATGAATCCGAACTCCCAACGTTCATTACGGGGATGACACATCGCGTTGTCATAATGCCACGGTCTGTGGTTTACTGCTGGTTATGGCAGATGGGAAAAGTAGCTCTCACACTGTGTGTCATGTTCGATGCTCTGAGCTTATTATCTCTTAGTGGTGGAAGAGATCGTTAAAAGGACTAAAGTGGCCCCAGGCAGTTTGTTCATAAAAGAGGGTCCAATTATGATTTGGACTTCTTCATCGCTCACCAATAGATTCAGTTCAATTCAGTTCAATTCAGCAAGTTAAAAATCTGCCTTTTTTAAAAATAAAATCTACACTAAGCAAACTTATAAAGCGAATTGTGTTTCTCTCAGCTTGTCAACAGGTTGTGGGGTAGATCCTGAGAAAATACGAACAAGAATTCCGTCTGTGTTTACGCAAAATTACTTTTACAGCGTTTTTTTATTATTATTATTTTTATAGTTTTTACGGTAACAGTGGTGTTCATGACTGTTGCTTCATGCATTAGGCTGTAGCAGTGGTGGGCCGTCAGGGCCAGCAAAGCCTTCTCTGCTGGCCTAAACTTTATCAAAATCACTGACTTACATTTTAATACTTTCCCTTTAATCTTATTAAATTATTCCCAATAGCCTACTCTTTTCATTTTATGGCCCATCTGTCTTTCAGCTGCAGTACTTCTTTGATTTAGAGCTTTTATCCAATCATATTTCCGCCATCATGTGTTACTGGAGTCAAAGAAATCTGCCTGGGGCATCGCAATTAAAACTGCAGGCGACTGACGCTTGAAACACATCGTAATGACGCTGTTCCTTTTAACCAGTCACATTTGAAATTTGTATTCTTAGGCCTTCTCTGTGGCCTACAGTAGTGTCAGCGTCTTTGCGCCCTCTGATTGGTTTAAGCCAAGCTAGCGGTTCATGTTCATCTGTAGCGAGCTGCACAAGCAAATTGTCCCGGTTAATGTTTTGATAGATATTTTTTGAACCCATGATGGCGGAAGTAGAAGAGGCTATTCATTTGGTTGCAGATCTTATTAGAAAGACATTTTCACAGAAGATTTGAAGGAAAAGCTGGATATTGTGAGGAAAGGCCACCTAATCCTGGAGCTAGCTAGCTAGCCTGACCCAGTCAGGAAAACTTTCACAGCCTGCCACTGGGCTTTAGAAATATAGTAAAATACAGCCGGCTCCATTCTGTAACAGAGAAAAGACTTTGTATTTTCTGTCAATAAAAGAAAATAAAGAAGCTGTAGTAAATGTTGTTGGGGAGGAAACATGATTTAAGAATTATATTGAGTTCAGTGAAGAGATTGATTAAAACTGGAATCAAACTCATCCTCCTGCAAATGAATTTCACACATCTATGTTGAAGTTTGTTGTTTGAGTCAAGATGCGTTGAATCTGAGCAGGGTGACAGCACGATGACATCTGATTATCCTTTATTCAGAGCTGGTGTCGAGCGCTGAAAGTGAGTCAAGGTGGCAGCAGATGTGAATGACTCAGGCCGCGCCGGTCAATTTCACATTATCATGTCTGCATTTGGGTCCCTCATTAGCTTCTATTAGAACAGACTTGTTTTGTCGATTGGACAGATCGCATCACAGCACAGTGACAGTATTGGACGTCACGTATTAAGGCCTGGCAGTTGGTTTGGTGGCGCACTGAAAGCAAATATGGAAAAATACATGAGCCAGGGACGGACGGACGGACGGATGGCACCACCAGCGATGCCGTAAGGCCGGACTCTAACCATATGCACACTAAATTATTTATTGCTTTGTGAGCTAAAACCCATAGACAGGATATAATACAGTAATGCTGATATATTTCACAACTCCAAGCAGAAAGGTTATCAGTGCAACAACTTTCAAAAAACAAAAAAGCAGCAACTGAGGCCTTTAAGAGAAGAACTGAAATCTGATCGTTCCCATGGCAAAAGGAGGTTCGTGATTCTGCATTAGAAATAAACAAGACCATTATCACAGCCGTGTGTGGGTATTACAATAAGACAGAAGTCACGAGCTTGGGATGGAGTAGGTACCTGGGTTTTGTGTCATTACAGGTTTTGATATCAGAGCCACGACCTGTAATTCAAGCACACAAAAGATAAATCATTACATGTAATCTTGGTGCAAAGCTGAGACAGTGGTCCTCGCAAGAGTCCTAAACCCACAGACTATACATCCCATCTGCCTGGGAAATGGCAGTAATTACTGTAACTATTGGTCCTAAGGTTATTTGGTGCATCAATTACTTTGTGCCACGGGAAAAATTCTCAGAAAAGGGATCTAATTTCAGGCACAGGTTTTGTAAGCTGTTACACATTTAAAGAGGTCTGTTTTTCAAGCACATCAACTATCTACACTTGCCTCTCAGCATTTCTTAATCCATCAACCTACATTTCTGACTCGAACGTGATGCCACTTGTAAACACGAAGAAATCAACTTCTGTCCACAATTGAATGATGGTTTTTGGAGAGAGAGGTGGGCGCACGGGAAACCAAAACAGAGCAAGAGCAAGAGACGGAGCAAATAAGCGTACCCAGCTGTGGAAGAAGCCGACAGGATTAAACTGATTATATTGCTAAGCCCAGTCCAACTGGTCCGTCTCGCGGTAAAAACAACTGAATCAGATCTAAGTCTCTCCAGCGATGGCCTTTGAAAGTTTGCCTCGGCGTTTGTTGGCGTTTGCTTTGTAGTGCCTGTGTGTGGTTGGTTGCATCAGTGGGTGAGTCGTGCAAAAACAAATGTAGGTGCGGAGGTGTGCACGGGTGTGGGTGTGCAAGTGGGTGCTTTTGCATGCACGGAGGCAGGGACTACCTTTTCTTTTGACAGAACAAGACCAAAAAAACTCACCACGCATGAACGAAAACAATTGTACTATTCTTGGTGTTAGACCCTTCCAATTAATAAATCACTATTGGACTGCTGGGCCTTCACAAATAAAACTGAAGCTTCAAACACATTGTAGTGACGCTGTTCCTTTAACCAATCACATTTCAAGTTTGTATTCTTAGGCCTTCTCTGCGGCTTACGGTAACGTCAACGTTTTCACGTCCTCTGATCGGACGGTCAGAGAGCCGCTCCGTTTAAGCCAAGCTAGCGGTTAATGTTCATCTGTAGCAAGCTGCTCCCTGTTAACGCTTTGATAGCTATTGTTTGAACCCACGATGGCGGAAGTAGGAGAGGCCATCGACTAGGTTGCAAATCTTCTTAGAGAGCCATTTTCACAGCAGACTTTGAAGGAAAAGCTGGATATTGTGAGGAAAGGCCGCCCAACCCTGGCGCTAGCTAGCTAGTCTGACCCAGCCGCAATGCAATGTCCCGTTTTTATGGCGTATATGTATGATGTCGATGGTTTCTATTTTTTATAGCAGTGGCGTCACAACGATCGTATTAAGATGTGTTTTGAATAACGTTGGAGGGCATCGAAGGCGCCACTGAACAAAATTAACAAAAGAATAGATCAGCATCAGGGGTAGATGATAAATATGTTTTCATATCTTTATAATATTGATAAAGTAACAGCCAGAGGGTATGTTTTTGCTTTTCCCAAATTAGTGTCGAGTACATTAGTGTGCAGTGGTGTAGAAATTAATTTTTATTGTGTAGATATGAGGGTGATATCAATGTTCAGGTTCCTTTCTGAATATTTCATCATTAAGATACGTGGTGAACACTAAAAACGAACGATAGGGAAATACAGTAGGAGGCTCCCCGTGACATCCTGTCTGCTCAGATGAGTCCATATTGTATCCACTCACAGTGATTGTGTGGGTGCGAGGCTCCGCCATTGTGTGCCAAACTGATGCCACTGATGATTCAACCCTCATGGCACTTTCTACTAAGGAGGAAGACTAAGTTGAGTCCCCTCCCTAGTGCCGGGGACCTGCCATCCGTCAGCAGCCTGTTCTGGGCATTTGGCCGAGTTACCAGTCACAAACCATGTGTCTGGAGTCATGGGTGCCATGCAGTGTGTCATGCAAGCGGTATTCTGGCTGAGATGGACAGGGATAGTTAGGCCCGAGGCCTTGTGGGAAGAGGTGTAAAGTAAATCATCATTAACTCCCCGCCGTGGTGTTTCATCACCACACAGCCTCTCTGGGCAGACTTCTTCGTCACTGGTTTTTCTGATCAACAACTCCCAGCATGGGCATGTTGTTATTTTAGGCACTGGGAGAAAAATAACCCATTTACATACTGCACAAACAAAAACAGGAGCAAAGAGGAGGGATAAACTAGAGAGAGCATGTTACACAAAGTGACGGTAAAGTGTGGGGACTAGAGTCACTTTGATGACTATGAAACATCTCCTACACCTTTCATTCATTCATTCATTCATTCATTCATTCATTCATCTTCTGTAACCGCTTGTCCTGTGAAGGGTCGCGGGGGGTGCTGGAGCCTGTCCCAGCTGTCATCGGGTGAGAGGCGGGGAACACCCTGGACAGGTCGTCAGTCTATCGCAGGGTTAACACAAAGAGGCAGACAACCTTTCACACCTACGACCAATTTAGAATCACCAATTAACCTAACGAGCATGTCTTTGGATGGTGGGAGGAAGCCGGAGTACCCGGAGAGAACCCACGCAAACTCCACACAGAAAGGCCCCAGTCGGCCAATGGATTCGAACCCGGGACCTTCTTGCTGTGAGGCATCAGGTGTCCTACACCTCATACTGCTAAATAGTATTTTTTTTCTTCTTCTGTGTTTTAGAAACAATTAAAAACTTCTCAAAGGCAAGACTGATTATCATCATTAAGTCTGCAGCACTCTCTTCTTATTCAACCTGTGTCAGTTGAAAACAGACATCTTCGTCATTCGTGGTTGTGGCAACAACAACCTGGCCAAAAAAAAATATCTTCCCCCAGCGTGACGCTCGCTTTCATTTTTTACATGGACACAGAAAGGCCCTTCCACAGTGGACCGCTTAATCGCTTAATTTAAAATCCACTTATTATAGGTTTGTTCACATTTCCAAAAAACAAACGTAACTGACTGCCATAATACAGATTACGTTCACGCATTCAAAAAAATACAAGTGTTTTCTTATTTAAACGTTTCTCATTAGTTTACAAGTCACATAACTGATATATAAACAAGAAGTATTATTTATTATCCATTCTTGAAACTAATAAGAGAGACCTCATTAGAAAATCATTCAGTTAATGTGTCGGCGGCCAACAAATGCATGTTTCCCTGTGAGAGTGTGACTCAATGGTAAATCTATTGTGTTTGTTGGCTTCATAATTTGACACAGCAGCATCAAATCAGACTAAGGAGCACCGTGCTCAGGTCACGACTCCCTCTGGATCTTTAAATGCTCGTCTCTTTGTGTCTTTGTACATGTCAGCGCATCTCGCGTGTCATTGTGTCTTATCGTCGGTGGCGCAATAAATTAAAATCTAATTAAAACACGTGGCCAAAACCTGATGCAGCGTGCGGATAGAAGCAACTTCTAAACAGCTACATGAGGCACAAAAGGCGAGTCCAAAAATACTTGAACTCTGACAGAGCTGAGAGTAATTTTTCCTTGTTCCCGCAGAGAGCAGGCGACAGTTTTCACTGATTGGAAACGCCGGGCCGATAGAACCACAAGACCCGAGGAAACAAAACAACCTCATCCCCTTTTTTTCCCCCACGTGTCAGGGGAAAAAATTGACATGACAAGCAAAAGTTAAAAATAAGCTATCTGAGCAAATTAATTCAATGTAATGTTTAAAAAATAATAATGTATTCCCATTGTACTTGCAGTTGCATAAGACCACAGTTTACCTGCGTAGAAGTGCCAATTGTGAAAATAAACTCACATGCTGAGCTGTGCTTTTCTATTAAATAGCTCTTTATATTGCAGATAAGAAGCTTTGTAAGAGCATTAATCGCCTTTTTTATGTTTTCTCCAAAACCAAGCTGACTTAGCCGTGCAATGCGGCTGCACAATAAACCGAGAGTTTCTTTCCTTGCTCAGATACATTAGTCTAGCTGTGAGCTGATCACACGCTGATTGCACACATGATGTCTCCCTCTGAGAAACTGTCAAAATGACTAGTGATCAATCCTGTGCCCTTTTCAAATTTGAGAGAATAAAAGTGTTTTTTTTTTTTTGTAACCATGTGCTTTTGTGACCTTTGTTATCTCTGTGTGTGTATTTTTTGTGTTTCTGTGCAGCTGAATACTGACTGAACTGCATATGTTTGTCTTTTTATTATAGATAGATAGCATTGGTCAAGATACAGTAAAGACATGGAGTAAAAGGTGCAGGTTCTACCTTGATTGCACAGTGCACATACACACTGTTCAGTATGTGTTATATGCATTGGAGTGAGTGAGTGAAAAAAGCTCACAATACCAAATGTTAAATACCTAAAATAGTTCTTAAAGGTATTGAAGGTATTAATCTATTTTTTAGCCTATAGCGTAACGACTGTTATCAAGAGGAAACTGCAAGCCTGGCACTGTGCTAAGTCCAAAAAACCACAACCTTTAAAGAACAATAATCTACACATTATACCTCAAATGTGCACTAAAAGAAGAAATGGACAGAAAGTTAAGTTTATTGATGAGCAACAGCAACTTCCTCAACATGGAATATTGTCAGAACTGTCTGGAGCCTATCCCAGCTGTCATTTGGCGAGAGGCGGGGTACACCCTGGACAGGTTGCCAGTCTATCGCAGGGCACTGTGACAACGAACACGAAAAATACACCACCCAGCACACTACACATTTAACATCTGCTTATTTCTGACATACTAATTCAACAAAATGATGCAAACGTGTTTATAATTTAACTTTACAGGTGAAGTTTTTCTTTTTATGCTCAGTTAACCACCCAGTGGTTCAAATTCAAGCTGATGAATAATGAACCTGACCAAATGGCCAAAAGCGAATCAATCCCCACAGACCTTCATGTCAAAATGTCCAACTTTACACTGTTGAGTTTCTATTGAATACCTTATAAATTATGTCGAGGCTTAAAGTTGTTCATAATTAAATGCATTGTTGGTTGGAGTGAGAGATCGGTGCTATAATAATATTTAATCTCTTTTTATTTGTCAAAAACAAATGATTAAATGACTGTGAACTTTACGTAAATGTGTCTGAGGAAAAACCTTCATGACGCCATTGCTCCTTCAAGATCCTTTAGACTTTGGTTCTCAAATTTTTTCTCGAAGATACTAGATGTGCGATTGCACGAACCCTGACATCAGTTACCAACAAGAGCACTTGTCTTCCCCAGCTGTCAATTACAGGGGGTAAAAAAATCTCCTCTTAGTGAGATGTAATGGAGTCTGTGACGCACATCTCCAAGCTGCAACAATACCTTTTAACGTGGGCAGTCGCGGTGAGCTACATCTGGCCGCTGAGGTAAATTCCCTCCTTAGTTCATTTAAAGATGCTGTCATAGTACTTAGAGCTCCTGCCTCAGTCAGGGGGGGTTTTAATGGTTGTAGTTCTCTACATGAGTGCATGAGCAAGGGAGCAACTTGAATGAATCATTGAAGGAGAGAGGAGTCATTGGGGGGTGGTAGTACATGCACTGACATTATATTAAAAGGCTTTTGGACCACTTTGTATGTAAATGTGGGTGGGAAAAATAAATAATATCGAAACACCTGTCAGTATAATGGTTACTTCAATCAATCACATGCCTGAGAAACGCCTCCCTGATCCTAAAACATGGGCGGTGTAAGCGTCAAAAAGGCAGGGTTGATTGTCAAGCTGTTCTACCTTTAATTTCTATTTTTAACTGAGCGAAAACTCAGTGCGACTGAGTTAGTGAATCAGTTTACTGAGATAATTGCTACCATCTAATGGAACCCGTGAGGTTTTTGTTACGATTTGGGAAGCTGTGTGTAAAAAAAGCTTAACATTTAAGAGGTGACGTCAGCCGTAAGTCGTGAGAACGGAACTGCTAGGCAACCGCTGGCGCCTGGGAGCCAACAAGGGTAACGACCTGGTAAGTTAATGTAAGAAATGCTAAAGGCAAGATGAAAAGATGAGGAAAACATCAGGAGATATTATGAAATTACAAGGGAAACCCCTGTTTTTACAATATATCAGCTAACACAAATCCAAAAACCAAAAGTGATACAAAAAACTCTGGAAACTGAGAACCGCAAGGGATAGAACAAGCGGATAACAGGGAAATTTCAGACTTCACAGACGACTTGACAAAGGAAAACACAGGGTAACGAGACACAGACGAATCTAATGAAGGAGGAGCACACAAGGAGAAACCAATCAAACAATCAAAGGACAAGAAACACAAAGAAACCAAAAAGAATCACAACAGAGGTACCGAAAACACAAGGTCGTGACACCTGTTTCGCAATAATAACTTAGCTTAAAGTGCTCCTGTGATGCATAATATTAAAAGTTACATTTAATCAACGACTGACTAAATAAAGTCTTGCCCCTAAAGGGTAAAAAGGAAGGAACCACAACACACTGATTGTTGCAAACAACAGCAAACAGGCCGACGATTCAACGGGAACTTATCTTTTTCAGAGTGAAAGCTTTTTCCCCGGGGGCCACTGGACTGATTTATGCAATGAAAGGCTTCAGCAGTCAAATCGTGAACTGCATCTGAAGAATTTCCATTAGATCGCACTGCTGCAGGTTCATGCTAAAAACAAGCATCGATGCCGTTGTTTTGGCAACTCCTATTTAAAAAGCGTCTCAGTGAATCCTGGCATGGTCGAGCAATGAGAAGCTGAAATTAAGTTGACGCAGTTATGCTCCTTTAAACAGAAAGTAAACTGGAAACGTGGCGGCACAGGGCATTTCGAAGGCGCTATGACGTGTCCGGAGTTTATTTTATTAAACCGTTGGTCCCCAAAGTTGTTTCTTCAGCTTTTGCTTTTTCATTTTGCGGTTTATAATTCTGCTGCAGCATCACACCACTGAGGGGACGCGTTCGTCTTTGCTTCACAGGCAACACGCTGAGAACAGGGAAACAAGCAGAGACAGATGTTTGACAAAAAGTCCTTTGTAAGAATCGGATAAGCCCTGCTTTTTCACACACATTGCTGGCTGATATAAGAAACACGGCTTTGTTTTTCTGCCACAAGGCCCCCCCTTGTTGTTTGTCAAATGCCGTGTTGATATCTTATTTTTGCGTCGGTTATCGCTCAGTTTCCGGTAAACCAAAACACGTTATCTGAAGTACCGGTTTCAAGGACTGTGTCAGGATCCTTGAGAGAAGTATACAGAATAAATGAATTGCCACCACTTTGTGCCATCAGGAGTAATGTTTGTTTTTGTTTCTGAAAATGGCATCCTAAGTGACGGCAGAACATTGTGCAGAGTTGTTGACTCCAGGTAGCGAAGTTAGGTTCAGGATGAACAAACTGACCTTGGTTTAGCGATTCGGAGGTAAACAGCTATTCTCAAGTTGTGTACAACTATATGCATCTGAGGAGTAAAGGCTAATAAGGACCTTGAGAAGCCAAGCAAAGGTACAAAGTTTGACTGCTTTTCCCCTTTTCCATTATATACTTACATACATTTAAAGCTAAATTAAACGTAGTTTAATACTTTGCTCTGTGTCTGTCTTCACAAAAATAGAGGATTTAAAAAAACCACATAGGAACATGACTGGGAAACTGAAACTGGCTTTGGCTTCAGCAATCGTGTCTTCTGCGCCCACCTCCCACCAATGTCTGTGAGTGGGTTTGGCAAGTGACCCAAACAGCCAAATTATATTTTTATCTCACAGACGTAAGAGACAGTCAGATGACTAAACATGGTATAATCTCAATGAGGGAAATGATGAGTGATATTATTAATGGAAGTAGCTTGAAGTCGGTGATAGAGAAAACTTTAAGCGCAGACTGAACATGTCGCCACAGCATCAAAGGTATACTGTGGCCACATGGGACTTGAGCATACAGTAAGCGAATCAATACTGTTAAGTCAACAATGGATCGAATGTGTATCATTAAAGGAGTTTCTGAATCTCGAATGATCCCCAAAAATGAGGTGGGGAGAAAAATAAATCACAATAAGTTGCACTTTTTTGACCAGCACAAGTTATTCCCATCCACAGTAGCCCAGTGAGCATTTTGTTGTAACGTTGCCTTACATGTTAGTTCCCCTAATGTTATGGCAACTAGACAGACCGACAGACAGACCTTGTCAACCTGTCCATGAAGCAGGACAGAGACAGCAGTCCGTCATTTAACAAGCTTCTCTGCCTGACCATGGTGTCCTGCAGAGGGTGGTGGACATTGTTCATAATGGTCCGGATCTTGTTCAAAGTCCTCACATCTGCCACTGATGTCAGGGACTCAGTCAGCTCTGCCCCTACTGAGGTGCGACAGTCTGGTAGAACGTGTCCAGCAGCTTCGGGCAGATTTTAAACAACCTTAGCCTTCTGAGGAAACAGACGGCTCTGACCTTTTTTTGCATATTGAGTCCATGTTAGCCAACCAGTCCAGTTTGTGATCCAGCTGTAGACCCAGGTACTTATAAGTCTGAACCACCTCTACACACTCCCCGTTGATGGTTACGGCCTGCAGGTGATCTCCACCTACCATCTCCTTGGTTTTAGCTATTGACCAGAAGTAAATGGGGTATGACGACATTATTTTGTTACCAGAATAAAACGAAATTTAATTTAGTCGTTTTGAACATATTAAAATAATATTTGGTCATTTTTATTTAGGGTTGGTTGGACCTTGGTTCTCAAAGGACTACTGCTGGTCACCATTCATGAGAATACTAGTAAGTACGCATTGGATGGGAGAAGGATTACAAAAAGTACAAAGACATACAGCCATGCTAGCTAGTCTGATACTGAGCATGCATATTGTTTTCCCATGTTCATGGATTAGCATTTTAAAAAAGGTTTGGTGGCTAAAACAAAAGGAAACTGAAGAAAAACTTTCCACATCAATGCTACGCATGCATGGAGATAAAATCCATTATTATGGTCTCTTAATCTGGAGCTCAATATCAATAAACTCAAGTAGGTTGTTCCTCTTAATAAGTACTTGTCTTGTTTGCTCTCTTTGGTCTGATAATTCAAGAGTCTCCACAGTCAACATCAATTTGCCACACTGGAGAGTTTAAATTAAGACTCCCTTAGTTTTGGGGAAACTGTAATTTTTCTCCAGCTATTCAGTTGTGTTAATTAAAGATTAGGCTGAATCAAGGACTCCTCCAAGCCCCCGTCAATCCCATTCAAGTTAATCTGGTTTAAGAGGACACTTAAATCTAGAATGAGATGAAGCCGTTGGCCTGGAGAGAAAGATGAAATTGAAGTCGAAGTCACTGATTACAAAATGAATTTAATCACTTTTCACTCCCGCTCATCCTCGTGCAGGGCGACGGATGAAGACGAAGCCTGTTCCAGAGGGCACCGCACCAAACACTAAGTTGGCAAAGCATATGAAACACAAGACCCCTCGGCGTGTCGTCAGACTGGACCAGGTGAGTTAGGAACCTGGGCAAAACCCAAGAAAATACAGAACGAGAAAATGTAAGAACTTAGCACAGATCGAGTAGCTTCGCATCTGGCTTTTAAGTGGCAGCATAGCCATCGTGCTGCTAGGTTCAGTGAGTTAATGTTATTCAAGACAGAGATTAATTTAATATTTAATAATCCCTTTAAACTCTGACCAGAAATGGACTGATGCAGGGCAAAAGTCAAGACGTTATACCTTTTTCTGCTTCTTTTTATCCCTACATTGATTCGCCGCGGAGCAGTTTCAGGCTAGCCGTTGTGTACGCACGTGTCTTTTCAAACGTACGCACCGCCACAGAAATGTTTTGTGCTATGAGTACAACAGGCTTTGAGTACCGTCTGTGTCCCTGCCACTAAAAGAAATCTATTTATTCGTCTACCTCTATAGTGTGCTCACACATATGCCCGGGCAAAAACCCATATTGTAGTTTCATGACGTATCTCACCATCAGCAACTTCTACAGCAGAGCCTAGATAAATACCAGGTTGGCACGGTTTAAACTGATCCATCAAATGTGGGGGAAAAAAAAAAAAAAAAAGGAAACACAGACAAGATGGGCTACCTGCTGTTTTATCATGCTAATCCGTGAATGATGCAGGTAGTGAGTGAAATTTGTTTCATTCTGCCGGTGTGTGTGTTTATGAGACAGATAAACTGAGAAAGTAGATGTTTACAAGTATTAAAACCACCTGTCTAACTCTGGGAATTTAGAGGCCAAATCAGCGCCTTGAATTTGTTGTCAACTTTCTGAACAGCCTTCTGAAGTGTTGCAGTGCGTATTATCCCTTTGAAAGAGGCCGCGATGTTTGCAACAATTAGGCAGGTGGTATGTGTCAATGTATCCGCAAGACGGGCTGCGTCCAGGGTTTCCCAGCAGAACATTGCCCAGGGCATCGCACTGCCTCAGCAGGCTTTCCTTCTTCAAAAAGTGCATCCTGCTGCCGTCTCCTCTGCAGATAAACAAGACACATGAAAGAAAGAAAGGATGATTCATCTGACAAAGTCGTAGGTCCTGTTTGGACACTTGCACAGCCATTGTTGCGCTATCGGAAGTGGGCAGGGGTCAGCATGGGCACCCCGACCATCCAGGTTTTGTGGCAGTTTGTGCTACAGTATCTCTTCTGTGTGATCCGACCTCACTGGTAAGCCTTTGTTCCGCATGCAGGCATCCATGATCCTGTCAGAGGTCACTGGTTGTCTTTCTTTTGACCACTTTTGCTAGGCACTAATCACTACTAGTACTACTACTACTAATCCTCTTTGTCCCAGGTGGGACTTAAGGCTTCAATGATCTGCCTCCATCGGTACCTATCTTGTGCTGCATGCTGTGCCTGGTAAGGTTCATCTCCTTTAGCTCAGCTGTCACGGTTCGTCGCCAGGTTATTTTGGGGCGACTTTGACATCTCTTCCCAGCTGGGGTCCATGTCAAGGCGACCTTTGGTCTTCGATCCTGGTCCATTCTGAGCACGCCATCTTAGTTTGATTTCCAACACAACACTGGTGCACTTGGTCATCCTACGCAGGTCTTTGTTTGAGATCTTCCCAGGCCGGAAGACGCGGCAATTCTTTCAGAGGCGTCTATTGCGAAAGGCATTGATCTTTTGCATGCATACCACAGCACTGATTTCACATTGCTGTTATACAGCTGGACCTTTGTCCTGAGGCTGTACTGCTTTGACTTCCAGATAGAATAGAGGTTTACAGGCACTAACCACTGCGTACTGGGAAACAGTCATTTTCTAAATGTTCTGACCCGGTACTCCAGCCATCACAATCTGACCCTTGTCAAAGTCACTCTCGTACTGACTCTCGCCAATTTTCTCTGCTGCCAACCCATCATCGTCAAGACCTGACTCTTCCATGCAGTCTAATATATCCAACCACTCGACAGGTGCCACTGTGACAAGATAAGCAATGTCATATCACCTGCCAGCAGGTTTTTACATGTCGTGGCTGTTCGGCGAACTGCATGTGTGTTTGTATCTGGTTCTGAGTGACAAAGAGAACGCTTAGGCTTATCTGTATGCATGCCTCAAACCTCCCGGGATAAAGAAAACCCTGAAGTACGCATACAGTATAAAACTGACAATATTTGTCATGATGATGAAAAAGCCTCAGTGGGTTTCTTGAGTTCGAGGACATTGCTCTGAAAAATAGTACTGAAGAAAAGAGAAAGTTGAAAAGAGCTCATCATGTTGTCTCTGCATCGCCTGCCCCTCTCTGCTACACACAAGAGCAAGGGAAAAAAAAAAAAGGATTTCCGGGCAGCCCAAATATGGCCAGGCAACGATGAGGTGTGTGCAACAGATGACTCATCCCTCAGACTCCCACACTGCCTTGCCTTTAGATGTGTGCAAGACGGAGAGGGAGAGAAAACAGAGTGAGACGGCGCGAGAATAAAGAAATAAAAGCACTGCAAATTCTGTGTAGAGCAAACCTTCTAACCAAGTAATGGCGTTCACATTATGACATCCACACATTTCCACTGAGGAAATAACGAGACCAGAGGACAACATCAATGACTGCGCATAACATTAGTCTCTGCGCTTTGTGATGCCAGCCCTCTTCTTCCCTCCGGGTCCATGCACTATTCTTCCCACAGCCACTGAAAACAAAGCTCTGCCGCCTGTTCACCTTTTGTTGGGCTTATGTGTCATGCATCTGCAGTGCATTAGGGTGCAGAATGAAAAATGTGTCTTGCAAATTTGTGCACGCCGCACTCTTTGAATTCAGAAATGAATTGGAGAGCACATGCTCGTCTTTACAATATTGTACCTGCAATAGAAATATACACAAAAAGTGTGACATGCATATGCAGCAGTATTTTTTTCTATAGGTTGTGCCATGTTGGGGGCACAGTTAGAATGCTAATATCTTTGCAAGGTGGGGAAAACTTGACCTGAGTGATGCACACAGTACGCTCAATCAAATCACCGTTTAGCCAAATGCTAAAACCTGCGTGCTAGCATGTTTATTGTAATAATTTCAACATGATAAATTTGTTCCCTACCTTCCTGGAGTCATGCTGATTGCCTCTCACATCAATGAAAAGACTCAGGGTGCCGCGTCTAACATTTTACTGTGCAGCTATTATGCTATTAGGATGCCTAAAACAGTGGAGGATCTTGCAGCTATTTAAGTATGTAAGTGAAGGTGGTAATTAAACCGTCTCTACTGTTTAGAAAAATATGATCATTAAGTATTACACAATCAAAAACCGGCACTAATCTTTTTGGACAGCTTAGAGCGGCATAATTTAACTCTGTCGACCTCTCATTTGGGAGGAAATTTGTATAATCCCCTCTGAGCCCGAGCAGCTCGTCTCTCTGCTGTTTGTGTGCATGAACACATGATGCTAGGGTGTTTCCAGAATCTTAGCTAACTGGGACAAGTGGTCCGTTGCGTGGCCGTCGTCCAAGAGAGAAGAATAAAGTTGCACTGGGAAAAATATTTAACATTTTTCCGTCTTGTCTTCTGCACCAGTGATACTCTAAACATATACAGTGTGTCTCTGAAGACGCTGCAAAGCTGTGATGTTCATTCCTGCGGCCCGTCTTTGGGCACGAAAGCCAAACAGTAAGGGGATTGGGTGAATTTTAGTCTTTGGTACGTAGGTAATCACATATAGCGGGGTGAATCTGTGTGGGAGAACTGGCTCATGACATTCATACCAAGTATTCATGCGTTGATATGTCGCACTTTTAGCCTATAGTGCTGTCACTGATGCCAAATCTATTTTTTCTTTCCTGAGAACACGTTGTAAACTGTCAAGAATGACTAACGTAATCTCACAGAATGCAGACAACAAATATATCTGTACAGATCAGTGACTTTGGGCTTTCTCACTCAGATTATTACATAAAAAGCAAAAGTTTGATCATTTAAGATAAAATACAGGCCCTGCGATAGACTGGCGACCTGTCCAGGGTGTACCCCGCCTCTCCCCCGATGACAGCTGGGATAGGCTCCAGCAGACCCCGCGACCCTTCACAGTAACAAGCGGTTACAGAAGATGAATGAATGAAGATAAAATACAGATTCACTTTGTTGGGCTGTTTCCCTCTGTTTCCTGTCTCCTCATCTGTTTCTATCATCCCTCTGCTCTGATGTTGACAAATTTGTACTTCTATTTGGTTTTCCAAAATTTGTGTCAGCCTGTTCAATACCTAAACCAGAAATGACTCACAGCATCAAGGCCGGCCAGGCTCTTCTTTGTCCAGATTTTTCAAGCCTCGCCCAGTTGTTCGGGATTTACCACGCTACTCATCCACAGGTAACACCATTTATGTCTTTCCTGCAGTCGAAGCAGTGTCCTCCGCGAAAACCTGTTGTGGAGAGGCCTTCCTCTGGCACTCGGTGTAGCGAAACTCCAGTGAGTCATTCTGCTGCATGCCTACATCTCGCCCTCTCTCTGGTGTTTATTAAATTCACACCACCTGCCCCATCAGGACCTAATGAATCTTGGCTCTTTCATAGACATGATGATGATGATGACGATGACTAAGAATGGCTCGTTGCGTGCTGTTAACACGCTGCTGTTGTTGTTGTTGTTGTCGAAAGTGGCGAACAGCAGGGAAGCCTCCACTGGATTAAAATGTACGTTGTGTTCTTGACAAATCATTCTTCTTCCTGGTGCGAACCAGAACAAACAAATAGCAAGTGTTTACCTGCGCTATTCGTTTTCAAAATCACTTTTTATTTCGTGCGTGTAAACAACTGCACCTGAACTGCCCCGCCATAGTTTGACAGAGTGACAGCCCCGAGCGATGCGATTCCCGCTCTTGAGAAAAAAGTCAAGGGGTTCGGTTCAGCTCTGCTGGATGGTGCATTAGAAAAAAATCAATCTTCCGTCTCAGGGCCAGAAAATCCAGGCCATGTTCAAATTGATCACCAAAACAATTGTGCTGCCACACAGGATGTTCAGTAGACGGAGTGTAAAATGAGAATCTGAGACAATAACACAGTTTACAGCCTGGTGATGTGCCCTATTGATTACAAGTAGTGAGACCCCGTATTAGTGTCCGACCTGCTGAGCGTGAACTGCATGAGCCAATCTAAAAGCATTTTGCTCTTGAGACCTTTAAAAGGCACTTAAAGCAGTTCATCCAATGTCAACCTCGTCCTATAAAATGAACGTTTATAGACTCCTACCCCACCAGATTGCCTGTTTTATATCAAAATGTTGAGAATTAATGAGCATACTTGGTGAATTAACCGGAGTCTTCCCCTGAGACCTGTGTGTGGTGCCAAAATGTTACAAAATAGACCAATTATGTTTCCGTTACGACTGCAAGGTGAGCCCAGGGAATAATCGAATCAGAATGATGACTACGTAACAAGTATGTCCTGTTATGTCTAAAAAAAGATGTCCCTTTTGTTTGTAAGTGTAAGGTCAGTTCCAGACCTTTCCTTAATTATTTTTTTTTTAAGCAGGAACTGAAGCTACAACAACAAAAGACGATACGTCTCTTTCTGTGACTGTTTCTTTCTCCCTCTTTTAAACCGTCGTATCTTGTTCTGCAGCCTGCTTGTTATAATTGACAAGAGGCCCTGTGCTCCGGCGCAGCTGAATTGTTTTAAAAGGATACACCGGAAATTCTGCGAAGAAGTAGACGACACATGCATGTATGCATACAAACACATTTTTGAGTGTCAGGTGAAAAAAAGAGTACACACGTCAGCCTTAACATTCGTTGATGTGTTGTGTGATGTAATCCCCCCACTCCCCAAAAGCACAGCAAGGCCAACTTCAAGTGCTCTTCATGCAGCCATCAGACTGTGCAACACTTTGGGGTGAAATCAACCATAGGTCAGTCATTCAGCATCACTTCGCTCATGCAATCTACATGCAATCTGCAGTCTGTAATCTGCAAGCAAAAATGAAAGAGTACATCTCCGCTACCTCATACTCTCCTCCGTACTTGGCCTCTGAATTACCCACTCTATGTTTTTAAATGCTCCCTAAATTACAAATCTGTTTATCTGTCGTCTTTCTAATCAAGAAACCCTAACCTCTTCTCTCCTGGTTTACATGAGGGTACACAGAAACAAGCTGCTGTGGCTTATCTGAAAACAGCACCATCTAGGGTTCAAATGCCCGCATAACTGCAAGCTACAGGGTCCACAATGGCACGGCAAGAACATGGGATGTCATTTCAGTCAGTGTAACCACACAGAAACAATATTGAAAAGGATGAAATTGTGCAAATTAAAGGCTTATGTGAGTAAGGTGGGATTGTTAAAAGATTATATAAAGGTATCCGGTTGCAGCTTTTACCGACAAGGCCAGAAAACCACATCCTATGATTCAGCTATATGTGGGGATTTGCTTCTCTTTGAACGTGAAACTGGTTTCTTTTTATGGGCCTAGGAGTGCTTCACGCTGCCTCCAAAATACTTGTGCTGTGAGAGGGCTGTCCCGGCCTCCCGTTGGAAAGGAGCGTGGAGGCGATCAGAGGACAGGTGCAGCGGTGATTCCTCAAAACTACTTTCGCTGACTTATATGGGCATTTGTTTATGTAACTGTGCCTGCCTGCGGCGGCCCAAGCCTCCCTCGTAAATGAGCACTGGCAAACCAGAATGTTTTCAAAGTTCAAATGCACAAGTGCATGATGTACACTTTGGGATTAGATCTTTGTTTCGTTGCCCATGGGTGCATGCTTGTTAATTACTCCCACATTAACTGCAAACATGTGCTTACCGCTATAGTTTTGGCCACTGAGCAGCTCCGATTCGGTAGCTGGAGGTTAAATAAACACACTTAAGGCATTTTAGGAAGAGACGGCAAACAAAGAAATACTCAGTGTTTTGTCTCATTATCCCAGACTGTGTGGAGTCCTTCAAACACACTTAACTACCATTGCTTGTCCAGTTATCACCCCATTATTACAGCTAATTAATTCTTCCTGGTCCCTCGTGGCTTCCACCCTCCATTACACATGCATATGCCGGGAGGGAAGTTGCTGAACAATGGGTCAGGCTTTTCCTCAGTTTCTCACACGCTGGGCATCTAATAGCTCCTCTGATTGCACAGTTGGGCATACGTTTGCTGCTTTCACGGAGAAGAACTCTGCTCAAACAGCAGAAGAGACAAGTGGTGAAATGTAATCTAAGATTAACCTTGAGGATTTCTTCTTCTCAGATGTCGTATAAACCTGCATCAGAGGTTGTACTGGTGGCGTAAACTGTCTGTGTGATCTGTTCAGACTCTTACCAGATTACACAACTTTGCTCCTGCATGCTGTGTTGACGCGATTTCTCAAAGCTGACAAGTTTGCGTGAAAGTGAAGGTGTGCTTATGCAACAGGATGTAACATCCACTTCAGTAACCTACCAGAGGACGTACATTTACGAATGAAGTGCAAAGAACTGTAATTGTTAGATGTAGTATAATTTATGATTTTACAGTTAGAGAGAGCAGGAGTGAGTGGGATCGCGTCATGTTGTGTGACAAGCGGCTCTTCATTAGTGTAACATGACTTATTGGGATGTGACGCCCTTGGACCTTGCTTTGTGGTGACACACTGCATGTGCGAAAAAATACAAAGGATTGGGGCATAGGCCCGCTTGTTGATTACAGTCCAAACAATAAACTCTTATTTGCTGCAGCTGTTCCCGTAACTGTTGTTAAGCGTAATTCGCCGAAGAGATTTGGCAACAATTTCTAAACACCCTAAAGACACACAACAGAGAGTTTAAGGGGAAAAGAACGAGCGCCGTGTCTGGGAGTTTTCTCAGCCCTCGGTTAGAAAATCATCACAGCAGCCAACGTTATGCGCGTGACATGACGCTTAATGCAAAAAAGATCAAAGAGGGGACTGTGATAAAGGTTGGAGTCATTGCTTCAGCGACGTGAAATACTACAAAATTAGCAGGATTCGTTTTGTTTTGTCTGAGCAACAGACGAAAACTCAAAAAAATGTTAAATTTATAATTATACAGAAAAATGTTAACGTTTGAATCTGGGTGCAGGGCAGCATTTGTGCTTGATAAATGAATCAATAAGTTATAAAAATAATAGATAACTTTTTAGATTTTGGTAAAAAGAAAAAAAAAAAAGATGTCACCAGCTTGGCCTTTCTTAACTGAGAGCTTTTACAGACTTTAGTAACTAATAACACTAATTTCAAGTAATTTTCCCTAGTCTGAAATTTGGCAGAGTGGACATTTTTTACCTCTTTAATGTCAACACCAAATTGTGTTCCGAGTATACCACATTTCCCAAAAAGCTTACACAGAGTTCATTCGGTCCTGCAGGTCACCTAGACCCCTGACAGGTTGACTGAGCCCGTAAATGTCAGTTAAACGTAGCAGGCAAACTAGTTAACGGAGGAGGAAATTACACGCTTATATTGTTCAGGAGAGCGTGCAGTAATGTGCCCCAAAAGATTCCCCCATGGCATGACTCCTCACTCCCACAGGCCGAGAAAAGGAAACTGAGGGACATTATTGGAAAATGACAATCACTGATGAGCACGCCTATTAGCTCCTCTTTTCTACACTTCCTGACTCATGCTGTTTGGACAGTTATTTATTTATTCAGATTTATCTCTCTCTCTCTCTCTCTCTCTCACGTAGCTTTGCTAAAAGGGAGATGGAGCCAGCATTACACCAACAGGCAGACACCCACGTTAGGTTATCCCTTTCACACTTCGAGAACTACCCAGATCCGCCCACATCCCGGTGGAGGGAGAGGGAGTGAGAGAGCCAGAGGCTGCGGGAGAGTGGCAGAGAGGGATGGAGGGGTGGAGGGAGGGAGGGAGGGAGGAAGGGGTGGAGGGGGCTTATTCCTGTGTGCATGTGCGCTCTTGTGTATGAGAGTGTGTATTCTGTGAGAGACAGACAGACAGAGAGAGAGAGCGCGCGCCTGCACCTGCACCTGCACCTCGACTTTTAATTGGCCGAGGAGGCAGCGTCGCCATGCTCGCATCCAACATCATGCTTCCTGCACAGATGAGTTTACAGAACACCCCCCACGTGACCGATCCATAACTTTGATTGCCTTTTAATTAACCCCACAAACATCATCAAACGTACGTCTACATCCCGAATGAACCCACACTGATCCAATTGAATGTGTTGGACATAACAACTTATTAAATGACTAATTAATTATCATTATGTTGTTGGTATATAATGATCACTGTTTAACAAGTGGATCTCTGCGCAATGTCCGCGTGTACTGGAAATCTCAGGTGTGCGTTCACTTTCGTTTGACAATTCATCTCTGTATTTCGTCCCCGCTGATCCTCTTTCCGGTACCTTTGGCTCTGCGTTGATATCTGCGTAGTTTGGTGTTCATAATCGTTTGTCTCTGTCTCCCTGCACAGATCCCTCCCCTCTCTTCAGATTCAAACTCCCTCCCTCCTCCGAGCTCTGACACAGTCACTCTCACACTTACACACGCACACGCGCGCACACACAAACACGTCTCCCCCGCACACTCCCCCCGCCTTGGTGCTGTCTCATTCACTTCAGCACTCCATCCACGCACTGACTCCGGCTGGAAGCAGGGGGGGCGGGGTTGGATATATACCTCCTGATGCAGGCCACAAGCTACACTGAGACTGGACCCACTTGCAGTGCAAAGACCACAAGCAAGAAGACTCCGAAGCCGGGAGTAGAAGTACCAACATTTATCCTGGAGCTTAGAAAGAAAAGACAAGCGAGACCACAACGTTTGGTTCTACGGACTGTCTGCTGGAGCTCCGATACAACCAATTTGTCACTCCGCTATACGCCAGTTTCTCTGGATATAGCAGCTAAACAAAGTTGGTAGTAAACTCTTTGGAGTTTGGTTAGAGTCACTATATTTTTTCTTTGCTTGTGAGAGTGGACTGCACTGAAACTTGGGATCGACCCAGCCTGGGTCGGGCTTGGACCTGGCGCATCTTTTTCGCGGCTTCAAACACTGCGAAAGTTTTGGCCAGAGCGCAGATCTGAAGAAGTCGAGTCAGTCTTTGAGAAACATTCAGCAGCTGCTTCCCGAGTCGAGATCCAGACGCCTGGACGACCGGTTAGAGAGCCACTGACGAGACTTCGAAGAAACCTTTTTCGAGGTAAGGAAGTCTTCAACTTCTGGCGCGTAAATGTTCTTTCTGTGAGTACACGTTGCCGATTCTATGTTTGTGGTTTGTCGAAGAGTGAACGGACCCGGAAAGTTACAAAGTGAGGATGTGTGGTGGATGTTTGTGTTGTTCTGTTTCAGCTGAACTGAAAAGTCGCTGTCCGTGGTGCTGAAACTCTCTCAACTCCCTCAGTCTCGCTTCTCCTCCGCTGAAATGTTCGAGCAACGTGGTTCTAACGCATCGCTGTTTGCTCGATACAATTCATCTCCTGTCTGCAACATCGTTTGTTCCAACATTTTCCTTGCAGATCTTTTCGAAAGTTCCAGTAGTGCAGATGTATTCTGCTACTAGAGCACTCTGGGTGAGGCGATCTGACAGCAGCAGAAAGTTAGACTGTGGCAACAGGTTGACGAGAGAACTTTCTGGTATACTTGTATAGATCAGATTGCATGACAACTTTGGGTGTGGCTGTGGAAGATGTTACAAAACAATGCATCATTAAACAGCACTTTCTATTGCAGATGCTTTTACAGTGACAGCTGAATGCATTGTAGATAGAAGCTTTAATCACTTGCACAGCAATAAGCAAAGACTGTGCAAGTAAGTAACCCAACAAAAGTTACATTTGCTTGCCTGTTTCACTTTTCTAAGATGTCTAAAAGAAATTCATACAGCACCAGCAGTACATTTAAACTCTGCTGTAATCAGAATTTACAAACACACACTTAGAACTTCGCCCTTAAGCTGCACAGAGTTCGTATCAGCAGTCTGCAGTGATCCGTTTTGTTCCGTTGTTGGTGCTGTCTCATAGATTTGAAGCAAAGCTTTTTTAAAGTGGTCTAGTCTCTCGCACATGTGTGCAAGTGCTTGCTGTACGCAGCAAAAGAAAGAGCTGAGCAATACCTGGATGCTCAACCATGTAATGCTTACAACAGTGGCTTTTCCTAGGTTTGCTTCAGCAACTTCCAGAGGAAAGAAAGAAAGATTGTAATCGCCTGTCTCTGCACTTAGAGACAGAGAATGACAGAGACAGTAGGGAAAAAATCTTGAACAACATTCAGACAGTTTAGCTCAAATGTCTCAGCTTCAGTCCGGCTGGAAAATCATAACCTACCAGCTGCGAAGGTCTAACATCATTGAATTGCAATCAGTTTGTCTTAATTCATTTAGATTTTATTTCTTGCTGTCCTCTTTATCACATATCAATGTTTGCATAAGCCTACCTCAGATATTTTTTACAGCTTTCTGGTTCAAGTAGTCATGCAAATTATTTAACCACCTGTTCACCAACAGCCGGTGAAAATGCCACAGCTCAGCATGTGTGCGTGTTTGTTATGCTTTACAGCGTTACACAGTTTCTCTTGCTCATACACTTGCTTGTATCTGGGATGAGACAGGCTTGTACAAAACTGTGCACGCCTACATAAATAGAAAGCATGTCGCTGACGGCTTATTTGCAGTTTTGTGTGTTTTTCACAGTGATCTGCAAAAAATAAACCCCGTCTCCATAACAACAATCTGCCCGCTCTTTAGACGGCCCGCTATGCAGAAATGTTGTTGACGACAGCAAGTGGACAAGCAAGGGGAAGGGACAGAGAGAACGGGTGGGGTGGGGGGAGTGAGCGGCTATGTGGAGAAAGAGCAAGTTCTCCCGCGACAGCTGGACCTTTCTTTTCTACTCTGTGCCTCATCAGATGCCCATTCATGGCGCTTCCGGTTGTTGGGAGGCGGGAGAGAGACACCCGCCGACACAAAGCAGAGGTCTTTGCTGTTGCTCACAGACATGAGAGGGAGGGTTAGAGTGGCAGAGAGGGAGGGAGGGATGTGAAAAGAGATGTGAGGATCGCAATTATGAGTTCTCTGCCTGAAAAGTGCAGGTGCCTCTCAAAGTGAGTGTCGCTATAGGCATCAATTGTGCCTGCTCTGCGCTGCCCCATCTTTATGATTAACCCCTTGGTCGCATAGAGCAAATACAGGCATTTACTGCAAAGTCTGATATAACACTTTATGCTTCCTTTGTCATCCAATGCCTGATCACAACTAATGCATTGTATCTCACCATGGAAGATGTTTCGCAATAATGAGACACAAATGAAAAGAGGAAGTGTAACCGTCACTCCACGGGAAAAGATGTTGCTGAGCAACAGTGTTTCTTATTCTCGTCAGAGCTCCAAGGAGCATCTATCCCTTTACCTCTATTGGTCCAGTCGAGTGCAGAGACCTTGACAGTGACTGCGCGCTCTTTCTCTCGGCAGGATTAGTCCTGCAACGGTTAAAGCCAGAGTCTGCACGAAATAAAGTGAGGTCCAAACAAAGCAACAAAAGTCATAAGCACTAAGGATGTTTAATTTGAATGCATGCAGCCATTCTGCAGAAAAGCAGAAAAAAAAATGATAAGAGTATGTTTTAGTGAATTATAAGTGGAAAATTTGCATGCATCTGCACCAGCGTGCATGCATTTACCTTAATATGCAGAAAGACTCTGCAGACAGACTCATTAGTCACTCACATCATTTTGCTTCATGCTCTGGTATGTTATGCAGGAAATACTCCCGAGATAATTTTTGAAATGCCACAGCGGGGTATGTAATCACACCTCACCACGGACACAGACTAACCATTTCTCTTGTTTACCACTCAATAGGAGGAGTGCATAGCGCAAATAATGGAACTAATAAGCGTCTCTCGTTGCCAGTGGCAATGCTTCTATGGACGTCAGACTGACGCACATAATTCGCAGTACAGTTCAGTGTGTGGGAGGAAAGAGCAAAAGCTTGGAGATACCAGCTTGCTGTGAACTACTCTAATTGCACTGCCTGAGCAATTATGTCCCGAAGAACAGGGCATTTCAGATCATTGAACATACTCTAAAACACAATGATACCGATCATAGGCAGATCCCTGAGGCATGTGTATTAGTTAAACAATAGGTTTAATCAAAAGGCAGCTCATGAATATTGTTGAAATTTGCAGATAGATCCTATTTTGCATACTAATAACTGGTCTTTATTCAGATTACTTAGACACTGGTGCATACTGACACATCTCTTCTCTGCTTCATTTCTCTCTTTTTCTGCAGCACCCTCTCTGGTACAGACATGACAGCCTGTCTGCTGTACTAAAACCTACAAATCCAACAATTCTTCAGAGGGGTTGTGAAGATAAGTAAGAGATCTGAATCAAGTGCAGTAACTTGCAACAAAGAAGTCAAAGAAACCACCCTGGTTAAACCATCAACCACAGAAACAAGATCAACACCATCTCTATCAAAGCCGACCCAATGGCGCGGTCAGCGTTTACCGGCCCCTGTGTGGCCCTCGTCCTGCTCTTCTTCGGTTTGACCTCCTGCACTCCCTCCGGCCCGGCCTCTGCCACCTGTGCCACCCTGGAACAGAGCCGCTTCTTTGGTGTATTCTCTTCCACGACCACCCTGCACTCCACCCCGTGCTCCTGGACCCTGCAGAATCCCGACCCTCGCCGCTACACCGTCTACATGAAAATCACCAAGCCCACCGACACCTGCGTGCCCCGCCAGATCAGGACCTTCCAGTTCGACTCCTTCATCGAGACCTCTCGCACCTACCTGGGTATGGAGAGCTTTGATGAGGTGGTCCGGCTCTGCGACGCTTCAACCACGGTCACCTACCTGGAGTCCAGCAAGCAGTTCCTGCAGATCCGCAAGGTTGCCCCAAGAAATGGCCTGGAGATCGTGGCGGGGGAGAGTGATGTTAGCGAGTTCAAGGCTGAGTTTCTGGTCGTGGGGAAGAGGAACCCAAGTATGCCCGCTTGCCAGATGCTGTGCCAGTGGCTGGAGAAGTGCCTGTCCAGTAGCACCCACGATTATCCCTGTGGCATCATGAACACCCCATGCCAGTGCTGGGAAGCCCCAAAGAGGAAACCAGGAAGCTGCTACAGGGGCGGTGTCTATGTTGAGAAATGCCTTCCCGTTCCCAGAGACAACGGACGCGATGCTGAGATCATCAGTAAGTTTGATTCATTTAGTACGCACTTAAAAATATTAAAGAAATACTAAATCTCAAGAGTTTTATCAAAACATTTAACATGAAAAGAACCAAACAAAGATGTTGTGTTTTTTACGATAGCATCCCCCTGGGCTAGACTGTTAAGGGGGTTATGTGCTTCAAGACCCCAAAGCTCTGCGGGCTGCCTCCAGCCGAGCTATCACTTAGTAGCTGCAGAGGGTAATGATCCATGTCTGCAGAGGAGGGGCACAGGCAAACAGTGGGAACTTCGAAGCCATGAAGTAATGGGAAGTTAATGAAAGGTGTTAGGGATATTTGCCAGAACATCATGAGGCCTAAGTGGCAGGTCCTCCTGAACCACACACATCGGCAGCTCTTCATTTTGTCTCAGGCAGGCTCGCCGGGCTCGACGGTTAGCGAGGAGTCGGGGTGTTAGGGCAAGATAGAGGGCATGTTTGTGAGTTAGATTGGGGGGGAGGCAGAACGGAGCACAAAGACCTCACAGTCAGCTGGCGGCACAAATCGAAGCGCTGCACTTCAGGTCGTCATAGCAACGCCTCACACACACCGCTCACTCTGCCGTGGTTTGCACCAAGTGGTTAAAAGCAAACAATCACCATTTCAAATGGAACATCTATTGGATTGAGTGCTCCGTTCTGCTCACAAAAGATCGTCCTTGCTCATTCTCTGCACATAAAACGAATATTACTCACTTCCTGTCCTTCCACGTATGAAGTCAGAGAATGTTTGCTGACTCATCCTTTGTGCACCTTTTACACAAAGCGTGCAAAAAAATGTCAAAATTTACACAACCTAGTTTCAGCTGGATTACAATTGTTTCATGCAGCACAATCAATTTTTTTTTCTCTTCTTGTCTCTTCTTGCAGAGGGCTGGGCTGGTTGGGGCCGCTGGTCCGTATGCAGCCAGGAATGCGGCGGCGGAGTCCAGGTGCGCAGCCGAACCTGCCAGCCTGATGATGGTGTGTGCGAGGGAACAGTTGAGGAAGGACGGGCTTGCAACCCTCAGCCCTGCATTGGTAAGCTCACCTGTAATTCAGTCATTTGAGTGGGAGCCCTGCTGCAGGTGGCTCAGATTCAAGGCAATAACGGTGCAATTTTCCAATTCTCTCAGGCAAAGAGCGCAACAGGAGCCAGGGTCTGCGGGCCATCGTCGGTTTGAAGAGAGACAATGCTGATGAGCCTAACCACGGAGTTGTTGCCACCCAAGCAGGTGAGACAAACCACAAAACAGTGAAAATATCTGATTCCACTCACAGGAAGGCACAACAAAACGTTATCTTGACCTTTCTGAGTGTTAAAGTTTTGATGACCCTCTAATTCCCTCTGTTCACAGTAGATGCTAAGACTGATGAGTGGTCCTCCTGGAGTTCATGTTCAGTCACCTGCGGGGAGGGCTGGCAGGGCCGTTCCCGTGTCTGTGCAACTTCTTCCTTCACCACCCAGTGCACAGGACCCCTTCGTGAGAACCGGCCATGTAATAACACAGCCGTCTGCCCTGGTGAGTGTCTGATTCGTCCTCTCCAATGTGAGCGTGACAGGGTGAGAAAAGAACAGAGGAACGTGTGATCTAGAAAATGTTAGGGACACAATAGAGGTAGGCCATTATATCTTAATGATTTCCCTTTGTACAGCACCAGTCACAAAGGAAAAGTAGATAACCAGAGGCAGGCAAGTTAGAGGGGCATTTTTGAGCTTCACACGCTGAGATTGGATTGTGGAAAATAGGCTTCTATTCAATGCTGAGAAAATAGAGCAGTGGTGTTGTGTAGAGGGCTGCCCCACCTAGTGGAGAGCTTACATAATGTTTCTGTTCCACTTAAACGTTATGAACCTCCAGTTAATTCAGAATACCTTTGTTTAGTGGATGGTGCTTGGGATGAGTGGACCCCCTGGAGCTTGTGCTCATCCACGTGTGGCCGCGGTTATCGTGACCGCACCCGCACATGCAAGATGCCCAAGAATGGAGGAGAGCCTTGCCGCGGCCCAACAAGACAAACCAAGTTCTGCAACATTGCTGTCTGCCCAGGTGAGTCAGAGTCTTAATTCTGGATCATGCTACTTAAAATTCCCAACATTGCATCTATTGTCCAGTTTGTTCTCTTTTCTTTTGTGCCTGTCAAATCCATGACAACTGACTGGGGCTGTTATACTTAACCCTCCAGCTATCTGATTCAGACACGAGAGCTAATTAAACCACTTATTGGCATCACCGGCATCACAAACAGCAACTGTAGTGGCAGGTTGACATTACGTATGACGCATAAGAATAAAAGCCTCCGTGGGTATTAGTCAGTGGCTTTATAAAAGCCACCAGTGACTCACGCGGCGCTCATGGTCACTCTGCCTGTTAGAAGTTTAGTTCTTCCCCACTCTGCCACCTACACGTGTGCTGAAAAGGTGTAACTCATTACGAAATCACAGCTGCAGTTTTACTTTTTGGTCGTAATGCCTTTATGTAAAAAGTGAGTCCTTTATCAGAATACTGTCTTGCTGCAGTTGCATTTTACCATCAGCAGATGTCTCTGTGTGCCACAGCTGATTTACTGTCAATACAGAGAAGGGGCTCAGAGTCATTACTGAGAGATGATTATACATTTCATCTGAAACAGAAAGGCTTAGGAAATTAAGTCACCCTAAATGGCCCATTTAGCATAATAGATTTTTTTTTTTTAATTTGACCAATCTCATTTTTTAAGACTATTCACTTTGTTCCATTTATTTTAAAATTTTGCAAGGCACCGTTTAATTGCAATAGATTTTTCAATCTTCCCAGGGCTATTGTACTCCCCATTTTAAATCTGCCATAATCTGAAAGGTGGTTTTTTTGCCCATTATTGAGTTTTCATAGCTGTACTATTACTCAATAAGGCAAAAAAAAAAATCTTGGTGTGCATGACCTATTAGAAAAGTGTCAATTGCAGTAATGCTCATAATGTTATAAACAAGTTCAGTGGATCTTGAGAAATTGAGAGGTGCATGCAGTCATTCTTGAAGGGCCCACAACTGACTTTCTTTTTCACATAAACGCAGCCAAAGTAGACCATGTGAATTCTAAACAGCGTCAGGGAGTGTGGCTTGATGCCTGTGGCCTGAGGCTCTGTCTTGTCTCCGCTCTGGCTCTAACGCTCTTGCATATGTACGTTCCTCTGCCCCCCTCTAGTGGACGGATCCTGGAACGAGTGGTCTGCCTGGACCGAGTGCTCTGCCTCTTGCTCCAACGGCACCATGCAGAGAACCAGGGAGTGCAACGGGCCGTCTTACGGGGGCTCAGAGTGCCACGGCGGCTGGAAAGAGACCTCCAATTGCTTCCTGAAGGACTGTCCCGGTAAATAAAAGCAAATTTCAGACTAAACGTGCAGATAAAACAGAAACAAATCGGCTCAAAGTGCAGATTTCACGGTGTGGATCACTCTCTGCAGTTGATGGACGCTGGCATTCGTGGAGCACATGGGGCAGCTGCAGCAAGACCTGTGGTGGAGGCATTCAGCAGAGGCAGAGAGTCTGTGAAGGACCTTTCTTTGGAGGAGAACCTTGCCCCGGTGAAACAGGAGAACAGAAGCGTTGCAATGAGAAGAGATGCCCTGGTTAGTGGCTGTAATGCAGTAAATAAGTGTAGTCTCAGCACAGTATAATGTTGGTCTAAAACCAAAGAGTATAGATAGGTTAATCATCTCATCATATATGTTTATTTGTTTTTTAGAGCCCCATGAGATCTGCCCTGAGCAGAACACTGGAGAAGTTGTGTGGAAGAAAACCCCCGCTGGAGACATGGCTGCGACCGGCTGCCCTGCTGATGCCTCAGGTACGGTGACATCAAGGACAGCGATGCTGGATGTGCTTTGTCTTTGTACTGTTTATCATCTTGCATTAGGCCAACAACAATAACCCGCTTTCTCCTGTGGACAGGTCTGGTTCTGCGTCGGTGCACCCTTGACGCTGTAGGCCTTGCCTCTTGGGAGAACCCTACTCACATCAAGTGTGTCTCCAAGAACTACGAGAACATTCAGATGCTGGTAAGCCCTCAAAGCACAGATAACTAAAAGTTTTGTTCTCATTTCCCAGAGAAAGTTTCAGACTAATCTCTCAATTCTTCATGTGTAGTCAAGGGACTACCTCAGCAAAGCTCAGATGGGACAGAGCGTGGATGGTGTCGCCGAGGTGATTTCACGTCTTAGATTCTCCTCCGATGAAGGAGCCAAGTACAGCGGCGACCTCATGGCTGTCATGGAGATCCTCAAGAACACCACCGAGCTTTACAAGGGAACCAGGCTGAGGCTGAGCAACGCCGACGTCGAGGTGAGAAATTGAAACGTGCCCAATTGTGACTGTGTGCATATTTATTTATAGTCGTCTGTGGCCAAAAATGGTGTCTAATCAAGCTGGATTTGGTTTCTTCTTACACCTCTGTCTCCATTTTAATGCTCTCCAGAATTATGTCCAGACCATCAGCAACTTACTGAAGGAGGAACATCGTGACAAATGGGAAGAAACACAGCTGGTACGTGATAAGAGGGTGCACATGGACAGGGGATGGGATGATAATTTAAAAGGTTCGACTACAAAAACATGCACTCATTAAAATTCTGAAATGCCCTTTTATTCAGCCAAACTAGAATGTCAAGAGGTAAAAGCAGCTCAAATTAGACAGACTTATCATCTAGCATGGCCTACTTAGTTCATAAGTTATTCTTACAGCCAAACTCTGTCGCGTTGGACCACCTGTTGACATAGCTTCTCCCCACTTTCATGACGCTCTAGCAGTGTTCCTGCTAAAGCGAGTGAAGAAACAGCTCCTACTAATCAAGCTCCCTAAGATAGACGAGACAGCCAGGTCGGAAAGTTCGGAAAGCAGAACTCCCACTGCAGAGAGTGAGCACGTGTTTGTGCACAAACTAAAAACAGGCGGGTGAATTAGCAAAGGCCACTGCGACAGGAGAAAGCACTCCAAGGTGACAGCGAGCGGAGAGAGAGAGAGAGAGAGAAAGAGTGGCACTGAATCAGGGAAAATCACTACTCCCACTCTGCAATCTGTGAGTCTCCGTGCCATCCTACATACTGATGGCTGTTGTAAGGAGACACAGACAGTACATCGCATACACCTTGCGCCCACATCGCTGCAGTTCTGCGTCAGAGATACGCAAGTCAGGCAGCCCTCCCTTCCACCGAACAAGAGAGCGAGGACAAGAAAAAAAAAAAAAAACTGAGTATGAATCAACAGCCTGCCCATTTATGGCCATAAGGAAGTTCTGAGGTTGCATAGCAGCAAGAAGTGTGCTTTTTTTTTCAGTCCACTGCTGAGCGCTTTGAAAGAAAAAGTACTAGATGGACTAGTACCAGAGTAGGAAATCCAAATATGGTCATCTTTTCAATAGACTGTATCCTTGCTAAAGTGTGCAATTAAGCTGCTTACGTATAATAAAATGAGAAGAATATGTCCTTGTCCCCTTTGTCCCAATGTTCTCTATTTCTGACTCTGTTCCTTCCTTTGTGTCCAGATGGGTGCCAGCATTAAAGAGTTCCTCCGCCTTGTTGAGGACTTTGTGAACATGATCGGTATGCAAATGAGCGGCTTCCAGGACATTTATGAAGTCACCGAGAATTTAGGTGAGCCCTAATTTCCTCTGCCAGCTGCTCTCTGCTTGTGTCTGAATGATTTGTCCTTTCTCCAGCCGGGTTCTGCCATCAATCTCAATCTCGCCCGAGTCCACATAAGCAGCAGCAGATGCATCAGTTATGACAGTCAAGACAGTCGAGTCCATCACTTGCAGAGCGTACGACTCGTGCCATCTTAGAGATGCTGTGAGAGTGTATCTGGCATAACGCTTGTGTGGCTTTTGCACAAACTTATTGAACACCGCAAGAAATAACTGAGTGTGAAATGTAAACGCCACACGCTGAATCACTCTCAGTGAAAGTGACCAGATTTAGTGACTGTCACGGTCAAATAGACATCACATTTCAGCAGAATGTCTTTGGCGCTGCTTGCATCAGTACATTCAGACAGTTCTCCAGCCAGTGTAAGGATGTTTAAGAAGATTATCTCTGAGTGCTGTTCGCTAATAAAAGCCCCTTGTTCCTCCATCTCTGTCCTCCTCAGTGCTGAGTATCCACAAGCGACCCACAACTACAAGCTCCAACTTCACCTTCCCCGTGAAGGGCTGGAGAGGCATGCTGGACTGGGTCAGAACCTCTGAGGAGAAGATCTCAGTGTCCCGCGATGCTCTGGGTATCGAATCAACTGGTAAGATCAAACGAACGGAACAAATTCTAAGAGATAAAGGAATGTGCAGTTGTGTGAATCTGAGTCTGAGTGGGCCTTTGTTCTTCTTTTGCTTCCCCCAGACGGCAATGATGCTTTTGTGACTGGCATCGTCCTCTACAGAAACCTTGCTTCTATCCTGTCCTTCCAGAGGTAACAACATTTTTTCAGCTGTTAAATGCATAAAACTGGACTTCCATGAAATATATTTTCTGGTCACAAGATGGCGCCCTTATTTAAAAAAAAAAAAAAAAAACACTTTATATAGTGTTGTATTCATGAACATGTTTTTGTTGTAATGACGCACAGCTATACTGTATATCATATCCAAGCTGATTTATTCTGCTTTGACATCTTAATTGCACCACACTGACTGTTATTTCCTCTTCCTCCACAGTAACACCACCCTGCTCAACTCTAAGGTGGTGTCCGTTATTGTCAAGCCTACCCCGACTCTCCTGTCGTCCCCCGTCGAGATCGAGTTCCCCCACCTCCATAATGTGAGTCCCTGACTGTTATGCAATCTAATGGAGCCCTGCAAAAAATATCAGCCCCCCCCCCCACCACCACCCCACCCTCCGGGTGTTTGTTCGGTGCACAGGGACTGACATTTTGCTGACATTTCCGTGACACTGTGACTTTTTACTTAGCCTGCTCGTGTGAGTTGAAACTTGGAAAAGGCGACAGCGGCTGGTCAGCCCATGACGACGATAAGACGTGTGCAGAAATTAGCCGATAAGAAGCCGTTTTTAGTCTCATGATTGCAATACAAGGGAGGGTGGTGAGAAATGTGGGCAGGTGGCTGGTAGCAAGCTGTTGCATCTCACACGTTTATAGTGAGGTGTCCCGACCTACTCATTTCCCTTATCTGAAGAGATTCCTCACACGGCCTTCTCCATCTACCTCTCCTTTGCAGGGCACCATGAATGAGACGTGCCTCTCATGGGACGAGAGCGAGACGTAAGTGTTGACCACGGTTGTTTTTCCCTCTTAAATGTGAATCACAGTCTTGTGCCTGTCACCGCGTATGAACATTCGACCCTCCCCCTCGCCGTCCTAAAGCACACTCACCAGAGAGAAGGCAATAATCTTTCATCCATTTTTCATGTCAGTTATATCTGAGGGACGCGCCACAGCGTGTTCGTGTTGACCCATCTCCCCTAGCCAGAAGCGCTAGGCCTCCGTCAGCTGTCTGACATACTTACCGCATAGCACACACACTTAAGAAATGACAACCGTGATGACAGCAGCTCTGACTGAGTGGCACTTCACTTCAATCTCCTGCATCGCTTTAAATGAACCACATCCTTAAGAAAGAAATATACAAAGGCAACACTTCTAACCTCATCATGTACAGCACCGCTTATATAGTTCACACTGCAGATGTCGGTGTAAAGAGAAGGCCAGCACTCCCTCCCTCGCCTCTCAGTCATGTTAACGTTGTGGCTGCGGCGCTTTTTAAAGGTGCTTACATGCATCTGAATTACTTGGCCTGGATCAGTCAGCCCCATTCCCCTTATGCCCTCCTGAAACAATACACAGGTGGACCATTTGCATTTAGATAGATCCTTGTGCTTGTGGTGGAGAGATAAGAAATGAAAATGCAAACAAACCACCACAACCAGAGTCAGAGCATAAGCAAAAACGAATTGGAAGAAAGAAAATGTAATTAACTCATGTACTTTCAGAGGGAGGGCGATGTGCCTCCGGTCAAATTAGATTCATTTTTGACAGGATGTGATTAATTGCAGGATAGAGACGGTGGCCGATGGCAGAGTTTGGGGGTCACTGTTTGTTTGCGCATGTTTCATATGTTTGAGAGCACTCTCATCGCAGGAAATGGTCCATTAGCTTCTCCAGTGTTGGGCTTTATCCATCATGGATGCAGAGTAAAAAACTCGACACTAACTGATGATTTTTAAGCCTTTGCACCACAATCAAGGATGCAACATTTAAACTATCCGCACACATTAAACAGGGCAGTCAAGCCCACTCCAGGCAGAATGATTCTGGCCCTGTGGCTGTCGGCTGGACCTGCTGGCTATAACGCCCCACTGTGTTCACCAGTGCCTGAGGGTGTTGCTTAAAGTCCTCTGTGCTCTGCTGCCACTGCTGCTTGCAAACAAATGCAGGTAGTTTTGCAGTGTAGGCTTCCTCAAAATGGAGAAAAGAATCATAATTCAGACTCTCTTCACGTCCCCATCCTTTTATCAAAAAAAAAAGAGGGGACACTTTGTTCTTTGTCTCCAGTGAGCTGGACAAACCTTGAAATGAATCTCATGCTTTCTGAGGAAAGACTGCACACGACAAGAAATGATGACTTTTATGGAGGCCTGTCATGATTAATCATGGCACAGATGGCTGTTAATCACATACATGTAAAAGTCAGAAGGAATGATGAGCCCCAAGTTATATAAAATGTTTCCTCAAAGTATTTCAGCCTTTTAGTATTTAAAAGGAAAGGAAATAAAATGCATGTTGCATCATTTAAAAAAAAATCATATTCATAAGTCTCTACCTCAAGGAGAATATTGTTTCATCAGTCATAACAAAAAAAAAAAAAAAGCATTTTAAAAATCCCTAAAGACACATTCACATGAGAAGTCTGTCAGAGCTCTCCTCTCCTAACCCGCTGTTGCCTTTCCCTCTCTTTCCCCTGTGCAGTTCTTCTCTGCTTGGGTCTTGGTCTAATCGGAGCTGCAGAGCGGTCCCCGTTCATTCATTCAGAACCAAATGCGTGTGTGACAGCCTCTCCACCTTCGCCATTTTAGCGCGCGTCAACTTCGACTCGGTAAGTCGTCTTTCTCCTCACGACATGGAAATCGTTTGTTTTCCGCCATGCATGTGAAATGAAATGTGTGTGATTTTTTTTTTTTTTTCTTGTGCAGTGTGGTTGTGAATGCGGTGCAGCGCCATCGTGTAGTACTTGTTGTTTTCGAGCGTTTTGCTGTAGCGGTGCCTGCCAGCGCGTCTTTGTCTCCGTGCAGGTGCCTCTGATCGGGGGCGAATTTCAGCCTTTTTTTATTGAGGAGGAAAAACATGTTGGCATGGCGAGAATTTAGACTTTAAAATCTGAATATTACTAGTTGCATTGTCGCCTGTTTATCTTTGCACGGGCTTCTTAATTTGATGCTAATTCACTTGCAGCCAGCAACATAATTTACAGAATAGTTTTTTTATCGCATGCAGTGGGAATCATCTTACAGGTGCATATGCATGGAAATTAAGAAGCTTTGACCTTAAATTAATAATCCGATCACTCAAGATGACTTAATGATCAATTAAGCTTGCATGATTTTGAAGTGTGCATATGCAAAGTTGGTGCAGGGGACCTTGAATGCCATTAATTACCAAAAAAAAAATCTGCCATTGTGCACGGCTGTACATTTTCATGCGCAAAGACAATGTGTAATTTTCCCCTTAAGACCGTGTTGCCTCTAAAGCAGCTCGCTCTCCAGTTGCCTTGGCAACGGCTTCTGCAGCGCTAACTCGGCCTGTGTGATTTTTGATAACTGAGATGCTGAGGGGAGGGGGGGGGGAAATAACACAAGCCCCCCCCCTCGTCTGCTCTTCTCTGAGCAGACCCCTCAGGACATGAGGAAATGTTCTGTCCCTCTCTGCTCGAATCTGATTGCTGCAGCAGCAACTGATAAACAATTAACATGTTAGTTTGAGAGGAATCTGTGTTTTAATTGTGCACATTTCCTCAGATCTGTTTAGTGTGTGCGAAGGGAGGAAAACAAGCTTCATGAGTTTGGACTGCGGTGTTTTTCTGCTGCTAAACCCACTCAGTTGTTTTCTTCGCCCCCCCGCCCCCCAACCTGTTGTTTACATCCTTGATTTGATTTGCTCTGCTGCTGCCAGTCTGAACAGCGCCTCCCATATTTGTTATAGGCTGCACACACACACACACACACACACACCCTCCTTTCAACCTCCCGCGACAGTACGAAAGGCAGCTGCACCAATCATTCTGTCTGCCAATATCTCTGAATTCTCGATTACATCCACACCCCTCCTCCTCATCCTACTCCCCCTTCCTCTTCGGCCACAGCAGCAAGTCTGAAAATGCCAGAGAGGCGGACCAATAAGAGACAGACGTCTGGTCATGCACTGATGGTTCCTCCTTTCTCTCCCCCCCCCCCCCCCCGCCCGCCCGCCTGCCTCTCCATCCATCCTTTGATGTGTGCCGTGGACATTTTCAATAACGTCTCCCTGGCATGGCAACCGCACGAGGAGCACAAGCAAGAAGAAAGCGAGAGGCAGAAATAGGCAGATGTGAAACACAGCCAGACACCGCAGTGCGTTCGCTCTCATTCGGCATTTCAAGAGTATGTGTGTTAGACACATGATGGCCCAGTGGGAGCAGTGAACACAGTTAGCACAGCAGATACCCTTGAACGCAGGTGTAACCATTTAAAAAAAAAAAAGTAAAACAGCTGATAAGAAGGGTTTCTCTGCACCTCTTTCTTCCTTTAGATTTCAAAAATGAGAACATGTGACTCGGTCAAGGACAGGCAGAAGGCAAGCTTCATATTTAGGTCAAACTAGCTGTCTGAATGTCACTCAGCGGCCCCTGGTACAAGATTCAACCCAGATATAGAGACTGAACAGAGCGGGAACAGAACATACTGTATGCACTATTTTTTTTTTCTCCCCCTTCCCCAGATTCAGTGAAAGCAGAAAGACAACTTAACACTCTATCTGCTATCTGCCATCTGTTTTGGGACACTCCTGGTGTAGTTGGATAGATTTGGGAACAAATTTGCCACACTAAATTAGTCTTTGGCCGCCATAGGCTGAACTTCACCAGCTGTGCTTTGATAGCAGGAAAAGCCTATGTGGGGCACATATTTGAGAGATTGAGAGCAACAATCCTTCAAGGCTCAGCGCTGTACCGTTTAAATTCGGGGACACTATCGGCGGCGGCGAATGTGTTAGAAGCCGTGCTCCACATACGAGAATTTATGGCCATCGTAAATCAAAAGAAGGCCAAAGCCGTGCCTCGTTCCTTCCCCTTTTGTCAGTGATACTTAGATACCTGTGGATTTATTACATTTCAGGCCCCTTTCTCACTCACCTTTGGGAGTCTTAGCTGTTTCTCATCTTTTCCCCTCTTTCAGCACATTATTAAAAACATAATCACACCATTTGTAAATGAGGGATTTTGCTTTTTTTTATCAGTAGCCAGAACGAGTTTTATCCAGCTCACACGCTTCGCGGTGATGACAGCTTGATCAGAGGTGCTAGATTAACTTGAAACCTTATTAGAGCCACGAGAATAGGTGTGACACAAAGATTATAGATGCAGTGAAACCGCACAATTATCTGCGGGGGATGTGCAGGCGTGTTAGAGAAGCAGCAAGGGTTTCGGGAAAGTCTCGAGGAGCTGAGGTCGGTGTGTGTGTGTATGTGCAGCAGTGACCCGGTGGCCCTCCAGGTGAACGAGCAACGGAGAGGACAGGGAGGAGGGGGAAAAAATGGTCCTCCACCAGAGGATCGGTGCCAGGGCTCTTTGAAACATGGGACGGTCACCGCCGCTGGCAGTGGCAGGCGCTAAGCTGCTGTCAGAGATCAGAAGGGCAGGTGGTGGCAGATTAATGCGCAGGTGATAATGGTCCACCTGTTCGCTCCCCCAGGGACTGACAAGGAGCTGCTGGTTGGCGTAAATACACCAAAAATTCTAGCAGCACATCTAACAGGGAGAGGGGGAGAAAAAAAAAAAGGAGGATGTCTGTCAATTATTAGAAGGTCGCTGTAGCAGCTCAAAGTAACGGCTGGATACAGCTGCCCCTGGGAGCTGAACAGCCTGCTTAATGGAGAGAGAGAGATGTGTGTGTATCTTCCTCACCTCATTTGCTGACTCAAAAGCTCAATGGACCAGTGCAGTGACCCTGACCGTTTGTTTAGTTTGCCGCTCCATCTTTCTGACACGTTCACCTTGGGGTCACCTTGCCTCTGCCGTGGCCTGATTGTGCCATTCAACCGTTTGCCTACAGGGAGCTGTCTGCTATTCCAGATAGCACGCGGCCAGAGGCTTCGTGCTCTGCGCGTGACTCTCGCTGCTGTTTTTTTGTTTTGTTTTTTGTCTCTGCACGAGTGTGTGTTGGTAATCAGCTCTAACAGGCATGTTTGGTCTTGTCTCCTCTGCGTAGATCATGGACAAGGCACTGCTCCCGTCCGTGACTCTCATCGTTGGCTGTGGGGTCTCCTCTCTCACCCTGCTGCTCCTCATCATCATCTATGTCTCCGTGTGGAAGTAAGTCACCCTACCAGCAACGACCAGCCGTGTCTTTTAAAGGCTGTGCTTTCTCTTTTCCCATTTGGCCTGCTCATGCCTAAACATATTCTCCCTTTTCCCAAAACTCCAGGTACATCCGCTCAGAGCGCTCCGTCATCCTTATCAATTTCTGCCTCTCCATTATATGCTCCAACGCCCTCATTCTCATCGGACAAACTCAGGCTCGCAACAAGGTAAGGCGCACCTCCAACATATCCTAATTTCTCTTTTCAACCGTTCTCAAAATTTGCTTGCTTTGGGGACCTGGATGCAGCAGTGCCTCTGACACAGATTTCTCATCTTTCCACAGGTGGTGTGCACTCTTGTAGCTGCCCTCCTGCACTTCTTTTTCCTCTCCTCTTTCTGCTGGGTGTTGACAGAAGCTTGGCAGTCCTACATGGCTGTCACTGGTCGTCTGCGCAACCGCATCATCCGCAAGCGCTTCTTGTGCTTGGGCTGGGGTAAGGGCGCTTTTTCCTTTAGGCTCACCTCTTGCTTCACCTTCTCTTCTCTCCGTAGCTTCTTGATCTCGTAGGCGCTAACTTATCCCCGCTCTGCATGTTTTCTGTCTTACAGGCCTTCCTGCACTGGTGGTGGCAGTGTCTGTGGGTTTTACAAAGGCTAAGGGATACGGCACGGTCAACTAGTAAGTCCAGTCTCAGATTTCAGCTTCTGCATCTTCTTTTTTCTGAGCATTTATTTTGAAAATCTCTTCTTTTAGCTCAAGCATTAATATTCCTCTTCATTTTCTTCTCTAGCTGCTGGCTGTCTCTTGAGGGTGGACTCCTCTACTCCTTCGTTGGCCCCGCTGCTGCTGTCGTTCTGGTGCGTATTCTGACTTTGATGTCCCATTACGTCTCAACACATTATAAATGCATTACCTGTTCTTATATATATTCTCTTCTGTATATTTTCCTGCAAACAGGTGAACATGGTCATTGGTATTCTGGTCTTCAACAAGCTGGTATCCAAGGACGGCATCACCGACGTTAAACTGAAGGAGAGAGCCGGGTAGGTCTTATTGATCTTCTCCGCACACAGGAGTATTGTGCTTATCGCCCTCATCAGCGCCATTACGGGTTTATTGATGATGTGCTTTGATATCAAGCCTAGCCATCACACAACAGGAGTTGCATCTAATCTGTTTTTTTTTCTCACCCTGCAGGGCGTCACTGTGGAGCTCCTGCGTGGTCCTGCCCCTCTTGGCCCTCACCTGGATGTCTGCAGTCCTGGCCATCACCGACCGCCGCTCTGCCCTCTTTCAGATCCTCTTCGCCGTCTTCGACTCGCTCGAGGGCTTCATCATCGTCATGGTGCACTGCATTCTGCGCAGAGAGGTGAGAGAAACGGATAACAATGCATGTAAAAATTAAAAAATTTGTTTTGGTCGTTTTTCATGCGGTTGCATAAGCTAAAGTACAGCGGACAAATTCCTGACTTTTCCACCCCTTCATTAGGTTCAGGAGGCTGTAAAGTGCAGAGTAGTTGACCGCAAGGATGATGGAAATGGAGACTCTGGCAGTTCCCTGCACAATGGCCACCCCCAACTTATGGTAAATTTCTTGGCTTATTGCCTTTTTAATGTCTTGAGTGCCTCTTGCATTTGCCCCTAAACGAATATGTGCATACATTAAAAACTGATAGAATGTTTTTTTGTTCTTTTATCAGCAGTCTGATAACGAAAAGGATGGAGATTCAAGCAGACAAGGTGAGCAGATTTTATTTTCCCATCTTGCCCTTAACCATTTTTCCATTTTCATGTAAATTCCTGTGCGCCTTGCACTTAAAACATCTGATCTTGCATAAAAAGAGAACATGTTTATTGAAGTAGATTTTTTTTGGACGTGACATGATTCTTCATCGTTTTTAACTCTCTCTTACATTTTTTGCTTTGAAGGAATGAAGAGTTCCTCCGAAGAGAAGATGCCTCCTCCTCAGCTGCCACTCCCCATGGGCTCCAACTTCCACACCCTGCCATCCAACCCCAGTAAGAGTCACATGCAGGCTGTTCCCGAGTACTCCAGCCACACCCTCACCCTGAAGAGAGAGAAAAGCCGGCTGGTGGGAGGAGTCGATCCGTCCTGCGGGAAGCCCGTGTATGTCTGCGAGGGGGAGCTCTTCAAGCAGCTGGACGCCGACCTCGCCCGTGAGGGCAGCATGTCCGACGGCAGCGGCTACGTCCTCATGCCCAACACCACCTCCACCCTGAGGTCCAAGCCTAAAGATGACCCCACAAAATACAACATCAGCGTGGAGCAGCTGCCACAGGCCAGACTCATGCACCTCGGCGGACCCTTCGCCGAGCCCCAGGCTGCCTTTGGGATGAAGTCAATGAACCCCGACCAGGTCAGCGTGTCGTATTCAGAGAGAGACTCTCCAATCCAGAACATCCACAACATGTCCAGTGAGTCTCACATCACCCACAGCAGCCTGGAGAACACCTTTGAGTCCATGAACTCCATGATGTCCAAGAGTGAGACAATCTCCACTCTTTCCATGAGCTCTTTGGAGGTAAGAGGAGATCTAATAGTTGTTTTACACATTCTTTTTGAAGTTTTCCAACATCAAACTTAACCAACTTTCTTTGTCTCTCTTTGTCTTTGCAGAGACAGAAATCCCGTTACGCTGAGTTGGACTTTGAGGTAACTATTGTTCGAATATCGTCTCTGAAAACATTATAAATGGCGTGCAATATATGTTAAAGTCATTATCTCAAGCACTAATTGTGTGAACATTTATTTTGTCTACTCTAGAAAATAATGCACACCAAGAAACGCCACCAGAACATGTTCCAGGACCTTAACAGGAAGCTACATCACGCTGAGAAAGACAGAGAGTCTCCTGCTTCTGACAGCAAGGTAACACATCATGACATTGTTCTCATCCCACACTTCCATGGACATCAACTTTCAGGAAATACAAAACAAAACAAATAATGAGAAGGAGTGCAAGCACAGAGGCAACGTTACTGCTAAAACATTCTCTGATGTGAAGATGACCTGATTAAACGATGTACAACATAGTGTATTGAACTATGGTTGTCAGCACCTGGAGGTCATTTGAATAAGGATGTATTTTCTTCCTTCCTTCTTACAGTCTGTGAGATGGAGTGTGTCTTCAGGAGGAAGTGACAAAACGAACCACAGCGTGAGTGTTTATATACAACCTCACAGTTTCAAAATTAAAGCCGTATATACAAGACACGCCATCAGATATTGCACATGCCTCAAGTCATTTGCCCAAATGGCAATATGAGTTTCATTATTAGCAAATCACCTCTGATGAAGCCCATTTCATTTTGATTATATCAGGAATTGCTCGGGCCTGATGTGTGGCACAACGGCTAACGTGGCTTCTCTTTGTATTCCAACAGGACAAACAGCAGGGTCCTCTGGAGAGGCCATGGGAGGGAGTCCGGGGAATACCACAGTCACCCCCTGCATGGGTGCGTAAAGACCTGGAGCCCTTAGCTGCCTCGCCTCTGGAGCTGCACTCTGTGGAATGGGAGAAGGCCAGCACCACCATCCCTCTGGTGGGGCAGGACATCATCGACCTGCAGACGGAGGTCTGAGGAGGAGGAGGAAGGGGGCTAGCGATGCCACCTGATTTCACCTCGTCACCTTTTTGGTTTGGGAATGGGATCCTAAATGGATAGAGTAGAGGAAGCCGAGAAAGGGAGGGAGTGAGAGTAGGTCCCAGAATCAGTGTCTTCAAACCCTCAACCAGAGCAAGAAGGAAAGGAGAGAGGGAGGAGTGGAGATGGTGGTGAAGGGATGTTTAATGTAGCTTCTCTGTGTGGACTTATCAGCACCTCTTAACAGAGTGCTCTAAAGGTCAATGGGTTAGTGGAGCGATCAGTGGCCTCCACAGACCAGGACTGTCTGTGGTACCATTAACGCTTCACTGGCGGGTTCCTGAACCCTGCAGCCTGGGTTTCAGAAGATGTGGTCGACATGTCTGTGCTTCTTTTTTCCTTCAACTCAGCTTTGAAGAAGAATTAAATAACAATGAAGCGGCGCGTCCTCCCTGCTTCTTGGGAGGACCAGCCGGGACTCTTGGCTGCTCTTCTTCCAGCCGAGTTAAACTTCCAAAAACAGGACAAGGCAAGAGAGCATAAGGGACCAGTTTCATGCTCCAGTATTCTGCACTTTGTTAGAAGGGCGTACACATTTAGTTTTTTGTGGAGTGGGTTAGTTCATCATTTTTACCATTTTATTTTTTTGTTTGTGCTGCTTCACACCTGGAACTTCTTCTCCAGAGCCGAAAATGAGACTCTCTCTGTTGAGACTATAACTCTGATATCGGAGGGCAAGCTTGATCATGCTGATAGTGCTTCTCACTGTTGTTATGATCATGGTTTTTATTATTATTCCAATGATTATTCCCAGTGTTTTGATTGGCATTGTTTCTGTCTTTACTAAGCTTATGATCTATATTTAGATTTTCCATTCCCCTCATGATTGACAGGCACAAGATTTATTGTTTTTGTCCTGTTACCTGCTACACAACACTATTGTCCAAAAAAAAAATGAAAGAAAAGAGAAAGAAATGGATTCAATGCATCTACAATGTGTTGTGAGCTCGTATGGACTGCATCGGGACAAACATACTGAGTGGTGATGGAGGTGGTGGTTAGTGATCCGACATTTCCTGGTTTCGTCAGTATTCCGCTTCAATACCAAAACACCAGCACCAGGACAAACACAGACTCTCACACGGGAAGAGCAGTGCATTCTGGGAAACGCTGGACGGAAATGTGAGGAGGTGGAGGGCACCAACCCCCCCCTCCCTCTCAGCTGGCACAAGATGTAGGCTCTTCCATGTCGTACATGCGGATTCGAGGGGATTCAGCGAAACCTTTCATCATCGCCCTTTTGTTTCTCAGCCTTGCAGGACTCTAGGACCGAGCCGGGGCGCTGATATTACTTCCAGTGCAGCGTCAAGGTCCTCAAGACTTCAACACATTTGTGTTTTCAGCCATCAGTGTGAAATAGTGCAATATGATGGGCGCTTGATGCTCAAGCAAGACTGATATTATGATTTAGGCAGAGATTTTTTCTTACTGATGTTTCAAAACTTTTATACCATCTTCCTCATATTTACAGAGCATACAGATGCTTTATGAGAATATTGTATGACAAATCTGTATTAGTAATTCAAAGAATTTATTCACTAGAGATTTGTTAGCACAAGACTCCATATTTGGAGTTCTCTGTGACAGGTAGATAATTGTACTTCTATAAAGCAAACATTATATAGAATGAATGAATATGAATATCTCTTTACTGTGCTTCAGGATATTTGTAATTACTCTCTCCGCCGTGTGGCGGTGGGTAATTGAACCTCATGTCTTCTGTAACCATGTGTTACTGTAACTCAACAGTATGTACTACCAGCCAATTTCCTTGTCCCTTCAAATCCCTCTGTCCTACGCACAGCCCAACTCATACCTCGAGTTACTCGTATTGAATACCCATTTGTATTAACTTGTCACAATGTTGTTTTTTATGTTCTGTTTTACCTCCTGTAAATGTACAGTTTTCACAGCACAAAATGAATGTGACTTCTTTCTAATAAAACACACATCTATATTACGTAAGGTGGTCCTTGATTACTCCCTTATATTATCCAAAATGTAGATGAAATGCCACTATAAATATCGCACTCTTTCAGGTCTTGTATTGGTTCAAATACAGAAGGACTGAACAACAGAACTTCCCCGTCTTGCAGCGATTTTATAAAAACCCAGATCAAAACAAATTATTCATTCGTCTTCTCTAACCGTTTGCCCTATGAAGGCTCGCGGGGTCTGCTGGGGCCTATCCCAGCTGTCATCGGGCGAGCGGCGGGGTACACCCTGGACAGGTCGCCAGTCTATCGCAGGGCTCAAAACAAATGAGCGCCCTAGAATTAAGAAAAAGCTGCAATATGTACAAAAAAAAAAAAGCGAGACAGAAAATTGATATTAATCTCCTGCCACTCTGAAGCCTCTGGCAGACATTACACTCTCTAAATATAGCCGTGATTTGCAGGTACATAAAACAGCCGTCTCGTAAGATGATAAAAGTGCAATTCTCCTCTGTTCTATTTTCATGCTTTGCAAGGAGGCAAATCATTTCCAGGAGAAAAAAAAAAAAAAAAAAGATTTGTGATGTTGAGTAATGAGAAAGCAAATTTGACAGGGGCCAGATTGTGATTGGGACCTTTTTAAAAATAGCAAACGCTCTTAGCAGTTTTAAATTTGGTCTTGCTTACTTTGCCTGCAGCACTGCCGCTCCGCTTTATCTTCTTGGCCGTAATCGGTCCCTGTTCTTTGTTTTAATTGAAGTAGTTCTGCTGCAAAGCATAGGCAAAATGAATTTACAGCCTCCATTTGTTGAGCTCACTTTGCGAGGTCACGTGGAGAGTGGGCTGGCTTCTGTGCAAATGGAGCTATATTGTAGATGTTTGCCACCGTATCACATGATGAGCCCCATTTTCTCACGGCTTCTGAACTTTTTTTTTTTGCTGTGTGGAACATTTCGTGCTAATTTATTCTCTCACCAAAAGTCATGGGTGCACTGTCTGCTCAGTCTGCTAATGATGATTCACAGAATGTATGTTGGAGACAATTTTGCAGCTTCTGTGCACAGTGGCCCCCTTGTCATTATTCCTTTGGTGCCATAAGGAGCACATAGCTGGAAGACTGAAAATGGACAGATGCTGCCTAAAAAGGGTGAAATGATGCTCATAATCTATTGTAATATTAAAATTTATGTTATGAATCCTGAATGACACAAACTTCATGACACACAACAACATGTAGAGGGCCAAGAAGCAGAATAAAAGCAAGCTGAGACGCCATTTTATGCAGCTGTTAGAGAAGAACAGGCAGTCGCAGGGTTTCTAACATCCACTGTGTAAGGATACAGCCGTCTCTCCAAATCAGCCATTAACAAATCCAATCCAATCACAGTCACAGTAATGAGAGTTAGAGGTTGTGTGTGTCTGTTTCAGCACACAACCTCCAATTCTCATCTCAACCCCCACCCGATGCGAAATCCAGTATCAATTAGCACCTCGCTGGCTAACAGCGAGATCCTGGTCCTCTCTTAATTGGAGGCTGTTGCTATAGAAACAGCAGATGCTAATCCCCAAGATGGGGGAAAGAGAGGAGGTCTTTAAAGTCCCATAGAGAGAGGTGAGAGAACATCTTTCCATCGGCACAAACGGCTTCGTAACAGCAGTCAGCAGCACATAAAATTATAAGAATTACAAAGCAGCAGAGAGGTTAATTGACTTAATCTCTTGCAGTGAAACTTTTATGAAGTTTGGGTTCAAGTTTGACTAACTTGGTTTGGGATACAGTTCCCTTTCCTTTTTTCTCAAGCAAATATGTATCTACTGTATAATTTCACTGATATTAAAATAATTTGTGATCCGTTTGAAAAACAAACTAAACACATGAATGCAGCAAACTGTTATGCTGGTGCTTCAGCGAGATCGAGCCTTAGTTTCTCTTCCCAATGTTCGCTAACAATGAAGACTAATTTCCAGGTTGAAGGTGAAAGAAGAAAGACACTCAAGCTCAACAACACCCTGCATCTTACTCCTTGGCTGTAGCTCTGTGAGTGATTGTCACATAATTTAGCACCCATCTGACAGTCTTAACAAAACCTGATTGTGTGCAGTTGACAGCATTGTGTCGTGCCGTGCCATTCCCAGTGTGCAGGTTTAGCTACGCGTTGTGCTCAGCTGTGGCACAGAATGTCCTTCGGCTCGACGATATTCTCATCTTGCGGGGCGTTACAGATCTGAAAGCAAGACTGATGAGCCGCTTAAACCGCCGGCTTGTATGTTTCTGATGAATCCCTCTTGATAATCAGTACGTACACAAGCAATCAGTTACGACTCGGAGAATCAGCACAGAGCACATGTTTAGGACTCCACTGACCTGAAATAAGCACTTACATATTTACCTATATTTTAAAAGCTATAGCTCGCTTGTTCACACACACACACCTGTGCCTTTTTTCTCTTGGGTCCTTATTAGCGTTGATAAAGGATTAAAAAAAGGCCTCCCTCCCGTGGCTCGTTTACCCCTGAATGGCAAAAAGCCAGGTGTGGTGGATTACAGCTGCGTTTGTGCGTCATAGCTAAATGCCACCATTCTCTTGAGAGCGGTTTCCTGGGGGGTATTACTACTTTCAGATTGTACGCTGACCCCAGGGGTTGACTGGACTGGAGGAGGATAATTACTATCTTCGCTACTGATGGAAAGCAGAAAGCTTTGATGGTGAAGTGGGCGAGACATTTTGTCCAACTTACAGTCTACAGTTAGGTCAGACAAGGTGTGAAGAAAGCCAGAAAGTATTTGCTTTTTATAAAAGAAAAACATAATTTTCATTTATTCTGTGAAAATAAATATGATTTGTGTAGGCATTCACGATCTCAGGATGATGATCCTCTCACTATTTGGTTTTATGTGAAAAGTACAACTGCAGATTGAATTGTCATGAAATTTGGCATTCATTTCCCCTTTAATTATTATCCAATCCATGGTTAGAATATTTTCCAGCGTTCATCGATGAAGCTTTTCCGTTCAGGCTTCCAAACCACCTCACATTTAAATCCTGCAGACTCAGTAACCTTACGTTTCCCATTAACCTTGGCAGAACGGTTTTCAAGTACTGTGCACCTTTTAACTGGAAGGAGCTTCCTTCACGCCCCTTGCAGACTAAGCTTCATTATCTGCACTTCTTTTATTACTCAAAATGAATATGCTTCCAGTGTGAGACCTCAGTCTCATCGAGGCCGATTTTTAATGGTGATACTGTGTCCAGTGCTAACCAGTATGTATTAGCATGCTAAAATGGTAATTATAAAGAGTAGACATGGTAAACTGCAAAACAAATTTAAATAAATAAAATGTCATGTTATCCTTGTCACTGGGAGCAGGTTAGCATATTGAAATTAGCATTTAGCTCAGATCAGTGTGCATACAGTCATTGTGTTTAAGTGTAACTTAAGGAGCTGCTACCATGACTGTAAAATATTAGTTGTTTCTCATTATTTCAAACAACTCTGTGATTGTACAGCCACTCACATTTTAATGTGGCTGTTGAGAAAGCGACAACGGTATTTTAAGAGTGTCTGTGCTGCCAGAAAAAAAAAAAACTAACAGCGTGCTTTTGGATGCACCCTACACATTGCAGTCCGTTTGCTTTATGAGTCCATTCCTCCTTTTTAATTCATGCCAAGCTGCCCATGAATCCAGATGAATCCGGTAGGTAATGTCTGCCTCTGTGCCTTAGCCAAAAGACTCTGTGTGTTCATAACACAAAGAAACTGGACTCCTTTCTCAGTCCCGATGGTCACCATGGTAACAGTGGCAGCATCCAGGCGGCTCATGAGGACTATTAGTAAGAAGGACTTTGAGCACCGGCAGACCTTGAGAAATAGATAAGCTGAATGCACATACAGAAAACCAAATAAATAAAAATATTAAAAAAAAAATAGTACATCTTGCACTCCCTTGAACTAAAGCTTCCATGCAAATATGCAAATATTATTTCGTTATGTAGCCTCGATGAGATTGAGGTCTCTCACTGGAAGCATATTCATTCTGAGCAATAAAAGAAGTGCAGATAATGACGCTTAGTCTGCAAGGGACGTGAAGGAAGTTTGCAGCTCCTTCCAGTTAAAAGGTGCACAGTACTTGAAAACCGTTCTGCCAAGGTTAATGGGAAACGTAAGGTTACTGAGTCTGCAGGATTTAAATGTGAGGTGGTTTGGAAGCGTGAACGGAAAGGCTTCATTGATGAATGCTGGAAAATATTCACCGAATTTCCATTTTACTGTTTCACCATTGTGCTCCACAAGATGAGGGAGGAAAAATATATATATTTCAGTTTAAAACATCTCCATGCCTGCACGGTGCTATTGCCTCTAATATATGACTTGAAGTTCTGAACAAAAGGTTAAATTATGGAGGAGTATCAGTGTGCTTTTCCCCAGAGGCATGAATAAAATCCTGATGGGAGTGCTATTTTGCAAAATTACTGATGCACTGGTAAAGGGAAGCCGATTACGAGCATTATGCACGACATCCAAACATGTTGATTTGAAAAAGCCTGCACCAAAAAGGCTGTTAAGTGGAGCCAATGTAAGGTGAGCTCTCATTAAATGTCATGCAAAATAAAAATATGCACAGTGTCGAAAGCACGTCATGACAAAACTTTTATGCGAGCCGAGGTAAGGCTTGTTCATGCAGGAACATTGTGCCACATCTTGTTGTCTGCATGACCTTACTTTGTCTTTGCTCGGGTTAGTGCTGTTGCCAGGATACTATTTCCTATGGCAACACTTGAGCCGGCGAGGTGAGCAGCGCTGAAAGGATTCAGGTAACTGGCTGCAGTGCATCCTCTGGACCGGAAGTCCATATATGACCGTAGAGAAACGTGCACAAAAAGAAAAAACGCACAGACGCACACAAGAGCACACCACAAAGTTCAGTTTGCTTCACTGCAGTGGCTGATAGTTTCTCCAAAGCACAAAGTTCTGATGCGTTTTAACGTCGTGGGTACCTTCTTATTACATTACATTCAGACTGAAGATATCTACGTCTTGTTTCATGAAAATTATCAGACTAATTCGTCCCTCATCCATCTTCTTGAACCACTTGTTTTCTTACATTTGTCACAGCGGAGTTATGCAGCAGAATACTGGAGCCTTCTGTCTAATAATGATTACTGCGCTGCAGCATTCAGTGCTCTGTATGAAATTCAATTTCTAGCCTCATTTAGAACAAAACGAGAGCAGCACTCTCCGTAGTCCATTACAAGAGAGGATGGCACTGGTTTTATATTAATGTTAGTTTCTGTTTATATGCACCGTAATCCTGGCACAGGCTGGAAAACAGCTTTAAGTTTAAAGGCTTTCATTTCTCTGAGCGACTTCAAGACTTAAATTTATGATATTATAATATTTGTGACTGTTTTAATTGTTGTGTGTAATACTTGTTTTTGAATTTAATTGTTGTGATGAAGAAAATCTTGATTAGATTTCCGGAATAAAGAAACCATGACTAAGTAATTAACTAACAGTGGTTTATTAGTCCATATTCATTGCAACAGATAGGCGATGCTCTCAATCTATATGAGTGCACACTGCCACCATTTGTTGCAGAGGTGTTACTGCCTCTCTTTCTTCTCACAGATGTGGAAAATGCATTGCCCCAAATCTGTCTTTAAATCACGTTAAAAGGAACATTTGCTTTGAAGAAAAAAAAAAAGCAAAGGGGTTTTGTCATTGACCCCGTTCCTATTTCGTTGCACAACCTCAAAGTTGCACACAAGTCTTTCTACGTAAATCCAATTTCTGTATTTCCTTTCTCCATTTTTACAAACCAAGGACGTCGCACAGGTCTGCATGCTTTTCTTTTCCCAGGCCGCTTCCACATAATCAGGGTCAACGTGGAACTAAACAGCTTAACAGGATGTAGCACGTCACCAAAACAGCGCCACGCCAACACTTGGTCATTGACCCTCAGCTCTGCCGGATTCAGACAATGAATGGGCAGTGTCAGTGATGGTGAGCTCATACTACACTGTGTTGGGATGAACACCGTCAGACAGAGGATGGGGGGGCGACTCTTCATCAATGGGACTCCATTATGACTCATTTGTACTGAACACCCACCACCTCTCCTCACTGTGCAGAGCTTCCCTTTGTAATACCGAGTGTGTTTCACCCAGCTCTTCAGCGATGAGTAGTCCCTGTACATATTTTTGTATTGTTTAGAAACTTGAAAACAACTGCATCAGACGCAGCGACAAATCTGTCGTTGATTATAGGAGTTTGCATGTTTTTCCCCCACTTATCTGCGTAAATGGATTCAATCTTGATCTTGAACTGAAATCGATGTTTTTAAAAGTTGGGAATTAATACTCTCGTTTTAAAACTGAAAGGCTGCGTCAGCTCGGTTTGGACAAAATTGCAGCATATATAACCAATAATAAACAGATCACGTAACTGTGAGGAACATTCATACACACATACACATACTGTGTTTGGTAACATAGAAATAGGAAATATTGAACAAATAATAGAAAGATTGCATGAATTCTCAAGGTTCCTTCCGGTGAAATTGGGTGGCCTTAAAAGAGCACAGTAACAAAGAGGAGCTTTCAGAGAGTGCACAACAGTTTAGCTGAACAAAAAAACTACAGGCAAGCAATTTTAAAACCCATGTATTTGACATGGGTAATGTTCAATGCTGCAGCTCCGTCAAAAAACACGTTTGCAATGAAGATACAAACGTGTTTAGCTATAAAATTGCATCTAATCTGTGTGTGCAACATTAGCGTTACACTGCATCTCCCGCCGCTGCACAGAGCCGCTGCAGTTCCCACCCCTCGCCATGCGGTGGCAGCAGAGAGCCGACATGTGACACATTCAGCAGCCTCCACGCCCATATGGAGACGTTTACGCCAAATTTCCGCACTTTGTGGTCGGTAGGAGGAGCCGAAGAAGACAAGGCACTGAAGTTTTCTCCCTCTTCTGTTGCGGTTGCATTTGTTAACACCTGAGTAGCAATGGCAAGATTTCTTCTTAGAGCCAACCTAAGGAGATGCATCGCCTCTCAGATTAGAATGGCATCTGATCAGGTAAACTGTGGCGGATGATTGGTGACAGCTCTTCACGTTAGCATTAGCTTGCTAACATAATAGTGATAGCCGGACGGAGCCAGCTAGCACGTTAAATCTAAGGCTGCAGCATACATCTTATGGCCCCAATGTAAACAACGCAGAGAATAATTTTTTTTTTTTTATATATATATTTTACTATTTGTCAATGTAACATTTAACTCAGGCATATATCTCACTAAAAGACTTAAGTTTACGACAGCAATCAGCTGATCTGTTGTTAACATGAGCAGTTTGATCATAGATAAATTAAACATGTCACTTGATCATGTTTTAACTTTATAAAATGCGCAAATAAAGTTGCAAGAAAAAGTAAATAAACCCTTTGAAATTGTTTACATTTACCTGTGAATTTGTCATTATCTGTGTGAACCATACCATGTGTCAAACCTGGAGTCCAGTCATTGAAACAAAGCTATTGATGTAAACCATGCTTTGGAAAAAAAAATAAAGACTTATAAAAGCAAATATTCATCAGTGATTGTTTAAAAATGGCGATGATCTCCCTAGACTTATGTCCTGTGCAAAGGTGATTCCAAAGGTGCAGGCCATATTGTGGAGTGAGTCTATGTTTATGTTTGCAGGCGCACTTTGCTCAGATCATGGTGCATGATTGCCTTAATTACACCTTTACACACTAGAGATGCTCTGAAATGACCTAAGGAGCCATTCACAGCAGGCATCATATGAGTTGAAGCAGTGCTCCCAAATTTCCTCCTGTGCAGAAGCACTTGTATGAAGTTATTTTAGGACATAATAAAATATTCCCTCTGTGCGTTCCAGCTTGGTGAACTGGGAAAGGGAGCAGGAAAAGGTGGAGGCGGTGGGGGCTCGGTGAGGGAGGCAGGAGGTGCATTTGGAAAGAGAGAAGCGGCAGAGGAGGAGCGGTACTTCAGGTGAGAAGCGAGACGATGCATTTTTAATCACACTGCTGGAAGCCTGTGCCTGTATCTGTGGTTTTCTTCTTCGCTGTGACCCGATTTTCTTGATTTTGCTTGCAGGCAGAAGGAGAAGGAGCAGATGGAAGCGCTGAGGAAGCATCATGTGGAGGAAATTGAGCACCACAAAAAGGAGATTGAGCGCCTACAGAAGGAGATCGACCGCCACAAGGGCAAAATCAGAAAGCTCAAGCATGATGATTGAAGCTTTGGAGCTGGTTGTCATGAATCTCCCTGAGGGGCCATCCATCTTTTTTTAAAAAGTAAATGATTAGCAGATGTAGGGTTTTCTGCTTGAGGCGGGTCCTATATGGGAGCTCATACTGACATCTAAAAACAATAAAATGATTAATTGTTATTCCATAAAAGCTTTAGAATATGTGTGAGTCATTGCCTACCCCTCTCCTTTACTGTCAGCTGCTTTGAAATTTGTTTACTGGAATTAAGAGGTTGGTCCAATGTGTAGTTTCTCAAGAAATGTTGGATTTCATTGGCCTAAAAAACTGGCAGTTAAAGTTCAATCTCTATGGTTGGATAGTTTGTGATAAAGCGCTCGTTTTCATTGCCTGCGCAGCCCGCTGTAGTTGAGTGGCTTACCCACTAAGCAGGGGGACCTAATAAACTCACGAGATTTGTAGGTAGTAAATTAAAGCTACTTTGTCCCATTTTGCAAAGTAACTGTCTCCCAAACAACTCATACTCTTCTGATGCACACTGCGAAGACTCCGGTCCTGGCTTTGCAAAACGAACACACCCTTCCCAAATCGCGAGTTTCCCCTTCACATCTCGCGATGTTTGCGGAGCGGTGGCGTTGTTCGGGCGAGCCGACGACGAGACCGTAGCTGTCTGGAAATTTGTCTCGTGGGTTACACTCAAACGTATTAATCGTATTAGACATTTTTGTACGTCCGACAAGTTCATCGTTTCACACTTTTGCACGCACCGCAGTTAGTTTTCCAAATTAGGCTGGTAAGTTTGGCTAACTATCTGTTTGCACGTTGTACGGTGCGTGTGTGTTTGATTTGTGAGAGGTGCGTCTGCACGGCGAGGCCTTCGTTTATAAGCTCGCTAGCTAGCCGAAAGCTAACCATAATTTCCGCTGGCTCAAAAAATGCATAAATATGTGGGTCCCTGGCTTGTTACGGAAACCGCAACGAAAGCGGATCTAATTTTAACAGTTTGCGGGAAATTTAAAAGCGCGTGAAGCTAAATTCAATACATAATAACGTATTTATCGCTAGCTAGCAAGCTGCATGTGAAGGGGGCGGGACTGTGGCTGTAGGTGCTTTCTTGAAGTAATCGGGTTGTGCGAAATATCAACACAAACATTTCCACATTAATTAGAATAGAAAAACTGTATTGTAATTATTGTAATTTGCCGTAACGTAAGTTATTAATTTAAACTTGCTGCCTGCAGTTTATCAATATTAAAATAACAGTATTGGTAGTGAAGTCACATAGATAACAAACTAAAAATCAGATATCCACTTAACAGCATTGTTTAAATTGAAGTTGAGTTTCAAAGATTTCTAGTATTTGTTGGAAGATCCTTAAAAAGTATCATAATTCAAAAATTGATTTTCTTGATTTTTGTGTTACAGAAGAATGGCTGCCGCTGAGGTGAACGGTAGTTCTGCCCCGGCAAAGGAGGATGAGGAGCCCATGGATGTGACAACAACACACACAGAGAACTATGTGACCCTCCTTGATGCTGGACTGCCCCAGAAGGTGGCTGAGAGCTTAGATAACATCTTCCAGACAGGTGCGTGGTTGTTTTGACTCCAAAAGCTCTTAAAATATTACTTTTAACACGTTGTGTCGCAGTAGTAAATGTGTTAACGTACCTTGTAACCACAGGCTTAGTGGCGTATGTTGACCTGGATGAAAGGGCTATCGATGCGCTGCGAGAGTTCAACGAGGAGGGAGCGCTCACGGTGCTACAGCAGTTCAAAGAGAGTGACTTGTCCCACGTACAGGTATCCTTGTGATGGATTACGTCCTTTTTTTCCTTTTTTACGTCCGAGAGGTGTTGTGTTGATTTAGTATGAGGCACATGACAACATCTCATTTGTTTTGTTTTCTTTTAATGTAGAATAAAAGTGCTTTCCTTTGTGGAGTCATGAAGACCTACAGACAGAGAGAAAAACAAGGAAGCAAAGTACAAGAGTCCACCAAGGGCCCAGATGAGGCAAAAATAAAGGTAAACAAAGTTAATTTGGCTGAGTTCTTCGGTTTATAATGTCGCAGTGACTGTCGTGTAAACATGCCTTCGCAGATTGCAAGTGAGTTCATGTTTGCTTTTGTCTTTTTTTCAGGCGCTGTTGGAGCGGACAGGATACACTCTGGATGTCACTACCGGCCAGAGAAAATATGGAGGTCCCCCGCCTGAGGATGTGTACATAGGTTCACAACCAGGGATTGGAACTGAGGTAGATTGATGGAGAAGGATGAAATATCTCTGTTGAGATGTTGAAGAATATGATGTTTTAAAAATTGAGTATTATAAATAGTGTTTTACAAATTTTTACACTCATCCACATGTTTCTTCTTCTTCTTCTTCTTCAGGTTTTTGTTGGTAAAATCCCCAGGGATTTGTATGAAGATGAGCTGGTGCCGCTGTTTGAGTCTGCTGGTCCCATCTGGGACCTCAGGTTAATGATGGATCCTCTCTCTGGCCAGAACAGAGGTTATGCCTTCATCACATATTGCAATAAGGACGATGCACAAAAGGCTGTGAAGCTTGTAAGTAGCAATACTTGGTGGTATATGGTGGTGTTTTTTTGTTTTTTTTTCAATAATCAATTTCACCGATTTGTTAATCTGTTTTATTTTCAGTGTGATAACCATGAAATCCGCCCTGGCAAGTACTTGGGAGTGTGTATATCTGTTGCGAACAATCGCCTGTTTGTTGGATCGATTCCAAAGAACAAGACAAGAGAAAGTATATTGGAAGATTTTGGAAAAGTCACAGGTTTGTTTCCTGTACACATGAATGGATTTGTTTCAGAAACTCGTCAAAACAAGATGATACACATGATAACTGTTTCTGGTAGTCAGAGGTGTTGTTGCTTTACCTTACAGAGGGTCTCCAAGAGGTGATCTTGTACCACCAACCAGACGACAAGAAGAAGAACCGTGGCTTCTGTTTCCTGGAGTACGAGGATCACAAGTCTGCAGCGCAGGCTCGCCGCCGCCTAATGAGTGGCAAGGTCAAAGTGTGGGGGAACCCAGTTACTGTGGAGTGGGCAGACCCTGTTGCCGAACCAGACCCGGAGGTCATGGCCAAGGTTAGTATTTCTCATCTCTCTTTCTCATACCAAGCATCTTCTGTTCTTCAGGGAAACAAACATCCTGTTTTTCTGTCACAGGTAAAGGTGCTTTTTGTAAGGAAGCTGGCCACAGCAGTGACTGAAGAGCTCCTGGAAAAAACCTTCTCTCAGTTCGGAAAGCTAGAACGAGTGAAGAAGTTGAAAGACTACGCCTTTGTCCATTTTGAAGACAGGGATGCTGCCGTAAAGGTGGGTTCTTCAAGTTTTGGTCAAGGCATTTTTATATGCGTGAAGATTCTGTGTGTTAATGGATTGTTTTGTTTAGGCAATGGATGAGATGAATGGTAAGGAGCTGGGAGGAGAGGAGATTGAGATTGTGTTGGCAAAGCCCCCTGACAAGAAGAGGAAAGAGCGCCAAGCAGCGCGGCAGACCACCAGGAACGCAGGGTGAGTTAGGCATTTGAGGGTCAGCTGCTCAACCTGTTGTCATGTAATCAGTCAAATGTATAATACACCATGTCCTTTAATGCAGGTATGATGACTACTACTACTACCCCCCTCCACGCATGCCGCCACCAGGCCGAGGCAGGGGTCGTGGTGGCCGAGGGGGCTATGCCTACCCACCAGATTACTATGGCTATGACGACTACTATGACGACTACTATGGCTACGACTATCATGACTACCGTGGTGGCTATGAAGACCCTTACTACGGCTACGAAGACGTGTACAGCATGAGGGGCCGTGGTACTCGTCCCAGCAGGGGAGGGCCTCCTCCACCTAGGGCCCGTGGAGCTCCGCCGGCACGAGGCCGTGGCGGCTACGCCCAACGAGGGCCGCCCCTGGGTGGCCCGAGGGGTGGCCGAGGCGGGCGGGGAGCCCCTTTCCAGCCTCAGAGGGGCCGTGGTCCTCGCGGTGCCAGAGGCAATCGCGGGGGAAACGTCGGCGGAAAGAGGAAGGCAGACGTGTTTAACCAGCCTGACTCCAAGCGCCGCCAGACCAACAACCAACAGAACTGGGGGTCCCAGCCCATCGCCCAGCAGCCCCTGCAGCAAGGGGCCGACTATTCTGGTAACTATGGTTACAGTAATGACACCATGGAGTTTTCACAGGATTCTTATGGGCAGCAGTGGAAGTAGATGCACCAAAAGGTATTTTGGCAAAGTGGCAACAAAAAAAGAGAAAAACGACAATAAAAAGGAAAAAAAAAAAAAAAACACAGGAGATTGGCCACAATTTTTTGATTGACTTTTTATTCTTCATCCCTCACGAAAAAAAAAATATCTGTATATATCTCAGAAAATAAATGGACAGACCCCAGAATTGGCTCGAGATGATTGGCCTGAAAGCCTTTTGGCTGAAGAAATGAACGTAACCGTTGTGGTGAATCATTTCTTACTCCTACGGTTACATTGGGACATGTGTCTTTAAAAACACACACAAAAAAAAAACACTTTTATTGTTACTTTTTGTTCCTGATTCTTTTAAAGCCAACAATGAACATTTACAAAAAAAAGTGGACATTCATACTCAAAAGTCTGAGAGGACATTAAATAATGAATATTGCCTTGCAGGAAGTTTTTGTCCATGCCCCCTTTCTCCCCTTTCCTTCTTGTACTCTCTTTATTTGTGGTTTCTCATAGTTGCTTAGGGACTTGCCTGTAAATAAATGCATATGGTTAGAGCTTCATACTTCATTTTTTGCAATGGTGGAGAAAGGAATCCACAGGAAGGAAGAAAATCACGTTTTGTAATGTTCAAAGTGTATGCCTAGCCTTTCTAGAGATAGACAAATTGTGTTTTTTTAAAACTGATACCATAACTTCATATGTTTTCTTTAAAGTTGCCCAGTAGAATTTGGTTTGGCTTACCTTAAGAGCCATAGCAGTTTGTTCTCTGATGTTCTTTGTATTTATAACTTTTACGTTTGTTCCGTTTCAATAAAACTCAGCTGAGCATCAGTCAATTGTCAGATACTCAAATTCAGTGTTGTGCTTCAGTACTTGATTTGATTTTTTAGCCTCAATTCTCACATTTGGATGAAGATCTTCCTTTCAAATTTCTTTGCCCTCAAAGGACAATCAGAAATTGTGAATTCATACCACGCGACAAGAGAGCTGTCTGGATGACTCAGTGCCTAAACAGGATTTTAACCCTTTTACTCTTCAGTGCATGATCAGTCAGACTGCAGTAATTTCCTGCACACAGCCCCTGTTGTGAAAGTTACCGCCACAACAATTTAAAGGACCAAACTGTAAATTTGGTTCCTTGTCATTAACCAAGATTGTTCCTGTCTGTCAAAGTGTGTGCACAGGTGTATAGTTTATATTTCCTCAGGAGAAGGAATCCAATTCACACCTGTCAACATTATCTGAATATTTGTATGGGATGTAGTTTTTTAATTGATTCTTTTTATTATTATTATTTGAATCTTCACATCTTTTTGATGTAAACGGTGTTTACTAGGGCGGGGCTCTACTGAAGCCTATACTCTGTACACCTTCACACAAACTTTGAAGACGAGAACAGTTTTGGATAATGATGAGACGTCCCGATATCGACACCCTCACAACATTTGACTCGGAATGGATTTGTACTTGTTCAATGAGTTGTCTCCAGTTCAAAATCGGCACATCATCTGAACCATCCTTTCTCTCCTTTTGACGACACCAAGGATCTGACCATCCAAAGGGTTAAAATTCTTAAAAGCGATCATCTGTCAGAATTTGTTTTTACCGTAGAAAAATTCTTTAGCTACTGCCTCTTGCTACCATGGTATCATTGTATTTGTTTCATGTGTCTGTCCTCTTATTCCAACCTGCCTAGGTGGAGAAGCATTGAGAGCGGCACCACTAGAATGAGGAACTCACCTGAACGGTACTCAAGGGTGAGCTAGCCTTGCACAGAGTACTGTCTCCTCCTGTAGCTAACTGTAATCACTGGCGAAACACTAGCCATAATTATACATTGTTCTTTTTTTTTTTTTTGTTATTGTTTCCTTACTAATATACTGTCCTATGAATCAAGCTTTATTATTGGGTAGGAGTGTGATTTTTCTTTTCCAGGCTATGATGAAGACAAGTCACTAAAGTTGACTCGGGAATCACTGGACACATTGCATGTTCTAGGGCTTTAGGGGACAAATGAATAGCTTCCATTTCCTTTTCACCAAAGGCCAAAAGAAGTTTTCTTTAAACTGGATTAAACGGCCAGAAGGCAGACAGTCATGGATTGGGTAAGCGCTATAAATTTAAAACCATGCGAGCACCTGCTGCCTGCCTTGGCTTACTGCACTGAAATCACCTCAGCTGTCTGCACAAACATGAAATGGACTTTTCCCCTTCTGCACCACTAGAGGTAGCAGCTCCACACCAGCACGAATAATGGTCCATTGTCTATCCGACGTTGCATTAATTGGCCATTTTCAGAGCTGGAAAGGTAATAATTACTAGGATGGCACTGCATAAAGGTGCTACTTTTTAAATATGCTCACATAGCAGTGAGGTACTGGTTTTAATATTTGTGAAATTGGCTGATGTTGGAACAATGGCTGCGCCTCAAAACTGACGTGTTTACCCTGTAACACCACATGATGGCAGTAGATGTGCCTCTTTATTTATATTTCACAGGTAAGACTGGGATGTAGTGGCCACAGTGCAACTGAAAGCTTGTTGACACATTTTTGATTTGCATCAAAGTGCCATCAAATGCTGGAGTGTCCTTTAAATAGCTTCTCATATCAGAACTGTGTCTTTATATGTTGCCTCTTGTCACCAGGCAGTAAAGGAGCTGCCCCCATCCATGTGATTGAGTTCACAGAATTGGAAGGACTAATTGGTAAGATTGTTCATTATCAACTAATGCTCAGAAAGACCGAACATGTTCTTAGGTTTGTTGTATTTTAAAGCATAATGTTGGATGTCCTAGTTTTCTGTTGAATCTTCTCAGAGCAAGTAAGTTGGTTTTTCAGAATAAAACTCTGCAACACTGCAGATACACACACATATATATATATCTATATATATATAGATATATATATATAAAACCATCATATTTTGCATTATGCTAAACACAATGTAATCTGATTCTGGTCTTGCACTGTGTTTAACAGCCATGCCTATCTTTAGAAACGGATCAGGTGTTTACATGTCTTTGTCTGTTTGGGTATTTTTCTAGGTCGGAGTCAGGACAGCGTTCTCCAGGTGTGAGCCCGACCCTGAACAGGAATTCACATCCCTTGGGATGAACTCTACAACACGAAGGTCCAACATCCAGGGGCGAACCCGCTGGCTGTCCTGCTGACAGCTCAGGAGAAGTTAGAGGTGGGACATAATTGTGGATCAGTGTCATCTGCTTGTAGTTCCTATTTTAGCAACTTCTTACTGTCAGTAAATGTACATGTCAGTAAGTTTATTGATCTTTTCCATTTGCTGTGAGTTGTTAAATTAACTCTGTTCAATGTGTTTTGCACTCAGGTCAGAAATAAGTAGGAGGATGCAGCTGATGAATACATGACCCACAGCTCCATCTAGCAGCCTGCTGCTTCCATATCCATCGCAAAGAATTATTTATGTAAGGGGAAATGATCTGTGCTTTTGATTGTCAAATGTATGTCATTGCCCAAATAAATATGAGTCTTTGTGTGAGCATATTTGCAATTTCTTTTATATTAATGTGGACCCTCAGGAAGCCATCCTTTGCTTTATCAGTGAGTTTATTACTAATTTTTAGTACAGTAAAGTACAAACCAGACAAACAGACAAATTGTCTGTTAAATGGGTGTTAAATCAACCTCTGTCCATCTTGCTCTATGTGAATACTGTGAGAGATTACAGGTGTTCAGAGGTGTCCAAACCTGCAGGAATTCCTCTAAAACGAATTTGTAAGGTATGGCATATTGAAATGTATTTATTGACGTTGAGTAGGTTGGGACACAGACTGTTTTCTACAGTGTGTGGGTTGAGCTCCTTTGGAAAGTTCCAGACCCACTGATAGAACCGCAGAGCCTGCCAGTAGATAAATGCGATGGTTCGTATGATGCACCACGTGTTTATATCTGTGTTTCAAAACCTTTAAATGGATTGTTTAAATAAATGTCCAGTGTGGCACAAACATTAAACGATAGGTGAAAAAAAATCAGTTCCGAAAATTTAAATCGGTTCGTAACGCTCCGGTGTAGCGGCATCTGTACAAAGCGGAAGTAAATACTCTTTATAGGAACTGCTTCCGGTCTTCAAAATAAAGGTACGCTAAAATTAAAAACGTGCGAACTCGGACTTTGCACAACGTTTAAAATATCGCAATGCAAGGCGCATACATTTCGGTTTGAATCTGCAAACTCTGCGATATATATATATATATATATATTTTTTTTTTTTTTTTTTTTTTTTACAGCCGTTGAGATTTTATGTTTAATATTTATTACTTATTAAATAGAATTTAATGTAAATATACATACACAATTGTATACATATATAAATAAGTACTTACTTTATAAATGGATCCACTAATAAATTTAACTAATAGAAAAAAATGATCGAAAGCTAAATTAATATGTGGTCACGTGACGTCGATACGTCACATGTAAACCAGTGTGAAGATGGCGGCCGCCGGAGGAGAGCCTTCTGTTCATACTGTCTCGGATGAGTTATTTCAAAATTTTTACACGGAGGTACGACAGAGCTTGTGTTAAATTATATTTTTTAAAAGCGTCGGTCGCTCTCTGTACATCGGCTGAAGCCGGCTTGTGAACGGTTCTCAGGTTTATCACCTGTGAGGCCTGGCAGACGTGAGCATTGGCTAACGACGAGAAGCTAACGTTCACTGAGACGTCTGTTAGCAGTGTTCAGTGTAGTGTTATCACAAAACTTGCGAGGATTGTCTACGCTTTTACGTTGTTATTCTCAGCTAGTGTGAAAGCAGATCACTTAAACCAAAAGCACAGCTGCTTAATGTCGGTTATTCTTTTAATCGGGTGCTGTAATCTGTCTGTCAGTCATATTATGTTAATTAAATGGGGCCAGACTCCCAGAAGAGATTAAAACATCCTTTCTTCTTATCCTGTTTCATTCTTGCATATGGCTGTACCGATAAAAGAAAGAAAGAAAGAAACTACCATTGAAAATATTATTAGACAAGGAAGTTTCAGGTGAGTTTTTATGTACTTTTTGTTTTTTGACAGGTGAAGCAGATTGAGAAGAGAGATTCTGTGTTGACCTCCAAGCAGCAGATTGACAGACTGCTCAGACCTGGAGCATCGTACTTCAATCTCAACCCCTTTGAGGTATTTTTTATTTTTTTTTAATCAACATATACTTCATATTAATTACTTAAATGTTGCATTTGCATTGTTGTTCGTTTTTTTTAGATGCTAAGTGTACAAAGCAAAATTACAGTCTACATTAAATATATTGGAGTGTGATAAAATGAGCTAATACATGTGGGAAGTTGTGAAACGATTGTTTGGTTTACTTAACAAATGACTTAAACAGTTGGTTTGAGCAAGACAAGCTGAAAGCATTGGCTGAACTTATTGTGAATCACTCAAGTACATGTAGATACACATATACATGTGAACAATTTGTTCTGTTTAACCCACCTATTTGCACTCGTTCTCCAAACTGGAGAATGAATGAGTTATATTCTCAAACTGTCAGGTAACATCATCAGCTATATCTTGTATTTGTATCATCATCAGATTCTACATGTACGCTTTAGTCAGATGTATGTATCTGCTGCTCTCTCGTCTCTCTCTTTTTCTGTCTCTACCCCCTATAACCCAGCCTTAGGCAGATGGGTCCACGTGAGCTGGGTTCTGCACAAGGTTTCTTCCTGTTAAAAGGGAGTTTTTCCTTACCACCGTTGCCTTCGTGCTTGTCCTGGGGGGTTTGAATTGAATTGAACTTGAAGCATTGGGCAAACATGCGAGACACGCGGAGCAGTTTTAGGGGTTAGGTGCTTTGCTCAAGGCACTTCAGCGATGGATGTAGAGGGGATTTGAATTACCCTACAGTCCGCTTCTCTAACCACTAGTAACCACAGTTCCCCCTAAACTAAGGTTACAGAGGTAATGATCCCACTGCCTCTTTTATTCTAAGCAAGTGCTCAGCAGCTTAATACAGCCATCCATTCATTATCAATATCATTACCGCTTAACCTCTAGAGGGTTGCAGGGGAGAGGTGGGGTACACCGTGTACAGGTTGCCAATATATCACAGGGCTAACACATGTTATAAAATAGTGTTTTTTTTACTGTAAATATTTCAGCATGTTAGTGATCTTATGAATTAACACTCTGGTTAAGATGCCCGATGTTGTATAAACCACTTTCTTTTCAACAGGTGCTGCAGATTGATCCAGATGCAACAGATGACGAACTGAAGAAAAGATTCCGGGCGGTAAGCAAAGAAAACGGGGGGGAAGGGGAGCCTTTTGGGGGTTTTATCTTCAATTCGACAGAGGTGTGGATAGTTTTTAATTCCTGGTCTCTTTAACTGTCCAGTTGTCCATTTTGGTCCATCCAGACAAAAATCAGGATGACCCAGATAGATCACAGAAAGCCTTCGAAGGTAAAAACTCACATATACATCTGAAAATAATGCATTTTGTAAATTTCTCATTAAACACATGAATGAATGTTAAAACAGATGCACTGCTGCTTAAAGTCACACTTCAGCAATGCTTTATTTCTTATTGCATCCTAGCTGTGGACAAGGCATACAAACTCCTACTGGATCCAGAACAGAAGAAGAGAGCCTTAGATGTGATTCATGCAGGAAAGGAATATGTGGAGCATATGGTGAGTGACCTCCATTTCAACTTACCAATGAAACATTTCATGCATTTCTGCTCCCTGTTACTCAGCTCTTTTAACCTTAACTTGTTTGGAAATTTTCATTTTTATTTAATAGGTAAAGGAGAAAAAGAAACAACTGAAAAAGGAAGGGAAATCACTGGATATGGAGGAAGATGACCCTGAAATGGTAAGTCTACATTATATAGAAATACTGTATGTACTGAGGCAATGTTGACAGTGAGTTAAATATCATGATGTCATATCATGTCATGATCATAGATGCTGTGTTCTCATTGATATAAATATCAGTGAAGTCCATCACCATGAAGTTCTCATACATATTTTATTCTTTCCTTTTCTCTCCAGTTCAAGCAAGCGGTGTATAAACAGACCATGAAGCTGTTTGCAGAGCTTGAAATCAAGAGGAAGGAAAGGGAAGCAAAAGACATGCACGAGAGGTAAAGCGTATTTACAATCTGGTTGTTGTTCTGCAAGACTGTAATGTTGATTTGCATTAATTTTAAACTTCCTAGTTTTGTTTTGAAATATTTTCCATTCACCCTCATGTATTTCTTGTATTTCTCTTAATTTAACAGGAAAAGGGCAAGAGAGGAAGAAATCGAGGCGGCAGAGAAAGCAAAGCGTGAGAGAGAATGGCAGAAAAACTTTGAGGTACACATGTCCATGTCTCATTTTTTTTTTTTTTTTTTTTTTTTAATATTCATCTTGTCTGAACATTTCTTGCCTAATGCAGAGATGGTCAAATGCTGGCCATCGAACCTGTGTGGGCTGGTTTTAATGGATTTGTACAAGATACAGTCTTTTTGCAATTATTTGGCAACACCATGTCGTACATAATCTGTATGTAACATACATTTTAAAACCATATTCAAACATCTGCTCAAATGTGGTCTGAAATGTCAAAGAAGTTTCTAATTGACGCGTCGGTGCAAAAGGTTGGAATAACATTAGACATTGGACTGGAAATGACTCCGTTGATGGATCCAGTGGTTAGGAGTGCAGCGCCCACGGTTAAAACAGGGAGGAAGTGGAATCCAAACGAGGCAGTACAGCAAGCACAGGCAGCCCTTAGGCATAGGGATATCGCAGGCAACGTACAGCAAGGGCGTGGAGGCCTAGGGCTGTGTGTAGGGAAACTTCTGTGGAACAAGGCGTCAGTACTAGAAAAGAGACAGGTGATAGTGGTAGAGATACATTAAAAAAAGAGGAAGCAGTAAGCTGCAGTGAGGCAGTGTTGCAGGCTAAGCACGGACAATGGGTGAACTGTGAGAGGGCAGAGAAAAATAAGTGAAGAGAGCTGTGGAGCATGGAGGCTAGCAGGATTAGATTTATAATAGGGGCTACGTATGATGTGCTGCCATCTCCTCAGAACCAAAACCAGTGATTAGGTCAGGATGCTGCCTGCCCACTGTGTTCTTGTGTGTATTCACTTAGCTTTATTCTGACAGGTTGTAGGGTTAGTCTTTAGCAGCTAAAGGTAGGAGGAGCCTGGGAGATGAGTGCCGACTTAAACGAGTAGCTACTTATCCCAGTCCAGATAGTTAGCACCCGGCTGCTATTGTGGTTTGAAACAGAGAAGGTAGTCTATGTTATTGAATTGGGAAGATGGAGTTGAGGAGGCTAATGAGCGCAAGAGAGCTAAATATGCAGAGATGGCCTCAGAGCAGAGCAGCGAGCCTGCCTAAATGTGTTTTGCTTGGGATCTTGGCACAAGGGATTGTAATCTCTTATCCTGTGTATTAATGAATGGAAATCAAAATCTGGAAGGAGTTATGAAATAGAAATTGTTTAGGAACCTTGTATTTACTTGCAAACCTGATGATGACCTTGCTGTCAGCATTTCCTAAATTATCTCTTATTTGTAACACATTTGCCAGGAAACGAGAGATGGGCGCGTGGACAGCTGGAGGAACTTCCAGGCCAAAGGCAAGACCAAGGAGAAGAAGAACAGGTCCTTCCTCAAACCCCCTAAAGTGAAGATGGAACAGAGGGAATGATGCTGCAAAATGGGACTTCACTAGATTTAAACAACCCAGTCATGTGTATCCTCACCTTGTTGTCTGCAGTCAGCTGTGTTAACATAATCATCACACAGTTATCAGGATACGACCTCCTCATCCCGATCCTTTACAAACTTAGTTTTGTACCTGGTTTTCTAATGTACATATTTGTGATCTGGAGCCAGAGATCATACCCGTTTCGTGCAAGAGAGACAAATGATGCATCTTCCACTTCTGTCACTGATGAGAAAAAATGTGGTTCATTGTTATGTTTGCTTCTGATTCTTTCCTCTTTTTTTTTTAAAACTGAATAAAGCTTGGTCTTAACCAGCCTACTCTGCTGTGGTTTACGAAGTGTGAAATCTGCAGAATGGTTGAGTATCAAGGTACTGACAGGACAGGACAGGGTAGGGTTTGGGAGATGGGATATCTAAATGAATGTTTGAGGATCTAGAGCTTTTACAAGCCTGAAAAATACTCACGAAATGTCCAAATATGATGTCAGAATAGAAAAAATATTTCTGGAAAGACAAGTAGCTAGCTAGACAGAAATGTTTAGCATTTTGTTTTGAGTGTAATCATATCCCCATTAATGCTACATGTTTAAAACAGTTATTAAAATAATGTGAATAAAAACACCTCCCTGGTGTTTCTTGTACATTATTTCCTATTTATGTTTTGGAAAAAAACTAATAAAATCATTTTACCTGCTTAGTTTCTGCTTTGGATTTCAAACAATTCCACAAAACGAAAGCAACTCAGGAGCATAAACGCTGGGGGAAATAAACCGTCAGTCAGGTGAGCCATAAACGAGGAGTACAAGGACGCGGCAGTAACTGTTGCTCAACTTTATAGCCTCAGTTTAAATATTTCAGGAGAAGGAAATTGTAAACAAGAGAAATGCAGTCAAGAAATCAAAAACAAAAGAATTTCTGCTAAAGGAAAAAGTATTTAATACACAATAACACATTCTTGGATTATAAAGTGAGATAATGTCTTATTTTAAATCCAGATCTTCTTTCTCCATCAAATCTCCTTTGTCGGGAACAATCTCACATGCAAGTGGCTCGATTAAAAAAAAAAAGTCCAGTTGTCCCTCAGTGTTTAGTCTCACATGACTTTGCACGGATCTGCGCCTGCAGAAGGAGCAGCGAGGGCGGGGGATCCAGTAGTGCTTCCCATCAGTCCATCCAGACTGAGACCCTGAAAGGCTCCGAAGAAGGAATCGTCCTTTGCTGGGGCTGATTTCCTGGCAGCGGTGGTCTGCTGGAGGAGGAAAGAGACGTTGATCGTTTGATTTAAGTCATGACAAGTGGGAGAAAAAAAAACAACAAAACTTCAATTTTATTGTGTCTATTAACTTACTCTTGGGAGGCAGTGGTGGCTCCTGAAGTGAGTTTTCCTGACGGTCCTTTCTGCGTTCTTCTTGGCCAGTATGGCTTGCTGGCGTTTCCTTTGGCAAACAGCACAGAGCAACATTAGGCACGGCACATGGGGCAAGAAGCTTATTCATGTGAGGAATAGCCTTATCCTCGCTAAGCCAAGTCTGTCTGGCCAAGAATCTCAGCTGGATGACAAGATGGTAAACAAAGCTTTAGACTCTAAATGAGCCCATGACACAAATAGCACAGCCTAAAACACCTAAACTACTACTTTTAGAGCTAATAATAATAATAATAATAATACAGCCATGTCTGAAATGTTTAAATTACTTAAGACATAGCTTTTGTATATTGTTCTGTCTTGTTTTCCACGTCATGCTGCTCACACGTGCCTTAAATTGTCCCCTGGTTACAAATAATGTCATCTAAATCTGAATCTGATTATTGCTATTGTTTTGAAATGGATCTTCTTCTCTACCTTTCTTTCTTGAGATCAGCCTGGTACGATCTGAGCCACGAGTCGGGGACTTTCTGGGTGGTGCAGGGAAGGCTTCTCCTCCTGCTGACGCTCTTCCTGCGGGTGAAGCTGCTCCTGCGGACAGACTCGCTCCTCTTGGTCACCCGCTTGGCGCTGGCGCTTTTCCCCGACACACAGCTGGTGAACTGCTTCAGGGGAGCGCCCAGCGACATGAGGGAATCCATTTCCAGCTTTTGTCTCGCGTAGATGCTTGTCAGTTAATCAGGCGGTCTTTGCCGAGCTTGACGTGCCTTTGTTCTATCTGTAAATACAAAGTGCAACAATTGCTGCAAACCTTCTCCTCAATAAATGTTATTTAACTCAATATTCTGCCTTTAACAAACAATGGAACTGACCTGTGTGTTGTATCTCCTGTAGACACACTCAGATGATCATTTCTAAAAGCCATAAAGTGCAAAGTCCATTTGATGCATCGCTCCCAGCGCTTCAGTCGTGTACCTGTATACACCTCTGCTCTGTCACTGTCCGCTCTTATGGGGATTTGACTGATGACCCCGCTGGGCTTCGAACAGGATTAGCTGAAGACGCAAGAGTCGTTTATCTCATTAACAACAGAGTAGTCCTAGACAAATCTTCACAGGTAAACAGCTGCTTCTTTCCACTGAAACGGGTAAAAAAAAAAAAAAAAAGTGTGCTGGGGGTTTGATTTAAAAGAAGCAGCACTAACTTAAAAAAAAAAAAAAAAAGCTGCTTTTTATTTCGGTAAGAATCACCCAAGGAAATTTATGCGACCAGCGATGGCATTATGTGGCGATGGTGTCAAGAGGAAGCCGGACAGATGGACAACTCAAAGTTGGACGGGGGACGCTTTCATGACGCAGACAGGATTTGCAGCTCTATTGACTGGAGACATTAAGAACATGCAGCACATCACACAAAGCTGAATGACTCATTTCATTCACTGATTCATTCACTTAGTGAACTCAAGCCTGAACAATACCGGTCTGTCTGGACTTTAACAATAACTTGGGATTGATGCTCCTTGAATAAAAACAGTCTATTCTTACTTTAGTTGTTATATATATCAAACTTAACTTTATCGAAATAAACTCAAATTAACCACAAAGATTCACAACTGCAAGCATTGTTTTTAAATCACTTAACAACAGAGTTCCTGTATATTATTTTTCAGTATGCATTGACGTATAGCAGTGCTAATTTTAGCTGCTGTATAAATAGTAAGGGGCTCAACAGCTTGGTGAATGACCCATTCATGGACAGGACTAAAGCCAAGGCATAAAGAACGGGGACAGTGAGTGAGGTTAAACAAAGCAACAGTAGAATGACACATTACCGACAGATGGAGAACCCTACACGATGCATCGATGCACCTGTCGCGGCAGATCTTCCGCGCTTCCCTCTCTTCCGGGAATCAACGAGGTGACGGTCGGCTGAGCTTAGGTTTTGGAAGGGAACGAAAGAGAGATTAGTTTCCGGGCAGAAATTAACTAACAAGATAAGGACGGGCAAAAGAAAGCATTTCGATACCGGGCACGTGTCAATCATCTCAAGACACCTGCGTGATCTCTGCGCTCATCACATTATCCAGCAGATCAGTGAGGCAACTGAGGACAACAATAATGTGAGAAACACCTCCCTTTAGCTACCACGGGCCCAAACTGATGCTGAGAGAACCATAAGCCTTTGGCCAGTAGGACTTTAATTCTACACAATAATACATATATACAGTTTTACACGCCTTTTCATACAAAAAGTAACACAGTCATGTATAGGGCGGCGGGGTGGGGACTATGGCCTATCGGGTCTCATAATAAATACATCAGGAGCTGTGTGCTTAACCCCAGTAGAGAAACTTCTAACCATGTCAAACATGGAAAAGGCAGTTTTAAGGTTCTTTAAGTTTAAACGTGTGCGAGTGTTCCCATCACTAATGCTTAACTAAGCAAATGAGCAAATACATGGAAGCATCACCCACTCCATCCACACCCCTACATTCTCACACAAATACACACACACACACACACACACACACACCCAGAAAGCATTGCTTAACATAAACATATATTTATCAGTAAGACAGGTAACAGATGCCTGCGTGACTGGAGTGTCCATCACCATAATCATCTCACTGGCAAATAATAACAGACCCACCGACCAGAGATTAAGGGCAGAGTCTCCATGTGGGGGAAATTCCTTTTATACATAATAAAATAAGAAACATGAAGAAAAATCATATGCAATGCAAGTGCTCACTTAACAACATAAAAAAAAATGAGACACCCGTTCTCTACTGGAGCAATTTCCAAAGAGAATATTCAATTTTTAATGACTTGATGTTAGCGCAACAGAATACCTTGCATGTCTCCATGTTTAAAAGTGTGTAGGTGAGGACTTACGCTGCATATACAGCTCTATCTCCTTTTTACCCTTTCCTTGGACTTCAGAATCGGAAGACATTTCTTCTCCAAAGCTGAGATTTCTATGACTGACAGCAGAAATGCTTATTTCCTTAGAGAGGTGAATTATTTTCTTTACATGCTGATGAAAATATTAGACGGATGGACGGAAGGGAGGAAGGTGGTCCAGAGGTCAAAAGGAAGACAGGAGCTGCATAGAGGGGCTACTGTGGATATAAGCAGTCTTCCATTTAAGATTTGTTGGCCGCTACTGAGGCTCTGACCGTTAGAAAAGATTCATGTCCAGTCGTCTGTGGGTTATTTTGGTCTTTGCCGCAAAAACATGCCTCTCGTGGCTGCAGAGGTGGACGTCGGAGGGGCAGGGCGCAGGAGCAAGAAGTTAAGGTGTCCATGCTTTAATGACAAATAACATAAAACCTCCAAAGCCCTGGTTTATTCAACAGTTGCCGCTCCGTACAGAAAGAACTTGATCTCCTCCATCAGGAAGTCTTTAAAGGCTTATGGGTCACCGGCTGATGTCCCGGTTTCCCTCCCAGTTCTTGCTGCCTGCTGCCTCACCAATGCCCCCGTTTTCAAAGAACGGGTGTTTGAGTGAGTCAGCTAGCACCAGCCTTTTGGAGGGCTCATACTCCAACATGCTTTCAATGAGGTCAAACAACTGGTGGTGCTCCTCTGCCTCGGATAGAAGATACCGCTGATGGAAGGACAGATAAGGAAAGAGGGGAAAAAAAAGAAATGAGCCAAAGGAATAATCTCCAGTACAAAAGACAGAGTTGTTTTGAGAGTTTGGTCATACTAATTGTTTTACCCGCAAGGGTTTGCAGTTTTCTCTGACATATTTCCCCGCCGACGAACTCTCATCCCAATCCAGACGGCCACGATAAAAATACTTCTGCTTCCTGCGAATATAAGGCATTCTGTGTGAGCAGCGTTCAAGTACGTGCTGTTTTCTATAAATAGGTGTATTCGTTTTTATGTTTTCTTACCTGGTCTTACGAATCATCCTAGAGGGTACTGGTCCCAGGATTCGTTCCATCATGGCCAAATGTTCCCTGTTGTCATGAGTCTGAAAGAAATTCAAGAACCATAATTCAGTGGGACAGAGGAAAGAAAAGACAGAAAGAAAAACAATGATACAGAAGATAAAAGTTTAATATACTATTATATTTTAAATACTGCAGGTTCTGTAGTCACGCCAGAGTTAGATGGAGCTCACAAAGGCTTAACGTCCGACAAATTGACCACTGGATTCACTAAATACTACTTCAATATTAGGAAATAAATGAATAAAAGGCTGGAATAAGCAGCGTGCTCTTGTGTACCTGAAACAAGGTGAAGCCCAGGTAGTACTCAAACAGGATACAGCCAATGCTCCACACGTCACAGGGATGACTCCAGCCAAGTTCTGAAGGACAAAACCATGGAATGAAAATACATTAAAACACTCAGAAACATGTGTCATATGTGGTGAGCAATGGAGGCTGAGGTTAATGCTTGCTAACCTCACACAGATTATGCTGAAACGATTCAGAATTTTAGATCACAAGGCAATCCAGTCTAGAGTTTAACCGTGTTTGCCATGTACAACCTAGAGGGCTGAAATGATTCATGGACTAAAATAGAATATTATTTGTGGTCCTCATTTAAAACAGTACGAGTTTATCTCAACACTCGATGCTTCCGGACAGTGACTTTCAGTAGTACTGTTGTTGCAAGTCAAATCAGAAAAGGGAAACATGACACCTTTTTGTCTGACAGATCAAGGCACCCTAAAGGTTTTTTTCTCGACAGAAGAATCAGGGTGGTGATTTTGAGAGGGGCTTGTTTCAACTGGTGCAACACAGCAGGTTTCTAAAGGGAACCCAGAAACCACCAAACACATCCTCGTGTCATTCTCACCTAGTATGACTTCAGGGGCTCGGTAATGCCGCGTTGACACGATGGTGCTGTGGTGCTCGTGATCAAAAGTGGCGCTGCCAAAGTCGACCACGCGTACTGCAGTGCTCTTAACGGTCCGCTCCTCTCGTTTCTGCAAGACAGACAAGGGATTTTCTCAAGTGTCGGGATTACAATAACTTTCTTATGACAAGTCTAGTTTGATTTAGTAGTAGATCTACCACAGAAAACTTGATCTCACTTTCTTCAAAGTAAACTCTAGTGGCAAAATGTTCCTCCACCTGCGTAAAAATCTAGTGACTATTGCCTTGAACTTGACAGATTGTCTTATCCGTGGGTGAAATTAAAGGGTCTGTCCCTGTTTGGAAACAGCATGCATATAGACAAAAATGTTTTTCACATGTTTCCTTCACGTTCTTCTGGCCCCTTACCTTCTCTACATTGTAGGACATTGTGAAGTCTGAGTTTACAAACAGGATGTTCTCAGGCTTCAGGTCTGTGTGTGTCAGCTTGTTGTCGTGGAGGACTGTACAGGGGGAAAAAAAAGATTATTTAGCCTTTCACAGTTGACAGAAAATGAACTTAAAGCTACTTTATTTCAATTTAACCTCCTTTCAGTTCTCATATTATTACAAGACGGTGGTGGTGCTCTTATGGTAATAGTAACAAATACATATTGAGAAAACAAAAGCACTAAAAATACTCCAATACATAAAATGGGATCCACATTGATGCTAACATTTGTGGTAGTAAATTAAACAACTCAAAAGGGCAGACCCAAATTTATACAGCACCACTTTTCAATGAAGAACCTTAGTAAGTGAATAGTCACAGTGATTTAATTTTAGTGCCCTCATGTGGTTCTACCCCCACAGTGATCTGCCACAACCACCCGATGGGTCTAATCAAGGCACTTTACACAAAACAAGAGACATTAATATCTGAAGATGTGTTTGCAAAACTACTTATTTTGGGGATAATATGTCAAAAATCCTCATTACAGGGACCTCAATGATTGTTTTCACGTATTTGTTTTTAAAGGTGTTAGGTTTCTTATGACATAAAAATAACTTACACTTCACAGCAAGACAGATTTGGTAGGCCATGTGTCGGACTTGACCAATTGAGTACGGCAGGTAGTTGTTCTCCTTAAGAAAGTCGAAGGTGCTCAGAGCTAGCAGCTCAAAAGAGATACACATGTGACCGTGGTAGTCGAACCAGTCATACATCTGTACACAAAGGCTGCAAGACAAAGAGAATACTGTTATGTTATGTTATGAAATGAGCGGTATTAGTGCTACAAAACCCGCCAGTACTGGTATGTTTGTATTTTATTACTTACGGACTGCAGAAGTCAGAACTTACAATTTGTTATCTGGGTCCTTCTCGTTGATCTTTTCTAGTACGTTGATCTCCAGGCGAGCTGCTTCCTTGTATTTTTCCACATTCTTGATAATTTTCAGAGCAACATGGGCTCCTCCCCTGTAAAGCATGAGATAGTATTGAAGCAATAAATCAAAAACATGCCATACTTTGTACACAGTCCTCACTCATTATAAGTGCAGAGACTCTCATGTCAGTGTCATTCATTTGAAGGGGGACCAGAGAAGTCTCTCCCTACAGCATATTTGGCTGGTTAATAATCATCACTATGTGACAGCAGCCAGGCCCAGATCGTGGTAATTACTTCGTTTGATGTATAAGACAAGAAACGATCTACAAAGAGAGCGGCACAAACAGCCTCAAGTTTACACAGGGGCTCAGTCGCCCGGGGCTAAAATACCAAAGAGCTCATTTTCCTGCAGTGCACTGCACCGCGTTAAACAGAAAGGCAGCAGAAGTGGGACACTTTAATGCAGGAGTTTTTAGTTAACAGCCACTGACTGGAAGAAGTAAAAGAAAAACAGTAGCAATAGCATGTCTGTATTCTCTTATTCAAAAACTAGCATGACAAAATGTAGGTTGTTTGTAAAGATTCAGCACAATGAACAACTATTCCCTACTGGAGGTCTTGAAAAGAGAGAGTAACAGATGTCGTTTTGACGTTTGAGCTGATACACACCTCCGATGATCAATGCATTGCATCACCCTCCCAAAGGTGCCTTCCCCCAAAGTGCTAACAATCTCATCTGGAACACAAAACACAGAAAAAAGGAAGAGAGGGGGAGAGCAGGGAAAGAGAGAACAGAAGCATTAGACATGTGGACTTGAGATGGAACACATAATGCAAAAGACAGGCGAATCAGCGCTAGCGCCCATCCCCTTTTCCATATCGCTGCCTGTTCAATCTGCCAGGCTTAAAACATTACGGGGAAGTCTATGATAACTGAATCCACGGCACTAATTAAAGCACTCTCTTCCTTTGATGACCAATTTGCAGTCATCGAAAAATGATGGCACAGCCTTTTGAGACATAGCTGTCTTTGTCCAAAAGTATACGGGGTAATGTATAAAGCTGAAAACTGATTAGTGCTCCTTGTAAAAATGAATTATTAAGTGTTAAGTGTAAATCAAGTGTCTCTATGTGTGATGTTTGTTCTAATCTTAATGAAATGACTAAATAAGTGACGATCATTCTACTAGAGAGAAAAAAAGTAAAACCTTTTTTTTTAGTGGAAAATAATTAGCTTAAGTTGCAGATTCAAACCTGTAACTGAGTTTTAAGCTAAAACACAACAGAAACACGTTTAGAAAAGCCAAGTAACCTGTGAAACAGAAAACGCTCCACAGCTTAAAATCCTAAAACAAAAAGCAGAATATATCTAAAGTCCCTCTCAAAATCTTCAACATTCTTGCAATCCACCCTGCTATTTCAGCTAGAGCGAAGAGCATTCTAGCAAGGCATCTTCATCAGACACTCCCATGTCATGTAAATGCTCTATGATTTAATACTCATATGGAGAAGGGTTACGATAGAGTAGTGGCAGTGAGTACATCTCTCTTGCAGGACGTCCCCACTCCGACAGATCAGGTGCCCTTCCTCGTCGTCCCTCACACTCAGTGCCCGCGTCCGGCTGTCGCTCCGCTGTTTTCACACCCAAACCGGCCATCAGCAGGTCACAACACGACCGAAGGGGGGCAGGGGGGGTTCAAGGGCAGCCGCAGCCATGGCATCAGGCGGCACAGGTAGATGAGGAGGGAGGAGGAGGGTGGTAGTTGATGTAGTTGTGGTTGTAGGTGGGTTTCGTGGTCATGGGGCGATTCACGCATGACACCACGTGAAGGAAATATATAACGATAGGAATATAGTGCAAGGGAACAAGTCAAATATTACATGTTGTCCTCTGCTCCTCTCCCCCCCTACCTTAAAACCACAGCTGCTTACAAACAAGGAAGCAACTGGCATATCCATTCATCAGCGCACAAACCAATTAAGACAGTGATAGAACTAATAATAAACTTTTCAGGCTGACTTTTGAGTTCAAAACTGAATGAAGATAAAATGACAGGAGTATATATGTATTTAAGTTATATTAAAAAAAATAAATACCCCAACATTTCTTCTATATCGAATTGCAAACCTTTGCTCAGTTACATTTAAAATATTTAAGGTGTGGTTTGATTTACCCCACACAAACAAAATAATTTCATCTGCCAGTAACTTCCAACAAAAATCTGAATTCAGTTCAAATCTAGATTTTGTTTGGTAGAACATTTTCACTTTTCCAGGCTATCGTCACAAAAATTCACAATCGATAAAACAGCTGATAAACTTTAAAAGAGAAACCTGAGGAAAGTGTCGTGTGTATGCGAAGAACAGAAAGAATTAGTAGTTGATTGTTAATCAACAACTAAAAAATGAAAATGCTCTTCCAAAAAGAAATGCCAATTGAAGTAAAAGCCCCTTAAACAAACAAACAAACGAAAAAAAATAACAAAACTCCTCTGACAGAACAAAAACAAATCATAAAGTTTGAACTACTTACCAAGTCCAGGGGCTACAAAGAGTAAATGGTTAGGGAAAGAGAGAGATAGAAAGGGTGAAAGAAAGAGCAGGTAAAAAGAGGGAGGATGAGGAGAGTTAAAACACAATCTCAGGTCTGGCTGTACTCACCGAGGTGGATGGGCTATAGGACCTGGTTCTACGCCGCCTTCGTTTGTGCTTACGCCTGCTGCCCTTCCGCCGGTATGATTCTTCGCGCTCACGCTCTCTCTCGCGGCCGCGTCGGTAGTCGTACATGTTTGGAGAGAAATCCCGTGGGTAGTAACTATCGGCTGCTCCGTGTGGCTCCCTCTCTCGGTCACGATCTCTGCTCTGATCCAACCGTCTGTATCCCTCGCAGTATCTTCGGTCGAATGGTCGATGTTCCGTTGAGCGATTGTCATAGCTGCGACTGAATCAGCGGAAAGAGGCATACAATGAAAAGACTGATCCTAGAAAATGTACTCTAGTGCAGGGCAAACCAAACAAATCTTACTTGACGCACGGACGTACCTTCTTGAGCGTGCATAGCTTGGTTCCTGTCTGTGTCCCCGACCTCTTCTGTCTCGGTCTCTCTCTCTGTCACTGCTGGATGAGTAAGTGGGCGATCTTCTGTGCCTTCGACCCTGTCTTCGCCCTCTGTCTCGGTCTCGGTGGCGGTCTTGGTAGCTGTTTCGACTGTCTCTGTCCGAAGACGAGTATCGTCTAGTGTGAGGCATCTAGTGGAGTGTTGGAAGGACAAACAGAATATTATTCTCTAGGGGGGAAAAAAAAAAAAAGACATTTAAGGTTCATTAAATGAACACTTACAACTGGGAAACTCCTGTTAGCAGTTTTCTTTTTACTCAAGGCTGAACTTAGCGGGACAGCTGTTCACTGCCAGACGCAAGTGATTTGTGGCACTCAGTAAACATCACAATTGAGTGAACCTGAAATGGGCTTTGACTTATGTCAAATTGCTCCTCAATATCAGATCAAGAGGGCTGACTGACAACAACTAAGTGGACAAATACGGTAAACAAAAGATGGTTGTATTTTCCTGATATTATTAAAGCGTCAACTCAGTGGAGTGGACTGATTCAAAGTTTTAGACCCAGGTGATAATTGCACATAGGGAGGCCTAGATTTCAACGCAGCCAAACCACAGATGCACGGTTTAAAATACCAACTTTGACATGTATCAGCATGCACATGCACCCTATCAGTTCTGTGGAAGGGGGGCGTGCAGCTATACATACAACTGTTAGAGCGACTCTGCACATGTGTGAACAATGAATTACGTTAAAAAGAGCCCTATTAATGTTCACAACCCTGTTGCATGGTCCTATTAAAGTAATGACAAGCCACGTAAACACAGGGGTGCTTCAAATGATTGTACACAACAAACAAAGCCGGCTTTGTAGTCACTAGTAATTATAACATTGCGTCATGTCGGTTAAACTCCGACTACATTTAAAAGACAACAGCAGTCCAGGCTCATAAATTAAGGTTAGCTACTCATCGAGCGACACCAGTGCTTTTCTCCTACCGTGTAAAGACGATGCAACACCCGCATTAACGTTAGTAAAATTGCCGTTAATTTCAACAAGCTCGGCGCTGATTTAACTACGGCAACCCCGCATCTTTTAATCACAAACACGCTGAATAAACGCAAATACAGCTTTAAGTTCGAAGACAACTGGGTCAAAAAGAAGCGACGTAGTAAGAGTGAGAGAGCCGCGCTAGCAACTAGCTAATGTAAATAATTTGACCGCCATCTTAGCTTAGCTAGCTTAGCTGGCTACGTCTATCGGCTACTTATGCTAGCTGCCGTGCTAACCGCAAGATCGCAGCGAAGCTCGTTTTAACAACGAAAAAAAGCTCGTATATATTTCGTACCGTTTTAGCAGCGAGGCCTGTACGCTTGTCCCACAAAAAATCCGTGATGGCGTTCCAGTTTTTTCTTCTATCTCCTCACTGGCCCGATGTTTACTGCTCCGTTGCTATCACGTAGCTTGCCTTTTTTCCCCCGGACTGCCCAGTGAAGCTAGTTCTGGTTTGGACTAGCGGTTGAAACGCCTCCCTGCACTTAGTACATGTCCGCAGAAAAACTAGCTAACAAGCGAAGTTATAAATATACACAGAAGTCAAATGTCATATTTGACTTCAAATAACATTGTAAAAATAATGTGGTTTTAATATTATTTTTGAATTTATCTTCATAAAGTAAACGAAAATATTATTTTTTTTATTTTGGCACAGCCTGTAATGCTGACTTTTTATAGTTTACTTGACAAGTTCATTATTATTATTATTATTAATATTATTATTATTTATTTGGTCAGCATTTAACATCTTATTCTAAAATATTCAGGTTTTATGCAGCTTCTTTCTTGTAAAAAAACAAAAACAAAACAACCATAAACAATAAAAAAATTGAATAAAAATAAAACACTTTATTGTTATCAGAACAATCAGAAGCTATTATAAAAATGCATTTAGGTTCAGGTAGAACATCAGCAGCACATGCATCCATCCAGTACTTCACGGTCCCTTCAGTGAAACGATTTTCACGGTTCTGAAGTACACAAGAACACAGAGGACACAAATGAGATATTATAAATACATTGAATAACTCAGTATTGTTAGCGTAAATTTGTTTTATTTACTTGGGGTCTGGCCATTGGCCTTTGCCTTTTTCTTCTCATGCATCTGCATCATTGTGACCATGTGCTCCAGGCGCCAGGAGCCTCGGTAGAGCCATTCCTTATGTTGATCGTTCTAAGCACGATGACAAGTCACACGGTGTAAATACACAGAACAGGATAAAATAAATCATTGAGAATGCATTTGGAAATGCTTTAAGGAATGGTGCAATGTCATACTGACCTCAAAGGCAACTTGTATCAAGCTGTAGTCGACCTTCAGTACCTTACACTTCTCCTGGAGTCCGTTACGTTCCACTTTGAATGTCTGTCCAACGCTGTATTTAACCTGAGGTGGGTAAGGCCAGTATTTTATATACTCCCTCAGGAAACTCTTGTGTTTGTCATCTAGAATATCATCCAAAGGGTCCGGCACTGTCACAGAAAATGGAACAAAAAAAAAATAATTAAATCTTGTTATTGTTTTTACTGGCAGCATAATACACTTCACTGCAGGAAATAGCCTCAACTCAAGGGAAACTGTTAATGTGGGTTGTTAATAAAATTTCAGAATACAAATTATTATTATTATGGGGACCGAAATGTAACACCAGTAAGTAAAAAATAAAAGATTCATTTCTGGCGTTTTAAATATTTTTTACCAGCAATCTAGACTATAGTTCCAGATTTCTTAACAACCGCACATATTTTATTTTTCTCAGTTATGTGTAATCTTCAGAAAAATAGCTGATGAAAAATAACCATGAAAATGTCAAAAGAGTAATTTTAGAATCTTTCATTGGTTCAGACTAAAGTAAAAACCCCTTTAGCTCAAGGAACGAGCTTTTCTTAAAGTTATTCATTTATTTGCTGTTTTTCATGGATTCTGTCAGCGTGTGTCTGTTGTGTTAGATGTTAAAAATGTTAACATAAACTTAATTAAACTGCCGATAAAGCATAGATGAGGCTGACACAGCTGATATCAACTGAAGCTTCTTAACAAGGCTGGATAAGTTTTCAAAAACAATTTTCACACATAACAAAATGCACACAAAACTCTCAAAGAGGTTAATAAACAGCCTTGACTTACATGGTCTGCACACCAGGTGAAGTTGATGTAAACTAACATAGGCTGGCACTGAATTATCAAAAAAGACCAGGAATCTAGAAAATTAGAAATAAACACAAAATAATATTAATAATAATAAACAAACGATGACTTATCTGAAACTGAATTAATTCACTTCTTGATTGAATAATCAGAGTTTATCATTAAGTGATTGTGTGTAACGCATACAAACCTCATGCGGTTTTTTTTGCATGGTAACTCTGCCAGGACACCAGGTATGAACGCAGTCTGGTCAGTTTCACACCTGACCACGACCCGTGCACCAACATCGAGATGCTCCACCTTTGGAATCCTGTCAAAGGCAATGTGGTGACCGGACACGATGCTCTTCCCTTTATCTTTAAAACTGACCTTGTATCTTAAGCTACCATCTTCTGAAATAATAATAATAATAAAAAAAAATTGTTTCAAAATGCAGCATTTTCTTGAACATAATTGTCTCTAAACAGAGGCATCTTAACTGCGAAATAAGCCGTGGAGTTGATGACAAATGTTCAGCATTACATTCTTTCTTTAAGTACTTACCCGTTGTCATTATAACAAAAATCGTCCCTTCATGCCAGCTCATGGGCCTCCTTTGGGCGAGGACCGTCATGTTCAAGGTGATCTTTCCCTTTGGCACGCAATGAGTGGTCTTGGTAGCTCGTGCTTCTCCTTGTGGCACGCAATGAGTGGTCTTGGTAACTCCTGCCTCTCCTTGTGGCACGCAATGAGTGGTCTTGGTAGCTCCTGCCTCTCCTTGTGGCACGCAATGAGTGGTCTTGGTAGCTCCTGCCTCTCCTTGTGGCACGCCATGAGTGGTCTTGGTAGCTCCTGCCTCTCCTTGTGGCACGCAATGAGTGGTCTTGGTAGCTCCTGCCTCTCCTTGTGGCACGCAATGAGTGGTCTTGGTAGCCCCTGCCTCTCCTTGTGGCACGCAATGAGTGGTCTTGGTTGCTTCTTTTCGCTTTCGAGGGGTCCTGGTAGGTAGTGGCTTTATAGCTTCTACAAAAGACTGTAGCGCAGGCACTATTCCTGCCAGAGCAAACAGAGCAATATATTAGTTTTATTATTAAAACTGATGAACTTTTGTCCACGGGCAAATTATGTCAAATGATCCCCAAAGCCCTGGTGTGGGAGACTAATTGTTATCCGCCCAATAAGAGGAGAATCTCCACTTTTCATGTAACATGACCACAAAACTTTCTCTTGTTTTTTCCCATGGCAGATTAAAAACAAGCAAAAAAGCATAGTTGAACATGTTTCACAGTGGTAGAGTGTCGGCCCGTACCTTGAGTGTAGCCTGGTGTATGCACTGCCTTGCTGTTGGCGCTGGAACCCGCGTTGGTTTGGAGTGTTTTCGTTGTATTGTTTTTAGCATCAGTATTTGCACTCGCTTGGGCTGTTGATGTCTTTGCTCCACCGCCGTTAAAACTGATATTTATTCTGGCTGTGGGCGTTGAGGTCTCCGCTCCAGTGCCTTGAGCGCCCGAGTCTGTGTTTAACGAGGGCATTCCATGAGCCTTGCCACATTCATCATTCCCTTGACTTAGTTTTCTCCTCTTGTTTGACCCAGTTTTTAAACTTGAGAAGGAACTATCAGAATCGCCCGAGTCAGCCTGTGGTTCCCACAGCATATCAGACTCTGCGCCGCTTAAAGATTCATCCTCGCTGCTGTGAATCTGAGGGGTTGATGGAGGCAGAGCCCTGGTGACCACAGATGAGGGAAGTCTAGTCAAGACCACCACTAATTCTCTTTTTAAAGGGAGAGAGCTTTGTTTTCCATTAACTCTCTCATTGTCTCCAAGCTTTGGTACCAGAGGAGCAACTTTAGAGGTTGGATGTTTGTGGACTTCAGTCTCAGAGGGAAAATGCACACGTCCTATAAAGGAACGCAAGCACATTTTAAATTGTGTTTCAGACTTATCTAATTTTTGCATCATCATTTATGTCTTACCAAAGCCTGTAGGATCATCCTCCTCATCAGAATCTGAGTCCTTGTACTCCCATCCCAGCAAAGAGTATTGTTTTTTCACTATTTCCTCACATGCGGCTACAGAGCTGAAAAAAACATCCACAACACAAAGAGCATGTATGAAACATGAACATATACAGTTAATAATGTAGCATGACTACACAACAACTGAAATTTGGGGCACCACCTTCAAATGAAGTCAGAAATGAATGATTCTCATAATCAAACCACTACTTTCACACAGTCCAAATAGAAAAATTGTTAATTTTATAACCGTGACAAGGAGTATACAGTCAGAAAATGGCAGAGCTATGGGAACCAACTAAAACTTCTCTAAGACAAATGTTTAAGGAGTTGAGCGCCATTTGACATCAAATCTTAATCACAGAAAGCAGAGATTTCACTCGAAACAGCATTGGTCTGACAACAGAACTTCCACTAAAGCAAGACTTTCTGCAGCATAAAAAAAATGCACGTATGAAAAATTGTCCCATTCAGCTTAGTTATGGATATAACTCCATCAACCAGCCAAGTCTCATCCATGCCTGCCCAGACTGATATAATATATGCAGCAAAGGAGCAGCAAATATCACACTTTCACAGAAATAGGACGGACAACTCGGTTTGTTTTCTTTTTCCATGATTGCCAGATTTACTAGGATCATCTTCTGCAGCAATTGCAGAAATAAGAGCATCGAGTCGAAACAACACTCACTCGCAGAGCTTTAGGAGGTCGGCGGCCAGCTTCTGCCTGCGCTCTACCACAGCATGCAGCCGATCGCGTTTCCTCTCCACATCTCGGGAGGTCAGAATGCTCTTCTTTACCCTGTCTCTGATCCACATCTGGAGCTCCTCCTTGGTCCTCTCCATCTCATCCCCCTCCATAATCACTGTGACACACAAGCATTATTATTGTAGGTAAGGTTAAATGGCATTATCACATTTAGAAAACTTAAGCAATCCCTTATGGTTTAGTTGGCTCCCTCTAATCATCTGCAGGGATTAGCACAACGTTCCTTATCTTGTGTTGTGAACTGCACAATAACAGTCTTTTTCAAATCTATTATGGTCAGTAGTGATGTGGTGGTGTTGCCACAAGATGGTCTTAACTCGCACTCATGTCCATCATGTGTTAACGTCCAATATATGCTTCACACGCCCAGTATTAATTGGGTTATACACCGATCAGGCATAACATTATGACCTAATATTGTGTAGGTCTCCCTTGTGCTTTCAAAACAGTCGTGACTCATCAGAGAATGGACATGGGCCTTCTGAGGGTGTCCTGTGGTGTCTGGCAACACTATGTTGTTAGTTGGGGGCCTTTGGGTCCTATGGGTTGAGGGGAAGGGGTCTCTGTGGATCATCCCACAGATACTTGATCAGTTTGGGGTCTAGTGAATTTGGAGCTATTAAATAATTTTAAAAACATGCTGCCAGGTCCAAAGGTTTCCCAACAGAACATTGTATTGTCAGCAAGATGGTCAATGTTATATACTTCTCCTGTCAGTGGTTTTAATGTTGTGGCTGATAAGTGTAGCAGTAGGAGTGTGAGAGGATTTAGAGGGATCTCATCACAGAAATGGGAGCCTCCTTTTAGTTTTTTAGTGTACTTCAGCACAGCTTGAGACTAGTAGCTTGGACTAAAAACATGGCATTAAAACACCTTTAACTACAGCCATGAATAAGAGCGGGAAGACACTGTCCCATTGTCTGAGACCCCTGAACACATCATGTTAACTGGCTCTGTTCTGGCTCTAAACCCTATGAATCATACGTTCGTCACACGAAATAAGTTGCCAAAATAGTCGCTTTATCCTCTTCCATTACATTGTTTTGTATGCCATTATATTTTGTATATAAATACATCATATAAAGCAAAAATCTTACCTCTTTATAACAACAACTTCCTCTAGTGCGTCTTCTTCTACGCTTCGAGCTGCTGCACTGAGGTGTAAGGAGCTCACTGCTGCCCCCTGTGTTTCTTTATATACAGTCTTTGGTTTCACCTCAGCCTTTAAACTTAGAAGTAATATGTGACAATTTAAAGATAATAAAATATATAATTATGTTTTATATAAAAAAAGTCAGTTAGTTCAGTTGTGGATATCTATCTAAAATAAATCCAAGTAAAATGGAGTATTGTTCTCATAATGGCAAAACCTCCATCAGAGGTAGAAGTCCTGCACTGCTGCAAAATGTAGGTAATTGGCTAAAATGGATCTTATTCTAAATGTTTTATATGCTTAATCTAAAACAATGGATAATTCAGAATGTATTTATTAATACCTGACGCTGTGGAATTAGTGTTTTGGAGGGACAAAAACTGCAATATATATAAAAAAAAAATCACAAAAAAAGAAATACTCGAGTATCTCAAAAATGTGTAGTACAATTTTTTATGTCAACTGACTTATTAACCTATTAATCTTAATTAAACCTATAAAACCCTATTAAGATCTAAAACATTGTTAATTACTGAATATACACTGTCACAACATCAGGAGTTATTGCATGATTGTTGTACAATGCTCAGGTTTTAGGCAACTGATCGACATAGTTGCTGTATAACTATACAATAATAATATGAAACGTGGATTTCTTTTTCAAGATATTGGAGCACAGAGCAAATAAATACAAAAACTTGAGGCAGTGAGATGAGGCAGTTAGTATATAATGTAAAACTTTATTTTTCGGATAGAAACACACGAAGAATTTGGTCGTTCAGTTTCAGGCACACTCAATTTGAATGAAATCTTAAGAACAAGAGTGACCACGATGAATACATATCAAAATAAAATCCTAAAGCTTATTTACTACGTTGTTCCCAGAAGTCCCAAGAACAGTAGCACAACATACTGTACTACCGAATAACTTTTTGTTAATGCTGGACGTGTAGTGCCTTCTCTTATTTCTTTAGAATGTTCCAGGAACATGATCATCTTAAAATAAAAACATAGAAAACGATGGAAAAATACATCCTTTATGTATCCTCCTACGAGTGCACCAACAAAAACAGAAATAAATGTCTTCCCGTGCACGATAAAGAAAATACATTTCAGCTATGGAAAGTGCAGATTAAATGCATATTCTCAATCTTCAGTCAGCTGACAGCTGTAGGACAGCCATGTTGGTGAAAGATATGCTGAATAAATCTTTCCCAAAAGCTGATTTTGTTTTATCCAAATTTCTAGAAATAGAAAATTGCCATTTGATGATGTGCACAATTATTCATAAGTTGGAAATGCAACGAAACACCAGATGAAACAAAAGAAAAGAAAAGTAGCACATCGGGTTGGAACAGACATGCTTGAGTTCATCATTTACTCGTGTCAAATCCGATGGCACATCCCTCCAGAATGATGGACAAGATTAAACACAGTATTTATTTATTACATCTCCATAAACAGACTCTATGGGTTTTTTATTTAGCGTCATCTTTGGGCTCTCCCTTCTCTTTCTGTTCCAGGAACTTAGCCACATGATCCAGTCGTACAGAGCCTCGGTAGATCCACTCCTTCTGTTGACTTTCCTGAGGGTAGCACAAAGACATTATATGAATATATGTCCAAGGAAACAAAAATATTTATAGTATCAAAAATATCCCTGTTGCATTATACTAAATGTATTTCAGACCATATTGGTATTAAATCTGTTTCTTTTATTTCTACCTTAAATTACATGTTCCTAAAGTCAATATAAGTATATTAGAGATATCCTCTCCTCCCATAGGAGAGACTGACTCATGATCTGAAACAAAACTCAGACAACTTATAAAGACTTTGCATTCTTTTCTACGGACTTTGATCTGATTGCTTTATTCTACTTTCCATTTTATTCCTGTACAAATCGTTTTTTTTTTTTTTTACAACACATCATTTGTTTTGACTGAATTGAAGTGGGGCTTGGTTTTGTCAGCTTTTCCTTGCAAGTATGTACAAGTGCGGTTAAAGAAAAAAGATACTGACCTGAAAAACAATCTGCATCAAGCTGCAGTCGACCGCCTCGACATCACAGCACTGGTAGGCCCCATTTAATTCTACATTAACCATGTATCCAGGCTTGTACTGGGTCAATCGAGGGTACGGCCAGTCTCTCAGGTATTGTTTCATGAAAAGCTTGTGAGAGCCGTCAGGAATGTCGCCTAAAACATCGTCCACTGTTGAAAAAATAAAAAAAATCTATCATTCTTCTAAAGTATGACAATGATACAACTTACAACATGTGCATTTATGGCTTTGGGTTTGTTTCTGCACTGTGTTTATTATCCAGACATAACAGAAATTGATCCATAGCACTTCTAAAGGGCAAAAACTCAACAGGGTACCATAACGGTGCATACATATGGTTAATCCTGCTTTATGTAAATCTCCATATCAGTGTCTTTTCACTACTTTAATCCGTCAAAGAAGGTCTTTATTTCCAAACCAGATATTTCCCATTAGAAGGCTACCATCAGGATAAATGAACGTAATTCCTCCTTTTCTTATTTTTAATATAGAACATCAGCAGAGATCAGTGAGAAGAGACCCAGACAGTGAGGAGTTTGACATAACTGTGCTCTTCTTTTGTTTTCAATATAAATCACAAAAGCAAATTAGAAGAAAAAAAAAAAAAGAAGAAAAGAATGGAGGTCAAAACCAAAATATGCTAAAATTAAAATGAGAAATAAATCTCAGTTTCAAATAAAGGCAGCCTAAAACAGCCAAACTGTGAAAACAGCCAAACTTACATGGTCTGCACACAAGATGAATTGCAGGTAAACCCACGTATAACGATGTGTGATCATCCAAAAAGACCAAAAACCTGGAAAATATAAATGTGTTTGCATCACATTAAATATTTAGTAGCGCATTTCGATTTTCTCGAGGCGACTGCGACGTATTGATTTATTTTAAAAATAAGTCTAGGGATAAACACTCGTTCAAATACACACCTTAAGCGGTTCTTTCTGCCTGGGAGCTCGGCCAGAATAGAAGGCCGGTATAAAAACTTGGTTTCTTGACACTGAACAACCACACGGGCGCCGATGTACAGCTCCTCCAGCTTTGGCGTGTTGGTAAAGGCGATGTGGTGTCCAGACACCAGACTCTTCCCCTTTTCTTCAAAGCTAACTTTGTATTTTAACCGTCCATCTTCTGCAAATGAAAAATACAAAAAGATCATTATGAAAGAATGATCGACTGCTTATGTTGTTAAAAAAGCTTGAGACACAGTCATTCCTATACAAATTACTTCCAAGTAATAAAACAATCTGCAGCAGTGACGCAGCAGTGAAACGCCCTCAGGCTGCCTCGTGTAATCGACTCAAACTATGAGAAACAGCCTTGTCTGCAAGTGAGACAGAAAACTGAGGCACACGTGGAAAGAGCCAACAGGCCCTGAATCCACTTATATACTTTAGTCTTGTAATAAACATACAAATGTCCATTATATTGTAATATACATTAGAAATAAAAAAAAAATGTTCTAATGATATATTTCATCTGAGATCAGTATAAGCAAATTTGTTTGCTAAATCCACAGCCTTAAACAGATACAAAAGCTGTCATATTTGCAGAAGACTTAAATATTAAAACATAATCAGAATCTAATTTCTGTAAATCAAACCATACATAATATCTTTGTTGTATACAACCAACACATGACCGGTTCTGCTGGAGATATTTTGCAGTATCTTCTCTTACCCCTTGTAATTATGTCCAATATTTTCCCCTGTTGCCATCTCATGGCTCTTCTCCTGGCCAACACCACCATGTCAACCTTTACTTCTTTTTCTGGGAAGTTGGGGCGGATAATTATGTCTTCATTAGAAGAATGAGCTGTAGGTGGTGGAACGGGTTTTACTTCAGCCACTGCGTGAGGCAAAAAAAAAAAAAAAACATTTTAAAGTTACTACATCTGACGTTGATCAGTGAGTGATAGTTAGTGGTGTTGTTCGTGGCCAATACCGTTGCGGTGGTTGCTGCTCACTGGCGCTGCAGGACTTCTTGCTTTGTCACTCTTTGAGAGTTTAGCAGCTTTTTGTTTACTGTGCGAGAGTGAAAAATCGGAATCACTAGAATTATTTCCAGGTTCCCACTGCATATCAGAGTCTGAGCTGCTGAGGGATTCATCCTCGCTGTAAAACTGCTGAGGCGTTGGTGGCCGCAGAATGCTAAGCTTATATTCGGGGAGTCTGGTCAAAACCACCACTGCTTTTTTTAATAGACAGAGAGACTCGGTGCCGTTCCCACACTGTTCCGTCTTGCAGTGAGTTGCACTAGTGGTGGGAATGGACTCACGTGGAGCTTGAGATGTGTTTTCTGCAAAGAGAAAAGCATTGGTGAAATTGTGAATTGCAACAATCAAGACACTAACAGAGTGTCCTTGAGTTGCATCACTTAGTCCAAACAGTAATTCCTTTTTTATAAGCGAAATATCAGAAATTTGATGGTTAAGGCATCGTCTGTGAAGGTTCGTCCAGTCATCCAGATCATGGTATATCCAAAAACATTAAAGAAAGGCAACGTTTTGTGACGTTTTGCCACTCATCCGAGTAGCTTCTTCAGTTCTAAAGGAATGGTGGGGAGTTAAACTTGAAACAAGACCGACTGTAGGTGTAACTTTCTTGACGAATGTCTGTTGACGACCAGGTACTTGCATGACTAGAGTCTGTTAACGTCATTCCTTTAGAACCGAAGAAACTACTTGGATGAATGGTGAAACATCTTCAAGAAACTCTACGAGTCCAGTTGCCTTTCTTTAACATTTCTGGATATGGTTGAATATCAGTCAACAAAGAAAATGATACTGCAGCCTTAAACTTATTGTGTTTACTTTCATTGCACTACTCACCTTTATCATCTACTTCTTCTTTCTTTATCTTATTTTCTACTACCTCTTTGGACCACTTAAGCTCCAAAGGTTTCGTCTCCAAGTTGTCCACCTGCATCATCTCTGCAAAACACGCCACATTCAAACTGAGCAGATGACACTTTAGTCATTCAGAGATAAACCAGCAGTGGATGAGATGAACATGAGAAACATGACACTGCAACGACCAATAGCTCTTGCATTTTATTTTCTAATATGTGGGATGTTCTGCCTTTGTTTTTGTTGTTGATTGGATCCGACTGTGACCACCTGGAGTGAATACTGTGTAGTAGATATGTTTAGACTTACAATTTTAACAGTTAATTAAGTTTCTTTATATTTCTACCTGCTCCAGGACCAACATTACTATGCTTCTGGTTCACAGACTCTGTCACGTATCTTTATTTTACTACAGGTGTTATCAAACTATCTTCATTTGCAGCTGATAAGAGCACATTACAGACGTTGAGTAAACATTGCGTTGATGCCTCATAAGTAGTTTCAGGAAGTCACAACACACATTTTACAGCTGCAGTTAAACATGAGAGCTATAACTATAATTGTGCTAAATTTGCTTAGTATAAAAGTGTAAAATGTGAACCAAATCTTAACACTTACCTGCTGATGTGTTCCGGTTTACCGCCTCAAAATGACAAAAGCCTGATCACACACGAGCGCAATTAATAATAGTGTGAAGCTTGGCAGACCCTGTTAGCTACAAGGCTAGCACTGCTAGCTTACATTCCAGCTAGCACTGAAGAAACAAAAGGTTTCATAACACGTTTACATTTCCACCTTGAGACAAAAAAATATCTAAAACCGTGTGCACTCTAATTTCTGCCTAATGCTTAAAAGGGTGAATGACACTAAACTAACATAGGACACTTGTGTTGTTGCCGTGTTTCTTATTTTTTATTTTTTTGTCCTTTTTCCGCCTTCGTCTTCTTCTTCTTCTTCGTTTTCTTAGGCAGACGAATGAAACAGCGCACTACCGCCACCACCAGGTTGACCGAGGTACTGCCGGATCTGGATTGTAAACCAAATTTATTTATTTATTTTTTTGCTAGTGGACGCTTAAAAAAAATAAGTCACAATCTCAGCGGGTAAATCACATTAAAATAGTTTACTGTACAAAAAAAGTACGGAATGTCATATCTTAATAGTTCATTTCAAAAGTGTCATACCTATTGGAATATTTTACATGAAACTACAATAAAATAGTATGTCTGAGCAAAGAAACAGATGATTCCATGGTCAAATTAAGAATAATTCAAACTATTTTACTAATTTCATACATTTTCTGTTTTACTCAGCCTTTAATGTTTAAGTTTGTGCTTGCTGTAGCTGATATATACACTATACAGCTGTGTTCAGATACAAAATTTCTCTTAAGATTGGCAAAAAAAAACTATTAAAGGATTCGTCATCTGACATTTCTTTCTAATACTTCAAACAGCGGTTCAGGATAGGCCTTAAATGTCCCGAGCCTCTGGGTGTGTTCCTCGTATCAATAACTCACCCATGTTCTTATTCAAAAGGAATGTAGGTCAGAAACAAATATAGAGATGGGAGTTTGGTTTTGATTTTATTTCCGTTTGTCCAAATTCACCCCGAGCCCCACGTGTCACGTGGAGTTCCTATTTGCATTTTCCTGCAGAGTCTTAAAAGATTTCACTCTCATCTTCCTCAGGTGATCTGCTCCTCCTGGTAGGTAGAGGTGGAGATCGAGCCGTAAGGATCCACCACCGTCTGGGCACATCGCACCACCGTCGCCAGGAGGAAGAAACACAGGAGGAAGAGGAAGAAGAGCGCGAAGCCCAGGTCCACGTCCACCTCAAGCTGGGGCGCAGGGAGAGAAGCCTGGTCCATGTGGGCGACGGTGGCCGCTGATCTCCCCTCTGAATGTTAATTCTCCTTGTCAGTTCAGCACCGTTAACTTTAGGAAGGCTGGTGTGCACATGAGCTGTCGAGATGATGGTGATCACTTGATATGAGAAAGAAAGTACCAATGATTCCAATATGTGATAAGGTGGCAATAATGTCAATGATCTGATCTGATCTGATCTTGTGCGTGTTACATTCATGTGTCACCTAACCTCTTTTGGCTGCTGTATGTTGGCATCAAAGCTACTATCAAATAACTATCAACTGTCAGATGAATGAAAAGTCCACAATCAACCATTAAATCTGATTATTTAAGGGCTCCACTAATTTTCATCATTCATATTTTTTTCACAGTTCCACAGCTAACCCAAACCTCAATTGTTTGCTTTTTAAAATACCAAAACTAACTTCTGTTACTGGATTTGCTGCAGGGATATCTTAACCGTGTGCATGCCGGCTCGTAAAAACTGCAGAGAAAATAATTCAGGGTTAAGTTTATGTAGAAATTAAGTAGCTGACAAGTTAAAATATCCACATTACCTTGTGTATCTTAGTCACAAATCACTAAAAAGTACTTTGTCTTTGTGTTAAAACATTACTTTAAGGGTCAGCCTCATAGATACAGTGTGCATCAGACTAGAAAAATTACTGTCTGGAAAAATCTCAAATCTGGAAAGCCAAAATAATGGCTTTGATTACTTTGTATGATTAATTCTGCTGTTTTTGTAATGCACAAGGTTAACACGCCAAGCAAATATAGTTTATATCGGTGTTAATAATTGTTCCTGCCTTATTTTTCATATCTCTGGCTAAATAAATGATCAAAACTTTATGGTCTGTATTTAGCACTGGATAACTGTTGATTATTATCGATCGATTTCAGTTTCAAACTCACCATCCTTCCTTGCACTGGCGTCAGTGACTGCACCGTCTTTCGCTGCAGATTCTTTCCACCACCTGTCCAAACCTTTGAAAAGCTTTCATAGCATCTCCGTCACAGTTCCCACCGAGGTTCCTTATCGCTCAGGTTACACGAGACAGTCATCAGTTACCTAAGTCGGTGCCGTCCTCCCCCTTTCATGATCATCACAAGAAAAATGAGCGGCCCGCAAATGAGCTGCCAGCACTCAGGGACTCATGCATACACATACAAGATGCACAAGCATGCACTTGCACCTCTCGACCTCCCCCCCGCGTGTAAAGCCTTTATTAATACTTAAGCAGGAATTGAATAACGCTCTACACAGTTCACAAGTGAATCAAACACCCCATCGCTTTTGTTCTCCTGTCAGTACAGCCTTGATCGCTGTCACCAATTAGACTTCACACCACCATCACCCGGCACCTCCAACGACACCAAGCTTCCTCATTTCTCAAAGGCTGAAAAGGCAGCATGGGGCAGGAGGGGAAACTTAACATGAAAGGAAAGGCAAAGATTTAAAGAGAGGGACAGGGCAGACGAGGGGGGGGCGTGGAAAGGAAAGCCCAGACGTTTGGATGGGGGGGGGAAACTGGAGACGCATTAGCAATTAAATTGCGGAGGCAGATGCAACAGCAGGATGGAAATTGACCCTGCTGCTGCTTTAAAATGGAGATTGTTACAGTGAGGCTGCCAGTGACGAGAACAGAGCGGAGGCTGGAGCGCGGGGCACGGATGTAAAGCGATCCCACGCTGTATGCAATTAGCCTGGGAGGTCTTTTAGGCTGTAGCCAAAATACAGTAGGGGAGAGAGTGAGAGGACGGAGGAAGAAAGAAACAAGAACTGGTTTGTTGTCAGAGCGGCTGAAACCCACAGCTCTGCTTTTGAACCTAAAACTCAAAAGGTCAATTACTTTGAGATATTTTTGGCAACAAAGCTTATTTCCAAAAAGTGCGCCAGCCAGCGTGTCACCACTATACTGTGCCATTTGATATTGTAATAGCAGCATGGTGCCGTCGGGTCTACTCTACACCAATGGGAGCAATGACACGACACTTGGACCAGACTGGATTCGCTCCACCTCCACAGGGCAACGACCGCATCACTCAGGTCTGTCCAAGGAAAGGGAATTAGGATAATCAAATATAAAGACTTGGACTTTGTTTTTATGTAATAAGACGAATTTAAGTAATACCTGAGTGAAACTGTTGGACTGCTTTTAGCTTTTATTGCTTATCAGCCCTGATGGTGGCCACAAAATCTGGGCACAGGAAAGAAGGATTTTTTTTTTTTTTTTTAGAAAGTGAACTTTGTGCAGATTGTCAAACTTAAATTGTAGTTTGATAGATGACACCAGACAGCTTTATATGTACATGGAAGCTGCTTAAGTTATCTTGAATGGCTTTATTTATTTATTTATTATTTATAGCTGCAACTATCAGTAAAATTAACAGCGTGGTCAAAAAGTCTGTTTTTAATCAATTTTATTTATTTATTTTTAATCTGAAAGAGGAATTCTGACAATAATTTCCTTTTTAAGAGAATATATATATCGTATATTAGTCTATATTAGTCCAAAGAATCCCAGTTTCCACAGAAATAACTAAAATCTGAGACTAGTCAATGTTTCTCTATGATCCTAAATGAAAAAGTCTATTGAATGTTTAATTTTCTATTTACTTTGCCATTATTAGTTTGGTGGGAGCTTTACTTTTGCTATTTAAAAATCATAAAACACTAAATATTTAAAGACGGGAAGTTGAACCTTCAGATTAAAGTCAAATATCAAATGAAAATGAAAAGAAAACACTAAAAAGAAAACAAAAAAAACACGGAATAGTTGTCCACAGTTATCTTTATCATCGCCATCCTTAGGATTTTACATCTGAGCAACACATGACGCAGAATAAAAGCACTTCAGTAGAAGCAAAGCTCTTCGGGGGGGGGGGACCTGCAGGCGATTGGTCGAGATGCTTTTGGGAACGCCCAGTGCGACGTGCTGGATGTGTTGTGGGAACGAAGACGGCGGAAGTACAGATAAAAGAACAGAAATCACTTTTCATCACTCTTGCTCCTTCTCTCTCTCTCTCTCTCTTTTTTTTTTCTTTTTACATTTAAGACTAGAAATGATGAAGGCACTTGAAAATGACAAGGAAATAGAAAAATGTAAACCATGCTTTGGTGTTTCATTTTTTACCTCTTTACTCAGGATTTCATTTGACTGTTCTTTTGTTTTCAACAAAACACACAAATAGGGTAGATAATAAAACAAAATTTAAATCATACTCTTTAAACTAATATAAGGAAAATCACATTTCTGTGTGAATCAATTATAACTAAACTAACTTTTTATTTATTTATTTTAGATTTGTAGTCAACGCCATAAAGTGCATCTTTGGATGGATGTGAAAAACAACACTGAATGGAAACGCCATTGACTCTTTCAGTCTATTACTGATTGATTTGGGTTACGCTCAGACATATTGCTCCCAAATTTTAGACCGCAGTCTGGACCGGAAAAAAAAAACAAAAAATAAAAATGACGCAACTAAAAAGACATCAAACATAAACCAACACTTAAAAATGATCTCTGTGCGTTCTGCTTCCCTAAAGCATTTTAAGACTAAGGCACATTTCAGTACACGTGGCGAATGTAGCACCTTCTCTTGAACAGTTAAAAATTATTATTATTTATCACCGAATATTTACTTTGAACTGTGACGGGAACGCGTATATTTTAGCAACGATGGCTCAAAACCGTTAGCAGGGAACCAAACCGCAAACCCTTGGTAGAGATTTATTGTTAAGTGAAAAAGTCTGGATCTTAGTATATCGACTTAAACCTGGGTTATGGTCCACAGAAAGTCACTGCCACGTTCGTGCTAGTGATCATCGCAATGTTCAGACTGCGGTGTGGTTATTTACAGCAAAATATCAGTCAAGTTTAAGGGCAGTAATACTTAGAAGAGTGCTAGACGACGGCAGGAAGGGAACACCCGTCCTGATCATCTGAAAACACTTCCAGTAATAAAACGAAGCTGCAAGCAGGCACGTGCGGCAACTTGGTCAACAGCACAAAATCTTGCCAAATAGAAGAGGACGATGGAGGGACGAGGAAAAGAGGAAGAGAAACAAGAAAACCACTCTGCTGCTTGAAAGCAGATCATCGTGGTCCCACGCTGTGGTCTTCCTCTCTTGTTTAATTTAGTGTAATCCAGAAAGGTGTAATTGTCCACATTGGTCTACTGGGGTTTCAGGAAGGCTCTTATCATGAGTTTGTGCATATATATGTATATATGCATGTGTGTGTGTGTGTGTGTGTGTATATATCTGTGTGTGTGTGTGCTGCCTCTTCCAAAATGCCACGCTCACGTTCTTTGGCTTTCAGGTGAGGGCCCGTCGTCCCTCCTCACGCAGCCTCCATCTCTCACTGTCCAATCACTCCACCTTCCTGTGGTTGTTGTTGAGGTGGGCGTGGCCGTTCTGCACGTGGCCGTTTTTAGACTTCCGCTCGCGGCCGTTATCTTCGTCCTCCGTCTCCGTCTCCTCCTTGTCGCTCCGCTCGTCCTCGACGATGTCCTACAGAGGGAGGCAGAGGCAAACATCGTTACCAACCTGCATAAACATCGTTACCAACCTGCACAGGTGCGAAAAATAAAAAAAAGAGAGAGAGAGAGTTTCTTACGTTGCCCGGCAGGAATTTGATGACCATGCGCACGATCAGCGCCGCCCAGAAGATGTGCAGGATCTGCAGCACGAACATCAGCCCATTGAAGAAGTAGAAGCCGAAGAAGGGGCGGTAGAGACTCAGCGGATACACAGCCGTCGTGTGTATGATCCTGGACAAGAGGACAAAGGCAGAACAGAGAGGCCAGTCAGAGCCACCTACAGTCACCCTCAAAAGCCCATTGACAGAGGCCAGGAATGGAGACAGAGGCTCTGTTGTTGTTGTTTTGTTTTGTTTTTTTGTGCTTCTTTTAGCAAATTTGTGAAGTTTCCGCAAAACAAAACGTAAAAGTCTGTGCCTGCTTCAGTTAAACCTGCGCGCTAATAAACTGAATACAGCGAAATGAGGCGCCAGCAGCTCACGGCGTATCGTTTCACGGCTGCTTCCCACCTATGATGGCATTTGTGTCTTCCTAATGAATGTGTACAGTACTGCTATTGTGATATGCAAAGGAGGAGGGACGTTAGCCTCATTTGTTTTCCATTATTTGTCAAGCCGGAGTGGAGTGTTGCAGTGAGTGGCAGCGCTGACATATCGCACGTTACAACTTTTTTTTTTAAATGCCGACGAATAGCATGAAAATACACAAATTTTTTGGCCTGCTTTTCAATTTGTTCCTAATGAAGATGTCACAAATATATATTTTTAGAGAGAGAGAGTATTTTTTTATTTCAATAGCCCGTGAGCTCTTTCAACCACAGATTTGCATGTTTATCACAACTATGCATCTCTATGGAACGCTATAGAAGCCTATGTAAGCTATAGGAGACTCTGCTAGCATAGACAATGCATTAAGGTGTTTCATCTCATCTTTTTAAAAGCATTTTCTGCCACTTTTAAACATCTCACATTTTTGCTTTTTCGCTGAAAACGCTCACATATCACGGTGGCCCCCGAAAACATCGGCTGCAAGAAAACACTAGCAGCCAAATATGAATCAGAGACGGTTAAACATCTGGCCGGCTTTCTTATTCATAACTCAAATGTAACAGGAAGCCTACTGCTACATACATATATGTTCATATATCTATATGAATTTTGTTTTGTTTTTTTACCAGAAGGGGAGGATTACGAGGCGGGTGACGATGAATACTGCAGCGAACGCGGTGAAGATAAAGTTGCAGGTTCTTCTCCAGCCCGCGTAGTTGAACATTTTGGCCGACTGGAATTGAAAGATTAAAAGAAAAAGAGAGAGAGAGAGAGAGAGATCACGGTGTTAGAGTTGCCTTTATTCTCCTCTAGAGGGCAGAGAGTGAACGATGAGAGGAGCCCAGTGCTCTTAACTATCACGCTACTCAGCAGGGGAGCTTTAATATATATTTTTTCTTTACTATAAAAATATTAACTACTGTTTTAACTACTGTATTAATTAATAACACATTCAAGCCCTTTATGGTCTACCCGGTTAATATGTCGTCATACCTCCATTAAATAGTCGGAGGCATCATGCACCAACATGATCAAAGTCCCTGCCCGGATGTAGTTCACCAGCCAGGAGAAGCTGATGAGGGTGATGGTGGCCACATGATGAATTATCTGCTCTTTGAAATCCTGGTGACACAGAAAGAGATGATGTAAACTCCCAAACCTGCCAGTGTTTGGTCACTTATTGATGAAGCTGTAAAGATGGGTCACTAATCGACAGCGCTCGTCTGCTTGATGCAGTGTTTTTTTCTTTTGATTTGTTTTCTTTTTTACAAATGATTAACTCTCTGCACGCAGCAGATTACACAGTTTTAAAGCTATAAACTGGAAGTAAACACACACATACAGAAGGGTAAAAACTCAAAGTTACAAAGCCACAAAACAAAGTTACAAAACAAATCCTCAAACTGGACGGGGTGAATTTCAACACGTTCCAGAAAACTCCAGAAACGCCGCCGTTTAAGGCGTTTAAAGGATTAGCTCCTTGCATTTGTGGACCGCGGTTATAAAACGAGCCCTGTCACAAAGGCGGGCTTGAAGGTCGACCGGTTTTCACAACTACATTTCGACCTGCGGGATGCAATGGTCAACCTGTACCTCCACGGAGCACAAGATCGACAAAGATCCGGTCACTCATTAACCAAGAAAACATCCGAGGAGAGACATCACCCACTGGCTATGTTGGGCAGCCGCGCAGTCGCCATGAATTCACACAAAAAAAAGCGTGGAAAAGGAGTAGAACCGGACTTTTTTAATAAACGGTGACAGCTTGACTGTGCAGAAAGTCAGGACTTAAGCGGGAAATCAACATCCACGCCTCAAAATAAGCTGAACAGTGAGCGTCCGCTTGCGATGGGAGATTTCTGAGTGGATTTATAGTATAGAGAGCTAACACTCACCTTACGTTTGATGTCAGATGCTACGCTGAAAACCAGCGCGAGGTAGAAGCCCAGTTCGATCATGTAGTACCAGTACTGTGAAGGCAACAGCGGCTGGAAAAGAGCAAAAATTTAATTCATTCCAGCTGCTCGGTGCTTTAGCAAACAATTAATTAACTTAAAAGTGGAAGAGAAACCGGTTTCTGCTATGTGTGACGCATGTTTACTTGCACCTTAAAGCAAATAGGGGAATATGCAAATGAAGTGAAATTAGTTACCATCTTTGGGAAGTCCTCCCATATCTGCTTTATATCATAGAACCATGGTTTCTGAGGGGAGACAGATTATTAGAGTATTAAAGATGGCGGCCAACACAACACCACAGGCACTGTCATGCAAAGCGAGAACAAAATAAAAAATAAATCCTGTTTATAATAATCTAATACGATAGTCAACACATTTTATTGTTTAAAAAAGAAACAAGGATGGACATTTTTCCAACTACGTCATCACTACAGGTGTTATATAAAAGTATTTTATGTGTTTTGAAACTAGTCGAATGAATTTTATTTAAAGCATGCAGATTTTAACCGAGTACTCACATCGATTAGGACTGCCAGGCCAGCAAAGAAAGCAACAAGGTAAAAGGTAAATCTCCAACTGTAAGAGAACGCACAACCATGCGGTAAAGAATAATTTTACACAACACAAAGCAGGAAAAATATCCCATCTTACACCAACTATATGCAAACGTTAGCACAAAACGTTTATGTTTAAGGGACAAGTGCAAGACGTGCTGCGTTTAAAACGTCTGGAGAAAATTATAATTAATAGATATAAATACAAAAAAGACAAAAATAAATATCTTATCACTGGGGTTGTTTTACAACAGCCTTTCGAGAAATGCCTGCTCCTATTCTGTGGGTGGGACCGCTTTGACAGCCCGTGATGAAACAGCCATGGGTGCACAAAGGAACAGTTAAATACAGCATAATTAGAACGCACACGTCCCGTAGATGATGCTCGTGAAAAAGCTTTTACAAGAGCACGAGCAATAAAACGCTGTTACTGTTTCACCGATTAAACTGCTGCCGAGGGAGATTGTGGAGGTGCAACATGTTGTAGGTTTCTAGGTCGTTGAGATTGAAAGCCTCCGCGATAAAGGCAGGCCAGCAGAGCGGGCGTTCAAATCGGGATATTTACACGTTCCTTTAGAAAACAGGGAAGCAGCCCTGCTCTCAAGAGCTGCTGATGGAGGGGGAGGGGCATCAAAACGTGTGAATACATTTAATTGGCTGCAAAATGAGTACAAGCCTCCAAGTGCAGCATGGGGTCATCGATATTTCTAGATGGTTTCTGGTAAATCATAAACTCTAAAATACCACAAATAACCACAACTAAAAGCCTTTTTTTTTTGCAATAAATGGTACCAAACTGGCATATAGAAAGCATATAGCGTAAGACGTGTCATATATAAATATTTAAACACTCAATTTAAAATTCATGGAGACTTTAAGCACAGCTTTCTAACACTTTCAGCTTGTAACCTCTTAAAATAAGGCAAGGTTCATTCATGGCCTGTCGCTGGTTATACGGTTATAAACCTATTTAAATGTTTTTTACAAGCAGGTGGAGGTTAAATTATGAAGGCGCCCGAGACACGCATTTCTGTGCCCGTAATATCATCATTGAAATTTGTTTTGCAGGTGTAGTAAAGATTCCGTGACAACGCATCAGGACTTTGTTATTGGTCAAATATAATTTCCAGTCAAGGCAAATAATGACGATATCTGACGTTGACCCACCTGGCTTCCTGAAATTTTTTGAGCTTGTTGGGTCGTTCCTGGTTCCTCCGCCGCCTGAACCACCTCTGGACCTGTCGCACTGAACAGCCCGTCTGTTTACTTAGACTCTCTATGGAGCTCTGACAACAAAAGCACGGCAAAGAAAAGAAGGGTCAGCCCTGTATTCGGTGTCACGAAATGAGGTTAGCAAACTCAGGTGTGAAGACATGTTGTCATTCGTGTCTAAGCCATCTGGATCCTGTAATTATTAGATGGCTCGAGGTGCGCTACTGTCAAAGGTCATGCGATATGGATTCAACACCTCATCTGTGCAGGACGAGTACCTGTGTGGGATGCTTTGATGTGCTGCAGAAATAGGACTCCAGGATGGGATTTGGAGGAGCACAAAGGCGCTGCTTGTCACTCACTCCCAACAGAGAGGCCAGAGGAATCGCTACTGTCCTGGAAAGAGGAGAAGCGCACCGGGCTTATATATCACCTCACATTTGTCAGAATGATGCATGCAAATCAGGCAGGTAGAGGAGGGAGACAAGCAAATACTGTGACAAGTCACCGCCGGGAGATGACTCACCGCTCGAATATCTGTCTGATGACAAGGAAGCAGAAAGCAATGGGAACCGTAGCCCAGAGGTCCTGCACTTTAGGGTAGACTTTGCCATCGTGATCCGTCAAGTCACTCCAACCGTGGCCTTCAGGAAACCAAATCCAGTCGGCCCATATCTGCTCGCTCAGCCGTGACAACATCCTACAGACATAAGAGAGATTGGAGAGTTTTGTATCAGGCAGAAGGAAATTAAGACGGGTAATAAAAAAAATAATAATAAATGAGGTAAATACAGCAACTAAGTCAGCCGTGGCGATATCCTGAGAGGACAGAGAGGAAACAGAGAGGAATGAGTATTGATTGGAGGTTATTAATCACGCCGAGCATCTGCAACAGGCTTCTGGGCACTTCCTGCAGAAGATGAAGGGAGATAATAAAGCAAGGTTTTTTGTAATGCATCACAGAAGGCAATAAAATAAAAAGGATTCACGCGGGGCACTAAGGTTAGCTTCAGTCTTCCCAGCTCCTGAAAATACATCAGCCATTTCTGCACCCGGACGAGACATTTACTCAAACACGCGGTTTAAAGATGCGCCACATTCCCAACAGTTGACACGTTGAGCATCTCCAAAAAGGCCGACAGAAAGGTCAGAAAGACGAGCTTCCTCTGCAACATTTGAGTTACACTTGACAGATTTATCATAATAAATTCTCGCTGATTTATGACACACTGTGCATCTGAATTGGATTAAGGAAATTGCGTAATTTACACAATCTCTTGAGCAAGATGGCTCGTGATATTTTCTGGACTGACAGTTATTTTATTTCCACTATAACCTCTAGAGGAAACAGAACTACACAACTACAACTAAACTATTGTGCTGTGTTACATCGCACACTTTCAGTATTTTATGCTTCAATCTTCACATTAACTCCAGTTTATTTAAAACAGACAACAGCCACGTTATTCAAAGGGATTTCACAGAAATTGTGTCACAGTCAGCACATGAATTCCTGAGTTATGGCCTTGAAGGTGGTATGCGAGGACACAGTGACCTTTGCCCACTAAAATGTAATCACTGATACGGAGGGATAATAAATAAATAAAAATACGCAAAGGTGATGCAATAATAACAAATCACCGCTGCATAGTATGGAGAACTACACCGATCAGGCATAACATTATGACCACCTTGCTAATATTGTGTAGGTCTCCCTTGTGACTCATCAGAGAATGGACATGGGTCTTCTGAGGGTGTCCTGTGGTGTCTGGCAACAGGATGTTGTTAGTGGAGGGGCCTCTGTGGATCATCCCACAGGTACTTGATCAGTTTGGGATCTAGTGAATTTGGAGGCCAGGTCAACAACCATTTTTGTGTGTGTCTGTGTCTGGCTGCATCCTGCTGGGGATGGCTGCTGCCATCAAGGAGTGTCATTGCTATGGGGTGGGGGTGCCTGGTCTGGTCTAGGTGGGTGCTACATGTCTAAGTAACATCCACACGAATGAATGCCAGCTCCAAAAGGTTTCCCAGCAGAACACTGAATTGTCACAATTTGGTCAGTGTTATTCACTTTGCCTGTCAGTGGTTTTAATGTCGTGGCTGATCAGTGCATTCTCAAATTGAATCCAATAAAAAGGATGACATCAAACAGAAATATTTTAAAGCTCGAAGTAAAAGTTCTGCGCAAATCATAGTGCTCCACTGAATAGGAACTCCTGAATCTGTTTTGGGGCGGCTACTAAAAGGATTTCTACTTTAAATGACGAGCACGTGTCCTTAAGTTTTACAGAGACCTGTGAGGACACTGCTACATTAGTGGAGCCAACAAACAAGAAAAGCAAAGATGTTTTTCTAAAGAGGGGCTACAGAGAGGAAGAGACGGGAAGTAACGTGACAACCACTGATGAAAAAAGTCGCAGGTGATGCCGAGTGGGTGGCTACCGAGCTGAACTGACGCCAACGTTGAGATTTGTAAACATGATTTATAAATATGACACAAACACGGAGCTCCCCAAAGGTCGATAGCCCACGAAATACACAAGAGGGTTACAACCATACCAGGAAACTAGAGCCTTGAACCTCCACTTGGGACCTACTAGCAGCTACAAAGCAAGAGACAAGTGATTTGCTTTATATGCAGAATGGGGTTAAGACTTCCTGTATTTCTAAGGGTTGACCCTAGTATTTCCCAGTGTGTCCAACACTGTCGCCAGCTTTTCAGCTGAATCAGCACGTGCAATCAGTATTTGAGCAAATATTTTGAAAGAATAAATTGCAGCCTGATCAGTGTGATTCATGAGAGGCCAGCTCCGTACAGCAGTTTGCAGATTCTGATAGCTTCCCTGCTAATCACAGCTCCTCCAGTTCCACTTTGTGAACGGTAATAAACACAGACTACTGTCACCTGCTGCTTCAAAGAACCGTTTCCTATGTTCCTTTAGCTGTAGTCACTGTTGGGCGATCAAGTGCAGCTTCTTGGTCTAAACATAGACAACATGAGGTGACATCAGTCGACCTTTGTTGCCAGCAATTCTTTGATATCCGTTTGGTTTGTTCCTGCCTTAAGACTACAGAGAGCCGGTGCTGTAGAAGGAGCAGCACTACTAACACACTAACTCTTTTGTCAACAGAGTGCAGAGACAAGCAACAGATCTCATGTCAAATAAACTCGGGCGAGAACACTATTAGTCACTTGTGGATTTCACTACAAGATCACATCAGCAGATTCCGAGTCCGATTGTCGCACTTGACCTTTGTGTTTACCGTTTAGTGTGCGAGCGCATTTTCGATGCAAATCATTTAAGAAGGAAATTCAATTGCGAGTCTGGACTTTAACCTATTGTTACTCTGGTGTGAATGCCTTGTAACTTCTGCAAACTGCCTTCGCCTGCCTTGGTTTGTCTTCAACCGAATGGATGCCCAAGTTACGTCAACTCATCTTGAAGCACTAACGCTCAAACATCAACTTCTGAAGCTAATGAGTGTTCGGATTTTAGTAAACCGGCTTCCTCCGGTTTTGTCACCTCTCATGTCAGATCTGAAATAAACTCATCCTGTTTCTCGTAAAGTGTCCACCGTGCTGCCTAGCTGACGGCAGATCAGGTTAAGTCTTTTAAATTGAATCAGTTCTCTCCGGACAGAGAAACAGAGAATGGGCTCTCTGTGAGTTTTGGTTAAACACGTTAATGAGTGCAGGTTTATATTCAGTCCCGGAGCAAATTATAGGATTTGTGTCAACGTGCAAGAGAATTTTCTGTCAAACAGGGGGAACTGGAAACCGACCTCGGGGCTTCAAAAGCTCCCAGCTGTGCATCTTGCTTCTTAAATGTTAAGTACACATCTAGTGTGTAGTTAATCTAAACTAAACAACTTACACTACACAGAGCAGGAACTGAAACTTAATCCCAAACTGCCAATTTTACAAGCAGGAGAAATGAAAGTACGCACAGACGAGATGGAATAGAAAATCTTATGTCCCATTGGGGTTCATGTGTGACAGCTGAGTGACAGCTGCAGCCGCTCTTTTTTTATTTTTTGGAGCAGTGAGCTTCTAGTGGCATATGATTTCCTGAAGTGTTTTTTGACTGACAGAGATCAACAGCGAGCACCCAGCAGCTCAGTGGGTGCAACCTCCACGAGCTAAAGTACGCTTTAGACGAGCCTTCTTAACCGATCCCCTATCACGAAGACCAACTATGTGCGCAAGAACCGGTTTGTTGGATAATCTTCTGTTCCTGGAAAGACCAAAGTGGAGGTCCAGCGGAGATCTTTTTGGACCGCTGCATCTACGGTCTGATTGATGCTCATAACAAATGCAAGCATGGATTAGAACATGTCTATGCCCTCTCTATGCTTACACAAATTCACGTATTGCACTTTCATATAATCTGACCCAGATTAAAAACAAAGAGCCACGTTCCGTGCTGCAGAGGCCAAACCCAAGACTTTTAGCCTTTAGTTGTATTGAATCCAAGAAACTACACTAGTTTCCAAAACACAGCTCATTATCATCTTTCACTAGAACCTTTGTCTGAGCAATTTCAGCTCCTCATAGTCTCCATATCGCCACTTTGTAAGGAAAACTTACCTGCTGTGAGACACATTTTTTAACCAGTCTACAGTTGGTACTAATATAATTGGCGGTTTAGGCTTCTGCATCCATTTGGCGTCGTAGCTACGGCGACAGCGCAGACCCTACGCAAACCCTTACGTCGTAGTCTGACGTCCAACTCCCCAGAAATGTAACTACGCGACCGCACGAGCTGCGACTGGTCCGCTTGGTAGTGGTAGTAGTAGTAGCGTGTTTCCGCTTTAGTATTTCCGGCTGCTTCTCCGCCTCCGCAATTTTCAAACTGATTGATTTGGATCAATAAAGCTGGAACACGTTGAGGAAAGGTTAACTGAGGAGGTTTGGAGATACAAACGTTTGTATGACTCGTGTTCGGCAAAATTTCGGCAAAAGTTTCAGTCGACATTGTTGAAAGTGTAGCAGGAAGTAGAAACAAAAACGAACCCGACTGGCAAAAAAGGACACAGCGCCGACTCAAGTTTGGGTGGCGTTTTTATAAGGCGAGCGCACAAGTATAAACTGCTCACACTGGTGTAGGCGACGTTTGACCCTTTTGTTAGGCCTCGAGAAAACATACAGCAAAATATGTTTTAGGGAGCAACACTGACTTCAGATAAAATCCAAATAACTCCCCTTAGCACCTTTACATTTCTGCAGCCCAATATGATCTTGAATTTAAAAATACATATACATATAAGCAGCCCCGCGATAAGACTGCCGACCTGTCCAGGGTGTACCCTGTCTCTTGCCCGATGACAGCTGGGATAGGCTCCAGCGCCCCCGCAGCCCTTCACAGGACAAGCGGTTACAGAACATGAATGAATGAATGAATGAATGAATGAATGAATATATAAGCTGGTGACGTCTGGCCTCTCATGAGTCAGTGGCTGGGGCTATGTGTCATAACGAGCACATAAATTACATACTCTGCACACACTCTGACATATCTGCCATACCATGTACTACTATGACTATGTATGCACAGCACGCTCATTTCCTGAGCACACGAGAGACGTGTTTGCAGACTTTTTTGACCTTGTGGTCCTTGTTAAACACATTAGCACAACAATGACGCCAAAAGTCTGATTCACAATGGAGGGAGTTGGTCCACATTTTCCGAGCGGTTTGTGTGTCAGAGCGGGGTTGTGGTCGTTCAGAAGCAACGCCGACACATCTGAAACCCTGGCTGAATCTGAACTGTCATTTTTCCACACTTTTAAAGAGGCATAATATAGTTTTTACTGGCCAAGTAATGAAAATCATGACTCATAAACTGTTCTTTTATGTGTCAAATCTATAAAATTATCGTTTAAAGGGATTTTAGTAGAGTTTGCTTTCAACCGGAAACTCCTAGGACGGAGACTATCACGTGTTGCAGAGACTGTCAAGTCCTTGGAGGCAAATGTGGGATTTTGAGCCTTAAGAATAAGACAATAAAATGCTTAATTCAATCAGATGCACTCGCTTGACAATCACTTAGGTACACTAGTGAAAATGAATGCACTAAATCTCAGCTCCTTTAAGGTTGTGGTATTCAGCATTAGTTTAAAATAACTGGAGAGAGCTGTTGATTCAACTGTGTTTTCATTTCGGTGGCTGCAGTTTGTTGGTTTTGTGTTGAACTTACGCGCGTTTCCATTATTTTGACAACCCTATTTTAGTCAGCGGGCTGGGCTACATCACAGGGAACACATGTTACAGTTGAATCATCACCTCTCTTACAATAAACTGAACATTATAACAGTGATTGAGCTGAGATTTCGTGCAGGGGTCTTATATTGGAGTGCATTTGTTTTTTTCCACTGGTGTACCTATTAAAGTGGCAAGCGTGTGCATTTTCAATAGAGCTGCAGGACGTAGTATAATTTCTCCTTTCATTTTAAGTTCACCAGCCTGACTCTGCCTACGCTACTTGCGTAAACTCTTGCAGGGAGTGGCACCAGTACGCACGCGTGGCGCAAGCGGGGAGTCTCCCGGACATAGCGGAACAGCCAGTCTGACTCAGTGAGATGGAGCTCTGAACAAGTTTCACAATACTCACATTTACTCTTGTTGAATTACTACTTCAAAAGAGCGTTTACACGATTAACGTCGTCCGGACACAGCGCGCCAAAAAGCGAAAGTTGCCCCCAACTTCGCTTGGCGACATCTCCGCTTTACGTTAGAAAACTTCTGAGCGTAAATTGCACCCCAGGCGATATAAATGGCCGTTTTATCTTTTGCAAACAAGTCCAGTACTTCCCCCCACAGCGGACCGTTGGTGGTTTTGTCGGTTAAGCTCGGAAGCCTTTCAACGACCTTACTTTTTTATCTCGGTGTTCCTAAACAAACACCACAAACATCAGGACTAGGAACAAAAAAGGGGAAAAAATAATAATAAAGGAGGTGGCAGGCCTGTTTTAAGTTAGCCAGCTAAACTTTGATGTCTCTCAAGAGGGGATTTAGATGGAGCGAAGTTTGTTGGTGCGTTAAAACTTGAATCATCTCCAGTTTCTGTCTAAAAATAGCAACCGAGCCGCGTGTGCGTCCGAGAATGAAGCGCACGATTTTTTTTTTTGATTTTTTTTTTGTCGAGGTTTTCTTTAACAATCCTAACTTGAAAGCATCGCCCATCGTGTAACGGTGCAGTCCTCTTACCTCTGTTCACCGTGTGCAGCCAGGTATATTGTAGTCTGAAAATATAAACCGGCTCCGATGCTGCTCCTTCTTCTTCTTCTTCTTCTTCTGTTCCTGTCGCCGCCGAGCGGTTTTCATGTAGTTCTCGCCATTAAAGACGCTCCAACTTGGGTGTTTGATCAGTGAGCAGCAACAATCCGCCTCCTTCTTCCCTTTCTTACCTCAGGTTCGCCACATTCTCAGAACAGGAGGAGAAAAAAAAAAAAAAAAAACTATGTCGCACTTTCTCCTCCAAAACTCTCCCCCAGTGTGGTCGTGACTATGAACTGACACAAAGCGGAAACACTTCACTTTTTTTTTTTTGCCCCCCTCTTCTCATCGAAGTTGTCTCCCCGTTGCCACTCAGCCGGGTGCTTCAATTGGTCGGATAAAGTGGATTTCATATAGTATGTTGAAAAAGAGGATGAGAAAGGGGGCAGGCTGTTTGAAGTGACGCGAGCTTCTGCAGCGTATGACGTGTGGTTAGTGCCGCTAAAACGAGAAGAGGCTCGTTCTCCACAGGGCAAACTAGGACACGTGCTTTCGGCTTTCATGTCATTCGCCGATCAGGCATAACATTATGACCACCTTTCTGTTAATATGTAGGTCTCCCTGGTGAGTCCAAAACAGTTGTGACTCATCAGAGAATGGACATGGGTCTTCCGGCGGTGTCCTGTGTTGTCTGGCAACAGGATGTTGTGAGTGGGGACCTTTGGGTCCCATGGGTTGAGGGGAGGGGCCTCTGTGGATCACGTTTGTTTCAGTGCATCCCATAGATACTTGATCAGCTTGGGATCTAGAGAATTAAAAGGTCAGGTGTTTTTCATATTTTTGCTAAACTGTTTTTGTTTTTGTGCCTGTGTTAGGCTGCATCTTGCTGTCATAAAGGACTGCCATTGCTATAGGGTGGGGGTGCCTGGTCTGGTCTAGGTGGGTGCTACATGTCTAAGTAACATCCACATGAATGAATGCCAGGTCTAAAAGTTTCCCAGCAGAACACTGAATTGTCACAGGATAAGTGGTCATAATTTTGTGGCTGATCAGTGTGCATTGTGGCGGCGTTAACACATTGAGACTGGTGTTTAGTATTGCTACTTTACTATTTTAATAGACAGAAAGAGACTTTATTTATCCCATGTGAAATTTGATATCCATGTATCATGATTACTCAGAGACGGAAGGAATTACAGTCAGTGCCGGGATTCAGATGTCAGGGAGGAGTGGAGGGTGGATCTGACTCAGAGCTTGAGGATTTCTTGTCAAACACTCCTGACCAGACATGTCTGCAAATTAAAGTGACCACCAGCACACTGATCAGAAGTAAATTTAACTAATAACTTCATATTTGTTTTTCATTGAAGTTGGAGGTTTCTTTGGAGCCAGCACCTAGTGGCCATTAGTGGTAATGCAGTTCTGAATTTGCCTCAGCTCATTTAAAGTACTGCGGGACTAGATGCCGTAACTTACGCACATAGATAGCGCCGGTGTGAGCCATTTATACTTGTGTGCTCGTTAGTCTGGCTCAAACACCTCTCAAACGCTAGTCGCCGCTGTGTATTTTTTTCCAGTTGGGTTCATTTTTGTTTCCACTTCCTGCTTCACTTTCAACAATGTCGACTGAAACTTTCGCCGAAGACAAGTCATACGAATGTTTGTATCTTCGAACCTCCTCAGTTAACCTCTCCTCGATGTGTTCCATCTTTGTTGATCCAAAACAATCAATTCGAAAATTGCAGAGAGATGGAGAAGCAGCCGGAAATACTAAAGCAGAAACACGCTACTACCAAGCGGACCAATCACAGCTCTTGTGGTCCACGTCGCCGCGACACATAGTTACATTTCTAGGGTTAGCGCTAGGGTCTGCATATGCTCTGCGTTAAATCGCTATAGCTTCTGCGACAATTTAACTCAGTAGTCTAAACCAGTGGTTTTCAAAGTGGGGGCCGCTAGGGGGGCCTCAGACAATTGGAGGGAAGATAAGAAAAAAAACTGCAAAAATAAAATAATATAATCTAATTATTTTCAATCATTATTATATTATTATATAGTGAATACAATAAGAAAAAACATTCTAAAAGTTGATGTTTCTTTACATATTTTGTGGCATTGTCTGTGGGTTTGCAAAGGGGGTCCTCGGCCAGAAGCTAATGCTGTTTGGGGGGCCTTGGCATGGAAAAGTTTGGGAACCCCTGGTCTAAACCACCTATAAGAGTTGAAGGCAGTGTCCGCTTCTTTTTCCAAGCTACACTCCATAGGATTACACTTCACATTTTTGTGATTCCAAACTACAAACATATTGTATGCTTTCCTTATCTTATCATTGCATGTAATGCATGTACCCCCCCACCACCACCACCCAACATTAACAATGTAGTTTCTCGGTCTACAGTCATCTGTGCGTGTTTTTTCTTGTCAAATTCCAGCGTTAGCGGAACACACTGACTTGGTTTTTTGTGTTTGTGGCACTAATCGCCCCTCATATCTCCAGACATACCAAAGCAGACCAGGGCGTGCTTGGACACATCAGACCAAACCCAAAATGCTGTGGCAGACCGACTCAGTGCAGCTGTGGTTACACACTCGTCAGCCTCTTCTGTCTTTTTCGTATCTGAGCTCAATATTCATGCGTGCACAGTCATCAGATATCATCATGGGACCTTGAGGGAATGGCTTAATAAAACTATGTCTGTTTCTAATGCAGATTACACATATAGTTGTGCTCCACTTAGCAATGACAGTTCACTCAAAGCAGCCTGTATTAAAAATGAAAATGTTTCCATGATTTCTTTTTTGAAACATTTGGTCGGTTTGGTTTTAAATTCAACCACAACTTGAGCCAGATGTTTTCCACTTTCCTCAATACTTGTTCAGGCCTATAGAGAGCAGCAAATACCCCAGAATAGCTAATAGCGCCACACTCAACCTTTGTCTACATTTTCTGTTGAACCAAAAAGACAAAACAAAAGAATCTGAATTTTTGATTTGCTTGATTTTGCACTGAAAAAAAGAAAAACAACTCACACGTCGCCATTTTTTTTCTAAACTGTACTTTATTTTCTTTTAAAGACATATGTTTTAAAACAGCGATTGTAGAGAATAAATAAAGAAACATGTTGTTGTTTTTTTTTTGTTGTTTTTTTTTTACTTCCATAGGTACATTTATGCAATTAAAAACTCTATAATAAGTGTGTGTTTCTCATCTTGAAGACCACAGGAATCCTCTGGTTTTTGTTGTTTTCTTTTTTTCTCTCCTTAAATTAAAAAAGAAATTGTCACATCTCCCCCGCCCCCCCCTCCCTCGCCGTCAGATCGATTACCAAATAAATTAAACGTAAAAAATCAAGATAGAAAAATTCCCAGCCCTTCCTTCCGCTTGGTTAATTTTTAAAAGTAGTGGCAGTAGAGAAACTTAACGGGTGAAGCTTTTTTTTAAGTCCTCCGTTTTTAAACCAAGGTATGTACAGCGAGAGGAGATCCATTTCTCTTCCAGTTTAATTACCCCAGGTTTTTTTTTTTCTCTTTAATTTACGTATAAATAATAAAACTAACTCTACATAACAATATTACCAATGGTAATCATACAGAATAGTATTTTCTTTTTGCCTTCAACTGTGTAGACTGGCCTTGGACCACAAATCACACTATACAGTAGAACCCTGTTCAGTAGAATAACATCAGTGATATGCTTTTTCTTAACATGTATATCTTGTTGCCGACAATAGAGTATGTACATAATATATATGAATCCAGCTGTGGAATGATAGGAACTCTGGAGCACTTCTGATATTGCAAATGCTGATTCTGTGAATGTATATCTTGCTGATATTACTGCTGTTTTTTGTTTTGTTTTTTTTTATTCTGTAAGCGCATGTCACGTGATACTGCTTTTTGTGAAGTGTCGCTCCTGTGCTATACGGTTGGTCAAACAACCAAAAAAGGCTGGGACATCCCCAAGTGGTTTTCTTGATTGAACTCTTAGGTTTTCCTGGAGGTAAAGAAGAAGAAGAAGAAGAGGAGAGAGAGAGAGAGAGGGGGAAAAAAAGAGAAAGCACAGAGCATTTTAAACCAAATCACAGAAATGAAACACATCCATTTAAGACTTTGGAAGTGGAGTGGTGTCTGCAATACACACTGCTTGCACTGATGCCTCAGGGGGAGGGGGGGAGTCTCAGTAATCAACTAGTGTCCATGCAACTGTAATAGTGACATACTGCTGCAAGTGAATGCACGTTCTAAGAGAATAGTCTGTCATTTCTTTTGGCAGGCAAATTAATTCAGAACATGCACAATAGGAATTCTGGTAGGGGGGGGTACACCGTCCAAATTTTAGAAAGCAGATAACTTTGCATTGTGTTTTGAATAATATTCGTGTCGTTCGCTAAACTGTACCGTTTCCCTGGGATATGATTTTTGCATTTCAAATCACGCACCGGGTAGTTTATTTGTGATGCAGATCGCTGCAAACAGAGCATCTGCAGGTACCAGAAAATCTATGTGTGACCTTTTGAGAAGTATTTTTCATGCTGGTTTTGTCTAAATTTTATCACGCGTGCAGTAAATCCAAATTGTCTGTCCTTATAAATAAATATCAGATACTTTAAAAGCCCCTTAACATGCAGTTAGAAACGCTTTATCTCATAGAAATCCTGCTCTAATTTAACATATTCCAGTTATTTTGGGACACTTTACATTTCATATAATATATTATAAATATTTTTCTCAATGCAAACATTCATTATCAAGATCTGAAACAAGCTTCAAAGATATATGAGGTGCAAAATGGGAGAAAACTGCACGTTAAGGGGTGCTGGAACAGTTATAATGAGTATTTATTAAAGAGGTTTGTTTCTTGAGCTGCAAGGTGAGTTTACTAAATTGTACCTGGTGTGTTTTCCTGGCCGAGAAACCTTCTCAAATGTGGTTTATTTGATTTATTTTACAAAGAATAGATTAATCTTTCTTAAATAAGCAGACTTTTTTAAGGGGCGGCGACTGAGTTCGTACCTTTTCAGACTTATTAATGACCTGCAGATACTCTGTGCATGAGCCGCATCGTGAATTTCTAGGTGCTTCGAATATAATGCATACATTTTAGGGTTTTATTACTTGAATATTAACAGTATTTATTATAATTTCTTATGCTTTTGGAGTCCCAGAATTCCTACAGAGGAATGCAGTTCCTCAGTCAGCAGCACGTGTCACAGGAACCAAACAGCTTTACCCAAAACCTTTTAGAGTAAGGTTAGTGTCTCAGTTGGTACAACACTCACACACACACGTGTCCACATACGCACGGACATTATTCCACATCTACTCAACACGAAACCCTCACGCACAGATACGAGCGCACACACCTCGCCTTCGTCCCAGACACGCAAACACAGCCGTCCGTACACAAATACAATATCGTCAACCATATACAGGGGCACGTTCGGTGCATTTTCAGTCGCACAAAAACCAAACAAAGTTCAGGCACAAAGTCACTTGGAATTGAGTAACAACCAAACAAACAAAAAAAACCAAAAACCCCGCACTCACCGAAAACTACCACACCAACCAACTAAACAGAGGGGATGTGTAAGAATGATAATCATGACAGACAACAGAAAGGAAACTCAGCGAAACCAAAAAATAAAGTCTGAAAGAAAAAGATTCTACTGCATCCATATTTGATGGACAACGATCTGATTTAGCTTTTAGCGCTGAAGCTTTTAGAGGAAATATTAAAAAAAAAAAAAGAAAAAAAAAGAAAACGGCATGTCATGATAATCAATTACTTACAGATGCTGAGGTAAAGTGACAATTATTGATCAGTGTTTGCAAGGATTAAAAAACCAGGACAAAATAATAAGAGGAAACTCACAACGCACCAAACACAGTTCATGGTCGCCACAGTAACCCGCCATGCAGTTGAGCATGGTGAATCAAGGCAACGGCCCAAAATAAAAAAATAAAAATAAAAATATATATTGCTAATGGCAACCATCACAGGCAATATCGCCACAGCAACCAACACAGGCCAATTAACTTACAACGCAGTGAGAAGGAAGGGGGAAGGTTTTAGCGGTTGCTAGGCAACCGTAGCCATAGCGACGCACGTCTCCACGATATATGTATGGACGGGACAGTCTTGAGAGTGGTGTGATGTTTTTTTCAGGAAAAATGGCATATGGCACAGCACAAAAACAATAAATGAAAATAAAACAAAAAATTAATGACGGACAGCAGTTGGCATTCAACCCTGCGACAGAACACTGGTTAGACAGAACATCAGGAGCGAGTAAAGATCTCAATCAAAGTGTCCCTACGTACTGAGCAAAAAAAAAAAGAAAAAAGAAAAAGAAAGAACCACTTTTACACAACAAAGGTATCTTCTGATCCCTGAAATGTATTTCAAATTGATGGTATTTTTAGTGCTGCCACCCCATTAAAGTTAATCTACTGTAGGGTTATTGACTCCTTCAGTTCCACATGAAAGACAGCCCTTTAAGTACCGAGGCCCCAATTACTCTCCGTCTCCTTAACTTGCACACACATTTCCAGCCGTCTATCAATCCCACCCCGAGCCCTTCACATCTCCCCGAAACGTGTCGACGTGCAGCAACTCACCTCCTTCAGTAAGGCCTGTTTGCGTCCTTGGGCCTCTTCAGCTGCACCTTCAGTCTCTTCATGCCGATTTGGAAGCCGTTCATGGCCTGGATGGCAGTCTGGGCGCTGGATGGGTTGTCGAAACTCACAAAACCTGAGAAGGAAAAGATTAAATACACAGTCTCTCTTGTAACAAACCAAATCCTCAACAGATAAAAGCCAAGTAATGTCCCCCACCGAAGCATTTGCTCTGGTTGGTGGCGCGGTCAACAAAGACCTTGGCGGAGATGACATTTCCAAAGGGGAGGAACATCTGCAGTATCTCAGAGTCGGTGAACTCCTGCGGCAGGTGGTAGATGAAGATGTTACAGCCCTCGGGGCCTGTACGCAAAGACAGCAGAGAGACACAGATGTAACATGCCAAGACATGACAGCATAGGCAACCAGTATACAAACAGTTAGTGGGAGGATGATGATACATGACAAGCTAGGTGTATGAATATGAAAAACGCCATAACAGAAGATAAAATCAGTAATTAAGATCAGTTTAAAGTAATAGTTGTGTCTTATAGTTATGAATAGTTAATTTTCTTCTTTCTAAGGCAAGCTAGCTGCTTTCCCTGGTTTCCTATGTCTGCGCTAAGCTAAGCTAACCGACTGCTAGCTCAAGTTTGACATTGATTCCCAATGCTAGTCTTAGCTAATCGTCTCATCTGCTTCACTTTCACCAAGAAAACAAGAAATAAGCCAATTTAACTGTTACTTTATGAACACTGGCATTAAAGGTTCATATCCATGACTTTTTATTTATGTATGTTTTTTATTTTTACCGCCCCTTTTCAAACTCATGTCACACAGGGTCGGATTATTGGATGGAATATCCTTTTAATATATTGACTGCTGATCATTTTATCAGACAGTTATCGGGAAGTATTAATATCGCTGCTGTGTAATGCAACATGATCTGGAAAGCTTGCATTATTTATGATTACACCGACACGTGATCACAGTTTTTATCTTCACTGATAAGCTATGCGATTCCAATGAGTTCTACAAGTCATTTGTGTATTCACTAGAAATAAACCAAAACTGTTCAAACAGATAAAGTTGCGGCCACTTTTTACAACAAAAGCACTGTTTGGCGGTTATCTGTGACACCGAGTAAAGCGTGATACGTGGCAAATGATCTAAACACTCGAAACCACTGGAATGTTTCTTTAAGATATGATTATTCCAGAGTCGTTCACGGCTCTTTGACTTTACCTTCTCTTTGCTGCAGCTGCTGCGGCTGCTGCGGCTGCTGAGCCACCAGCGTGTGCTGGTGGGGGAAAGGCTGTCCCACCAGGCTGTAGGCAGCGGGGTAGGTGGCTGACGGGGAGGAGGAACAGGTGAGCGGAGATCAACCGTGAGGCAGGCAAGAGCCAACTAATCCTTTCATTTGACTCAAAACAACATCCGACAGAGCCGCGTCCTCCACCTACAGATCTGCTAAATCTGGGAGACGCTTTGCATACAGTTTGCGGCGTGTGACTCATGCGATCGTGCTGCAAGTTATTTACATTTTGCGAGACATGTGCATGTTATGTCTTCGGAGGAACACATCTACTTTACACATGCAGCGCTGAGTCTAACGTAGCTGCTTTTCATTATGTTATATAAAATGTTCTGTATTCCCATTTCACAGCCTGAAAGGTTATTTCTAGGAACTAACAAATGCAAAGTCCTGTGGTCAGATCACATTATGAAAACATGAGTTTATAAGCACATCTGTACATTTTCTTTTTCTCCTACAAACACTGACACTTCTACCCGCAAAGCTTATTCGTGATATCATGAATCAGCCGCACTGCTTAATAAGATCATGGTATTATTCATCAGTAGGAGTAGTAACACAAGGGCAAAGCATTTCTGCAAATAACATGGCCTGTAATGCTCACCTGTGTAGTGCTGCATGCCTGTATAAGCCTGCTGCAGGGGGTCCAGGACAGGACTCTGAGCTGTGACACAGCAAACACACGTGGTTAGCGACTGCTTTAGGCCAGAAAAAAAAAGTATCCTGTATGCTATTTTGGGCGCATCGGTACGCTCCAAATAACATTCAGCGCTTTCATTTCGTTTCTTCTTAATTAGGCCCACGCTGTTGCACATAACAAGCAGGAAGCCTGTGAATCTGTGGAAGGATATCATGATACGTACCTTGATAGGCATGGACCCCGTTAGTGTACAGGGTTTCTGTGCCCGACTGGCCGTTGGGTGGGGCTTGCACGGAGGGGTAGCTGTTCACTGCGATGGGCGGAGGCAGAGCAGGGACAGGTGTGGCTGCGATGGAGGGCGGAGTGCTGGTACCTGCAGACATTTTGATGGAAAGGCATGAGTTTGTTCATATATAAAGGCCCCTGAAACTTGTTTTCTCAAGTGCAAGAAATCTGTTAGTGATGGGGTTTCACACGAACACAATTCTCTGACAAAGTTACACAGAGATTTGTGTATTTATCTCTATTAAGTCTGCAACGTGGGCTCTGTGTGGTGAAGAAGGTGATACTTCCATGCACCAATAAGAGCATTTGAAGAAACTGTAATGACATTTGGTGCACAGTGGGGATGCCTCAATGCTCCTTTGTTTTTTCATACATTCGTCCACGTGACAAATGCTGATTGTCTCTTACTCAAGTGAAAAGGTTGTCCAGTATCGGACGGACACAAAATATTAGATTAGAGCATCCCTTGAGTGTAGTTTGGCTGATTTCAATCAAATGTTTTGCTTCAGTTTCTGAGTAAAAAATCACATTTACGGGATCTTTTTTCCAAGAGATTGAACATTCATATTGTTTTTTTAAAAATCTCATATGTAAAGCCAGATTAGGCCTTATCTATAATATAAAGTATCAAAGTAAACGGGTGCAATCTACTCTAACTCTCTTACTGGATTTTATACGTTAAAGGTAAATACTAAGACGGCTATGGAATGACAAAGGAAAAAAACTACAGAATAGATGTTTGTAATTTTGTCCTCCCAGGTCCACCTCTCCTTGCGTATCTGTCCTCATATTTCAGAGCAGAAATCTAATCAAGGCCGGCCGGGGCCAGACATCTCTGCCTCTCATTACCTGAGGACGGGGTGATGGATGCAATCGGCGTGGCAATGATGCTGCTGGGGTTGAGAGCGGCGAGCTGCTGCATCTGGACCGCCGCCACCGTGGCAACGGGAGAGAGGTAGGCCGACTGCGCCACCAAGGCCTGCTGCTGCATCAGCTGGAGGGAGAGAAGAGAAGGAGTCAGGAAGGGAGTGTTTTTTAACGTAATGTCATTGTGTCTGCTTCCTCTCTGCATCAGACGTTTAATGAGGAATGTGTGAGGATGTGTGATTTCCAGTATTAGCTAGCTCAAATCACGTGATCCAGCCAGAAAACATTTAACGTGTTTAATGCAGTCGAGACCAGACTCGATGAGGAGCCAATATGTCCTCGGTGACCTCCTCCTTTTATTTTTTTAAAGCAGTGCAGAAGCTTTGTTATCTTCCTGATCAGCCATTACGGCCAATTAAGGTCTAAAAAGTCTGGATTTTAAGCATGAAATTAAATTACGCAGCTGCTTTTGCGTCATCTTGAGTCTACTTGCTTAATTAAAATTCCTATCTTGAATCTTTAGATTCATTTTTTCACTAAATTGTATATCATCACTATAAATCAACACATCCATCTTGAGTAAAAAAACGCTGTCAGGCCTCTTTAAGCGTCTCAGATTGAACAAATATAAATGAGGCAAATCTAAAACCATCTCCAGCGAATGGTCAATTAGCAAACACGAGGACTGCGATCTCGCTTTAATTCGTTTTCGTCTAATTCGTGGTGATTTTTCAAATTGAAATAGGTTTCGTCGTCGGCCTTTCGCTTCGGTGATTTTATTGCAACTCGAGGAAAACACTGGTTAGTTCCGACGCTTTCTCTTCCGCTCACCGGACGAGTTGCCGGTTGTCATGTAAATGCTCTTAACAGACAATCAGCATGCACTCGGAGGGATAAAGTTACACAGGATGTCCCCCATTAGTCTGTTTGCAGGCTTGCATGCATGTTCACACATCATGCAGGCTGCAAGATCCTTATCTATATGTCCTCCCAGCATGTAATTAAGGCTCGATGCAGATTTAGTTAGCAGAGAAAGAGTTTGCGGAAACAAGCATAAACAGAAGCCTGACTTTATCTTCTCTGTGTGTACTTGCAAATATTTGCTTAGTGCAAAGTGTGTTTCTAGAGACGTGTGTCTGTGAGTGTGTGCTGCTCACGGCCTGTGTGTAGGCGTTGTAGGCCCCGAGGTGCAGGGTCATGGGACTGATGACTCCCAGCTGAGAGGCCACCTGCTGCATCCGCCTGAGTCCTCGCTCCTTCTCCGAATCGGCAAACTTCACCACCAGGCTGGACGAGGCGCCCTGCGGAGGAAACCCAGAAAATCGTAACTCCATCTGTCAGGAGATTTTCACGTCAGCTCAGGATCACAGTCATCACTCCACAATTAGACAAACCGATGCTGTGGTGCTGCGGCGCCCTGCTGAGATGTCTCCAACGGCTCAATAAGGTAAAAAAAAAAAAAAAAAAGATTCATACTTTCAGCTGCCCTGCTTCTTCTTCTGCGCCTGAGCAGCTTGGCCGCCATCGAGACCGAAAAGATACGAATTCACAGGTTCATCCAGGTATCTTGCAGGATAATATCACGGTGGCTGTCCGCCAGCTGAAGCTCAGCAGGAGCTGAGTAACGCAGCATAACAATGATACTTAAGAGAATCCACCTTTTAGAGTAGCACAGTCAGAGCCTAGACCTTAACCCAATAGAAGTGCTGCGTAATGACCTCCTTGAGGGTATACTGCTGAGCTGACTCAGTTCTGTCAGGAAGGGCTGATTCATACCTCCCAGAAACACAAGTTTGAGGTTAGTGCCACCAAAGAACGTCGACTGCTTATAAAATCGGATGATTCCCTCACTTTTTCCACCAGAATATTATTAGTTGGGTTTAATTAAGACAGGACAAATCACAAATTACATATTTCTTGCCTTGGTTAAATATAAATTTTTGACAAAAACTCAGTCGTCAATCACACTAGAGTAAGACCTTCAGTAGGGGGGAAAAAAAAGGTCCTCTAAAAAAAAAAGTCCTCTATTGTGTGTGTGAGTGTGTGTGGAGGAGGGGGACAGAAATGAGAAGTGGTGACTATTAGCTGAGTCACCATGTTGGGCGTCCAAATTACTGCATTCGGAGCATCTGAGTGCGTCTGTTTGATTTATTTGGATTTACGTGTAATCGCGCGTGTGTGTGTGTGTGTGCATCTACGCGAGTGTGTGTAGGGAGGGGGTTGAGGGGGGGGAACTTACCGGTAAAGTGCGACTACCATGCAGTGCGTTGATAGCGGCCTGGGCCTCTGCGTTGCTCTGGTACTTTACAAATGCACAACCTACGTGAAATGACACACCATTAAACACGACCTCACACACACAGTGTAACAAAACTACTTCCCTTTAAAAATACATTAGAAGCCGTCTTACATCTAGTTCTTCATCAGTTACCGTGGCATCATTAAACACGGTCCACAGAACATTCATTGCTTCATCAATCACTGCCCGTAAACCACCAAACGCATCATTAGCCATGACCCATAAAACCTATTGCGACTATCAGTCATGCCTCATGCAACAAACGCAGAAAAATCTAGCGTCTGTGTTTCGACTGTCGCCGGACTTTGATTTACATGGCAAATATCATTAGCTTTGTTGTTTGTGACAATAATAATTTATATCACGTGACGGCAGTGTGCTGCCGGCTTTATTCTCAGGGTGGGACACAAGTACAAACAATCAAACAACGTCATTACCACTTTTACAGTCCTGACTGTGAGTCCAGTAGCTATCATTTTCTTACTACAGTACTTTCAAGGACACTTGACTTAAGGCTGGGTGGGAAATTGTGACAAACGAAACTGTTTTAGCCCGGATATTTTTATTCACTGGGACAAATATGAATTAATGGATGGGATTTTAAGTAGCTGGAAAATCTACGGAGGACCAAAGACGCCAAATAAATAAATAAATAAATGCACCACAGATAATGGGCAAAAAATGACCGTGCACACTTAATGACAGCTCTCTAATTTGCATAATGAGGCAGAAATGAAAAAAAAAAAAAAAAACAGAGCTATGAATGCGTTTAGGGAAATAAATTATGAAAAAAAAAGTAAAATACTACATTAATAAATGCTGTGTTAAATACGTCAATAAATAAATCTAAAAATGTACAGATTACATAAATAAAATAAAAATTAAATGTGAAAATTGTTGCAAATTAAGTCAGAAATATCAATTTATGTAGCATTAAATAAATGTATTAATTAATGCCTACATATATTTATTTTTAATTTCATTCATGCTGCATTCATTAATGTCTTCATTAAGTCATTAATTTTTTTGATTTTGACATGTTGGGTCCTCCGTATATATTTCTAGGATAATGCACTGTGCCTCCCAATGCATCTATTTAAATACAGGACATTTTAAATAACTATAATGGTTACACTTGCATGGATACAGTGTCAGCAATTAGTATATAAATGAGTAAATGACATAACAATATTTACAAGTGATTATCGGGGATGAGCAAGAGTATAATATTTAGATCTTTTAAATGTGAGGGGTTGAAACCTTGAAGGTATTTCTGAAGCAGTTCTAAACAAAACTTTTACTCAAATACATTGGAAAGAAGATTAAATGTTGAATATTACACCTGCACATGAGACCTTTTGCAGGTTATAAGACTGTAATGTGACGGAGAATGTGTAGTTCTCTATTTGGGGCAGGTTATTTTAACTTTTAGGGCGTTTATCCTGTGTCACGCCTCAGTTTTAAGCTCTCTGTTAGTATTTATAGTTTGCTTATTTAGTTCCACGTTGGACTGAACCAACTTTCATGTGTCTGCAGGTGATGTTACCTTTGCTGGTCCCATCAGGCCCGCGGAGCACCGTGCACTCCTCTATGCTCCCAAACGGCTCAAACATTTTCCTCACATCGGTGTCCGTCTGCTGTTTTCCCAGCATGCCCACAAACAGCTTCCTGTCTTCTAAGGGGAAAGAGATTGCCGAGGAGGTGGGAGGGAGAAAACAGAATAATGTGTGGGTAATGTGAGCGAGATTAAAGAGGGGGAAAAAAGAAGTTTTATGGCAGGCAGTGATAAAGAGGAGAGGGAAAGGGGAGAAGTGCCATGTCACTGTACATGCATGAATAATAGACAGCGTGTCAAGCAGGTGCAAAGTAGGGTGGGCATTAGCCTGCCGTACTTCTGAGCGCCACCAGAGTGCAGTAACATGAGCGGCACAACAAACAGCATCTGGCGGTGACTCAAATGTTTGTCACCCTCTGTGTTGTCAGAGAAGCTGCTCCGTCTGTCCCCGTCTGTGAGGGATCAGACCAGTGCTTCTGCATGTTTGAGGCCATTCACTACAAATCACGTACGGCTCACATTCCTGCACGCCGTCCGCCACGGGAACATCACAGATTTGTGGCTTTATCGTTTTTATTTCTACCAGCGGTTCAGGCTTTTTGGCCTTTTCTTTCCAGTTCATTTTACCGAGGCAGGAAAATCAGAGGCACGTCGGTCACAGCGGAACCTGCCGGTGTGTTTATTGTTCTCTTACACACAGCTTAAATGTCAGAGATAAAAATGTGGTTTGATTAGAAACACCTGCCTGTGCACCACACTGTGTGCTGATGGAAAGAACTGAATTCACCCACTGTGGTGTAGACATAAAGGACGTGTACCATGTGGAATAGGAACATTTGGTATAAATTGTCATGGAAAAGAAAAAAAGGTGTGGCTTGACAGTGGATTTTGGATATGGGAGCTTCTCGCGACCACAGTAACAGTCCGTACTGTTAATAAGTCCGAGTGTTGGCATCTTTCAGCCAAATGTGGTCAGAAAATGAAATCGATATCTCTGAGTCTGCAAATGAATTGACCCACAAAGCCTAAATTAAACATTAGCAACGGATTCCTTAAATATTCCACCCCTCACAGTATCTTATATGTGAATTTTAATCACGTAAGACACACAAATTGATGCTTTTTCTTTCAAAATGTTGAAAAGCTGAACTGGCTGACTGATCTTCAACGGGCTTTTTTTGAGGCAGACATTTTGATTTGCCACGGTGCGACGGCGGGCCCCGCCCCGCACCGACACCGGGACTCCTGAAACTGTGGCAGCGAGGTGGAATGCAGCCATCGTTAATTTTATTATCTGCGCCAAAAGTGCGGTGACGATAAGAGCCTATATTAGAAAAACGGAGGATGGACGTGAGAAGGAGATCATTTTGGATTGTGTCTCTGATATCACAGCTTCTCACAACGCAGTGGCGCAAAAGTCTGGCATCTTTCAACTCCATTTGGGCGGAAAACAAAAAGCTAGCATGCCTCTAAACAGCTACGATTAAAAGTATGGCATGCTTTACACGCTGTATGATTTATAGGTATTTGGAAATGAGCTCCTGTTTATAAAGGCGTGCTCCCAAATGTTGAAAAGTGGGTGAAACTTAACTGATTAAGTGACTGAATGATCAGATATTAGAGCAGATGGATCTTCACTGATACTCCATGGCCACTTAAGCACACAGCTTTAAACGTATGGCTGCGCACAGTTTGACAGAATCCAAGTATCTATCTATCTTTCCAGAGACTAGCTCAGTCTGAGCAAAAATCTGCATTAGGGAGGATGCAATCTTTCATATTTCCCCCACAAATCAATCATCAGCTGATATTATCTTGATTCTGGTGGCGTTTGTCCACGTCACGTTCTTGAGAAGCGTGCACAAAAGCTTCGCACACAAGTGCTTAAATGTCACTTTAAGACTCGTCGGTGCACGCTGGTGAAAAGGTGGCGTTGTTTGAACAGGTGTCGCGTGTCTCTGGGTGGGGACAGGTGTCGCTTACCCCCTCTGCTCTCGCTGTCGGCCGGCTTCACCTGGATCGGGCGGTTCATCTGGAAAGAAGCCACAGAGCCACAGGTGAGTTTAAAGCACAGGTCAAGGGTGGCTGCTCAGCACACGAAAGAGGAAATTAACAAGACTGATATTTTGGATTTTAATCAAAACTTGTGTGGATTATATGACATATTTGTGCATGTATGAATCCCCTTTTATTTTTTATTTTTTATTTTTTTGGCCAACTCTAGACCAAGGCTGACACTGATATGTGTGATATTACATTTGCAGTGTCATACTGTCTCTCTTTCCCTCTCCCCCACCTCCCCTCTCTCTCTCTCTCTCTCTCTCTGTCCCTCTTCCTGAGTCTCTCTCTCAGAATCTGCTCTAATCCCGCCGTCTATCGTTCCCTCTCCCCCTATCACACAAAACCAGGAAAAGCACACACCCACGCGGGATTGGGGAAGTGATAAGATTAAGAACACTCGCCAGCTAATCTGGATTAGAGGAGCACACAGCGTCAGGGTAGTGGGAGACTCTGAGCCTGACAGAGAGGCCGAGACATAGGAAGGCAAAATAAAAAAAATAAAAAACAAAGAATAAAAAGGAGAGAACACGCTATATGAGAAGGATTAACCTTTTCATAATTCATCAAAAGACTAGCTGATGAAATCTTTACCTCTCCATTGTCCTCTCACTATTTAACCAAACCCCCTATATGAAAAGTGCACACATGAGTGCCTCGGCTGGCAGCTGGTCTTTCAAATGTATAGAGCAGGAAAATGGTGAAAAGAGGTATTGAATGAGGAAAAAAAGAATTAACAAGAGGAGCTGGATTGAGAGGGATTGAGGGGAAGGAGCATATGGAGGTGAGGAGGGAGGTGAGGGATGTGTGTGTGTGTGTGTGTGGGTGAAGGAGGAGGGGAGGAGGGGGGGTGATGAGTCGAGGCGCAAGCGGCGGAGTGACACTCTGTTAACTCTGGCTTAATGAAGGTCTTAATTATGGAGCTGGTGACATTTCAGCCAGTCACTGAACCCGTGTCACTGATTGATCCGCCGTGATCGGTCACCGGGAGACACTATCGATCGGTGCCGCGGTCGCGCTCCGCCAGCCGGGGCGGCCTCGCATGAGCAAACATCATCGCCGCCACCTTGCTGAACCAGCCGGCTGAAATACCACCGGCACCTGCTGCAGAGGCCTCCCGTGCCTCCTCACCGGGACCGTCCAATTGATTGCACCAATTAATAGGATGATAGTGTAGATGGAGGGGCTCTAAAACCATCTTCCAATCACTCAAGCAAATGGAGGCCTGCTCCTGCAGTCAGTGAATAGTAATTTTATTTAAAATCACAGCCAAAGTTATGGTTTCACATAAGATTTGCTGCAGTGGAGATAATCTCATCATGACTGAGGCTGCTTGCAAAAATAAAATCATGTAAATCTCTCGACAAATGCCACTTATGTTATTAGATTGTCTTGCAACAGTCAAATCTTATTCAATTTGCACATCTGCGGTACAGCGCGCGACGAGAACCTGTGCAGAACAAGTACAACCTTACTCATCTGCATTTTCTACATTCACTCCTGCCACACATGACATTTTGTTCTCTTGTCTCATTCTCTACATGTTGTGCAGTAGCCATGTTTAGATTAATCAGACAGTTCTGCCTCTCTTTATGTCACATTTATTCAATTCACGATGCTCGCCCGGCTTATTTTATTTGATTAATTCAACAGTGTGCTGTAAAGTTATGTAAAAAAGGTATATAATGATGGAGAAACCCTGAGAGAAGTTACCCATAGGTTTCCTAAATTACGGTTGTGAAGCTCAGTGTGGTGGCTCCGGTTTGCGCCATCTTGGCATCACCCGACTCCACTTAACTCCCGGCTAATTCAAAAACGGTCAAAGAGGTGAAGAATTAGTGGAGCTGAGGTCGGTAGGTGTGACGCCTACACAGCTAGCAACCTGTGCGGTCACCCACCTGTCACTCAGACCGACCATTAACTATGCATAACTTTGATCCTCGGTATAATTTAAGCCGTACATAAAAATTCGCTCCCAGATGTTTTAAAATTAAGGTCTATGGGGGTTGACTTGCTTTTGGGGCTAGCCTCGAGTGGTCATTTGAGGAACTGCACTCCATTATGTAGTCCTGAAGGCTGCTGCTTGAATTTATTTATCAATTTTAAAGGGGAACTACTGTTTTTTTACAACCTGGACCTTATTTCTGGTATAAAATACGATCGTTTACTCACCCATATAACTTTTATGTAATTCGTAGTCATTTGGGGGATATTTAGATCTGCGTATATCCATATAGTGGGAGTGACTGGGGCACCGCAACACAGCCTCTAAATAACGCATTATGGTTCATCCACAACCTCAGAATTGGAAAAATATTCAGCCATGTTGCAAAAAAATAGCAGTAACAAATTACAGGTAAACAAGCAGACCATCGCGGGTGCCTGCGGCGCTCAGAGATGACATCATCCAGGTCAGAAGACATCATCCGGGATCTGTAGGTCAATCTACAGACTCCGGATGATGATAACAGGTAACTCCAGATTCAACGGGGAATAGCATTAGCGTATGATAACAACATACTGGTGAAATGAACGAGTTTCGTGGCAGATAATGCGTTATTTAGAGGCTGCGTTTCGGTGCCCCAGTCACTCCCACTATATGGATATACAAAGATCTAAATATCTCCCGAACGACTGGAAATTACACAAAAGTTAAATGGGTGAGTAAATGATCGTATTTTATGCCAGAAATAAGGTCCAGGTTGTAAAAAACAGTAGTTCCCCTTTAACTATAACAGGTTAGAAATGGTGGGTAAATAGAATCAAATCAGGCAGCTTTAAACCAATACAATTTATGCTAATGGTTATATATGTGTCTTTTTTTCCTTTTATTGATATGACGTTGAAGGTCATAGTTAATTTGAGTGACAGGCGTGTGCCCTCTCAGGTCACTAGCTGTCAACTTAGGCGTCCAACCTACGAACCTCAGCTCCGCTAACGATTCACCTCTTTGATCATTTTTAAATTAGCCCAGAGGTAGGTGGAGTTAGGATAATGCCAAGATGGCGCTAACCAAATCCACAACACTGAGCTTCCAAACCTCTATTAAGGAGTGTAAAACATTTTTAACATAACTATTGAACGATTAAAACAAGCCGAGTGAGCATGCAATTGAACAAATGTGACATTTAGAGAGACAAAATTGTCAAATTCAAATCTAAACATCAAAAGCATACAGGCCTATGTTCAAAAAATACAAGTTAATGTTTAAATAACTCTTCAGACACACAAAGAGACTCTTCAGATCTATGATAAAACACTGATCAGAAACAAATGAGGTTACTTTTCAAAAAGATAATACATCTAAGACTCGAGTTAGCCGGTGCTACAAACTCCTGACTTTAGTTAATGTGTCATCTTTGACTGACAGCAGGTTTGAATGACGCTTTTAAATTAAATAAACAAATCCCACGGCTCATATTTGACAGCGTGAAGACAAACAGCGAAGGCCGAGCTGGTGGTGACGGGGCGAAGCTCAGCAGATGGCTCAGGAGATTGGAATTAGAATATACAAGAGGGAAAACAGCGAGAAGTGGAGGCCATCAAGGCTGTGCCACTTCAGATCGGCACGGCAACAGGCCCCGCTGCTCTGACGAAGACCAGTGCTCGCGTGGCCATCGCCATGACAACCCCGGCGATGATGAGGACCCCACATCAGGTAAACAAGGTTGCCCCGAACGACGCGCGGAAGAGGCGGATGAGAAACAAACGAGGAGGACAAAGGGTGCTTCTAGGTCAAGAGATAGGAGGGATTAGGTGAGTGAGGGAGGATGGGAGGATGGGAGACGGGGGAGACAAAGCAGGGGAAGGAAAAATGAAAGACACAGAAACATATGTAAGAGTGAAAGAAAGATGGAGGGAGCGTTTGTGCCTGTTGAATGTTGGCGCTGCCTCGAGAGCAGATGCAGAAGCAGGGAGAAAAATATCTCCCTCTAAGCCTCAACCACTAACAGACACTTTACAGTAATTTGCTCTCTCCCCTCCTCCTCCTGTTGCTCCCCTCCCCTCCCCTTTCTCTCTTAGGCTTGTTTACAAAAACAGTCCCATACTGAGCACAGACAACACACGAGCAAAAACCTGCCTGATCAACAGCCCCATTTTAATGTGCTTTTTGCTTTCTCTCTTTTTTTTTTTTTTAGCTATTTGATTTCTCTTCCTCCCCCTGCGCGCCATCTACAAACACACGGCGCACACATTATATACAATCATCCTCCGACTAAACACACACCACTCTGTCTGCTCCCATCGGTCACGGCGACATGAGCACGCATCTACACATACTTAATCTTTTCTTTCTGCGATGCCGCGGGGGGATTTCACTCGGATTATGAGATATTAAATCCATAGATTATCCAATCAAATTACAGCTCAACCCCTTCACCATAATGCGTGACCCCCCCACCCCTCCCCGTGTCATCAATACACTCAGAGGAGGTGGCACTTTCCCTGATGTATGAACAAACGCGGTTTAGATAGGGGACTGTTTGCAGTCTGAGCTGAGCAAAGCATACTGATAATGACATTTTTTCTCGCCCTTTCTATTATGACCCACAAAGCAGATGGTAATCTCTGTACTCTCAGTGCAGCCAGTGTTGTTACGTCTATACTGTAGTCCGCCGCCGCGTGAAAGTGACACATTTCTGCCGCCTGTTTTCTCTCCAATTTCAATCCATTCTGCTTGTCCGCCCTAAAAAGCAGCCCGCTCTGAATGGTAAATATATCAGCGGAGACCATCACCCCTGCTCTTTCAAGAACATTTACAGCGGGGAGGCAGAGCTGGAGGGGGGAGGGGGGTGGGGTGGGGTGGGGAGGGAGGGAGGGAGGGAGGTGTAGCTGGGTGGGGCGGGGGAGAGTGGGAGGGGGGGGGGGGGGCACAAAGACAATTTTCCGTCTTCGCCTCCCCTCCGCTCCATCACACAGCGCTGGTCATTGCATCGTGCCGGTCGCCTAGCAACCTGGCATCCCTCGTCCCCGCCGTCTCCAGGCAACGAGACCTGCGACCGTAATCAACCTACCACCTCCCGCCTCCCCCTCCTCCTCCTCTCTCTCTCTCTCCCTCTCTCTCTCTCTATGTGTGCTCCGTTCCTCTAGCATCTCTCCCTCGCTCTTCTCCATCCACCTCCTCGTCGCAAATGCACTTACGCCGAGACGCACTTGTGAATTCACCCGGGGGAGAAGAAGAAACACAGGTGGAAATTGGTATATTCACAGCCACACACACAAGGAAGGAAAAAAAAAAAAAAAAAAAGGAGGGAAAGAAAAAAGAAAATGAGATTAATAGAAGCAGACGATTGTGCGCTCACAAAGAATTGGAACAAAGCAACAGAGGCTGGGACACAAAAACAAAAAAACAGAGACACACTCTTTATGTTAACACACGTGGATGCACACACACACACACACAGGGGGCGGTCAGGCACAAAAAAAGCAGAGAGAAACTCAACCTTCCCCCAGAATTCAGCCGCTAAATCAATCAAACACAAAGAGACTGACAAGCACGACGCTGGTACAGTTCAATAATATTTAATCAATGCCCCCGGTCTTCAGTGTCAAAGCTTCCCGGTGTCGTCCCCTGCTCTTACAGGGTTCACCGGTCTGTCCAGCGCTAAGGCGAAACTGACAGTTCCTGAAGCTGACATTCAGCCGTTTTGTCAGACAGCCAACGAAAACCCTTCAAAGTGGGGGGAACGGAATATCAAAGAGTAAAATTTCTAACAACACCCCAGTTGACTCTCAATTGTTTCGTCTCTTCCGGCTGTTAAATATTCATGTCAAGTGTTGTTTGACTCGATTCAGTGGAGCAGAGGGGGGAAAGAACTGAATCATGCACAGATTTCGATGTGTGTGTGTGTGTGGTTGTGTGTGTGTGTGCAGATAGGGCACTTGTCCCACTTCCTTTTTACCTTTTTTTTTTAATTTACACTCTAACTCCACTACAGTAAATGCATCTCGATCACAGGATAACCAGTCCTGCACCTTCTAAACTTCCAAAGAGTCTAATGAGCCCTTCTCTACTTTTGTGTTCATCCACCACACACACACACACACACACACTCCCTACCAACCACCCCCCACCCCAAAAAACACACTATTTCTCAGTAACAGATGTCTGCATTTAAGCTGATAAACACACTGCCTCAATGCACCTCCACCCCCCTCCACCCTCTCTGCCACCCACTGTTCATTATGTCAAACTTTCATTCATTTCTTCCTCCCCTCCCCCCCGACTCTCCCGCCTTCATTTGTCCAATTTCTCTCCCAATTCACACCCATTTACCACCTCCATAAATCCAATCTGCATTCGTCATTACAGTTGCCTCGGAGTGACGTACGGAGAGGACGAGCCCTTCTTCTTCTTCTTCTTCTCACTGTTGTCACTAACGTTCATATGCATGCATATGTAAATGAATCGACGCATGAATGCATACTTAAACTCCAGATAGATTCATCAAGTGAGCACAGTCGCTCTGAGGCGCACTAATTGCTATCATCATCGCCGCCGCCGTCGTCCCTGCGACTCGCTGGCATCAAGCTGTAGGTTACATATATGGAGGCAGTGCTCTGCCTGCTTGTTGTCAGATGAAAAAAGTTGCAGGTCGCGCTCATGTTCACATCCTAACTGCATGTCTTAGACCTCGGTGGAACAAATCTCTGCGTATACTTTGTGTTTTTGGTCAGTTTCTACCAATTTATCTCCTTTTACCATAAAACTCGGGCTAAAATGAGCTTTAATAAGTCTATAAAGCTAACACGCATATAAGAGATTGTCAGCAACACCCTGCAACTACCCCTAATAACCCATGTGTGCCTACAGCATGACGTTTGCTCAGTCATTAAGCGCACAAATTGCAGCATTATGCACTACTTCCTATCTCATATCCTGCGTAAAAAGCCCGGGCTATATTTAGCATACGCAATTTTTTTTTTTTCAGACTATTGATAAAACCCCTCCGTCGGCTCCGTCTGAGTCCTTACGTCTGAGTAAATGTCAGGCTTAGTCAGATGTTCCACTCAAAGAGGGCTCCTTCCCCTCGTATGGGCAGCTTAGACGCAAGAAGGCCTCGCACACAGCACAGTTTCTTTACTCCGCCGGCGCAGATAGTGAATGAAGAAACCCGAGAAGCTCTCCACAATAAACCCTGCAACTTCCACCCATCCGTCCAATCCGTCCATCCATCCATCCATATCTTTTGGATGTGTACTCTCCATGGAAACGCATGCACACGAAAGCAAACAGACAGTTACACTCACGCGCACACACACACACACACCAAAGCACATCCCTCATTAAACCGTGTTAGTGTGAACACCTGTCCTCCCTTCCCCCGCTGCACATGCAAATATACACCAACACACGCTTCCCGGCTCGGGCACAGTCTCACTATTAAATTTAGATATTATTAATTTTAGATATTAGATTTGAAACGCACAGCGAGGCATTGTTAATTCAGGCAAGCGAGCGCTGATGAGCGGCGATATATATGTCGTGGTTACGGAGGCACGTGCGAGCGTTGAAGAGCGCAAATGACAAAGTCTTGTCCTCATTGATTAGAGGAAAAGTTTGACATTTTAGAAGATGCGCTAATTAGCTTTCTTGTCGAGAGCTGATGGGAAAAGCAATACTGCTCTCGTGTCTGTACTGTTTATAGGGACTACATCGGGGAGCTGGTTAGCTTAGCTTAGCTTAGCTTAGCTTAGCTTAGCATAAGGACTGAAAATAGGGGCCATCATGGCTATATGTAACATGTTAATCTAACCGTTTCCCCCTGCTTCCACCTAGCGCTTGTGCTAAGCTAAGTTAGCCTGCAGCTGGCAAACAGAAGTAAAGTGATATTGATCTTTCCATGTAACTCCGGATCGAAAAAAAAAAAGCAATTAGGCACGCAACTGAAAATGTCACTTTCCCTTTAATCTGCATCTTTAAATGTCAAATAAATTCAGTTTAGTATCCTGGAAGAAAACTAGAAAATATGCACACGTGAAAAAAAAAAAACGCAGGAAGTGAATTTTTGCCATTTTTTCCTCGACAAACGACTCGAAAGGTTAATGGATTGTGAAAACAGTGCTGATTCGTTTTTGATTGCGTCGATTATGTCCAATCGTTTCAGCTCTGACGACCTTATTTAACGCTATTTAAAGTTGCTGAAATATGGGTTCAGTTTTGCGGGGCTGCTTTGTAAAATGGCTTCATTTAGCGCGGCATAATGTGGATGTTATTGTCTCCGTCCGAGCCTCACGGCAGCCGAGCAGGCCAGACAAATGGCCTGAGACAGAGCGGCGATAAAGCGATAAGAACAGAGGGGACACGAGTACAAGATGTCCACGTGGCAGCGCTCAGGAAGAGAATCTCTTCTGAACCTCCATTTCCACACTCTGAGCGAATCCGTTTTATTGCTGCTGCCTTTCTTTTTATTTTTTTTCTCTCACTTTCAGTCGAATGTGCTTTTTGACACTCTTCTTCTTCCCCCTCTCACTTAGAGACGGACTCTCTCACCTGAAATTAAACACAAGGCCAGGTGCCACTCTGATACAACCATCTGTTCGCCCCTGCCTGACTTCTTTCCCTTCCTTTCTTTCTTCTTTCCCATTGTTAGCAGAGACAAAAAAACGCAAATCAGTAAGACGGCGCTCCTTCTTCCCAGAAAGGGGGAAAAAAAACTGTTAATGACATCGTTCAGTTTTCTCCACATTCAAGGTGTGCTTTTATTCAAACTCTCCATTCTCAGTCCTATAATTACTATCATGTTATTCCTTTTGTATCACCCTGGCCATGAGATGCCAAAGTTAATTATTCTTTGGCAGTGCAGGTGCAATTAGATGACAATTACACCACAGCTGGTGGCAGGGGTGGGAAGCAGATCTTGTCCGTGTGGGCGTGTGTGGAGCTAATAAGATGGTTCTTTTATTATTTTTTTTCTTCCTCTTCTTCTTTTGGCAAGGGGAAGAAGGGGGGGAGGGCGGGGAAGAAGGGGGGGAGGGCGGGGAAGGACTGCGGGAACACAGGAGGTTTTAGCTTGTTCCACATGGCTCAGAGGTAAGTGGTTGTGAGGAGGGGAGCCGCTAGAGTGGAAACTCAATGGGGGAGAGGAGGTTTTAACACGGGGCACCGGGCCCTGCTGATCCCCGACGAGAGGTCAGGAAGGTCGCGCTACTGTCACACTAACAATGGGATTTCTTTTGTCGCCACCCTAATACCAGCCTGCTCCTTCTGCGTCCGTCACTTAACGCCCCGCCTGCCATTACAACAATGTCCCAGTGCTGGAGCGACGAGGTGATTGACAGAGAATGAAATGTCGAGGATTTTAATCGTCAAGTTGTTGCGTGTTTATCGGGGAAATAAACGAATGTGTGTGGGTTTGATCTTCTAATTATGTGCCGTTTGGGCCCTTGTTCCTGCTTTAGGGCTTCAATTTGTGATTATTTTACATAACGATTAAATTACTGTGTCAATAAAGTATAAAGAAAATAAAGAAAAGGCAGGTCTTGTCCTACCAAACCATACAACTCAAGTTATATTCAGTATTTCACATAAAACAAAGAAAAGCAGCAAAATCTCAATCAATTGATTTTCTGTCAATCTATTACCAGATTATATACTCACAAAATGTCAGAAATCAATGGTTCCAGTTTCTTAGATGCGTTCTATTAAATTTAATTGAACATTTTGGGCGGTTTTGGACTCTTAGTAGTACAAAGACAAAACAATTTGACTATATTATCACGGATTCTGCGAATTTACAGGCGTGTAGCGCTAATTCCCGACTAAACAAATCAATCAGCACGGAAAATAATCCTCGGTTGAAGCCCTGCATTGTTTCTTCTCCCTCCACCTCAAAAACTACAGTCATGAGCTGTCGTTCAGAAGTGGGAGGGGGGAGGGAGGGAGTGGGGGAGGAGAAAAAGAAGAAGAAAAAAAGAAGTGAATGATGTAGATTTCAACAAAAATAACCGAAAGGAAACAGGGGTAAAGCCTTGTTAGTAAAAGAGGAAGCAGCGGCAAGTCTGGGAGCACACTCTGTCTCAGTAATTCCTTGCCTTGTCGCCTTGTCTCCCATATAGCCGGTTATTATAGAGACGCGGCTGTCATGTCATATTTAGCTCTGGAAATGTCATTTGGCAGCACACCTGCTGCCTGGCTATGCTAATAAAGCTAGGTTTAACTTTGATTAGAATTCGGAGGGAGAGATGGATGGAAGGAGAGGAGGAGGAGGAAGAGGAGGAGGAGGAGGAGGAAGAGGAGTAGGAGAGAGGGAAAGATAGAGACACACCGAAAAAGAAGAGAAACATCAAAGAGAATAAGAGCTGGCAAAGTCACTCCAGCAGCAAGCCTCATAGCTGTCTCTTTCGACCCGTGACATGTTGCAAGATGACTCATGCCTTAACTGGATGGATATGTCTGGATGCATCACATATGAAACATAAGAGGGAGAGCAGCCTCTGACCTTTATTGGTGCATTTCAGCTAAAGGGGGAAGTCAACCCCACATGTCAAACTTGGTTAATTTTCCTGTGCTGCCACGTGTCCATGTGTGTCCCTGTGTGTGTGTGTGTGTGTGTAGCGTTCGAATAGCCTAGCATAGCACGCCAGTTTCTCCGTTCCCTTTTGTGTGACTCAATAAGACAACGGTAAGACACTCACCCCTGGTAGCGTCTTCTGCTCGTGCAGTGCATTCTGGGCTTTGAGGGCAGACTCGCGTGCACAGTATGTCAGGAAGGCACATCCTGGAGACGCACAAGAGGCGGAGGATCATTTTAATGCCACAGTCAGGGGACATAATGTATAATTTAGCCCCGAAGGCGTCAACATCCTGTTACAAATGTGCTTTAGTTTTATTAATATGATTTAATATTGACAACAGTTCTGGGTCAGCATTAAATTTAATCTTTAATCAGAGCCAAAACACAAAAAAACAATTCTAATTTTCAAAAGTATTTCTCCCTGTGGCAACGCAGAACTATGGGATTCTCATTATTAAATCATAATATCTGGAGACTATCCAGACACAAGCAGCCTAAATGAGTATTTAATATCACGCTGTTCCGAGCAAAATGTATGCAGCCCTGCATAATAGAGAGAGGCCTTCATTAACCTTTAGGCCTCCCACAAAACCATGAATATGCAAATGTATGCAGAATAGGTGTTATAGGTGTTAGAGGACTGATACCACCTGGCCTATACGTCTCCCCAATGACTGACAGCCCGTGTGGACGTATAAAAGCCTTTGTTTTCCGTGCTCAGATTTGCATTAGAAACGACAGTAAGGATCATTGTTTCGCTTAGATCACTTTCCCAGCTTAAGTCCATCTGTCAAACGGGATTTTGAGCGAGTGGACTTTACTTGCAGGCACATGCGAGGAGGCCGCTCGCCATGTGATGAGTAACAGTAGTTAGGGGCCGGAGCAGAAGACTGATCTTAGACAACTGCTAGGAATAAGACTGTGCGGCGTTTTACGTTATTATTGTTTAATTTTAATGTTTAATAGTGTTATTATTTAGATTTGGATTGTGTTTCTTTAAATTTGTATCAGGTAGCTGTAAATAAATGCCTCCCAGCATGCACTGGGGGCCACACACTCATGACCATTACTTTTGCTTTTGCTTTGTTGAATGATATTCAGAGCTGTTTCTAAATTTGCAGTGTTGTTGAACAGATTGCTATTCCCTTAGTAAATCTGAATTCAATAGACAAAACTAATGTCCTTTAATCCAAGAGTTTGTGTCTCTTCCTCTTGTCCTCAGTCGGTAAACTAAACTGAAATTACTCTTCATGAACAGAAATATCTCTAAAAGCATGGTAAGGTGAAAACACAACATAATAATCTTCTGTTTCTTTATAAAATCTTCATAAAAATCATTTCAATTAATATAATAGCTTAACCAGTTTTGCTAAAGGGGTTTTCTCTGACCCCAAAAGATCCTTTTTCGAGATTATTTTAATTGCATCTATGTAAAACATGTCGTATCTATGTCTAAACAGAATCGGCGTAAGGATCTAAGCCGCCCACCAACTCCTTAGATCAGTGCCACATTGGATGTGTCAAAAGCATGGAGCAGTTCAGTGACACAAGTTTGACCTCGCTCATATATTTTCTAGAAATTCACTGTTTCACTGCCAAAAGATATTCTGTCTGCACATCCTAATTGCTCCCTTACCTTTGTGCATCCCCGTGTATTTGTCCTTTATCACCGTCAACTCGTAGATCTTGCCAAACTGCTCGAAGATGGGCTTCAGGTCCTTCTCCTCCAGGTTTCGGGGTATCTGCCCGATGAAGAGCTTGATTGCGTCGGGCTCCTTCATTGAGAAGGCTGGGGAGGAATGATAACACACACACACACACACACACAAACAGAGAGAGAGAGAGATAGAGAGAGAGAGAGAGGAGGCGGTCAGGAGGAGCAGACAGGAGCCTGCAGGCTTAGATTCACACTGCACAGGAGGTGCAAACAGGAGGCCGGGAACGGAGGTGCAGATGGGAGCTGGGACTGAAATAATACTAATCGAACACCCGTAGAGACATTGTAGTGGAGACACCGTGCTAGATCTCAGCAGTCAGTGTGTCACCATAAAACACATAATAGTTATGCTGTCATATAGATTATTGCACTGAAAATGAAATACACTGACACGAAAGGCCACTCTGAACTCACCGGCCATCACATATACAGTGTGACATCTGAACAAGGCTGTAAATTGGACACTTTAAAAAGCACTGTGTGCAATTACACACATCTATTATGTAATTTTAACAAGTGAAGCTGTCATTTCGCGTTTTATTTGCATGGAAAAACACCAATTCGTTCATTAGAATGACCAAAGATGAGGTTAGGAGCTGAAAACTTTCACAATGTTGTCGTCAAATGGAAATTACGTATCAATAAAAAACGATCCACGGTGCTAAAGGTAACATTTACCCTTTGAGTAAGATGGAAATAACACTAAATTCATGTGATGTTGGAGAAATTGTGCGGTAAACACGACCTCTCCTCGTTTTGAATTGCTGTCTAGTATAAATATATATAAATAAATATATATATATTGGTAGAGAAACATGACAGTGTGTCTGTCAACACAGCTGGAGACCTGCGCTCTCTTTGTCAAGACAGCGGTGACAACAACAATGACCCCCCGAACACGATTTTACACATTTGATCAAAAAAACACTAGACAAAGAGTTTTATAAAAAATTAAATAAAAATACCTGTGGTGCTTTTTGTGGCAAAGAATCGGAGCGATCAGTAGATGCCTTCTTCTTCTTCTTCTTCTTCTTCTTCCCTCCGCTGTTATTTAGTTATTAAACCTCAGTTAGTTCATTTGTCTCGGAGCGTCTTTGAATCCTGTAACAAGTTAGGCCTGCTCCCCCCTCCTAAAACAACACTACTAACATCCAGCGACGGTCCTTTATTCGGCATGAGCGTGCTTTTCTAGATCTGCTTGTTGTTTCCCCCCCTACCTCCTCCTCCTCCTGACAGATGCTCCGTATTTTTTTTAATTTATTTATTTTTTCTCCTCCTCTCTTCCCTAATATAAAAATAAACAAATCTCTTACTGGCTTGGCTAAGCGGAGAGTGTTGATGATAGATGAATATTTAGGCTTCCTTCAGTAGACCGTGGGGAATTGGCGGTCTGGCTGGCTGGCTGTCCTCTCCCTCTCCCTGTGTGTGTGTGTCTGTACTCCTTTGACGTCGTAAGCCGGTGTCTCCCTCCCTGTCCATCTCAGCTTCCATCCCTCCCCTGGGCTGTATGAGCCGTGATGTCTGCCGCCGGGGACCGTCGCTAAATGTCTAACCTCGTGATGGCCGCAGAAACATGGAAGGTAAAAAAATATATATATTTAAAAATCGCAAACTATGAAGTCTGTGTGTAGGTAGGCCCACACTAGTGAAAACTGCTTTTTTAATATAAGAAAACTGCACTAAATCCCCCCTTCGTGACTGTTTTAGTGTTTAGTTTATGTTGAAATAGCATAAGAAGGTTTTAATTCATCTGTATGATCAATTTGTTTCTGTTATTTATCCTAAAATAAGGTTGTCAAAATAATAGAACGTGTCAATACAACACAACACAATTCAACAGTACTACAAGCCTCAGTCTTTAAAATTGAAGCACAGGTAAATCATCAGCTCTCTCAGTTATTTTAAACAAATGCTGAATATCACAACCTTCATGAAGATTTTTTAAATGCCCCACATATCCTGAATGACTAGTCACAGCCTCCATTTTTGATCCTGGTCTCTATATAGGAACGGTGTTGCAGTTTTATATTCAAGCATTCTTGCACGGACAACAAATTTGCTCTCCTCCCCTACCGGGCCCCCATTTGTAGCATTTAAATCTTATAAACAGAGCCTACATAAATTATCATTTTCCTGTTTGCTTGAGAGCTATAAATGCTCTTGTATAAATCTTTTATTTATATCCTAAGAGGCCAGAGTCCATCCCAGCTCACATCAGCCCAGAGGTGCACATATGTCTATCCACATACCGTGTATGCTCTATAGGGAGCCACACATGTAAGATCATATTTGATGGAACATGCAATAGAGTCAGCAGCTCTCATATATAAGCAATGTCTCTGGAAAGGCTTTAGTGGTCCATTATAGTTTCTAGATGGTATCTCATGCTACACATTTGCACTAAGTCTATACTCTGCCGCATAAGTGCAGCCTAGCATTCACCAGAAATGCAACTACACATCATGACAATGTGGATCGCAACAACTGTGACTGGTCTGCGTTTCCTCTCACCCACTTTTCCACTGTTAAACTGAGAGGATCATGTCGATTTTGGACCTAATAATAGATAATAAACCAGATGGTCTATTCTTCCTGCCAAGATTCAAAAATATTTTAAACGAATTTCCTTGTTCACATCTCTCGGTGGCCAGACAAGGACTGGGAAAAAAAAAAAAGCAATCCCTCCTCCTTCTACAGCTTCATGAACGAATCTCCTTTCTTTGCAAAATAAAATGTTGTTCAGCGCCAACGCGATGCCTTCATACTTCTTATATTGTGCTCTTACTGTTGTATAATGTTTCTATATTTTGTATTTATATTTTTGCCTTTCTTAACGTTGTATAGTGATTTCTATATTTTATACTTCTTTTTCTTTCTTAACTACCTAAACTGTTGACTCTGAGAGCCCTGCACAAGATTCCCAATGTGCCTGGACTGTTGGTTTATGCACAAATGGCCAAATAAAGAACCTTGAACCTTGAACCTTGGAGTCAATTCCAGTCGCCGCTCTCGGATATATGGAGCGCACACATAAAACAAAATGGTTAGTAATTGTAAAGCAACACAGCAACACACCAGCCTACAAGTACAAATGCTCATGGTGTAAGTCACATTGGTGGGCTGCAACATAAGCTTTCTGTGGATTCAACACAGAGGTATAAATAAAGCATGATTATCAGATTATAATTGATGAGAGACATTAAAATCCTGTTGAAAAAATCATTATGGTGTAATTTAGTGTCTGGAGAGACATTTTCCTCATGAAATACAATCAGAAAACACTAGGAAGTAAATCAGGCAGCAGGTGTTTACTCTTTTCGTTTTTCGTGTGGACTGATAAAACGCAGACAGCCCCTGACATCAAGAGCTGCAAATCCGCCTTTTGTTCTCGCAGTGGAGCTGGCCGTGGTGCTGAAACGTATCAACTCCTGTCACATTATCAGGGACACGCTATAGTAAAGTAAAAAAATAAATATATAAATAAATCTGATTTTGTGTTTTTAATTCAGCGACCTATTTGAAAGGACACACACACACACATACACACGCCCTCCCTGGAATCTGGGCAGCATGTAAACAATGAGCCCACATGACAGCAGGCTGCACACACCCGACACATGCGCACACGGCCACACTTCAAAGGAGTCACGATCTGGACCTGCGTGGCTCCGGCGATGGCACTGTGGTGTTTATTTAAAGCGAACCTCTGCGCGCAGACCTCTCCGCGGCCTCGGCAGTAATGCCTTTATTTCCGACTGCAGAGCATCTCCCCGGCTCGTCTCTAAATGTTAAGACTGCCATCTGCCATCAGCCGCTAAATCCTGTCTGCCGTCCGCCCTTCAGCCTCACAGTATAAGCCTATGGTGGAGGCGTGGCAGGGACTGGGTTCATCTGGCGCTGATCAAGTATACATGGGCGATATAAGGGGAACGTGATGTGTGTCATTTTCACAATGGATGGCTTTTTTTTTTTTTTTTTTTTTTTTCCCATTTATTTGTTTCACAATCTAACCAACAACGACATCTGGTGACAAGCTGCAAACACACACACGATGCCAGTTGGAGTGCTTATGACATTTACTTGTATCTGGGGGATTTAAACGTGTTTTTACGCTTTGAATAGTACACAGATAATTTAAGTTACAAGTAAAAGTCCTGCTTTAAAACACTTAGAGAGTTAAGTGCAGAACTTCCCCTTTGATGTTCCACCTAAGATTAAATTACTGGTTTATTATTACTGCATTATGAGGCCTAGATTTACTGTTGCTACGTCCAGAGATGCAGATGCAGTGTAAAAGCCCAAGTCACGTAAAGATATTTCTGTCTCTAGTGGGATCCTTGAACGCTTTTTCATAAAATAACCTAAAAGAAATATGTTGGTCACGTAAAAGCAACACAGTGCATCACTTAAAACAAGAAAGTTTGATGCACACTGCTGGAATACAGTCAAAATACTGCTCTTTAAAGTGTTTTTTATCCATTTTTTAATGTTAGAAGCCTGAAATTAAAGGAGAAATGGAGAATCTCAACCAAATGGATCAAAATTAAAGTAGTTTTATGTAAAAATCCCAAATAAATCCACCCAGAAGTGGAGACACACAGATTGTTCTTGTGTACAGTACTTGAGTAAATGCACTTAGTTATTTTCCAACACCGGATGTAATCTAATTACAGAGACGTTTCCTGGAACTTGAAATACTCCACAAACCGATCCATAGCCGTTCCTAACAATAATCGGCGGCCGAAGTTCACGAAAGGTCTTCGCGTTGTGTTTTCGCAGGGATATTTGATGCGAATCTCCAAATTTGGTTCACCGTTTTCAAACAACTGTTCCCTCTTGTGGTTGTTGAATTCTCCAACATCTTAGGCTAAACTGTAGCTGAACTATCCAGGGAGATCATTGGACAAATATAAATATTCTAGAGGTTTTTGAAGCTGCATGAGAAACTGACCTTGTGGAGACAGTAAATGGTTTTTACAGGACATAAAGCACATGGGTAGGTGCAGGATGCTGCAAATAAATAAACAACAACACTGAGTTTTATTTTGCCATGAATAATAATACTTTATTTAATAAAAAAACATGGATTTAGTGAGTGAATAATCCTGGTTGTACTTACTCAAGTGTGTCCAACCATCTGTTTCACCTCAAACAATCGGCTAAACACAAACACACAAAGAGGAGAGAGAGAGAAAGAGAGAGAATTTGAGCATTTTATTTTCTCCCAGCAGCTCGTATTGACTGATTTGATTTCCTGCTGGTGGCACTTAGTTTCTGATAATATTAAACTGGAAGCTTACTCAGCTGCTGCGGTGCATAGCCTTCATGAGAGACCGTGAAGAGCCATCACTGGGAGCCGTGCAGGATTCAAAGAGGAGAACCACCACAGCATCAAAACACACACACACACACACACACCTCCATTTCCATCAGTTAACATGTGGGAAAGGTTTCCATCACATCAGACACATCAAAGTGTGGCTCTGGATCCCTGAAGATGAAAAACAGGAGGGAGGGGGGGGAGAACAGGAAATAGGTTAAAATTCAAGGGAAAGAAGCTCTGTGCACTCAGTAAACATTATTAGTCACTTTCCCATTTCATAAACAAACAAATAAATAAATAAATAGCATATTTATTTTGGCGCACTTTAGGATTTCTGTGCAAAAATCCTACAGTGCGCCAAAATAAACACAGCATATGAAACTGGCGTTACATAATTTATTTATTTAATTTTTAATGCCACGGCTGCTGCTCCTCCTTTAACAAAGCAGCTGCCAAATAAACTGAAATCCCAACGAAACATCTGCTGACATCTGGCGACAGCTGGCTCACCTGAGCTATTTTAAACAGTAACCACTCATTATCTGTGCGCGCACCCATACGTCGACATTAAACTGCGCTGCGCTTCGATCGTGCGTAATTACGCGCGAACAGGTCCGACAGCAGAACTGCTTTTTTTTTTTTTTTTTTTTTTTTTAACTTAATCGCCTTTGTCAGATTTCTTGCTTTTCTTTTAATCTAAACGCGTAGTTCTCATTGTAAATCGACACTCTGTTCCCTAAACGAGACTAGATCTTAATTAGAACTAGTTTTAAGCGAGAGGATCCAGGAAGTCAAGTGCATCGACACCAAGATCTGTCACACTTCTGCAAATTAATAAATAAATAAGTTACAGATTACACACTGAGGTATATCACCTAATTGGATTAATGTAATGGTTCAATTAACGTTGTAACAAAAAAACGTGTTTGCAAATTAATCATTAAAGTAGAAGCCTTACTTTATGTTTAACAGTCTTGCTAATCATCTTTTAATCTTGAAGCCCTGCCTATGTGAAGTCAACTTTGTTTGGCCCCTGATCAGCTCGGCCCTCACATCGCCCTCTTTAAATAAAAAGAACATTTACAAAAGTAGATGGCTTCTACTGTGACGCGAGACATTCTCAAGGGGACGCCAGTGACTGGAAAGGAAACATGCTCGTCACATCACCAGAGATGAGTTGGTCCTCAAAGCGTTTGCTGAGGCGAGGCAGCCTCATATGAACAAACCTGACAGATTAGAAACGCTCAAGGGGAATGTTTTCTACTTTTAAGATGGTAAGCTAAAGTAAATCTTTTTCAAACTTGACTAGATTAGCGAAGAATAAGTTAAGAGGAATGGACTGGAAAATACCGGCCTCAGGTAGACGGAGATTCACAAATTTAAAACATACTAACAAACCAAAACAAGGTCAAATACGAGACTACGCTAAGTAAAACATACAGATTTGTAGGATTAATTGACTGCAGAAGCTGACCAATAAATATATTAATATGACGAGAGGGACGCACAAGTGGACCTAATTTATGTAGAGCAGAGGTTATCTTTCATTCTCAAACTATAAACTGCAGCCGCCTATAGGAAGAAGAGCAAATACCTAAAAGCTACTATATACACGTAGTAAATGCACCTAAGTTAGAGTTTTAATCTTTGCTTTTATCTCTAATACTGTGGTCACAGCTATTTTAGACCTAAGAGGAAACAGATATTTGGTGGAAAGCATCTTAAAAGTTGTATTTGAGAGAATTAAAACAGTGAAGAAGAACAAAATGCACTAAATTCTGTATTGAGTGTATAAGTTAAGTCCTAGTTTTGTCACAGCTGCGACAGTGAAGAAATAAAACAACACATTTTTCAAACTCAGATTTTTATTAGTCAGTACAAAGAAACAAAACTGAAGGCGATCATCTTCCTTCCGGCCAGAAATGCACATCTTCTGCGTCGGCGTCGGAAAAGGCTGGGAAAAAAAAATAACTCACACCTCTCTCTCTCTCTCTCTCTTTCTCTCTCTCTTTGACTGGACTTGTGCCGCTTTCATTCAAGGAACTTAACGAGACGTTAAAACTAAACGGCGAATGGATCGAGCGAATCGCTTCACAAGTAAAACATAGCGGAGATGGAACAAGGAGAAAAATAATTTCCCCTCCGTATAGACTAGAAACAGAACCTCTGAGACACGCTCTTGGTTTGGTTTGTCTTACTCAAAGTGGACTTTAAATTGATGCTTTTCCGAAAACGTTACACTGCCGATGTGGAAGAGAAGAAGTCAAAAGTGCTCCCTGAAAAACTAAACAACTACATTCTTTTGTTTCCTTCTTAGCAAAAATAACTATCTTCGGGTTCAACTTGGGAAAAAAAAATTTGACTAGTTGGCTTAACACTTGACTGCATGCACACACGCATACCATGCACACACGCTGACCTATTTCTAACTGACGCTTAATTACATATTTAATGATTCATACCGGAGCAAATAACACAAATAGTGAATTATATATATCCACCTCTTATTTTCTTTAATCTTCCGTCTTCACTCTTCAGCCCTCTCACTGACTTCTTTATGTCTCTCGGTGTTGCCTCCTCAACCCTCGGAAACATCCTTTAGCCTCCGCCGTCTACAGTCGTCTTCTGGCAGCTTTTGATTGCTGATAATTCTTCTACAGTCTAGCTTTGTATTCTGAAGCCCACCCATATCTGCACTTCCGTCCACAACGTTTCAGGTGTGGACAAGCAACAGTCTGCAGCAGCTTCTTTCGTGAACAGGTAACGGTCAGTACCGTGGGGGTAGAAAGGGTCTTTTAGGGGGGAACATTGGACCACCTCCTCTTGGACCCGGACGCTTGCCCCTTAACCTCGGATCGGGGCCGTGGAACCGGAGGAACGGCGGACGTGGGGGTCCTCTGGGGCGTGGGTGATGCGCTGGGTGGGGAGGACGAGGTGGAGGTCTCAGACCGGGATGGCGCATTTCGTGATAAGGTGGTGGTCTCCTTGGAGTGTAGTGCGGAGGAGGGGCGTTGTGCTGCTGGAAGTCGTGGCCGTGGTAAGGGTCCTCTGAGGGTGAGTGAGGGGGTATGAGGCGGCCTTGACCTCTGGGGTAGGGGTGTTGAGGACTGTCCGGGCCGTAATATGAATCATCTGGGTGGTGGTAAGGATCTTCCTCGAAGTAAGCGGGGTCACGTTGATGGGGGTCACTGTGGTAATGCTCGGGCTCCTCCTGGTAATGGAGGTCATCTGGGTGAGGGCGTGAATCCTCAGGTGGGTGCTGCCGCGGGCGATGTTGGTCAGCGTCATACATCCTCTCATCTGGATGAAACGAGGACTTGTGCTGATGGTCATGGATCACTAACCCACTGAGGACACTGTCCACTCTTGCCCTAATACCGTCCCTTATCCCCGTATCTGCGCCAGGAAACGGCTGCTGCTCTGGAGGAATCATTGCGTCAAAGCCATGAGGAGGAGGGGGAGGGGGTAACTTTGGGACAGGGGGGAGGGAGCTTGTATAGAAAGGAGAAGATCCGGTGCCCCCCTGCAGTGAGGCCATCCCTTGGGGCTTCTGAATTGGCTCTGATTGGTAAGGATAATGCCCTGATGCCTGGTTTTCTCTAGCCCCTCCAGGCACATGGTAGCCACCGGGCTGCTGAGAGCCTCCCCCTGGGAACGTGTCACCAAACCAACTCCTTTCACTCGACCCCTGAAAGCCCTCAGCTGTCTGCACGCTACTGGCGCTGCCTGGGGCTCTTTCTCCAGGCACCGGCCCTTGTGCTTGTGCAGAAATCTGATGGTAATGTGCAGCTGGTGCGGTAATCCCGTGCTCTGACATGTCCTGTTTGCCATAAGGGTATGGCTGCCCGTTCTGAGACACACCCGGCTGCAAGTGCGTTTGCAGATGTAGATTGTTGTGCTGGCTGCTATTCTGGTATGCGATAGGTGCCGTCTTTGCAGTTTCACCAACAGATGACTGATTCATGCTGGAAGCAAACGGGACCACCGCTGGCTTGTCCATGATCTCATCTTGAGTCGGGGTGCCACCGCCTTCATCCCGCACGGGTGTCCCACCCTGGGTGTCTGCGCCAGTGACTGGGCTGAGACTATCCCCTCCCAGAGTCGTGTTTCTAGGGAAACCCAGGTCGAATGCACTAAACGCAGTGTTCCCCTGCAGGAAGTTATGGATTTTAGACTCTAAACTCTTAGAAGACACAGACGGTTCAGTCTCCGTTGTCAAATCCATGTCTCTGTGAAGAGCCTGGACCAGAGCAGAGGCTGCGTTGGAAGTCTGTGCGGGTGCCTGGGTACCTGAGCTCTGCCTTACAGTGGAGCTGGATGAGAAAGGCACGGGTGGAACCAAGGAGAGAGACGGGCTCTGAGAGGGCGCCGCTGACGCAGGTGCGGGTGAAGAAGAGGGAAGGATCTTGTCTGTACTGGAGGAATCTGAGGTGACATTAGCAGATGAACTGCTCAGAAGAGAGGTGATGCCTAAGGGATGAAAAGAAGAACACACAACGTTATTTTGAGCAAGTGTGCTGCTATTAATGTATGATAACCAAACAGTTTGACTCCTTGTTCTCACCCTCAATGCTGCTTTGGCCCTGGACTTTGGACAGAGCGCTGAGGAGATCTGCAGGACTCACGTCCACCTTGGAGAGGAGTTTGACCAATGAGCTTGCATCCTGGGAAGCCACAGGTGCAGCAGGTATGGTCTTCACAGAGGAGGGAGCAGCAGGAGCAGCTGTAGGAGGATCCTCCAATAACGGTCCTGGAAGACAAAGAGTATTTCTCATTTGTAGTATAAATCACAGCATAGTGGTTAACTAATCAAACCTTTACTGATACTGTATGAGACAAAACTATTACAAGAAGATGCTGGGACTTAAACCACATACAACGATCAGGCATAGCATTATGACCACCTTCCTAATATTGTGTAGGTCTTCCTTGTGTCTCCAAAACAGTTGTGACTCATCAGAGAATGGACATGGGCCTTCTGAGGGTGTCCTGTGGTGTCTGGCAACACAGTGTTGTTAGTGGGGGGCCTTTGGATCCTATGAGTTGAGGGGAGGGGCCTCTGTGGATCATCCTACAGATAGTTGATCAGTTTGGGATCTAGTGAATTTGGAGGCCAGGTCAACACCTTGTGCTGTTTTTCATGTTCTTTTTAGTTGTTCCTAAACCATTTTTGTGTGTGTGTCAGGCTGCATCCTGCTGGGGATGGCTGCTTCCATCAATCAGTCTCATTGCTATGGGGTGGGGGTGTCTGATCTGGTCTAGGTGGGTGCTACATGTCTAAGTAACATCCACATGAATGAATGCCAGGTGCAAAAGTTTCCCAGCAGAACACTGAATTGTCACAAGATGATCAACGTTATTTACTTCTCCTGTCCATGGTCATAATGTTATGCCTGATCGGTGTGAAAGTGGGACAAGGAAAAAGAGTATTTTTTTTGTATGTTTTTATTAACATATTGTGAAAGTGCCAATAAACACGACTTGAATCTTAAAAGCAGAGGCAGTGTTGTCAGGTTCAGTCTTCAGTATCAACCATCAGCACTCACCTGTGTTCTTGGTGACAGAGCTTAAACTGTTGAGGATGGAGCCAATTTTACCCACATCAACAGCAGGAGCTGCAGGAGCGGCTACGGGGGCCGTGACCTTCGCGACGGGCTTTTCGGCCGCTACTGATGGCTCGCTTTTTGCAGGCAGCGGAGTGGACACCTCAGGGTGACGGACAGATCCCATCTGCTCCTCGACTGGGGAAAGAAATGTGACAGTGAAAAGCGGTGAGAGGGAGTTCGGACAAGCGAGCTGTCAACGTAATGACACAGAGCTGATGCGGTTAGTTTTGGATTTGCTTTTAGGCCACGCAGTAATTTCGTTACTGGTGATTTTTAGGGCAGGAGAAGCCCATTAAGTGATGAATCAGCGGAGAGGACTGTGCTGCTGAAAATATTGACACAGTCTGACACCAGAGAGGTCCTCTTAAAAACACCTGTGACTTATAAAGGCGGATTTATGTTGACACAAGACGTTAACAAGTGCTCGCACAGCAGGTGTTGTGTTTCACGCACTGATAGCGACACCGCCACCACAATGCGAAATGGATAAAGGGAATCTGAACAAACTTACAGAAGAAGAGTAATGATCAGTAAACTCGATATGAGGTGACTTGCTGTTACATTCAACTAGCTTTGTCCCTGTAGCTGCTCCTTAAAGTACAACTACAAACCAAATACTACATATATTGCATTTAAAAGCTCTTATTATGAGGGGCATTAATCGCCACCCTACTCCTTACCTATGATGCCACCACTGTCCATTTCATCCTCCGAGAGCTCCATGTCCTCCACTATGCGGTTGTCGGCCTGCCCGAGAGCCTCCGGGCGTCTGGGGGATCCTCCTGGCGAGGACAGAGGACTCGGGGCCGGCGGCTCGGCCTCGTCGTCCATAGCGGAGCCGTCGAGGTCCGGATCCGGGTGCGACAACTCCAGACTGTGAAAAGGAGACTCTGAGCCCGTCGGAGACGGTGCGTCTGCAGAGGGTGAGGGGATGGGCGACTCGTCCAGGTCTGGCAGGGTGGCCTTCAGGCTGTCCAGCTTACGCTTCAGGTGGGACACCCGGTTGGCAAATGTTTGGTAGGCCTTGAGAGAAGATAGGATTATTTTTAGTTTTTTTTATTTGGGTTTTCATTGACACACATTCTCTGCATAACTCTATGTTGAGGCAAAGCCCTGTCCACATGTAAAGCTATTTGTTAATCTCTTTGTAGCCGACAGCTGGTCTCTAGTGGTCCAGGGGTTGCCTAGGTAACCAAAGAGAACATAGAAATATTGCTCGTGTACAGACAGAGCTAGCTCTTCTTTCCATTACTGCTCTCTATGTAAAATGAAAGTATCATCAACCATGCCACCACCTTTGGATGCTCAGGGACGTGTGTTTGCATCATGTCAATCCACTGGTTTCTCACCTATCACACTACAACTCCCTGAATTTTATTAAACTTCACTGGTCTTCTGTCGCCCTCATGCAAAACAAACACCCCTCTGCCACTTACATTTGCAACAATTTTGACCTCCTTGTACTGCATCTCGTAGAAGATATCTGCGTGGCTGAGAGCCTCCATGAGCGGAGGTCCCGTTTTGCTTTGTTTGTCAAAGAACTTCACAAACTCCTGCAGCTGCGCGCTTCCTTCCTCAAAGTCCTTGGAGAATTTTTTCCCTCCGGCCTTATCTGTGAAAGCCAAGCATAAACGGAGGAGTTTGTAAAGGACAGAGACAGTAAAAACTTGGCTTCTCTTAAAGCCGAGACCTGTGCGTGCGTGTTTGCGTGTGTTGCACGAGGTTAAGCAGTAAAAGATGATTTAAACAGGCACCTTTGAGTCTCTTCAGGGCATCAGAACTGCAGATGTCAACCCTCATAGCTGCCAGCTGTTTTTCTCTGAGGTCAACCTCCTCCAGAGATTTCTTGTACTTGGACAGTTGGTCAATTAGCGCCTGGGGCTAAAGCAGAGGGAGCAGCCACTCAGAACATCAGGTAAATGGTACATTTGAGTCAAGGACAAAAGGAGGAAGACTGAGCTTGTAAAAAAAAAAAAAAACGGTATCATCATGCTTACCACAAACTCGGCGACGATCTTGGACTGTAGATCCGCTTTGGACTCAACTGGAGCTTTAAAATATAAGAATACAAATTAACAAAATGCACCGTGTCTTGGGCTGAGATTATAGAAAGAGAAAGAAATCATTAGTGTGCTTACTTTTCTGCTCCACCGGTGTCTCGGGAGGGGACTCCTCTTTGACTAACACACCTCTAAGCTCAGAAATGAGCGTCCCTGAATACACTGCCCTTTCCTCCCAGATGGACAGTATCCTCTCCACCGATGTAATCACCTTGGGGTTACTCTCAGAGCTGGAGAGAGGAGAGGGGATGGCAGAATAAGAACGAGAGGCACTAGAGATGTATCCTCTTTGATATAATGGCGCTTGCTTGACTTTGAGGCATGGCGCTGACTGAACAAGACAAATGCAAGGACAAAGAAAGGAGGACTGTCCACTCTGCAAAAACCATATTTAAACACGTGACTTACTTGACCAGCAAGAGGGCTTCTGGGAGGACCTCGGCGAAGGCCGTCCGATAAACAATGGCATTTTTCCTTTTACAGTTCTGAATGACATCGTTGGCGAGGTACAACAGGTTGAGTCTGTGTGAGGCATCGGCTGTGAGAGCAAAGAGAGACGGTCACGTTAACGAGAGGGCAGATGTTCTGTAAGGAGAGTCTCATCTCTTCAGACAATCTTTTAAAGATTTGTCAGCATCCGCAGCGCTTAAACGTATAGATTAATTTTACTGTTAAATGATTAATCACCTACTCTATAAAAGCTCAAACTGACGAGCTAATCTACTAAATTATTCTGGCAGGTCGCCAAACCAAAAACATACACTAACATGCCATTTCATTAGGTACACTACTCAATATGAATGCTTATGAAGGTTATGGTATTAAGTATTTATTTAAAACAACTGAGAGAGCTGTTGATTCAACCGTGCATTTCATTTCGGAGGCTGTGGTTTGGCAGCACTATTGAACTGCGCTGTGTTGTACCGACACGTTTCTATTATTTCGACAACCCCATGTTAGCCAGAAACACTTTAATTCAATCCAAACTACATCCTCCAAAATGCTCATGTGCTGTTTCAACATAAACTGAACAATATAACCGTCACGAAGGAGGATTTAGTGGAGGACTGTCATATTACAAAGCTTTTATTTTTTACTACAGAACCTAATGTTTTCAGTGAATAAACATAATTTGTAGTTTGATAATAAATGAGAAACCAATCTAAATTACTTTGACGCTGTAAATGTAAAAAGCTAACCCCAAACTGTTTATAAGATCTAAGCAGGAAGCTTACAGAGAGCTAAAAACCCTATTTGTTGTTTTCATACAAACAGGGTATCATTTTATTCAATTTGATATCAGAGCCAACAACATAGTACTGGAACAGACACCAAATCAATACTGTCAGTCTTTCAGAGTGAGTAAATTTTTTCCACAAAACCCGTTCTTTAATTCACCAAAGCAGGCAAAACTAAAACATCGTGCACAATCTCATCCAAACTAAGTGAATAAATCTAACCAAACATTCTCTGCCTCGGACCTCACTGCACACACACATACGTCAAATAATAAAGACACAATAACGAGCAACACAGACACAGTTTAAGTCATTTCTGCACCGCTGTGAAAGATCTAATATACAAAGTATGCATTTTTTTTTTTTCAAATCTCAACTCGCAGCCAATAAATTTACACTCAAAAGCAAACTGACGCAAATAAACAACACAAACAAGGTTTTCATTGACTTCCTATAACTCGCCAGTTAACAGATGAAATTCACGTTTCCTGTGTGACAGTTACAGGGTGAATAAAAGTCTGAGTTTCAATTCAACGCATGGCAAGTGGACAACTGCCTTTTAGTGTCAGACTGACATTTAACAGAGTGACTTATTTAAAAACTGATAAAACCGCAATGCCAACACCAAGCTGTAAGAAACCCAGACAAGAGCGACTCAAAGTTTTTACAAACTTCAACACCTTCACAAAGCACAGGAGTAAAAATAAACGCTTGGCAAAGAATTAATATGTATGCATCATATATTGCCCGTAAACGTACAAGGAATTAGTTCTCTTTGTTCAAGAAAACATGGAGCGGTGAGCAGCCATGCAAGGCCCCGAAGGAGTAGTTTAGAAGTTTAAGGTGTTGCTCACATAATCTCAGCCAACAACAACATCATCATTATCTGCAGCCATGACAGATAAAGTATGAAAGACAAAAAAAGACAACCAAAATTTAACAAATGCTAGTGCTATAGAATAAAAAGGAAAGTGTGTAGTTAAAATAATTTGTGACTGCGTGTTTTACTGCTACTGTTAATAGAACGAATACAAAAATAAATAAAAATGACCACTACAGCACTGAGACCATGAGCAGATGCCTGGAAGGGATTGGAAAAGCAGCATAGAAGAAATAAGTTTCAGAACAATATGCAACAGCTTCTATTTCCTGTTATATTCCAACTGTTTTTCCATAGTTTCATCTAAAATGCTAACTGATAAAGGTTATTAACATTTCCCAGAGACAAAATGATATCTTTAAATAGCTTGTTTAGTCGGACCAAACCAGAGCTATTTAATTTATAATGAGATAAAACAGAAAACGGCAGGACTGACCTAAAATCATTTACTTATCAATTAAAATACTGACTAACTGACTCGTTTACGGCCTGTTTCAGTCCTTATTTATTCACTTACATATTTAAGGTTTTATTTACTTGAAAAAGTGCAATAGTCAAGTTGTTGTAATAGCTGTCCATGACATTCAATTCATTTAATAAATATATGTATTGTTATATTTATCGTCTCTGTGTTTCAACCATGTTTTTTAAAGCATTAATTGACACAGATTACTCCAACATAAGGCCATCAACATGCCAATTATTAATGAACTTTATAAACACGTAGAGAATAGATGGATGTATTTAATCTAAAATCGCCTGATAACATAAAATATCTCAACAAAATTATCACTCAAAGTTAATTATCTGAATTTACACTTCAATATTAATCAGTTTATTTAGTCAATAAAACGTGTAAAGTTCAGTCAGCTTTGTTACCAAGGCCAAAAGATGACTGATGAATTTGAGGAAACAACACCCTGCTCTACCGCAACCGTGGATTGAGAAGCACAAGTTATTGTTGCTAATAAATTTAAACACTCCCCAATAGACCAGTAACAAACACCGCGATCAGTTCTCTCAATCATCCACTGCTAAATGCTTCCCACGCTCAGAAGCAAACACAAACAAAAACAGACAATTTTTAAGGCAATAATAACTGCTAAGACCTCACTCGAAAGTAAATTAAATAATTGTTTTAGATACAAACTTAGTGATCAACGGGCAGCAATGCAGTTTATCAAACCTGTTCAAAAAGATGGGATTACTTAGTTTTAATTTAACGACAGCCATTCTCAAGTCTCATCTGAAAACAAATTAATTTAGGGGCCATGAACCGTGACTTTAGTTTGGAGGAAACACATTTAGAGACGTATGTAAATTAAAATAATAAGTATCACAAAATGAATAAATGAAGACACAAGATTATATGATAATCCAGGACTCGGTAGATTATGTACTGCAAACTTTGTGATTAATGTCAAAAAATAAAAAATAAAAGGAACTGATGATGAACACTGAATTTGTGTCAGGGGGACACTTTACCGTAATGGAAACACTATTTTTGTGTAACACGGCAGTTAACGAAACAAAAATCGAGCATCCCCTTTAGCTACAACTTTTACCTAGCAGTGTGTAAGACTGTCCGATCAGCACAAGAGATAAAATTAGTTTACAATAGCAAAAACAAAAGTGTTTCATAACGTGGGAAACAGTCCCACTAGAACCAAAATGTCGGCATACAAGGACTTTACTTCACTGGCTGCTGGTTCTGCTCAGAGGAGCGCACGTTTTAAACTCCACCGTTTCCCGGCGTTACAGGCAAGGATAAAAAAGTAAAAAGCAGTAAAAAAATGATTTATTTTAGACACTTTACAGGCTGCGGTTGGTGTATGCAAACCCCCCCAAAAAAGCTAAAGCTGGAGCAGCAACTGTCAGTTGAGCAGGCGGTGAAAGCTACTCACATTTCTTCAAACACTTCATCCAGTGACGCACAATCAGACTGTGGTACTTCTTGTTGTCGATGCACCACGTTGAGAGTCCTTGAATGGAGTCCATCGTGTTGGTGACGCCTTTAAACTTCTTCTCCAACGCGGACTCCAGAGAGCCGCCAGAAGCCGCCCCGGCCCCTGCTCCCGCTGCCATGTCCAGTGGATCTCCGCGCCGCTCAGCTCTATCATTCCAGTGGCGGATGAACTTAGCCGAGGCTAGCACTTAGCCTAGCATGCTAGCTTCATGTAGCGCAGGCACCGCCGCGTTCAGCAGCCGCTCATCTCCCACTGCGATGTTACGAGGCGTGAATGTTTTTCTGCGCCGCTACCAGTTGATTCGCTTGTTTGGAAATTGCCCACGTGGAGCTAATAGTTAATATCGTTAAAGGCTAAAACTTAGCGCCTGGCGACATCCTGTATGTCTGTTTACTCGTTGCTGGCAGCGGGGGTGATGAAGAATACTTCCGCAAACACGACACGATTATGGCGCCACCCAGTGTCCCGGAAGTTAATTATGATTAGCGCCCCCTGCTGCCTGCTAACGGTAACTTATATTACTGTATATTTGCTGTATAGTTATATAATATACTGTACACATAAAACTAAGTGCACGTGCAATAGTGGAAGAATAATTATTTTACTGTTAAAGTAACAATGCAAAGGTAAAATGCACCATTTGTATGAGCAAAATTACCAATATTGGTTTCTAAATGCTAATGTGGTAGTTTAATCTGCATGTAAAACCATTTTTACTTGTAATAATAGGGTTTGCACAAGTGCATTAACGCTGACTTTACTTCATTAAGTGTCCCAGTGAGTCATGACAGTGAACCAGCATGCGCAGAAGCATAACTTCCCCTAAGTGGAATGTGGCCATTGTTAACACGGCTTTGCTTTCTGTACTGTGACAATTGCAGACCTCTGCTGTGAAGGTCTGTTACATAACACAGTATATTAACTACAGCTAGAATATACTGTAGATGTTGTGCACAATGAAAAATGGTCGCTAAATAAAATCCTGATTTTCCAGTAGTACCGGTCTGTACTTATCAGTCATATGGAGCACACCGTGTTCCACTGACAAGACGGCGTGCAAAGACTTGTGCAATTATAAAGTGACTGATTTAAACTGCAACTCGGTTCATGCATTATATATATATATATATATATATATATATATATAAAAAAGATATGTTCAGATTCAGCAACAAGTTTGCAGGAAATGTAGGGTATTTCATTCCAAAAATCAACAAACGTGTTAGATTTTTTGATGAACCACGTAATTCCTTTAATGTACAAAAATAAGTGTATTTGTCAGGCAATTGCCAGTAATGATAATTTCATTATCACAATTTAAATTAAAAGCAACACGGACAGACAACTGTGACATAAGTTTTAACTCCTATTTCACAAATGAAGTGTCAACCCGGCACAGAAAATTGTGTAATGTACACGACACTGTTGTTCTCTGCCTTGTTAAGGTTAATAACATAGTTTAGAACTCGTAAATCACTAATGACGCAGCTGGAGAAAACTGCAGCAGCACATTTGGTTTGCAACGACACTTGTAGTGAAATGATGATTTTATCACCGCCAGTTAAGAATACACTTTTTGTGCAGGCAAGACTATGGTTATCTTCATGTGTGTAAGGCTGACTGATGACGAACCACCAGACATGAAACATCATTTGACACGGACGCCACATTATTTAAAGAAAAAGTGGTGGCACAATACCCCAATGCTATAAAAATAAAAAAAAATAAAATAAAAGAAGCGATGTGTTCAGGAATGGAAATTGTTTTCTTTAGCACATCTCCATGATGCTTCTTAATCAACAGTGAAGCACGTTCAGTGTTCAGTGTTTGGAGTTTTTCATCTGAAAAGGCAATAAGTTGAATTTACTACCTTCCAGATAAACAAATGACACATTTAGCTGTAAAGCACTCCTCTCAGGTGTAACACGCAGCAGTTGGCATCACAAGTCTGCAGATGGAATAAAGGTTTTCAAGTACGGCTTTCATAAATAAAATCACGACACTTTTGACGTGTAACATTTCCCCATCGTCATCCAAAGTGCAGTTGTATCAGCTCAAATTCAGATCAGCTCAAATATATGTTTCCTGTTAACTTTTGTATAAACATCTTTAAGTCTTTCAAACTTGAAAAGAGTTCACTCACTGGCTACTTAAAGGAGCAACTAGTAGAACAACACCCTCCTTCAATAAATATTGGTCAATCAGGTTGTAGTATATTCTATGTGCAACTACATCGATTGTTAAATTGTATAGATAGAAACGATGATGGTGTGTGTGTGTGTTACTAGAAAAATAAATAAATACGCTACATATGGTATGATAATGTAAAATGGTTCAGTTTTGGCACATTGTGTCAGATCATATGTTACAATGAGTCAGCTGGAAAGACGTTCTTTATAATCCGGGCGTCACTTTTTGAACTGCGCCAGAGCGGCAACTAAAAATTACGTCCCAATTAAGCTGCCGACTATTTTCTCAGTTTAGTGTTTAAATGTTTTGTTTGTGAAATGTATGGAAAATGGTGGAAAGGCCCACAATGATGGACATTTTCGCTTTAAAAGTATTTTATATCCAACTGACAGATTGTTTCAGCTTAAAACTTTAAACCAACAATTTCCTCACATTCATAAAAGACATAGTGGTTTTTTTTAATCAAGATGATGCGAGTGTCAGGGCTACGTTCCATGATATGAATAAATACAAAACAGAGCACGGGCAGCTTTAACACATTACATGTGTAAAATAATTTCCAACACATTTTAAGTTAGTGTATACAAAAGCAATACTTTAACAGACATAGAGTTCCTGGTAATATAGTGCAACAGTGTCGTAAAAAAAAAACCCATGCTGGATATTTAGGGGTTAATGAGTCTCTGCATTCCTCCTCCTCCTCCTCCACTTCTGGTTTAATGTGCTCGCAGCCTGGCTCGACACCCAACTTTATGCTTATGTAATCAGGTCGGCCCACTGCCTTTACTCTGGCTGAAGCACCTCCATGTAAAAAACAAAGGTCAGCTAAGGCCAGCTAAGGTGAGTCACTTCTGGAACTGGTGTTGCTTGAGGACACCGAGCTGTCCTGAGTAGATACGCTGCCACAAGATGAAGGCGGAGAATACTCATGTCGTTCCTGATTCTCATTTTCCCTCTCGGCACATAAACATGTCGGCCTGCGCAAAGTGAATGTCCTGTCTGTAAACCCGTGTCCAACTGTACAGCTGTCCCCAGCTGGTCTGACTGTTTCTTCCTCTTGAGTTTTGCGTTTTTTCGGCGATCCGGGCAGACACGTGGAAACAGTGTCGAGTGAAGACTCAGCATGGCTGCTGCCGTTCTTTCCACACTGATGGTTATTATGCTTGGTCGGGACCTTGCTCGTGTGATCAGAGTCTAACCAGCTCAGTTTTCTCTTCTGCAATGAGGAAGCAAAACCGGTTGACCAATCAGAACAAGTCAGAGGAGTTCAAATATGCAGACTCAGTTTCATCTTTATCTCACTCTACAAATCTTTAAAACACATATATATTGCTTTTGCTTTCTCACTTTTCTTTTCACTTTGCTGTTTTCTACGTTTTTTTAAATCAAAAACAAACTGTGTTGTACTTTTGTTTTACACTTTTGGGTTATGAAAGCCACGTTTTGATTAATGCACACTTGCAAAGCCACTATCATATTGTTAGCATCCAGACAGAAGCTCACCTTAACCGGGATGTGGAGCTGACTCTGGCGCCAGTGTGGTGTGAATCTCGGAGTGGTGGTCTGTCTTGACATGTCCACTGTCACATGAGGGAACCATGTTTTGAGCAGCATCTCTATCTGCAGGAGATTGTGAAGATATCTCTCACTGCAGAAAAAAAAAAGGAGTAAACATTAATGACAATGAAAGCACCCACTTGTTCACTGACATTAATATTACGGGTGCTTCGTGTTGTATAAAATGCCAATTTGGCGTACCCCATTTCAGGCTTCTGTAATACTCCAAGGATTCTCTGCAGTCTGTCTATGGCAACACTCTGCTGGAAACTGGTCAAACCTGTAAACATATAACATCCAAATGTTAATACATACATGCATAGTGGTTTTAATTCAGGATATGAGACAATAAACTGTGATAATCATAGATATTGCTCGTCCACGTACCTCTCTCAAATCGCCCACGCTTTAATCCATGTAGAAGCTCAAGCAACGGATGGATATATCTGTGCATATCAGCACACTGAAAAAAATAAAGACAAGTTTTACAACCACCCCAGATCTGTTATTTGACAGATAAAAACAAGCTAGGTGTCGGTCGAAGGGAGCTCACCTTCTGAGCGAAGGCCAAGTCCCCGGGTGTCGCTGACGATGCTCGTAACGTGGTGGCTCCCGCAGAAGGTGATGAGTCGGTACTTTTCGCTATGTCAGAGCAACGTTCAGTCTGATCACGCTTAGACCTTGAGTGATCCGGATGAGTTGGAAAATCAAGGCCAGAAAGTCTGTCATCGACCGAGCGACACTTCCTTATTCCGCTGTCTTCTCCCTCTGAGAAGATGTCCGTCTCGTCCTCGGTTTGCTCGCTTTCGCTGAGGAGAAAGCTCGAGGTGGAGGGCAGCGAATCGTAAGAAGGCCATTTGGAAGAACTGCCCAGTGGATTCATCTGTTGGAGACAAAGACATCCAGTCAACATTATTTTGAACTGGGCAGGAAGCTGAAACAGCGGCAGTTGCACATGTGTTATGTTTGTTAGTTTCACAAAGAATCACCTTTAAGAAATTGCCATCCCTAAATTTTTCTTTAGAGCATTTAATACAGTCTGGTTTGGGCTAAATAAAAGGTACTTTTATTCCAATATTGCGCTCTCTCTTAGTTATTTGGCACACTCATATTGACACATAAAACAGAGGCGCTTGTTATTATATTACTTAGTTGTCCACTTAACTGTATGATGCAAGACAAGAAAAATACAATCTATTTCACCACAAACATATTTCTCTTTTCTCTTATCACAGAGATATTACAAACATGTAATCAAACACCTTATTGTATAGTATCAATACATATATATATATATATATATAATGGTTTTACAGCAGGGTACATGTTGCAGAGAGATGCCCGTGTTGTCTTCAGCAGGCCTGAACAAGTCCAATATAATCAAGGCGAGAAGAAAGCCAATGATCAACTTTGATAGATTATCACGCTGCATGAAAGTACACAAAGTACTTGCACAAGGTGGTGCGGTGCCAAGTCCATGAGTGCCATGTACACACACACAAACACAAACACACACACACACTACGGAGCTATCAGAGCTGTTCCTATAAAAAATGTCCACCTCCTGTGGCTGTGTTTAGGTTTCTGTGCACAGATCTCCGTGGATTTGATTCATCTTGGTAATGTTGAGGTTTTTAATGTTAGGTCTGGTATAGCGTTTAGGTTAGGGTCACATGGGCTGGCAATACATTAACTCACAGGTGGTCTCCAGTTGAAATCAGCTGGGTCATTAGAGGACAGCGGTTGGCTGTAATTTTCTACAACAGGCACTGCTACGTGTTATATATTTATATAAAGTATATATATATATATATAAAACGCCCTGTTATTATTTTGTTTTTGTTTGTTTTTATGTATATATATACTCTAACTTGCTAGATACACAGTTAGCTAGCTAACACAGCAAAAACAAAAATAATAACTGAATTTATTTGTATTTAACGGGTTGTTTCTGAAGTCAGCTAGTCAGAAACTATAACAGACGTTAAAACAGACGTTATTCTATTTAACATATAAAATTATACGTTTGAAAAATAGCCACGTTTTTGTAAATAAAGACAGATTTTACCTTAGGGTTAGAGTAGAATTAGATTCCCAAGTGAAAAGAAAAACAAATAAACAACGCTATTTAAACTGTAAGAAGAATTTCCGGAAAGCTAACGGCTCTGTTTGTGAGAGCGCGGCTCCGAGTCCTGTTATCCGTTGACGCTCAGTCCCTCTCGGTCACTTGCGTCTCCGCTCTACTTTTGTCTCAGGCAAGATCTCCAACCTGTACACAGAGTACCCAGAGAGCGCACCGGACGTTACACGTGCTGAACGGGTACAGAGCCGCGATTGGCCGAGGAGACGTTCGCTCTCGCCTCATTGGCCCGCTCGCTCGGCCAATCGGCGGCGTTCGAGGCGACGGTTGGACGGTGCATGCGTACATCTCGCCGCACCTCCGACTACTGCACGTGTGGGTGGTGTGGCGTCGAGAACTGGAGGAACAGCACGCGGCAGCAGGCGTGTGCCCAAAATTTTGTTATTCAAATTGGGTCGCATGTGTCCCACTGTAATAAATCTAATTTTATTTTTAAACGTGATTTATGGCAAGTAAACACAACAAATCAAGTGACATGCAAAATAATATGAAGTATAAGTATATAATAATAGGTATTAATGATGCAACAGGATATATGAAGTTCATAACATGCCAGTTTATTAGGAACACTAGTGAAAACAAACACGTCCTAATATAGCGGTCCTGGACTACAACCCCCCTTCAGGACTATTATAAAGTTCAGTTTATGTTGAAACCGCATCAGAAAGGTGATAAGTCAACATTATTTTGGAGGATGTCATTTGTGATGTTGTTACACTGTGATGTTTGTTTACTGACTAAAATAGGGTGGTCATAATAATAGAAACATGATGTGCAATGTGCAATACAGTTCAGTACAACTACAACACAGTTAAATCAACAGCTCTCTCAGTTATTTTAAACCAATTCTGAATATAATAACTTTTACAAAACTAAGATTTAGTGTCATGTTGTTACATAACCACGCATTTGCTCTCACTGGTGCAATAAGCCGGCAAGTGTGGGTATAGTAGTTTTAGATAAATGCTAGAATCCCTAGTTTTCATCACTGTTGAAGTAAACGTGGGAAAGGCAGACGAGATTATGAAATACAGCATCACAGGCTAATTAAAGCCGAGAGAAAGAAGAGAAAGAGAGAGAGGGAGAGAGAGAGGGAGAGAGGGAGGGCGGGGGGACTTTGGAGGCAGCCTTACATAATTACATAATAAGTTATAAGCTGGAGGAATGAGTCGCTTCTTCTCATGTTGCATGCAAAATCCTGCTACCTTCAGGAGGATGCGGGGACTGCTCAGTACAAACACCCCCTCTAAAACCAAGAAAGATAATCATGATAATAATGATTAACATCGGTTTAATATTAGGGAACGCATGGCAGGTGTGGCAGCATGAACATGAACAGGGAGTGTAAGTGAATGCATGGCATAAGCCAAACTAGAGGCAGCCGCGAATCTGGGCGTGGAGGAGACAGTCTCCGTTCAAGCACCTGTCACGGCTGGTACTAAACTTAATTACAGTTCAAACAATGGCGACGACACACAATCGACCACATTGTCGTCTTATAAAAGCAAGTTCACTAAATGTTCTATATCAGAACATTTAGTTCCAGATTTGTTTGTTTTTTTTGTTGGATTGCGAAACAGATCTTGTGACCACGCAAACAGTGCAGACAGGCACTGATAAAGAAACCATGCAAACAGTCATTAACAACAGCTCTATATGCATGCAGCTGAAGGCTGGCTCTACTTCGTGATTTGAAGATAAAGATCATCGTGTGCATGTAACATCTACTGTTGACGTCTTTTGCAGTTGGAATTTGGCTATGAAGTTCCCATGCAAGCTTTTGTATTTTGGTTGGACAAACCTGTCTTACAAAATAAACAGGGGATCTAAGCTATTTAGCATACGGTGTATGGAGCCCTTTAAGGAACAAACAGCAACAAAAATCATAAATATGTGCTCATAAATGGATCCGAAATGGCATGTGTGCAGTCTTGCCTTTCCTGCAGATGACATTCGTCAGACATAAGGAAAGTGGCAGCATGTGTATTTTGGGCAGGGGCCAAGAAAAACATTTGTACATTTCGCAAGAGCTGCACAGCCTATATTAGAAGCAGCTCAACTTAAACGAATGAATCCTTATGTGACCCCTTCCCTACTAAAAATAATAAAAAAAAAGAAATAATGAAAGAATTTGGACTATCCAGTCACTTATTACTTTATATCGTTGAATAATTCATGTATGAAGGGCTGTCCAAGTCTTGTTTTCCACACTCATTCATGATTTGCAGCCATGCCGAAGGGTTGGTTTTTAATAGATGTGTCTCTCCCACCAAAATACAGTGGAGCTGACACAGAAAAATTACATTTTAACAAGGATTTACAGAACAGCATCAACGGTTTTCATTAGGAACTATTTCTTCATCACTTAGTAGTTCCAGTTAAATCTCATTACTGCTAAAATGCTTTTTTTGGAAAGACACGCTCCAGTTTCTAAAAACAAAAAACTGTTAACATTAGCTATACTTTAGGGAGAATCTTGGGCAAATAAAATGCAAAACGACACAAGCTACAAGAGATATTTTTTATGATGTGATCCTCTAAGTGTGGACAACCTTTTTCGGTGTAAATAGGTCATCTATGGTACTGCCACCCACTGCCCGCTGGACAGGATATCGACATGACCTGGTAACCTCTCAGACAAGTAAGCGTGGTGATAATGTTTAACTTTCCCAGTGTGACTGAAGCAAAAGCAAATGCACACATTAGAGTCCCCTGCAGTGAAAGCTTGGAGTCTGACAGATGTGCACCTGCCGGTGTGTCTCGCTTATGGCGGCTTGCAGGAGGTAACCGCCATCATCAGCGGACGTCACACTGTGCAGAAGTGACCTTGAATTAATTTACAGCAAACCACTGCTGAGCCGAGACCCAATTCACACAAAAACATCTCCAGCAAAGGAGGTCGCATTGAGCCGATTCCGAAACCTTTTATATGGACAATATATCACCTACAGTTCATCATGCACACAGTGAGTTTACAGTATATCCCAGATGGTCTTTGTTAAAATGATAGAGTGCATTTTTAACAAATGCACTATCATGAATTTATTAGGAATATTCAAAACATGAACCTCATCGTTACAACCAGTTTTTCCTGCATGGAAAAATGGTCATCTTACTAATGGATGCACATCTACAAACATTTTCTTCCTTTTTACAGGTAAACAATGTGAAAATGCGAACATCACTTTTCTGAGTATTCCCCCCCCCCCCCCCGTGTCCCTCCAGCCTCTTCCACTTAGCCGAGCCCGTCTCAACCAATCCAAACATCCTTTTCCAAAACACTTCATCTCCTTAGCGGCCGAGCCAGGGATCCTGTCTGTCTGTCCTGGAGGTGAAGGCAATTCTTCTGGCCATTTCCATGTTGTATATGCGCTTGCATTTCTCAAAGTTCTTCCGCTGTCGCTCTACGCAGGGCTTCTCGAAGTAGCGTTTGCGCCTCACTGTGTCCACAATCCCCTCCTGAGAAAGGACCCTGGAGCATATAGAGAAAACTACAAGTGAACCGGTGGGACTCTGGTTGCATTCAAGGCACTATTCTGCTCTATAGATAAACAGGAAGAGTGGGGAAAGTGACACAGCTCGGTTCCAAACGTATGTGATCCTAAAAACGTTTAATACATATTTAAACATAAAATAGATTTGTCTGCATTTATTAACATAAAAAAAAAATAAAAAAAAAGGGGTTGTCAGCTAACAACAGTTATGGTGGAAAGAAGCCACCAGAGGAATTTCTTGCAAATTATATTAAATACAGGGGATACTTTGATCATCAAGGCATTTTAAAAACACTTTTAAAAGTAACAATATTAAAGCAGGAAACATTGCCAACTTAAGTTCTCATAATAACTTCACAACCTAAAGGCATATACACACAACCAGTACACTTAAAAATAAGCTTTAGACTCCTTAAGTGTATATTTCTAAATATATACAAAGTGTATCTGACAATGCCTTTTAGTAGTAGAAGCACTATTACGGCTCATTCATACATAACCATAGGACATAGTATGTGTATTAAATATCATTTTGAAATAAGACAACAGAAAAGCCTTTAACACGATCTTAAATGTATCTGGCAACATTGGGAGGTCCTGCTTCTGCACCTGACCCTAATACATGAGGGGGAAAAAAGGACTTAAACTTAAAATAATTATATTCAACCACAAAACAGCACTACAGTACTACAAATGCTGTTACTGTTGAACTGCGTGCAAATTATTCATTTTCAACCTTACTTTCAGACAGATTAAAATATCCTATACAGACACACATTGTCTGATTTATTTTGAGCTCTATGGAGTTAAAACCACACAAACGTGACTGATGTGAGCCTCCTTTTAAACCTGAAATACTGCTGGTACTGTTGTGACATAACGTTACAACCTGTATATACAGTCAGTGGTTACAACACTGTCTGCAACGTGACTATGAGTCTATATGATTATACATAACTATATTAGGGCAGAATTTAACCAAATTCAATGTAAAGTCTGATTTAGCTCATCTATATTTGTATATACATATGTATATTTAAAAAATAATCCCTAAACTCACCAGAAAACCAAAACTAACATATGCGTCCACTGCGCAGCCGCAACTGTTTGACATTGAGCGGAAGGCTAACGCCGGCTAGGCTAACGTTAGCTCGCCACTGCGTGAATAACAACAAACGTCATAAAATATATATTAAATTTAATTATATGAGTTTGACCTGTTTAAATTCTTGTACGCCGCATCGACGTTGCCTTCTTGGACCATCACCGTCCGCGCTAAGAAGCGAAGGTGCCTCGCCATTATGAGACCGGTGCTTCGTCTATTGTCATCCGGCTTGAAAACGCCGAAGTACTCAAGGTTCCGGACGCAAGAAATACAAGAAACAGCTGAATAAATCAACGCTAGGTGACGCTTTTACACAACTATTATAAATGATCACTGTTCTGTTTTGAGGATTTTCCCCCCCAAATATTTTTATAACGACATTTATGTTAAATCTTTAATTTTATTCACAGATATATTGTGATTTTTACACAGATGCAGATCTAAATCTCTAATCCTTTCTTTAAAATTCATTAGATGAAAGATTAAAACCTGAAAATGTCTGACCAGCTTAACCTTTTATTATTATTATTTTTCCAGGAATATTGTTATTATTTGTGTTCGTTGTTCGTAATCCTCTGTGTTGCCCGCAACCTCGCAGGCTCTGTCACTTGGACAAAAACAAATAAATATACTACATGTGAACTAATGACTTAACAAACCTCCGGCTCCCTTCAGCACATGGAACCAAACTGCAGTCATTATTGTCTGCATAAACGGAGATGGCTTTCAGGGGAAACACAGATTTATGAAGCTACATCTGTTGTCATAGCAGCAGGGACAGAAGTGTCCAGTGTTAATCTTTCATCAGGGCCGTTCTCCTCTTTTCCTTCTCATCCCTGAGCTGCTGTTGTCCTCTGCGTGCCTCAGCCTGAGGTCAGCCAGCGGTGAGTGCTGGAGTGGAAGGTAGGTCTAATTTGCATTCAAAAGTGCTTTTATATGCCCTTTCTCTGCCTGAAATGGGCGATGAGGTTAATCCCCGTGTTGCTGTAACCCTATAGGGTACTGGATCTGCGTGGTGCCACAGGGAGGAATGCTTAGACAACCTACACAGATAACATCATGACTCCTTTTGTTGGGTGAATGCGGTGCATCGTGTTTCCAGAGGCATCCCTTCTGATCCAGACCTGATGAAATATTCTTGGCAGCGAGTGTACGTGAGAGAGAGAGAGACAGAGAGAAAGAAGTGAAAGAGAGAGAACAGCTTAAAGAAATTAAGTTTTATTCCCCTCAACTCAACAGCTACAGCTCATTCTACTTGTTGCTATGACAACCTCAGTTGGGAATGACATTGGTATATCCTCTGTTTTGTCAGATATGACCAAGCAAGCCTTTTTATAAGACCCTTGTTGTTCTATCATTTGTGATTGCTCCATTTTATAGCAGTTTTGTGAGTGCAAATTGTGTTTTGATGTCTCAAACTGTTTTAATTTACTGTTGTGAATCTCTTCCAGCTTTTATTTCAGTGGGATCTGCACCATGTGTTTTCACTTTTGTAAATCAAGTGATTACCTTTCATTTAACTCGTATTAACCTCATCATTTAGTTTAATTTACGCTAACATTTTCACAGAGATAACTGTCTTTTATTTCAAACATGCACATAGCTCTTGGCTTAAAGTGGCAGCCTCAAAGATTTTTATTCAAACAAATGTCTGATAGGTAACAATCTATCACAGAATGAGGCGAAACAATGGGCCCACAGATGAAAGTACTGCAATATTTTTATGTTTACACTATTAGGTACTGGGTGGCTGCAACATTCACAGAGAGAACTGTTGCTGCATTAAGTTACTGCAAATGTGATCTCACACACACATCTGGATATTAATACAGACCGCTTCATTTCAAACTGCATGTTTCCTAATTGGCGAAGAACGTGTTCTACGAAACAAGCCATCTGTCATTTTTGACAGCGGATCAGTTTGAAATATTTCAGAGAGTCATGGTACAGAAAGGGGCGGTCGCAGTGAGCTAGTAGATGAAGAGCTGCAGACCTCTGACTTCTCAGTGAGTTTTCTCCTTTCACCGCGCCTGCTATCTGCACATTCCTGCCGTGGGCAGCATTAAATCAGATCATAGACGCTCACTGAATGGCAGTCAAAAAGCCAATAACTGCCTCTCTATTTTTAAATGCCAATGTTTTCTTTTGCTAATCCCAGTATTCTGTGACTTTAGCACTGTTTTTTTGCTGTTGCACTGATTGTTGACTCTACTTTGTCATAATTAAGTTATCCGCCCAGTCTGTCAAACTTGATTTTCAGCGTGTAATGTTTACTGTGGGTTTTGTATTAGCCAATTATCTGTTTTGATTAAATTAGAATCCACTTTGAGTCAAACTGCCAAACTGGATCCTAATTTCTATTAGAAAAACAGAATTATATGTGCAGTGATTGCACGGCCCTGAATTTGTAAACGTTATTTGTGCTGCAATGATGTAAAAGCTCATTCTTGTTAATAATTTGATAATGATGCATTGTAAATATTAAAAGGTGATTCAAAGTACTGTGCATTAGTGAGAACAGAATCAGATTTATGGGCATGTATGCTCACACACACAAAGAATTTGTCTTGGCGTCTGGTGCAAAAAACATGGGAAGAAATAAGAAACGATAAAAAATATGCAAATGTACAAAGAATATATAAAGGGTTTGATTTGAAATATTAATGAGAATAAACTTAGATGCAGATAAAGCAACTATTTAGAATGACAGTATGTATCCTGTCTATAAAGTGAGTGACAGTGCTGATGGTACTTTCCTGGATGGATGCCTCCAGCTGGATGTCTTATCTTTTCCTCTTTCATTACCAGCTTTCCCACCACCCCCAACTAAACACATTAACCCTGATATCTGATTACACATTCCTCGAACTTAACACGTGGCTGCAAGTCCTTAAATGATTTTGTGTTTTAATCAAACAAAACCTTTCACTCGGTGTCATTACCTACTCTTCTGAACCTCTTGTCAAATAGCTGCGTCCAACTTGCACCGTCCTCAGAAAAACAATTAACACTTCGCCCTAATATCCGAGCTGCTCATCACCATCAAAGCGCTTACTGGAAGTGCGTTTTCCAGCTCGTATTCAAATCTTTCACCATGCTGACAGAGGTGGGAGAGGGAAAGCCCCTCCCTGCCACCAGCCTCTGCATTGGCTGGACCGGCATCGGATCCCCAGGCGAGCTGTCAGCCAATGAGGCGGAGGCGCAGATGCGGGCGGAGGAGACGACTTCACGGGCCGGTTAACGGGAGAGAGGGAGGCACAGATACCGAGCGGAGAGGAGGCGTCTGCAGCGAAGGGTCAGCTTTTAATCTGCAAATAAATAAATTTATAAATAAAGAGTCATCTCTGCAACTGCGCGCACTGAAATGGAGAATAAAGTGACCGATTTCTCAGGAAAATGGAAAATGAAGTCCTCGGAAAACTTTGAGGAACTTTTGAAAGCGCTGGGTGAGTGAATGCATTTTTCATTATTTATTTAATTTGCTTACTTTTAAAAAAAAGAAAAGAAAAGAAAAGAAAAAGCCAAAATACATCCAGTTTCCACCTTAAAATAAAAGAAATACTTGCTGAATGTCTCAGTCTTTGATGCCACTTTTTGTTTTCTGGTTTATTCATCAACCTGTAGGTCGATTGTTAAAATGCAAAAAGGGGGTGAAAAAGGAAGGAAGAGGGATGCATCTCCCTTACAAAGACCTGTCAGTCATTTAGTCAATGGCAGATGGAAATCCACGGGAGTCAACTGGAGGGCCAAAGTGCTCTGAAGTGGCTCTCACTTCAGTTTAACTGGCTTGCACCTCTCCTGCTGACATGCTCCTGGACACAGTTTTAAGCTCCATGCTGGCTGTGCAGTATCCAGTGCATAAGTCCTCTATTGCAGAGGGCGGCAGCGAGAGGTCAGGCGTGGGGCATCCAGTGGCATCCATTAAAAATCCGAAGACAAATAGCCTGTGGAGGAATGTTAGATTAGACTCATCTGAAGCGGGGTCCTCCTCATGCGGTTGTAATTAGAGCCAGTGTAAACGGAACTAAGCCTTGACATGGGCCCCAGCAGCCAGCCAGCTCTGAGACTGACTTTCCTTCACTGCCTGGGGCCTCTCTGACCCAATCTAGGGCTCTCTGTGTGTGTGTGTGTCTGTGTGTGTGTGTGTGTCTTGCTTCTATTAGTACCACTGCATGAGCAAATATGGTCTGATCTGAATCTGTCTTGATCTCTCTGAGGCCGGTCCAGCTCGCATGAATAATGGCGAAAACCTGAAGGGTCCACAGGGAGCTTCTATGTATTCTCCATCACATTTCTACAAACAGACTTTAAGCCAGTCCTTCAAACTTTATATATTTTGCACGGCAGTGGGTCGGCCAAATGTTCTTAAGGTTATACCTACTTTTTCTTGCTGTTTTGCAAATCCACGGATATAGTGTGAATGTGGGCCTGCAAGGCACTGGCACATGGGTCCAGCGCTGTTGTTTCAAAGCACTGGAGTAACGATGAAAAGCAACTACAAGCCATTTCAACATGTCACACGATCAGCGCACAATCATCTTCTCACAAAATCAAACGAAAGCCTTTGCAGCTGTGAAACGACGTCTGGTATTAACTCACTCGTTTGAAATAAGGCCCTAACTATGCACATTAACGAGCTCCATGCTGGCTTCAGTGTGTAATGACTGAATATTAATTTCGTTGCGCCTGTAAAAATGTCACTGTAATTAGCGGTTTTAAAGGGCCCTACATACCAGCGGTTTTGTTCATCGTTTCCCATTAAGTGAAAGACCGCATATGCTCTGCATTACTGGCAGCCGTATTCCTGAGGCGTACGCCGTAAGTTTTTTAGTCCTCATAAAGTCAGCACGCACAGACTTGAATCTCAGAAATTCATCACAATGCATTGGCTTGTTATTCTATTGTGTTGCAAGACGGCAGACTGTTGTGGAAATGTTCGGGCTGCCAATAAAAGCATTGCATTCATAACCTTTGTTATAGATGGGAAAAAAAACAAGACAATAGGGCTAACATGGCTGCTTTTGAGGATTAGCTCATTGAACACCAAGGAAGTATATTTATTTTCCAAAGATTCTCCACTTACGCCTGTATTAGCACATAATGTTAAAATAAACTGCCTAAAGTAAACATAGCAGCTCTTCACGTTGATTTTCATCCAAGGTTTAGTAATGCGAGGTAAGTGATCAGATTAAAATGTAGCCTATTGTTTGGGGTATAACATTCAAAACCACTGGTATGCACAGCTGTGATTACATTCATTCCACTCACTGCAGACCACCTCACCGCTAGCTGCCACTTTGACATTAATCCAGTTTGTGTGTGTGTGTGTGTGTACAGGTGTGAATGTGTTCCTGAGGAAGATTGCGGTGGCGGCCGCCTCCAGCCCGGCGGTGGAGATCTCCCAGCAGGGAGAGAGCCTGTCCATCAAGACGTCCACCAGCGTCCGCACCACCAACGTCTCCTTCACCGTGGGTCAGTCCTTCAGCGAGGCCACAGTGGACGGACGACCCTGCACGGTACGCGGTGAAACATTCCTGTATAATGTCAGCACATTTGCCAGGATACCAGGATTTAGCCAAGGACAGCAGAGCTATAGCCACAAAAGCAACATATGGGAATCATTTCAGAGAAACTCCAGCGCCGGTGATAATGCAGAGATCTGTTCTTCATTTATTCATGCTGAGTGAGTGATGAAGGATGTATTTCGTGGCAGCTCGTAAAAATGTTCTGACATGCAGCGATTTCAGATCCAGTTATGACCAAAGCCAAACATTGCCAATAACGTCGCTGTCCAAAGCACTTACACTTGATGTCGGTCATTAACTGTACACTCGCATGAATCCCTGCAGAGTTTTCCCAAGTGGGAAACCGACAGAAAGATCAGCTGCGAGCAGACTTTACAGAAAGGTGACGGGCCGAAGACAGCGTGGACCCGAGAGCTGACCAACGACGGAGAACTCATACTGGTAATTATCTTGCATACGGCTCCAAAACACAAATTCATAGAGGGTTTAAAAAAACTTTAAAGCGCAGCGAATTAAGATGAATGTAGTCTGGCAGCTTTATAGTAATAATTTACATGATTTATAGTCCTTAAAATACTTTTAAGCTTATGTTTAGTTTCCAGGTTGTAACATTTCCAGTCTACTTGAAGTGCCCTTGGGCAAGGCAGCCAACCCCCCCCAACACTAGTCTGTGTTTCGAAGTGGAGGGTAAAATGCAGAGAAGAAATTCCTTGTATGTGTACATATATACTCAGCTAATAAAGCTGATTTACGTTATGACAGTTTTATGAGACTATGAGACTCTGTGAGCTAAAGGCTAACATTAGCATGCTAACGTGCTCACACTGATGGAGACTTAATGTTCAATGTTCACCATTGTAGTTTAGCTTGTTAGCATGCTCTTCTTGTACCTGTTAAACACGGGTACAGTCAGGCTAACACCAGGCTAATGCTACATTCAAGTCACATTTTTAAATCATAGTTACAGACAGATGGAAAACACACATCGACCTCCTATGACTAACCGTCATAACTAAATAAAATAAAATGTTAACTCGATTTACCTAATTTAAAACGATATATCAAAAGTCTGTATGTGGGTTTTTCTTCTTTGTTTTGAAAATCTAACACAGCAAATGTAGGAGACTGGGCTAATTGATCGTCTTGAAACGATTGTGCAATCATGTTACTGGAACAAATAATTGGAAAAAGGTGTTCCCAACTGGGAAGCTTCACCTCTCCTTGGTCAGAACAACTCAGAAAATTAAATTTGCAGAAATGCATAGATGCAGAAACACTGCGGACTTAATTACCCCAAACCCAAATTTGTTACAGTTTTGGCTCTTGAACGCTGCATGTCCATCCCTCACAAGGCTGCACTTCTGAGCAAATACAGACCTTATGTTTGAAATCAATCATTGTATGTCACGACTGCCCCGATCCGTTTCCTTTGCTATCTGGTGTCACATAAATACTGGAAAGAACCAGCCATGAGTTATTTAAACACTTTTAAACCATTCAAATAAACACATGTCGTTTGAAGCGTTCATGTTGCTTCCACGTTTCGACTGGCTAGCACACGAACAAACGAACAAAGTTGGACAAAGGGTTTCAGAAAACGAGGCCATCCGAGGTGCCTGTGAATGCACCGTAATGCAGGATCACCTCCGAGTCTGACTAAGTGGGATGTCGCTGCATGAATGGAGCATTAGTACATAAAAAACACAAGTGACAGCCTCGTAACTCTGGTGGAAAAGTTAGGAAAAGTGAGCAGGATTCATTTAATGAGCTCCAGGAGTTGAATAGCTGAAAGAGGAAAGTGGTTGGCTGAGTGTGTAACGATGCCTTTTGAGATAAAAATCTCCTCTTCTCCTTCAGAGTGACTTTCTGACTCTGAACCAAAATCCAACTCTCTTGAATCGGCCTCTTTCTTTCCAGCTAAAAGCAAGAGGCAAAACTAGCGACATGCCGAAATTCCACGACCTGGCAAACAATGTTCTCGGCCATTTCTTATCAATTAAATTATCAGTATTTGTTTTGCTAATTATTAGTTTCAGCCCTCTGTGACGGTCGTCTTGTCAGGAAGTCGCAGGAAAAGTTAAACCCGTCCTTTTGTTGCTGTTTTCTTTCAGACAATGACTGCCGGTGATGTTGTCTGCACCAGAGTTTATGAGAGGGAATGAGGAAATTTGTCATACAATACTTCATGTCTGGTTTACATTTACTCGCCTTGTTTTCTTCATCTTTGTCCTCCTCCCCGGGCCGTGTCTCGCTCAAAGAGTGCACTGTGCCGAAAGGGGCTTCAGTCGGTACATTAGCTGCCTTTATAACAGCAAACCTTCATGTATCATATGTCACACATTCCTTTTTTTAAAAAAAACAAACACTTTATTGTAGTGTCTAAATCCTTTTTAAAGATGTTAATAAACTGTTTTATATAAATCTGCTGTTCAAGATTTTGTTTTTTACATCGCCTCCTCCCTGCACCTCCCATTCCCTTGTCGTCTTGTCTCCGTATCACTTTACATGACTGTCTGCCATTCGTACTCTCCTGATTATTCCGCACCCTTTCCCCTTTATATGTTTCCGTTTGACATCCAGCACCTTGTCCTCCGTGTGCTCTGCACAATATGAACTTGATTAGTTTGAAAACTCTCAAACACAATTCATATTTTATAAACTTTGAGAGACATTTGGCAAAGAGAGGGGGCGTGAGGCAGGGAGTGGAAAGGAAAAAGAGTGAGGGAATCTGAGAACGTGGCCATGAGAAAATTACTTCACAGCATCAGAGAGAGAGGTTCAACTTCCTACGCTCCCTAGAATGTGCTCAATAATAAAAATCCCCTCAGGTTTTCCGCTGTTCTCTCTCAAAAAAAACCATTCTTCAACATATTGGATGCAAAGAAAACACACAAATACGCTTCAGATGGGAAGAAGGGGGGGGCACCGTTGGCTCAACTTGATAGATTTACCAGCGTCCAGAGTCCCTGGCGTCTGTCCTGCACTCAGCTAAAACTCAGCACCAGTCTGAGACAAACTGTGAAAAATGGATCTTCGGGGTCTCTCAGGCACTTCCTGAGGAGAGCGCAGGGCTCCTTTCGCAGGCACCGATGGCTTTTCCAGGTTTTCAAACAGAGTGCAGACAAGCGCCCCTTCTGAAGTGCTTCCCAGTTTATACACACAGCGGTGAACCAACAGCGGGAGGACCGGGACGAATGTTCTCAATGAACTCTGCGGTTAAGTGTGTCTGCGACCGCATCGGTGGAGGAGAAAAATACTCAGATCCTTTACCCAAGTAAAGGTCTTGCACCATTTTTAACGTTGCACGTAAAGCAGCGGTATCTGCAACATGAAATATAAAGGTACTGGTAGTTTAGTCTGAGCCTTCATAGGATCACAAGATAAATTTGGGGGCACGTCAGATGATTGATGAGGCAGGAAAGAAGAACAAAAACCCAATTCTATCTCTATGGGCCTCATACTGTCATTAAATTAAATTGTTTATAGATAGTTGAGAGTTTAGAGGGGAATATATCTCTAAATGTGAGGGCAGCTATTGTTTTAAATCTTAACAATGGTTAGTGCATCAAATGACAGCTATATAGTTAACGTATAGTGCAGTAAAAATTAAATTTAATACTAAAATCAGACTTAGTGTGTACGTGATGGAAGGAGGGTGAACATATTATGTGTGACCAAGAATGCGCGGCTTATACAACCTCACCCATCGCGCTTTCATGTCCCGCGGCCGGAAAGTATGTTTTCAATGGCCTCGGTGAAAAACCATGTTGTTGTGTAAGTGCTCATCGAAACCGCAGCGCATTAACTGCGCTCTGGAGGGTTTGGAAAGTTCCCTGCCGTTTGCTCAATAAGAGAATTGGCATCACGCGCACACACACACCAGCCCGACTCGGTCCAAACGACCCCTTTGACTGATGGTTGCAGGCCTCGTAGGAGCAGTCCAAACCAGTCCCTCCTTAGCCGGGGTCACTTTCCACACGCAACTGTTATGCCAGTTCATTCCTCAGGCAGTGATGTCATGGAGACTCGCATTGCTCGATTGGCCGAGGAATGCTGTGGTTTTAGGACCAGCCCGAGTCCGCCGTTTGATTCGGAGCCATCTGGACCAATCGTGGCGAGGCCCCATTAGAGGAAATGATGAGTCACAGGGAGTCAGCTGACAAGGCCACAAAGACGAATGAAGCAAAGCAGGTTATGGCGGACCACACGGGTTGTGATACATGTTGATAAGGAAGCTTTCATTGCACATTTTAAATGATTAAATACAATATCTGTTCACTTGCTTCGTTTCCACTCAAGCCTCCTCATGGTAGCTCTGTTTCTTTATGGGTCTCCATAAAAATACAATTAATCTTTACAGTGATATTGATTCTTGAGGGTTTCTTGTAACGTTCATCTGTTGATTAGTCTGACCAACGATACAAAATCCCCCCACCTTCCAATTAGAAAGTGTAAACCTGAGTGAGGCCTTAGCTGCCAAAATTAATAAACAGCTGATCAAGACGTAGATAATACGTTTATATTCCCGGACGATATGAAATAGGGCGAATTCATCTGAACAAATGGATTCTAATATAAACTGTTAAAGCGTTCAGTTTATGTTGAAACAGCGGAAGAGAGGGAGGGTGTAATTCAATTGTTTGATTATTTTGGAGGATGTAGTTTCGGGTGCCGTTAAACTGGACTGAACTAAACAAAAAAAAGGAGGCTGTCGAAATAACAGAAACATGAGTCAGAGCGCCACAGCCACCGAAATGAAAACACAGATGAATCAGCAGCTCTCAGTTATTTTAAACTAATACCATAACCCTCATGAAGCTGAGAGTTAGTATTAAATTACACTAGTGTACCTAAACTACTGCGACTACTCATGAATAAGGCACAGTACGTGTGTGACCAGGTCGGGGTATATCTACTGCACAGTATATATGTTCATGTTTGTGATAAAAATCATATGACTGCCCTCATCCATGTGACCCCATGTGAGGAGAGGAGAGTGAAAAGAGGCCAGGCTGGATTGTACAAGGGCATTAGGCCATGAAATGTGTACAAAGTGGTGAAGCTGAGGGTGTAATCCTTCCTGCGGCTGCTGCTGCTGCTGCTCAGACTGACTGCAGGGGTCATAAATGAGAAGGACGGCGAGGAACCTGCAAAACGCATCCTGCACAAACTGAAACAATAGGAAACTGATGCAACAGGTCTAATGAATATAACATGTTGTATTCAGTACAAGTATGCTTCCAATACAAGATTGCATTTGAAAATGTTAAAGCGTGTGTGTCCAGTGCAATGAAATATGATTTAAAAATATATATATTTGTTGCAGCAATTAGCTAATGTGCAAATCCCACTTCTGTTAGTTCTCGTTCTGTGATCAGCAGTGTACAAGAGTGACATCTACTGGTAGAGGAGGCAACTACTGCCACGTTACTTTAAGCTTAACATGAGCAGTTACATAAAAGCAGACATGGTGAAGACTGAGAACAAGCAGTAACTCCATATTTAGCCTGCAGCAAAGCTATGTGTGAGGTTTTTATATAGAGTAGTTCAGTTAAAATAATGTTAAGGAAATAAAGCACCCATCAAAATGATGTTTCCACTGGCTCTAATTTGTTATCGTTGGCGTGTCTGCACAGACTGCTAAAGCATATTCTGTTATCTTTAATTTAGCTATTTAAAGCCGCTGTCGTTTCTAGTCTGCAAAAACACTGAAACGCAGAAAAAGCACAAGAAGAGGTAAATTATGATGATGTGGGTTAATTATTAAACCCTCTGGCCCAGACGTCCCAACTGGGTGGCTGTAAACCGCCTGATAAAAACACACCTGCGACTGCCTGACAGTTAAACGTAATCCTCTGCAAAACTTGCTCGCTCCTTTTTTAAATGTTTGTTACCTTATTAAAGACACATTTGGTGTTTACAGGATTTAACAAATGTATTTTTTTTTGCAGCAATCCATCAAGTCTGCACGTGTATGTGTTAACGAGTTAATAAATGATCTGGGATGCTCTGCAGCTTTTCGCTAGAAGGTCAGAGGTCAAACGGTCCGCTGATCAAGACTTTATGACAAACGGAAGAGCTAAGCATAGAAAGCATGGGCTACACCCACAGATGTTCCCATTTAAACCTCAACTCCCCACTAGTCCCTTAAAACTGAAGAAGCTACTCGGATGAGTTTCGAAACGTTTTCAAGAAACTCTACGAGTCCAGTTGCCTTTCTTAAACATTTTTGGACAAATGCCATCTTGAAGTAGGATTCACCAAGAAACCGTTGCCTATTTATGTGACTGGCTTTTGAAGCACCACTCACGGATTTATTCAGAATTAACTGTGGTTGAAATACATGTTACTATATATAATAATCTTGTTAATTTAGAAAAACTTAGCTTTTATTCAAGTGATTTAAATTGTGACTTTAAAAATAGAGTGCCAATTTGTCATAATAATACGCCTTTAGCTTTGATTACAGCACGCATTCGCTGTGGCATTGTTTCGAAAAGCTTCTGCAATGTCACAAGATTTATTTCCATCCAGTGTTGCGTTCATTTTTCACCAAGATCTTGTATTGATGATGGGAGAGTCTGACCACTGCACAAAGCCTTCTCCGGTACATCCCAGAGATTCTCAATGGGATTAAGGTCTGGACTCTGTGGTGGCCAATCCATGTGTGAAAATGATGTCTCATGCTCCCTGAACCACTCTTTCACAATCTGAGCAGCCATGAATCCTGGTATTGTCATCTTGGAATATGAATAAATCCATTGATGGAATAACCTGGTGATTCAGTTCAGGTAGTCAGCTGACCTAATTTTTTGGACGCATAATGTTGCTGAACCTAGACCTGAGCAACTGCAGCAACCCCAGATCACAGCACTGCCCCCACAGGCTTGTACAGTAGACACTAGGCATGATGGGTGCATCACTTCATCTGCCTCTCTTCTTACCCTGATGCGTTGGCTCCCCACTATCCTTCCAGTTTTTAATAATGCGTTGAACAGTTCTTAACCCAATTTTAGTAGTTTCTACAATCTCCTTAGATGCTTTCTCTGCTTGATGCATGTCTGTGAAGGTTCTCAGTCATCCAGGTCATAGTATATCCAACAAAGGTTAAAAAAGGCAACTGGACTTGTAGAGTTTTTTTGAGAAGACGTTTCACCACTCATCCGAATCGCTTCTTCAGTTCTAGGGGACTGATGGGAAGTCTGAGGTTTAAATAGGAACTCCTCCTGAAAAAAACTTGCTTGTTATGCTAATAACCAGAAACTGGTGCAGCTAATTTCTATTAACGACTGGGTACTTACCTGTTGTTGAGGGGGGACTGCCAATGATTTGACCCTTCTCAAACAGACTAACATCTTTTCCACGACCACAGGATGTGTCTTTAGACATGGTTGTTTAAGAAATGAGAAGCTACTCATTGCATCAGTTGGGCTTAAATAACTTGTTGCCAGCTGAAAGATAATCACCCATGCAGTAATTATCCAATAGGAGGCTCGTACCTATTTGCTTAATTAAATGAGGCAGTGTTTAGTTACTGTGATGTGCTGAGGTAAAATTATATTTTATACTTTATACTCGCACTCTACCAGACTTTTGAGGGAAATATTGCACTTTTTAACACTATTTTATTATATATTTAAAAAAAAAAAAAAGGTTAAGGCCCCCCTAACGTCTCCACGTGACCTTCTGCCGCAGCAGCTGTCACATGACCAAGCCTTTTCGTCCGGCTACTTCCGGTATACCAGTTGTTTTTCCTGCGGAGGAAAATATCCCATCAACTCAGCCGTCAGGCGGCGTCACGTTGCTGGAAACCAGATCCTGACAGCCGGTGTTAAAGCAGGGGGAAACGGTTCAGTGAATACAACCGTTATTTAACGGTCCAAACAGTTAGAATTCGTGTTATTTAAACCGAGGAGGGGGGGGAGATGAGCACCGGAGGGGCGTGTAGCTAGCTCACAGAAAATAAACCCGCTCCACCATCGTCCGTCCTTTCGTTTTCATGAGGAAACGCAGCGTTTAATCTGCTTCGTTTCTTTTTTATCTGTCGTTAACATTAGCAGCAGCAGGTGGTGGCTCCTTGACGTTAGCTGCCGTCGACATGTCAAAATACACCAGCTTCCCAGAGCCGATGGAAGACCAAAACCCTTTCCAGGTGAGCGACGTGAAGGATCAAGCTAATATTAGCCTCTGTTGTTGTGTCTTTCATATATATATACACGGATGAAAGTGGTAGATGTTGGCTCTGTGTAATAGCTGGCGTGTTGCTGCTCATGTGACGAGTGTGTGTGTGTGTGTGTGTGTGTGTGTTTTTCTAGGCCTCCTCCACTTGTAGCTCCTCTCCAAACAATGAACACACGAATAAAGGGCCTGTTAGTTTGGTTAAATGAGGCTTTTAATGCTGCACCAGAGCAAATTATAGTTATTGCTGTGGTAATAGAATAACTCTGTTTGTCTGTGTTTTGTCTGCCAGGACCCTGCAGTGACTCAACACAGCAGCAACACAGGCTACGCCACACTGGACCTCTACAACCCCTTTGATAATACCACTGGGGTATGTTATATTTGACTGTTTTATTGTTCTTTAACTTTTTGCAGTTTGCAATCACGTTTATTTTTTTAGCAAGGTGCACAATTGGTGCTCTTCCTTTGTTCCCGTTAACCTTCTCCATCTTCCACTGTCTGTGCATTTTGTACAGTTTTAGACTGAGTTCCCACTTAGCTTAAGACAAGGCTGCAGACATTATCTTCTATATAAACTCAAGCTAACAGCGCACACCTCAAACGTGTGTCAAAACATTTAAAACAAATTATGCATCCGCGATTTTTAAAAAAAAATAAATATTATTATTATTATTTGAAACTGATTTAAATGAAGGCTCTCCAAACTCTGCAGAGTCTCTTTGCCAGCTTGGCAGTCAGTTTTGTTTCACTTCACTTATTTATTCAGTTTGAATTCGCTGAACAAATCAAACATGTGTACGGTGACTCGGACGCCTGAAAGCAGAAGAAAAACTTTACGTTATGAAACCGCTTCCACATCAGCAACCGACTGACACAGTTTTATTTTTTTTTTAAAAAGAAAAATCAAAATAGCTCAAAGTAGGTGACACACAGTGAGTGTGTGAAGCCCTTGCACAGTTTTCTGCTTTGAGGAAAAAAAAACAAAAAGACTATATCACATATATACAGTTTTTGTTGCCAGGAAACGGCTTGAGTCTAAGTTAAGGGCCGTGTCGGTGGAGTTTTGTTGCTAGGAAACAGCCTGGATCCATGTATACTTCCTGTCAGTCCTTGGTGTTAGCAAACACGACGGAGACGGGAATGAAACCCAAGTAGATCTCTGTCGGTATGAAAGCCACAAGTCAAATAATTGATTACACATTAGCAGGGGAACTTATGACCTAATTCCCAGGTTAAGATAGTAAGATGGGATAAAACGGAAAGGAATTATTGCTGCTAAAATGGATATAGCATGCAGGCCGAACGTAGACGCATAAAAGGCTAAACAATCTGTCCGCTCATTCATTTTGAACGCTTATTGCCAAGTCAGTCCCTCTCTGACCCAACTCACGTTAAATCTTTATTGAATATGTTGCAGCCTCCGCCTCCGTATCAAGCCACGTCTCCTTCTGCTCCATCTGTGCCTGCACAGACCCCACCCAGCAGGACAACACCGACTGAGCCTCGCAACTATGGCTCCTACACCTCCCAGGTACGCACGCTGTAATGTAGCAGACACTTTAGGTGAAGGTTTACAACCTAAACAGGTCTCCATTTGATTGGTTTGTTAAATAGTCCACTCTAAATAACTCACTCAAACCACTACACCTACGTTTAGACTTCACTTCAGACATCGCTTTCATAAACGCTGATTCATGGACCGACATACTCTGAAAGCATCGCCTCTGTGAATCCCTTACGATCGTCCCCCGTCCCCCTTTTGTTTTATTATTAATGACCTAAACGCAGCATTTTTCTCTTCGAGCCGTTGACACGGAGTTTTTGATGCCTCGTTGACCCGTTGTCTCGCTGTGTGCAGACCGCGGTGAACGCCACCACAGCGGAGCTCCTGAAGAAGCAGGAGGAGCTGGAGAAGAAAGCCCAGGAGCTGGAGAGGAGAGAGCGGGAGCTTCAGGCGCACGGCCTCGGACCCGGAGCCTGTAAGAGACGGGATGGGGAGGGAGTTTGGTGTAAATCTGAGAGCCGAAAGAAATGTCTTGAAATACAAGAATAATATGAGCATCATTGTGGTATTACATATTTTTTATAATATACAGTACACCACAGGGTTTTGTAAATATGACAAATTTGTACTGAATCGATGGCTACACATTATTATTGACTTTTAGTAGAAGAAACCGCTGTCAATGCCACTTTATTCTCTCCTTCAGCGCGTCAGAATAACTGGCCCCCGCTGCCTTCATTCTGCCCCGTGGGCCCCTGCTTCTACCAGGACATCAGTGTGGAGATCACCCAGCGCTTCCAGCAGACCGTCACCATGATGTACTACTTCTGGATGTGTGAGTTCCTGTAATTTCTTCTATATAATAACTATACGAAGCTCTTTGGCTGGTGTGACGTGAAGAGTCTGTGGTTTATGTGATCGGAAGGACTGAAATTTACTCTTGACGCTTAACCAACGGAGGGCAGTAAAACGCTGACGTCTTCTGCCCTGTTTGTCTTGAGAGCCTGAATGTTTGCACAAAGACTCTGACACTTCACTGCTAGATTTAGGGCTGGAGGCACCCACTTACTCGGGGCTGTTAGACGAGAAACAATTCAGTTTGTGGAAAGCAAATAAGATGATGTTAATGACACGCACACACACACACACACACACACACAGAAAAAGGGAAGAGGCGTGTCTCCTTTCAGGTGCAAATGCATATTCAAAAATTTACGTTTAGCCTCTACCAGTGTGATTTCGATTAAACTTTGACTCTGGTTTTTAAAAGGACAGAGAGAAAGGAAAACAAATTTATACTTTTAGAAAGCAGAACCAACTCAATATTTTATTTTGTATTTTTTTTTAATATTAAATTACATTTATAAGATACACCGATCATCAGGCATAACATTATGACCACCTTCCTAATATTGTGTAGGTCTCCCTTGTGCGTCCAAAACAGTTCTGACTCATCAGAGAACGGACATGGGCCCTCTGAGGGTGTCCTGTGGTGTCTGTCAACATAATGTTGTTAGTGGGGTCCTTTGAGGGGAGGGGCTTCTGTGGATCATCCCACAGATACTTGATCAGTTTGGGATCTAGTGAATTTGGATGTTCTTCATGTCTTTTTTTGTTTTTTAGCGTTTTTGTGTGTGTGCCTGTGTCAGGCTGCATCCTGCTGGGGATGGTTGCTGCTGCCATCAAGGATTGTCATTGCTATGGGGTGGGGGTGTCTGGTCTGGTCTAGGTGGGTGCTACATGTCTAAGTAACATCCACATGAATGAATGCCAGGTCGAAATGTTTCCCAGCAGAACATTGGATTGTCACAAGATGATCAATGTTATTCACTTCTCCTGTCAGTGGTTTTAATGTTATGCTTGATCGGTGTATAGTAGCATATTGGAGGTTTTTAAAAAACTAAAATATACAGCAAAAGTTCAACATGCATGATGAAAGGCTGCAGTGACTAGTCGCCTCGCATACTTATGATCTGATTAATACTTTAAAGCAGTCTGTAATAGCTCATGAGGTTACATAATTAATGTTTAGTCAATTAGCATTTTTGCAGATTTATTTTCCCCAAATGCTTCACTGCCTTCCACTACCACTCATTAAAAGCATATAATTAATAATGTGTGCAACGTTAATAATGAATAGTTTGGATTTTTATTACTGTTTGTGACTAATACTTCAAATGGCTTGAAACTACCTTCCTTTTAAAAGCAAATAAAAATAACATGATAACACGAAATAAAACGGATTTTAAACGGGAACATGGTGTAAATCCAGCAGCGGACAAAGAGAAGTGGCAACAAATGGCGCCACGTTGCATCAGCCAAAATCCTGACAAATAGGCGTTGAAGGGAGGAAGAGCGGCTCGGGTTTTTACCCTTGAACTCGTACTGCGGTTGTTTCCCCTCATTAATCCCTGTCTCTCGTTTTTAAACTCCGTCTTGAACAACGTCTAGTCTGCACTGGCACGATGCTCTTCAACCTCATCTCCTCTGTGGCCGTGTTCTGTGTGGATACGACCATGGGAGTCGGCCTGGGCCTCGCTATCCTCTGGGCCCTCCTCTTCACCCCCTGCTCCTTCGTCTGCTGGTATCGACCTGTGTACAAAGCCTTCAGGTGAGTGCCACCATCTTGGACCGTACTATAACATTTTTTTTAACCTTAACAGAGTTCAGAAAACAGTCTCTGATCTGAGCGGGGGGCCGTCGCTGTGTTTAGCTCTAGCTTCAGCTTATTTTCTCTCTTCTAGGAGTGACAGCTCCTTCAACTTCTTCGTCTTCTTCTTCGTCTTCTTCGCCCAAGTCGGCGTCTTTGTTATCATGACCATCGGCATCCCTGGATGGGGGTTCAGGTATGACTAATACACACAAACCTTCTCTTTGTTAGAAAGGAGCAAGTCTCTTTCGGTGCATGTTAAAACCTGCATTAAAATGTGTCTAATCTGGATAAGAAAGGACAGCTTAAGGCCTGGACACACCAAACCAGCTGCTGCGCTGCCTCATGTTGCTTGTGTCTGGACCAAAAAGTTGCATTTTAACTTATTCACACGGCACATACGCTCTACGTCTGCGTGAAAGGAAATAACTCTTCCTACCAGCAGGTGGCAGTAGTCTGTATTTGCCATTCAAAAAGGGGAAACCTGAGGAGCTGTTAGCTGGGAGGCTAGTGAGCGAGGAGAAGGTACAAACCAAGCTGCCGTAGACTGTATTAATTCTAGATATTAATGTTGTTGTGGATATATTGGTATCTCTGCATATTCATTTGAGATGGAGGTGTAAAAGGAGCGCTACCACCTCCGTTCACTAAGCTGATCGGCCAATCAGAGAGAGGTTCCTCACCGACGCTGTTCACGTGTTGAATAGGGCAACAAACGCTCACTGGGCGTCAGCCTGGTGTGTCACAGCCTTTACTTTTAACTCTTTATAAGGTGGTGGAACTTTTTTCATTTGATGGCAAGCTACACAGTGTCCTATTTTATTTTAAGTGCTGACAAACTGTAGATAATAGGCGCATAATCAATGCCAGGTGTTCATACATTGTGTAGGTAACGATTCAGATGCAGATTTGTTTTTAATTCCAGGTGCAAACAAAGATATTAATTGACCCCCCCCCCCCCCCCCACCACACACACCTCACCGCTCTCGCTTTATTGTTTTATTTTTCGGTCTTGTTTCCTTTTTTCCCCTCAGTGGGTGGATTGTGAGCCTGGCCGCTCTGAAGAGCAGCGTCCCCGTTGGTGTGATCATGATGATAAACTCCATCCTCTTTACTGCCCAAACCGCCATGGGGATTGTCATGCTGAAGAGGGTGAGTATCCCTGTAAGGAATAATTAAGTGGCTACTTGGAGCTGCACCATTAAAAAAAAAAAAAAAAACAGTCCTTAGAGCATTAACACAGGTGACTTATATAGAGTAATTCACTGTGTTTACATGTAAATTAGTATCCTGGGTTTGATCTAACATGGGTTGTGGTATTTGCATAGAGTTAACCATAGTTAACCATATCCCTGCATACATGACAACAGTGAAATCAGTTAGGTAAATCCGTTGGTTTGTTCACGGCCATTGCGTTAAAAAAACAAGGCCGTATTTGAAAGAGCCTGAACATCAAAACTGTGTGAATTCTTTAGATGAAGACCTAGCCAGACCGAACCAGTCAGGCATAACATTATGACCACTGACAGGAGAAGTGAATAACATTGACCATCTTGTGACAATTCAATGTTCTGCTGGGAAACTTTTGGACCTGGCATTCATTTATGTGGATGTTACTTAGACATGTAGCACCCACCTAGACCAGACCAGGCACCCCCACCCCATAGCAATGACACTCCTTGATGGTAGCAGCCATCCCCAGCAGGATGTAGCCTGACACAGGCAAACACACAAAAACGGTTTAGGAACAACTCAAAAAAAAGACCTGGTCTCCAAATTCACTAGATCCCAAACTGATCAACTATCTGTGGGATGATCCACAGAGGCCCCTACCCTGAACCCATAGGACCCAAAGGCCCCCACTAACAACATTATGTTGTCCAGACACCACAGGACACCCTCAGAAGGCCCATGTCCATTCTCTGATGAGTCACAACTGTTTTGGAGCCACAAGGGAGACCTACACAATATTAGAAGGTGGTCATAATGTTATGCCTGATCGGCGTAGTATCTCAGTTCATGAAATATCTATAAAAAAACAAAAAAATATCAAAGCCGACTGAACTTGTTTTCCTGAAGACGTCGTACCACTTATTCGATTGGCTTGTTTATTTCTAGCTTCTTTATTTTGAGGAGTTTAGACTTTATAAGTGGCCATTCAAATTCAATCAACAAGTGAAGGACTAGTTAAATAATTGCCTAAATAACTGGATTGTGTTTGTAAATGCTTTCACTGAGGCTAAAATGAATGGGACACGGTGCAGTGGGTCACCTAAATAGGTCAAAGGAAGAACGTAAAAAGCAAACCTGTCACTCTGTATTTACTTTCTACCTGGTCTATGCGAACACTCTCAACACTTTGCCCAGGTGGTCCACCTGCCGTAGATAACAAGCGGCTCAAAGAATAGCCACGGTATCGGGTTGTGGGTATCTCTTCCACCCTCACAATGGGGAATAATGTGACGATGAACTGCTGCTCGTATCGGGTGTCAACGTGCTCCGCTCTTCCCCCCCGCTCCAGATCCACAGCCTGTACAGGCAAACCGATGCCAGCTTCCAGAAGGCCCAGGCCGAGTTCACCACCGAAGTCATGTCCAATCAGGCCGTACGCCAGGCCGCTGCCAACGCCGCCACTACCGCCGCGCAGGGGGCCTTCACCGCACCTCGATAGAGAGGGACGAGCAGGGCTGGAAAGGGGGATGATGAAGAGGAGAGGACCCTTCCAGCTCGACCGAGGTTTAGTTTGGTATTTATTTCCCCACAGGTGATTTGAATTCGAGGAGGGGGAGGCGAGTCTATATAATTACACCTGGGCAACTAAACTTAAGGGCACGTGCATGAGATAGAAGTGGGATGGTCTAATTTCTAAAGGTGTACAGGACAAGTTAGCTACATTGCCAAACCGAGTCGACAAATTGTTGATTCAAGGGGCAGAAAGATGCCGTGAAGTATATTAAAAAAACAAAAAAAACGAGATGCTGAAATAAGGAAGTTGGTGCAGTTGTACAAAATTTCTGAGAACGCAGGGAAATGTTTTTTTTTTTTTTTCTATATAAAGAAAAACAAGCTTTGTGCCAAGTGGGATGTTTTGTGTTTAAAAAAAATAAATAAAAAAAAAGCGCCATGTTTGAAAGTAATTGCGAGAGCGGGGCTGAACATTGAAATGTTGCCATAGTAACATTTGATCCACGCCTCAGTGGCTCAACTTTAGCCATCATTAATTTTCTTTTTGTTTTTTGTTTTTTTGTCGCCTACACTAACAAGTTGTTCTGTTACTGTTGCAAATGAGAATGTCTATTTACTGTACCGCCAAAACTTCTCATACTGTAAAGATAATGAACATGTGTTGTTTTGGTTCCTGTATCTGTCACTGTTCTGTTAATGCTGCTTGTGATTATTATTATTATTACTGTTATTATACACGTCACAGTCTTGCTTTTAATAAAAATGTATTGTCATGCTTTCACCGTCTCTGCTCTTTTTGCTACCTGGCAAATGTATTTTAATGCTATATTTTAGTTTTAACTTACTCAGTCATGATACTTTTAGCACCAGCATCTTAATATATCATCTAAAGGTTGTTTGCTATGTTTATATGGACGCTATTATTTAATTAATAATCTGATAACAGCCCCAAACATGTAGGTAGCAGAATTACTATAGAGTTTGGAATAAACACAGATCAGCCACGACATTAAAACCACTGAGAGGAGAAGTGAACAACGTTCTACTGGGAAATTTTTGGACCCTTTCATTCGTGTGGACGTTACTTAGCCATGTAGCACCCACCTAGACCAGACCAGGCACCCCCACCCCATAGCAATGACACTCCTTGACATAGAGAACAGCACAAGGTGTTGACCTGGCCTCAAAATTCACGAGATCCCAAACTGATCAAGTAACTGTGGGATGATCCACAGAGGCCCCTCCCCTCAACACATAGGACCCAAAGGCCCCAACTGACAACACCCTGTTGCCAGACACCACAGGACACCCTCAGAAGGCCCATGTCCATTCTCTTGATGAGTCACTTGGAGGCACAAGGAAGACCTACACAATATTAGGAGGTGGTCATAATGTTATGCCCAATCGGGGTATATTTTGATCGATTATTGGGGCACATAGGTGCATATATCTTATCCACGTTCATGTGAACAGTTAAGTTGGACTCTTTAATCAGTGTGATTCTCCATGTGAACATAGCCTGTAACTGACCTTTTGTTCCAGTGATGTCCCCTTTCTGGCGAGGGGAGCTCAGACAGACAAGCTTAGTGTAATTATCGCACAAATAGCTTATAATGTTATTCGTTTATCTTTCTTTCTTTTTTTTTGTTGTTGAATGACATCATTTCCTCAGAGTCCGGTAACAAATGCTTTGGGGACCAGTAATGGTCCAAGGCCCGGTGTTTGGGGACCTCTGTTTTGTAAAACCCATTAGCTGGATATACGTTTCTAGGAAACAGCCTGGGCTGTTTACTCTGAACATTTATCCTATTAAGTCAATTAATTGCTACATTTTGAAGCTGAAAAAAGAAGAAGAAAAAAGAATCCCCCTTAAATATATCTTATTCTCTGGCGACCCCCAACACACCCAGAGCAAACTGCATCCTTGCCCATGATGACAACTTTGCTTATTTTTAAGCTATGGTGTTTTTCTGCAACCTGATCTTTGCAGGGGAGACGTGCGATCTCCTCAAAATATGTCATAAACATTTACTCTTAACCACTCCAAAAATATCTCTGAAGCTTTATTTATAAAACACAAACAGAGAGCGGACCGTGCCCTCTGTGCTCGGTTACGGTTTTGGTTTGGTTTCCTGACATGTCAAACCCTCCAGGACGGGCTCTGACCCCCAGTGTGGGACTTTTATGGGCTGCTGCACCGACGTCAGGCGCTGCTCTTCACCGTGAAGATGGCGGAGGCCCCGGATACACCACAACACCGGTTTTTCTGTCACTGCTGTAAATGTGAGACGACCCCCAAACTCCCGGTGAGTCTGCTTTTTGGAGAGAGTGCTTTTGTTCCACGTGTGCTGATCTGGATATCATGCACGATCCCACGAAGGGTGGGATTAAGATTTGGAGATCGCTTTCTTTTTTTTTTTTGCTTTCCTACAAACCGGTTGATTTGTAACTATTTCCTCTAAAAGTATAATCGCTGGGATTGCTTGAGTAGGCATGCGACCGCGATTTGTTGGTTTTATTCGTGTGCGCAAAGAAAACTCTAAGATAGGAGTGAGGCAGTCAGGTCTGGCGATTCACGTTTCCATATTTAGAAGCGCCACTGTTGTGTCCAGTTGTCTACTGTCAACTGCATGTGAGAGACGTAAGAGGGACTGCGTGGGTGTCATCACATGCGCCACCACGGCTTCGCAAACTATCACATGCCAGAGCCTCAGATCGGTGCCTTTCGCCTTGTTTGTTAATCTCTGGTTCAGTAAGAGTTGTCCTACTTCTCTCCCACTACAGACGAAAAGCAGAATCATTTGGAGGCTGTGTTCTCCGGGAGACATAACCCTGTGTGTGAGCACTGTGGAACCGCGGCTGCTGGAGCGCATTTGCTGCGCAGCTGACACTTAATGGCACAATTACGCACTGATACCGTTGTTGTAGAGCGAATGCGCCAGGAGTTTGGAAACACGGCCTTGCAACTTTTAGCACGTCGGAAAATATTGACCAGACACTTTTCTATGTATGGCTTGGATGTTCATATTAAATATTAAGTTAACAGGTCCATTAATCATGTTCCAGGACATTCCTTCCTCCACAGTGCCACCCTAAATGTACCCAAATGCACCAAAATATCGAATCCCCCATTAATTATTGGCTTAAAAGTTGTACATTGTGTACGTTTTTAAATTGTAGAATGTAAGACTCCTCCAGGAGAGTGAAAGTTGAGAGTAGGAAATAGCAGAAACCTTGGAGATAGGGCAAAGGGGATGTTGTTGCGCAACACAGTTAGAGCCAAACCGAGGACGAGGTTTTGTGGCTTTGACTGTGTCCTTTTGTTTCGCATGCTGCAGCAGCATACGATGTAATCTTAGCCAATAGTGTGTTTCCAGTTTTTCCGGTAACACTTTGGGAACAACTCATTCATGCAGGTTAACAGTGACCTGGGATAGTCACTGTGGCCTGGTAGCCTCAGGGTTTGAGATGCCTTTTTGATCTTAGCCATTATCAGCATATTTAGGATGAACTGAAACGCCAGCTGTGGCCAAACATCTCCACCCGACCTTGCTAATAAAACTGTGGGTAACTGTAAAAAATTCCCAGCTGCAGCCAGGCTCTAAAATCATACTCATGGGGAACAAAGTCTGTTACGGCAGCATATTAATCCCCATAAAAGTTGACTGACATGAGACATTTGTGTGTGTGTGCATACTTTTGTTCATATCTGTGAAGCAGTTTTTTCTCCTTCAGGATTTGGTGTGCCCTAGATGTGACTCTGGCTTCATTGAGGAGGTGCCAGAAGACTCCAGGTACAGCTTTGGTGTTTAAATGTACGCTTATGCTGGGTTATGAAATGAATTTTCATTTCAAAACTTCATTTGAACCGTGAGGCGCTTGAGAGCTGCGTTTTTCATTTTAAACCACTGACAGATTCTTCTTCGCTGTCTAGTCTCCTGCAGGACAGCGCGGCCTCCGTCCCCAGCGACGATTCAAACTCGTTGTTCTCAGAAGTATGTCCTCATAAGTGGCATTTTAATAAGAACACTCCTCTTTCTCTCGGGCTTTGTTTGACACTTAGCTTCTCTGGTCTCTGTCCAAGTTATGGCAGCTGCTGTTTATGGAGGGCTCTGCTCTGCTGTCGCATCCGCCCTCCTCGGAGTCCGACCCTGACGACAGCGAGCAGGTATCCGCGGGTCAGAGCAGTCCTTCGACGCCGTCACCGGTCGCTGCCGAGGCCACGGAGCCGGAGCCTCCTTCCAACCCCGAACAAGAAAGGTCGCCGAGGTCTGAACAGAGGCCTGCAGTGGAAGGGTGTGTGGACATGAGACAGAAGAACATGAGAAATTAAACTAATAGAAAATAGAAAACAGCACTACGTATTGCAGTAGATAGAAGTTTGGCAAATAACAGCAACAAGAGGGCAATTCTCACATTATCTTAAACATTTTAAAAATCTTAAACTTATTATAATCTGTAAGGAAGAGGACAATTTGTCTCTTTCCCACTAATAGTCAAGGAATATGTTAACACATGGTTTTACAGTTATTACATAACAGTAAGCTCCTCATAAAATATGACATTTCTCTGTTTTTTTTAAGTTTTTTAACTGTCTTTATAATCATAGTGAAGTTCCAATTATATAATGAATATGGACTCCGAGTGCAGACTCTCACCTTTAATTTAAGGGTATTTACATCTGCATTGAGGCAAAGGTATGGGGTTTACAACCATTTTTATACATAGGCACCTATGTCCAGATTTTCTCATCAATTAAAGGGGAATTGCCGTTTTTTACAACCTGGACCTTATTTCTGGCATAGAATATGATCATTTACTCACCAATATAACTTCGGTGTCATTCGGAGTCGTAAGTATATTTAGATCCAGCGGAGCGCCACGTATATCCATATAGTGGGAGTGAATGGGGCACCGAAACGCAGCCTCTAAATTACGCATTATCTGCCGCGAAACTTGTTCATTTCACCAATATTTTGTTATGATATGCTAGTGCTATTCCCTGTTGAGTCCTGAGTTACCTGTTATCATCATCCGGGGTCTGTAGATTGACCTACTACCTTCTGACCTGAATGATGTCATTTCTGAGCGCCGCGAACACCCACGACAGTCGGCGTGTTTACCTGTAATTTTGCTACTGCTAGTTTTTTGCAACATGGCTGAATATTTTTCCGATTCTGAGGTTGTGGACGACGACTTTGTTTCTGATGGACGTCCTTACCGTTTTGAGTCAGAGTATACGGATGAGGAGTTCGTTGAAAGGAGGATGCGGAGGCAGAGAGAGGAACAGCTGGCCAAAGAACAACAAACCGCTGCACGTCTGCAAATAGACAACAGGTAACTCCGGACTCAACAGGGAATAGCACTAGCATACGATAACAAAATATTGGTGACATGAACGAGTTTCGCGGCAGATAATGCGTTATTTAGAGGCTGCGTTTCGGTGCCCCAGTCACTCCCACTATATGGATATACGCGGCGCTCCGCTGGATCTAAATATCTTCCGAATGACTCCAAATGACACCAAAGTTATATGGGTGAGTAAACAATCGTATTTTATGCTAGAAATAAGGTCCAGGTTGTAAAAAACAGTAATTCCCCTTTAAACAGGTAAACGCTCTGGAGTTTTTTATTTTTTTTTCCAGGTGTGGCATTTACTCATGTAAACTGTTTCAGAGACAAAAATGAGTCCAAGTCCAAACTGTATATTTGGTAAGGATGCACCAAATAAGGGCAGTCACAAATAAAGTGAACTCGGCTCAGTATCCGACTTACTGGATTCTGGGTAAATGCACGGTATGATCTGAATATACAGTAAAGTCTATTTAAAGCACTCTAAAGCGGACAGCTTTACCGTCTGTCTCTTTGGCTCTTTTCAGGATCGTGCAGCAGTTCTTGGCCGGCCTGTTTGCCAACAACGGAAACCCCGGTGCTGCACCAGCTGCCCTGTAAACGCTTTTTAATTTTCATTTCACATCATTTGCTTTTGGTTTCATCTAACCATGTGTGACAGCTTCTCTCTCTCTCTCCCTCTCTCCCTCTTGGTCTTTCCCTTTCCCTTCTGTTCGTCTCTCAGATCCAGCATGCTGCAGTTGTACTCAAACCCTGGAGATTATGCATGGGGTCAGGGAGGCCTCGACGGCGTCATCACAGAGGTCAGCTTTGACAGCTTTATTAGCTTCTTTCTCAACTTTTTTGTATTTTTTCAAATTGGCTGCCCCAGTCTCGAAACGCACATCCCTCTTTATGCTTTGTCACCAAATCTATTCAACTTGCTGCTCTATTTTTGCACACTATTCATTAAAAATCCTTCTAACTACACGTTAATACCTCCTGCTTCTTATTCTCCTAGTTATTAGGACAGCTGGAGAGCACCGGTCCACCTCCAGCGGAAAAGGAGATGATCTCGTCCCTGCCAACAGTTTGTATCTCTCAAGAGCAGACAGGTGGGAATTAAATGTCCAGTGCATCGCGCATCTCTTTTCTTTCCTCTTCAGATTTTCAGATCCCTCCTCCTGTTTCTTTCCTCGCTCTCTCTTAATCTCCTCACCACTTTAATTTCCTTGTGTTATCTTCTCTTCCGTCCTCTTATTTTCCCATTCTTCTATATTTACTTCCATGTGCCCATTTCATTTCCACTTTTTCATATCTTTCCTCCCATGCTTTATTTCCTTCCTCTGATCTTGCGGTTCCTCTGTCTTTACCTCCCTGCTCGGTTAATTTCCTCCTCCTAGCTTTTCTTTAATTTTCCCTTATCCTGTCTTGCCTTTCCTCCCTCTATCAGTCCTCTTATCTCATTCTGTCCTTCAGTCTTTCCTCCCCTCCTTTCATTTTTCCTCTTAATTTTCCTTCCTGTCTCCTAATTTGCTCTCCTCTTCCCTCTTTCCTTTCCTACTCTTATTCTTATTCTTCCTTAACCGTTTTCTTCTTCTCTGTTCTGGTCTTTTCCTCACACCATACTTCTCTAGATGCCTCCGTCCTCCCTTCCACCTTTACTTCTCTCGTCATGTCTTTCCCTTCTATTATGTGTCTTTCCAATCTCCTGTCTTCCTTCCCTCCTCTAATCTCCCCTTTATTGTTTAGAAGAGACCACTTAAGCCACGAAGGCATTGTTTATGAGGTGCACTGGTGAATCATAAAAAACAGTTTTACAGTACAAATGTATTACTGTGTTACGCTGTAATAGCCTCTAGGCTTGTTCTGCACATTTGAGGAATAATAAATCATTGAGTGAGTTTTCTTCTTCTTCTCCCACATACTCACTTATACAATTTTTCTTCGGTTTTGTTGCTCCCAGATGGCAGATTGGAGTGTCCAGTTTGTAGGGAGGAGTATACATTAGGGGAATCCGTCAGGAAGCTTCCCTGCCTCCATTACTTCCACAATGAATGCATAGTGCCTTGGCTGGAGCTGGTAAGGATGAGGAGTGGCTGTGGTCAGTGGGGTTCAGGAGTTTGATGGCCTGTCAGACTTGTCAAGAATTGGTTTCTCACAGCAGGATGCACATTTTTTTTTACTCCACCAAACGATGCAGCAGGTTGTAGCCTACTTGTAAAAAGCCTACATTTTGCCTGCTGATTTACAAGTTTTCCCTCCTCTCTCATAGCATGATACTTGCCCAGTGTGTCGGAAAAGCCTTGAAGGCGTCGACAACAGCCTGCCGCCCACATCAGAACTCCCAGAGGCTCGCGCCATCAGGACGGAGCAACAGGAAAGGCAGGCGATCTGAGACACGTGTCGACAACTCTACCTCCTTTACTGTCTCCAAGAGGCACACCTCTCACCTCAGACCTTTCCCTCTGCACCCACTGCTTTAAAACATAACGCACCGCGATCATAATGTGCAGCTTCGACGTTCACTTGATTCACGCATCTCTGCAAAATGTTTTCTACATCAACGTGTGCGCGCCATTTTCATGCCACACCACGCACAAAAAGGATGCAGCAGTTTGCAGACAAGATGCGGAAGTGATGTGTCCTTCTCGGTACGCTGCCCTCTTAAATGGTGTTCTGAAATGACTGACTCGGATGCCATGAACTAATCAACACTGAGCTGCCAGTGGTTGTCAAAATGACGGGAACTTCACAGAGTTATGGAGAAACACTTTTGCATTATTCTCAGTGCAGTATTTTGTTTCACCAACGTGAAGCTTGTTATTAAAGCTTAACCCTGTGACCCTCACCTTTTGCAACTTCTTCTTCTTTTTAATAATTATGTGAGATTCAGAGTCATATACGAACCAGTCTGTTTAATAGTCAGATGAGATAACATGGCATATTTGAATAAGACCTTTACTTGACCTTGATGGTGTACAGAAGAACACCATCCCAACTGTGAAGCACGGGGGTGGCAGCATCATGTTATGAGGGGGTACTTTGACTAGAAAATAGATTATCATGATGAAGGAAGATGATTGTTGATATATTGATGCAAAATGGGTTAGGGACAACAAAGTTGAGGCATTGGAATAGCCTTCACAAAGCCATGACCTCAGTCCCATACAAAATCTGTAAGCAGAACTGGAAAAGCGTGACCTACAAACCTGACTCAGATAGACCAGTTCTACCAGGAGGAAAGTGGCTAATGTTCCTGGATTGTAAGAAGCTAGAGAAAGGCTACCTGAAGCGTTTGACCCAGGTTAAACAATTTAAAGACAATGCTACCAAATACTAACTGCACAGTCTTAAAATAAAGCATTGATCCTAATGTTTACTAAAATTAAATGTCAGGAATTGTGAAGAAAACAAGTTGAATTTGGCTATGATAGCTAAGAGTTGTCTTATAGACCTGCCAGGGGTGCAATGTCAGGACATATGAAAAAAATGATTGTAGTGGGCCGCAGTAAAAAAAAAACGATAGAAATGACAACCTAACCTGGTAGCCAGTCTGACTTCCCCCAAAATTTTAGTGGAGAGTTGGTCTGCATTCGTAATTTATGCCATGTAGGACAGAAGACTATCAGGGACACATACTATACTGTACTTAACGTCTGAGCACACTGAAGTTGAATTTGTTGAAAACTAAATAGCTCCGAATGGTCGTAGGACCATCCAGTTGCATGCAGAGGTGGTTTTCTCTCTGTATGGGTAGAAACATGTCACATAATGAAATCCAAATGGGGTGTGACCAAACTTATATTCTGACTCAAGTCTGGTAACGCCAGGCTAATAGTTAGGTGAGAAGTTCAGTATCCAGTAGCATTGTCAATAAAATGGTAAAAACAAAAAGTGTAGTGAAGTAGAAATGTTTCAAAAGTATGTATGAAATGTACGAGAGTATATCTCTATGCAAAATACAAAGATATGAAAATATGGGGTAATATAAAATGTATAAACTATACGAGAATATATGAGATATATTGTGCATTCATGTTGATAATATGTCTGATGAAAGAGTTATATACAAATATAGAGGTAAGTATAAAAGTATAAGTATACTGTATCAAATATGTAAGATATGTTAATGACAAGGACCTTTCACTGTGCAAAGATTATGTGTTGTTAACGCTAGAGTAACTTTTGCTTTGTATTGAGCTTACTTTCTTCCCGTCTCGTTTTATTTGTTTTGTTCACATAGAACCACTAAGAGGGCTGTTGAATTACAAGGTGGTTTGTCTTGTTGTTGTTGCCGGAATAAATCGAGATCACCTTACAAGAGTGTGTCGGAGAATAATTTGTTCAACACAATGCAAAAGCCCACTGGTCACAAAGACGTCGACGATAATCCACACACAAACCCCCAAGGACAAGGGTGTCAAACATACAGCCCGCGGGCCAGAACCTGCCCACCAGAGGGTCCAATTTGGCCCGCACTAAAAGCAATCAGGAGTTGTCGTTATTTATAGGTTATTGCAGGGGTCGCGTTAACCGATATTTTCCGTCATTGACCGTTTTTTTTTTTTTTAAATGTGACGGAAAAAGGCCATTTGTCATTTTGACAGATTGCAATTCACACCCCTGACCACTTGGTGGCGAGTGACGTTATTAATTGGCTCTTGTCTCTAATCGCAGTTTGCATTCCAAACATCGCGGAATTTTTATCAGGGCACGATTTCCTGGTACACCGATTATACTGACGCACACGCCAGAGCTCGGCTTAACCATATATATATGGATATATATGTATATGTCTATGTGGCCAATGGCTACCAAAATGGAGGAATCGGATGAAAGCACTGTTGCTAGGACTGGTGAGTTTTGGTTCAAATTGTGCAAAACAAAAAAGTTTGCATACCACCGAAGCACTTCAACCCTACGGTGCCATCTAAGAGCTGTTATTATCATTTAAAAAAATTAAAGTGACGGGGAAAATAGATTATGACGGGATTTTTATGACCCTGTCAGTCAAAATGACAGACAACGAGAAAGTCTAGCGCAACCTCTGGGTTATTTTGCAAGTCAAATTGGACTGTATGTGGCCCCTGAACTCAAATGAGTTTGACACCCCTGCCCTAGGACCTCCCTTTTGTCTATGACAGATTTCACTGAATGGGGAGAGGGGTGGGGGTGGGTCTTTGCCTGGGGCCCCCAAGAACCTAGGATCGCCCCTGAGCTCTGAGCGAATTATTGTCATTTTTAATTAGCTTATTTTAGTGTACAAATGACGAGAATGTGAACACAACTGCCCGTCACCAACAGCCTAATATTACTAATAAATCCCCTATTAATCAATTATCACAAATGGTGTGCGGATCAGGTTAATATTCTCCACTCAAGTCGAGCAACACAGCACCACAACAGGACAGGAGAACAACATCCTTGTGGAGCAGAATGGTTTATTTATAGGCTATAGAGCTCTCCAGCTGCCTGCCCCTGCCCCTGTACTGTTTATATATACTGTAACGTTATTGACCCTCCGCGGCCGCTGAAACCAGGCACCGCCAGTTTGACAGTTGCATACCAGCAAACACACCCTCGTCCCCCGCAGCAAAACACCACCCTTCCAGCCGAGATAATGCGAAATAATGAAACACATTCATTTTTCTTTTTTCTTCTTCTTCTTCTTTTTTCTGTCAATGACCAGGGACCGCAAGAACCGCGCAAAGCCGACATTTGCACTCCTCTTCTCTCCTTTCCTCACCTCTCCTCCTCCTACCTCCCTCCCTCCCTCCCTCCTCGGCGCGTCCTCCCTCCCTCCCTCCCTCCCTCCTCTGTGGGACTGAGAATGCCCGTGTTGTACTGACACAGTAGCGATACGGGCTGAGCAGACATGGAGGCCCGATTAACGAGAGAGGCCCGCGCTGACACATCCAGGCCCAGCTAACGGTGTGTCGGACTGGAACTCGGGAGCATCTCGGGAGATATTACGGACACCGCTTGCTGTAAGGAAAACGGGATTTTTTTTAGCAGCGAGGAAGAAGAAATACAAGGAGATCCATTTCGGGTCCTCTGTTGATTCAACGCAGCCGCCATTTTGTTGACAGTTAGTGTTTTTTTTTTTTTTTTTTTTTTTTTTTTTTTTAATAACCTACACGGCGCTGCATACGTTACTTTACACCGCTGGAATATAATTCGCCATATTTTTGCGTGTGTGGTTTTTTTTTCTACTCCCCGGTCGATTTAATTGTGCTTTTGTGTTTTAACCGGCGTGGGAAGATTTTTTTTTTTCTGGTTTAGCTCACTGGCTAGTGCATCGCTAGCCGTCGTAGCCGTAGATGTAGTAACACGAGTGCCTACGAGAATGTGACGGAGATGCAAGATTATGTGCATCACTTGTCCCGGGTTGTGTCATAAACCCTCGGTTTACACAAAACTGTACGAAAGCTGTAGGCGTCTAGTTCTCGTTCCCCTGGCTTGCACACAGCACAGGTTAATTCTGTGCTGGGAGATATTAGCCGAAATCGTCCTCAAACAGGCTGCTGATAGATGGCTAGTTAGCTGCCATTGATACAAAATGTAGCAACGGGTGCTGTTTTATTATGGGACGGATGATAGCTACTAGCTTATTACAAAATAAACACAAACCTTTTATAGTACACGAGTAAGCGCCAACCGTGTGCCTTTACAGCTCTGTTTTGTTGTTGTCCCAAGTATTATGAAATACATTTTTTTTTTTTTTTTTTTTTTTTGAAGGAGGGGGGGATGCTTTCACATGTTGGCACTCTTCAGCTTCCACCATCGCAACTTTGTGTTTTGGAGCTGGCAAGGTTACCTGTCTATTTTTGTAGGTGGTAAGAAGCTGCGTGCATTGATTTCCGTTTCAGATTTGCGGCTGCTTTTAAGATCATTATTTCTTTTTTTTCGCCTCGTGATGCTGTATTAGCACGTATGAAGACAGCACATGCAGTTGTAGCTTTAATAAAAGGGACAACACACTTATTTTTTTATTATTTAGTGTCTAGCACTTCTTCTTCTTCTGTAGTTTTAGATGTGTAAGACCTGATCTTATTTTGGTTTTTGGTGTTTCAGCTGTTGGATGATAAGAAAAAAAAATATGTGGCCACCACGTTGATACACATGAAGGCAGGACATTGAGCCAAATAATGTGAACACCGTTTCTGGACAATTTCAGAGGTGAGTGCAAAAAAATAAAATAATAATACGCTCTAGTGTTTGCTGATCGCTTTTGACAATAAAGTGAAAGCTCGCTGCTGGTTCTGTTTGGTTATTACTGCACAGCATGCCCTGCAGAGTACTTTGAGAAAACTGCCAGTGCATGTCTCCGAGGCTTGGTTTCCCTTTAGGTTGAGGCAGTTGTTATGACTAAACAGTGAAACTGTGAATTTTATGAGCTGTCTCGGCGAAAAATTAAGGGCGATTGCTCTTCAGTTATTCTTTTGAGGTGGCAGTGTTGACTGTACAGGAAACCGTGAAGCAGATAACGTTGTTTGAAACTTCTAAGGATTGCATGGTGCTGGTCTGACCGACACCTGTCATTCTGTTCCCATTCAAGTCTCCACTGCCATTCAGATATGTTCAGTGTTTAAACATATTTCATTTAGATGGCTTTAACGCAATGGTGGTAGTAGTAGTAAAGGAATTTGCCCCCCACCCCACCCCTTTCCCAGCACGGCTCTGTACTCATGCCGATGGAGTAAAAAGCCTTGGAAATGACAGGGGAGCTCTCACTGGGGCAGACGCCAGCCCTCATGTGAATGATGTGGGGGTGGGTGGGTTGGATACTATTGCTATGACCAAAGGGAAATCAGCAGTTATGAACAACGTGTGCAAAAGTGAGGAGGGAGTGAAAGGAGGGAGGGAGTAAGGGGAGGAAAGAAATAGGAGGGGGCGCTGGAAGTTGTTTACTACGTTCCTCCCTGCTCTGCCATTTCTTTGGTTGCTGGCCTGATATTGATTATTGATTCGCTGGTATTCATAATATTACTCTTTTTTTTGTACTCCCTATATACCCTTCTTTCTACTTTGACTCCTGGTAATTGCTCCGGACATAAAAGGCAAACGCCCGACAGACTTGAGTAATATCAGTCTTCGAAACCAATAGTGTTTGTCTTTTTGTAGTATGACTGTAGATAAAAACGAAATGACTGCGTGGTAAACACAAAAGTACTTTGATGCCAGACATGAGAAAATGTAATGCTTTAGTGTCAAAGATTATCAGTCACAAATTAGAAAGGGACTGGCATCAGATAATTAACCAGAGAGTATCAGTAAGTGTCTTGTCTTGGCATGTTAGAAGTGAGAAAAATGTTTTGACTTTCCTGGACGCCAATCTCTCGACCTGCGTCAGTCGTCTTTCGCAGAGTTAGGTAGAGCGGCGGCTTATTTTCGGCAACGGAAGCAGCTCGCATCATCGCGAGCGTTTCGGTGTAAAAGAACGAGGGGAACATTTGTCACAGTGTGTAAGAAGGACACGATGAACCGAGTCTGTGGGGTGGGTGATGGGTGAAATGTGTTTTCGATTAAAGTAGGAACACAGTGACTTTAGTTTGTACGCCGTTTACTACTGCTTTCCAAGTTTGCGAAATAGAGCAGGAAGAGGACGGAAAAGCTTAAAGAGCACAGAGCTTGATGGAGTGTTATAGAAAGGAGGGAGGTGTGATTTGAGTGGTATGTGTAGTCAGGGGGGAGAGTCGGTTTTGAGGCAAAAAGGAGTGAGTAATTGAAGTAAACACAGAGATGAGGGCGTGGGGGAACTACAGGCGGGACTCCAAAAATTGTGCTGCGTTTACTGCGTGGTGCAACCAACGCAGAAAAAAATCTCTACTACTGTTTTCCACACTCATAATCCAAAACACGCACGTGTACGATGATGTGTTGGGGAGATTTCTTCCCTTTCCCCCCCCTCTTGCTACAATTTACTGATGCGACGACTTGTATGACTTTCTTGAGGATCCATTAAGTAGCTCTTTTAGTGCTCTCCACTAATGCAGGGTGCAGAGAAACCGCCGGCACGTTGACGCTCTATCACTCACTCTCAGTCGCTGCTGGCGAAGGCTGGGAAAGGCGGCTGGATCCTCTGTCTAGTCCCAGAGGACCCAATGTGCTGAGGTCACAGTTCTGAATTGCCTCCAAATGACTTCACCCGGAGAAAGCACCTGCTCGGGGGCGAATCCGCATTAAATCACTCAGTGGCCATAGGGAGCTGTAGACAACTTCATTGAATTGGGCCGTCCTCTAAGGAGCACAATTAAGAAGCATGCTGCTCTCTTCTGCTGCTGTGCTAACGTAGGATATGAGCAGTTTGCCACTATCACAGAAACCGTTTTCCACTGCAGCTAATGAGGGTACTTAAGGGATTGCTCATTCTGCATCTTGCCCTGTATCACTTGGAAGGATGTGGCAGTGCTCTGGGATTAAGTATTGACTCTGGACTATGTGTGCTTTGTAAATCGCAGGTGGACAATTCAGAGTCCTTGTGCCTAAGGTTACACTGCTCAGGTAGAAGAGGTTTGGCTGTGTAAATAGGTCACAGATTGTTATAGGCTGTGAAGAAAGAGCGCACCATAAAAAGTCACCCTGACAAAATGAAGGACAGTCCCTGGCCAAATAGATGATAAAAATGATTGTCCTCCGTCTGCTTTCCGCTAGCGATGCCCCGATCAGAGCGTTTTTAAAATGATCGGATCAGACTGATCACGTATCCAAGCCCATCGTCTTGTATCGTCATCGGCGGTTCTTTAAATACCTGAGAAGAGATTTCTGTTGTATTGTTTTATAATCAGAATTGGTATTTAGTGTTTGTTATGAAGTGTGAATGTTCAAGTAAAGTTATACACAACTCTTTATAAAGTTATTTAAGTTTGTTAGCTTGTTATTTACATTGCTAAAACTATCCAGCTTCAGTGTGTTTTTGTGATGAGAGCTAATATGCTTATATTTAATTTACTTTATTTTTGAGTGAATAATGCTCTACTGCTGTGTTGTAAAATAAAATGAAAATCTTTCAGGGACCATTATTCATTATAAGACAGACTTGTACTCAGTTTTATTGTTATATTTAAAACTGAAAATGCTTGTTGTTCTGTGTTGCAGTAATTAATGTGGAATTTCTTTTTGCTTTCTCCATTTTTCTCCTTTCCCCTCCACTATACCTATTTTTGCCGCTGCAGTTGAAGGACGGAGAAAGAGGGCTGGTCAGCCAAGGAAGGGATAGAAGCCACCCCAAAACAAGGAGAGCTTCACCCTTGCCGTTATCCCCCTCCCCCTTACCCCTCCCTCACCCTTTCCCACCCCAAGGCAAAAACTTTACCTTGTATCCACAACATCCACTCCCTAATAAACTTGCGCACCCCCCTAAAGTTCTGATGGATCAGAAGATTCAGGGGAGAACCGCGACTCCACCGCCCCTTCTCTCCGGGGCTCCTTCAGGAGAGCGAGAGAAGGAGGGAGGGGGTGGAAAGAAAGAGGAAGAGGAGGAAAAGAAGAGGGACAGAGAGAAGGAGGGAGCCGCCGCTGTTTCTGCTGGAGCAGGAGGTGCAGGTGGCCCGGGAGGTGCAGGTGGCGACCAGTCCCATTTCTCCATCAAAGAGAGCAGCCTGTCTGAGGGCAATGTCAAACTTAAGATAGGCCTTCAGGCAAAACGCATGAAGAAGCCCCCTAAGATCTTGGAGAATTATGTGTGTCGACCAGCCTTCAAGGCCACTTTGAGGCATACGGGTCGCGGAGGAGGCAGTGCTCGTGGTAACCGTGCAGCGGCTGCAGGCGATGGGCCGGGCAGTCAGAGCCAGAGTCCTTCACAGGGCAGGGAAAAAGAGAGGGAAAAGAGTCCCAGTGTAAACAGACCACCAGCCACATCATCTTCATCAGCTCCTTCTTCTAAAGCTCCCACACCACCCCCTCCTGCTCCTGCCAGCACTACCACCGTGTCACCATCACAAGTAAATGGAAGTGCTCCAGCAAAAAGGGTAAGGAAGGAGAACATAGTCAGTTTATGTGTTTTGATTCAGCAATGGATACCCTACCCTCATTGCCATAAGTTGACATACATTCATCCTACTTCCTAAAATATTATTAGTCAGTCACTGGTTAAGCAGTATCCACAACAATGCAACCCTAGTAATCGCCGCAGAGATAAAGGGCAGATCATAAATTGTTCTTTAGTTTTCTTTGTGTTCTTCATTGGCCTGCCTCTATTCACCCAGCACCGCCTCTTCCACTCTCCCTTCGTCTGTGTCGTCTATCCTCTCTCTGCCTGGCCATGTCCTCTCCACCCCCATCCTTGCATGACCCCTCTCTCTCTCTCTAGCTCTCCCTCGCTGTCCCCAATCTGACCCTAATAAGTGTTATTGAGTGTAACTTCCCCCCTGGGCCTGCCATTCATTGGACTGAAAATATTTTGGCAGTGAATACTGATTTTAAGGTTAAAAAAATATTGCTTTTTGTTTCTCATATGCCATGTTTTTGTGTAACTTTGTATTACGTGCTTGTAAAAATCAGATTGTTATATTTATGTTTGATACTGGATACGGTTAGTTTGTATTTGTAGATGAGGCCATCTCTTTCTTGGTGTGTTAGATTCAGCAGTGTTGTCATGTTCTGTTTTGTCACTTATGTCAGGTTATATCTATTTAGTCACAGATCTACATGCAGACATATAAGTATATATTCTCAAAATTGGGTGCTGTATTTATTTACATTCATTTATTTATTTTTTCTTCCCAGGGCCCACCAAAGACGGATTGCAAGTCTGATTCAAAGTCAGACACAAAAACATCCACCACCACATCAGAGAGACCCCTTAACCTTCACCGCCCTCCACCAGACAGCAAAACGCATTCCTCTGGGAAGAAAACGCAGACTCCACAACCCAATGCCCGGACATCTTCACCTTCTCCACCACTACCTGCATCAAAAGAACCCAGCTTCGAAGGTGTTAAGTCTCCTCAGTACACCTTCAGCACAGAAAGTCAGAGAGACAAGGACAAAGTTCAAGGTTGGGTAGCACCAACAGTCACTGAGAAATTAGCTCAGCTTATAGCAACTTGCCCACCATCAAAGACTCCTAAGCCAGCCAAACCTGCAAAGATTGATCCCACTCCTCCTCTACCAAGCTCAGGCTTCATGGCCCCCACAGCCAAGCAACGAGACAGGGCTATGGCCAACAGGAACACATATTCAAGAGTGGTTCACCTTTCTCCGCCACCTCCTGTGTCAAGACCACCTGGTCGGCCCTACGGTTCACGGAACAAAGATTGTGTTTCAGAAAATCCGGGTAGCCCCTCAAAACTGGCGAAGGAAGATTCAGATGGATCTGAAAAAGGTAGTAGCAGAAGTGGCAGCAACAGCCCAACATTCAACTATGGCAATAATCGTCTGTCAGCCATGTCAAACGACAGCAACAACGACGACAGCAACAGTAGCATTTCAAAGCCACATTCTCGTCCTGCTCACTCCCAACCCCACACAACATCTTCTCCATCTTGTCCTATTTCATCCTCTTCCTCCACCTCAGCTGAGCAGAGGACAGTGACTGCAGTGAGTCACCTGGGTTCCCCTGTTCCCTCTCAAGGACACCATGCACGAGAGTCCCCTGCCCTGGCAGAGGAAAGCAGTACAGGTGAGAGAGAGCAGGACAGGGACAGCCCCAGAGACTTAACCAAGTACTCTCCTTCAAATGGAGCAGGTAAACTAGACGGGAAAGACAAGGGGCAGAGTAATCAGTCACTGCGGGTTGAGAGGGGAAAGAGCTCGAGTCCAAGTAAGCGTAGTCCTAACCGGGAGAGTAGTCGACCTGGTCGGACTAGTAGTCCCCCTGAGTCTGTTAGACAAAGGGCCCCGTCTCCACCAGAGCCAGATGATGATGAGGATGATGATGAGGACGAGGATGATGAAGATGATGAGGATGATGATGATGAAAGCCCACAGACACCTCTTAGAGATGATTCTCCCGATTCATCCATAGACTCTCCTGCTGAGCAGGACAGCAAACCCCTCAAAAAACGCAGGGGAAGGAAACCCCGCTGGACGCGTGTTATGAACAAGGCGCATAGTCAAAGAGCAGGCCAGGACGGTCCCTTCACTGAGAACAAAACCACCATGCCTTCATCTACAAGCTTGGAAACCCCATCGCCACCGGTTAAAAGACCTGTTGGCAGACCGCCCAACCCAAATAAGGTCAGACCAAATCCTGTGCCTCAAAGTCCAGTGTCACAGCTGTTCCCACCCCAGCCTAAGAAAAGGGGAAGGCCAAAGTCTAAAATGCCAAGGCTTGATGCACCAGCCCCTGGGAACACCCCCAACAAACAGGCCCCTTCCAATGTCTTTTCGTCTCTGCTGAAATCCAAAGAAGAGCAGGACCCACCTGTTCTTCACCCAGAGGTGGACCTGAATCCCCCTAAACCTATGCCTAGAAAACGTGGACGTCCCAAGCGCCTTCCGCCTACCTTACCCCAAGAGGGCCAGCCTCCCACATTGGCTCCAGAAGCAGGAGACATGGGCGACAAGCGGTTCCGCAACAAAGGAAATGGGCAGCTTATCATGAAAACTATTATTGGCAAGATTAATAAGATGAAAAGTGTGAAGCGAAAGCGTATTCTCAGTCAATTCCTCTTAGGCCCAAGAACAGAAGACACCCCTAAATGCACCACCAGTGGGGTGGCTGGTGCTGTGGAAGCTACAACCCAGTCATTGTCCTCCCTGGCTGCTTCTTTTGGGGGAAAACTAGGACCACAAATTAATGTTAGTAAAAAGGGGACGATATACATGGGAAAGAGGAGAGGCCGTAAACCAAAAGCAGCATCTAATGTTTCAGCAACAACGCCACCACCAGAAACCTTTCTATCTCCAAACACCACTTCCCCTCTCCATCACCATCAGTCACAATCCCAGCAACAGCACCAGCTCTCCTCTTCAGAGGTCTTTCCCTCTCCCTCTCTCTCGCAGTCAAGTGGAGGCCACAGTCCCATCAGCGATGCCAGCTTTGTGGAGCCTGGCTCGGTGCATTTTGCAGGTCATTCTCACTATTCTAACACCCATCATGGCCACAACACTTTCTCCTTCCCTCCTCCAACCTTTTCAGCCCCGAATCCTCGCAACCATGTGCTGGGCACAACCTCATCTATGGCCACAGCAGCTTCCCAGAAAAAGTCATCTTGTCGTGGATACCACCACCACCACCACCATTACAGGCAGCATTACCATTATCATAAACTTTCCCCTCCCAGGCCACTCCATCCCACTTCCCCTGCCCCCCTTAATGAGCTTAAAGAAGCGACTCCATCACCAGTAAGTGAGTCACACAGTGAGGAGACGGTACCCAGTGACAGTGGTATAGGAACGGACAACAACAGCACTTCTGACCGTGGTGAGAAAGCTGGTGGTGCAGGCAGCTTGGGTGGAATTGGGATGCCACCTGGGATGGGCAGTGGATTGTTAATGCCAGGGGTCATGGGTTCAGCTATTGGTCCAGGGATGGGGCTCAGTTCCAGAGGCAGGCGTCGACACGCTACCGTACTTATGGAGCATCCCTCACCCTCTCCATCACCCCATGGGACAAGGTCATCTCCTGATCCCCGGAGACCTCATCCAGCAGCTCCCGCCTCCTCCTTACTGGGGCACAAGGAGAAGCATAAGCACAAATGTAAACGTCGCAGTCATGGTTGCCCTGGCTATGACAAGCTTAAGAGACAGAAGAGGAAACGAAAGAAGAAGTACTTACAGATGCGGTCCAGGCGGCTTGATCCAGACTTTCTGGCTGAACTGGATGAGATTGTTGTGAGACTAAGTGAAATACGGATAGCTCACCGCACAACAGGACACCGGCTCGGCAGTGGAATTGGAATAACGGCTGGATCAAGTAGAGTGCCAGGCGTGGGAAGCAGGCCCAGTGGTGGCATAGGTGGCGCAGGCGGCCCACCTCCACATCATTATGTTCACAGAGACCTCCTGCCTACAATCTTCAGGGTTAACTTTGGCAGCTTTTACTCCCATCCTGCATATTCCTGCGACCCCTTGCACTATGTTCGTAAACCAGACATGAAGAAGAAACGAGGACGTCCTCCCAAACTGAGGGAATCAATGTCAGAAGTTCCCTTCGTACCTGGGCTTGGATTCCCACTCTCAAGTGGAGGCTTCTACCACCCCTCTTACAGCGTTCCTTACTCCTCTGGGCCCCTGGGTTTGGGCTATTACAGAGGCTTTCCTCCAGCAAGCGCTCTGTATCCTCACCCGCACCACCAGTCGCCGCACGGAGGCCCATCCCACCACTCTCACCACTCGCCGTCTTTCCCTCCTCCTCCCCCCACATCTTACATGCATCACCACCACCCTTCACATCTCCTGCTGAACCCTTCCAAATTCCACAAGAAAAAACACAAGCTGCTTAGGCAGGAGTACCTGGGTGCAGGAAGGTCCCCTGTCCTGTATCCACCCATGTCATCTGAGCTTTCCTTTAACTGGCACCACAAACACAAACACAGACACAAACATAGAGAACGCTGTGCTGAGGAGGAGAGAGAGGAAACGGCAAGAGGTGGATCAGGGAGCCGGGCTAGTGCAGGGATTTCTGAAAGTGGACCATCAAGTAAAGGAGAGCGAGTTGGCACTTTAGGAATGGCAGAGTCTTTACAACGATGCCGTTTCGGTCGAGACGCCACCACCAGCACGAGTGGCAGCAAGCAAACTGCTACCACCTCTGCCAACTCCCCTTCTTCTTCATCATCCTCATCTGCAGAAAGGTACAAGCGCAAAGAGAGCTCCATGTCCTGTCTAGGACCGTCCAGGCTTGCACTGGGTAGCAGCTCGAAAGGCCACCACCCAGTCGAGTCCTGGTTCAGGATGGGCGGCTCTGAAACGGACTACTCCAAGCTTTCACGGAATCAAGTAGCACCTGGCCAGGGTTCTTTCTCAGATGGCCGGGCAGAGGACCCAGCAGGCTGCTCGGACAGCGAAGACGAGGAGCCTCTCACTCCCACGGAGGACGTAGAAGCCCGCGATTCTCCAAACCTGACAAATCTGTTTGCGTCTGCTCTCACCCGCACTTCGATGAAAGTGGGCAGAAGCAGAAAGTCTGACGGAGTTACAGAGGGCTCCAGCTTCTCCCACATGGACCGGTCGATGAGGAAGGATCGCTCGGCATCAGCAGAGAGGAGAGAATTAGGTAGGCCTGATCTCGTTGATTAAAACAAAAAAACATCGGTATGAAAAGGCTTCTTATAATAGGAGGGCATGCAGTGATAAACTGGCAGGACACCAGAATAAATGTAATTTATTTAATAGAAAACGATGCGTAGGAAGAAAAGCACAAGAGAGCTTTGCATTGAATGCCCCATCCTTCATGAAAAGAAAAATTCATATTGTTAAAGGTTGCTGGAGTCCATTATCCATAAGATTCATTCTGAAAAATAGATGTGATGCAGATGTGTTATGAATCCTATGTCTTAATATGATTGGCTTGTGTCTGATGAGCTTTATTACTTGGCACGGCTACGGTGAAACAGTCTGTTAGATTCAGCACTGACTCCTGGATTGTGCGTTTGGACAGTAACCCCCTCAAACATTGCCATATGGCACAGCAAGTGGGCTTTTTTAAATGTGGCTTTATCTACACACAGCGAAGCGTGTGTATCTGTTGAGAATCTGTCATTGTGTGTTTTGAGATTGCGTAGTGGTTGCCACTGGAACCATTCATACCTCAGCTGTGGCTACAACAAACAACCCTCGAAAATTGTCAGTTCTGTCTCTGTAGCTCTTTCAGCTGCGACCATCTGAGAAAATGAGTGGAATGGGCCACTTATTTTAGTGGAAAAAAAAGAAATCCCCTTGAAAAACCAATGACATCCCCTGAGCATACACTGACATTTGGTAGCTCTTACTAGTGGTTAAAGGCTTGGCAAAAAAAAAGCATACGTAATTACTTAAACTGGCTCCTCTGTGAGAGTGGATGGCCACACTTGGCCCCAGTTGGTACAGCATTTCAGCCAGAGCTCATCTTACTGAAGGGGTGGAGTGTTTTGTTAACGTGCTATATTTAGTCGACTTTCCCTTCAGAAGCCCACAATGTGAGGCCCAGTCCTGTCTGTCTGTACGCCCTGCACCTGGGCTCAGCTAATGTTGGGGGACTTCATCATCGTGGCCCGTGTGTTGACGTGAAGTGTGCCAAGACGGGTGTTTGTATTTGAATATTGTTTACGTGATTGGGATAGGATGGGAAGCTGAAAGGTCCCCATTGAGTGCAGTATGGTGCAGTTTAAACCAAGCCAGCGTAATCCCGGATTAGAGCTCAGCACTTGGGGTCGGTGAGCGGTCACAGACTTGTGAGGGTAGGAAAAGGGCAAAGGTGGAGACTGAGCTGACACACACAAGACAAGTAGTGAATGACAGAAGTAGATAAATGAACACTGACAGAGGGGTCTGGAGATGTAGGACTGTGTGTGGAAATGTGGAAACGTGTTACGTGTAAAAGCAGATGGAAAACTTGTGGTTCACTCTGATTAGCTAGTTAATTGGTCATCCTACTTTTATCTTCTCTCACCAAGTGACATTTGAAATGCTTGTTGCCCCTGAGCCTGGACTAACGTCTGACATGTAATGAATACAATCTAATTCACAACACATACACAATGTGTCTAATCATTGTTGGCATTTTGCTTATCTTCTTATCTCTGTACCAACTTCAGTCAGTCAGTTAAGGGCAGATAGTAGAAAGAGGATGTTGAACATTAACATTTATGAAGAAAAAAGTTGAGAATATGTTTGGAAAGGAGGAAGAAGCAGTGTCTTTTTTGATAGTTTATTTGTAACGGACCAGTGTAGAAAAACATGACGGTGTCTGGTGTTTGTCTGATGATGTACACCTTTATATGCGTCACTCCCTTAACCCATTCAGGCCTAAATACTCTTCTGTAAACCCCCTCTCAAAACCTGAGGTTTTTCAGAATATGTCAACACTTAAACCTTAATTTCTCAGGCTCTGTAGCAGATAAAAACATGAGATAAAAAGCATTTGACAGCTTACTTCTTTGGCTTTCAACTTAACTGACTTGCTAGGATAATCTTCAAATGCATTTTTTTTTAAAAATCAATAAACTCCAAAAATTTTGAAAATTTGGAAAATCAGTAAAGATCTATTTTTTCAATTACTTCGTCAATATCACTTCCTTCACTTGAGTCAGCCGTGACGGATCGCTAGCACGGTGTTTAAAATGTTCGACCAAAACATACTCCACGTGTAGGCTTATTTCGACCAATCACAAAGCGTTTTATTAGTCACATGAGTTTAAAAAAAAAATCCCTAAGCATCTCTGTCACTCACCCCAAGAATATTTCAGCCAATCACAGTGCATATAATTGGCCATGTGCCTCGAAAAAGACGACAACGCTCAAAATGACACAGACGCGCTTGCCAGCCTTAATGGTAACTACGCATAGATGCGTGATCCGGTCTTAAAGGTAAACACGCACAGATGCGTGATCCGGTCTTAATGGGTTAAAGTCCATACATAGATGAAAAGCAGGGACGGAAAAGTAGAAGACAATGGTGACATATGGGTTGAAATAGTAGGAGAGATTTGAATAAAGATTCATGGAAAACATGTGAAAATGATTGCTCATCTTAAGTAATAACCCATAAAAAGTGTGTTTTGCATGTAGCGTTAATTTGGTGATTTTTTTTCTTCCAGGATCAACAGGTATCCAGACAAGAGGTGTTGCCCTCCCGACCTCTGAAGGGTCTGAAGGCCCTCTGCACCACCGGCAGCAGCACCATCACCAGTCGTCTCTCTTCCACTCCCATGGCTCTGCCTCCTCCTCCCTCTCGCCCTCTCAGGACTGCTGCCTGGATGCCTCCATGCCCCACCACTCTCATCGGGCACAGCCATCCAAACACAGCCTGCACCACGTCAACAAAATCTTGCGTGCCAAGAAGCTGCAGAGACAAGCTCGTACGGGAAACAACGTGGTGAAGAAAAGGGGCCCGGGACGTCCCAGGAAACACCCGCTACCCTCCCCGCCACCGTCCCCACCCCCTGTTGTTGAGGTGAATCAGACCCGGCACAGGGACAGAGGAGGAGAACGGCTAGCGGGGGGAAGAGGGTGGGATGGTGGTGATACTGTGACAGATGCTATTGAGTCGGTAGTCCAGGGCCAGCGTAGAAAAGGGCAGAAGAGGAAGCACTGGGAGGGAGATGATGAAGACGAGGAAGAGGCCGTAGAGGACGGGGAAGTTGAAGAGACTGAGGAGCCCTTGCCAGAAAGAGAGGAGAACCTGGGAAGCCTGGTGCCAAGGTCCAGGCCTGGGACAGGAAGAGTCTGGCTCACCCAAGAGGAGCTCCAGCACTTTCATGGGTAAGCACATTTTCAATACACTGTGGCTTATCAACCTTTATATCTGCGAGTCTCAGCTTTGAGCCGCTGAGTGCTAATATAAGGATTTAGTGCTGGTATGTACCGTATAGGTACATTTATTATGTCCAGTTGTCACTACAAACCAAGTCACTGTTCTATTTTTAGCTCAGTGGAAAGCAAGCCAGATGGCCACTGCTCCCCGGAGCGCCCAGGCACCGTCTCCAGGGAACAAGCTCCACCCATGCCCATAACCAGCCAACGGGAGAAAAGAGCAGCCAGACCTCCGAAGAAGAAGTTCCAGAAAGCGGGGCTGTACTCTGATGTGTACAAGACTGAAGAGTGAGTCCCAAATAAAAATCTCACCCAACATATTTTTTCATAATGATTTTCATGATACCAATGTTTATTTCAGAGAGCAACACGCCATAAACAGTTTTTCTGCACCGCTAGTAAACTGCCTTCCCATTTTTCTTTTCCGTAGCCCTCGTAGTCAGCTTCTGCAGCTGAAGAAAGAGAAACTAGAATACATACCTGGGGAACATGAACATGGATTGTTTCCTGCTCCAATACATGTTGGTGAGTTTTAAACTCTTCCTAGATGTCATTTCTTATATTTGCACATCATTAAAGCTGTGATTAAGTGATGTTGACTTTCTTAACTGAACAACTTGAATAAAATCAAAAAAAAGCATTTTTTCAGGACATGTTTGAGATTCCAAAGGTTTACGACTTTATCACAGTCAACATTTTTCGGTTATCTGTAGCCTGTAGCTGTGATAAGATAAAACACAAACTTCTTCTGCAAGTTTCATCAAACGTTTGGTTCACGTGCAAGGGTATGTTAATGTAACTGAATTATATGTGTGGTCAGAAATAACTTCCTTCTTCACTTTTGTGTCAATTTGTATTTTATCTTCTCAAATTTCCCCCTGCTTTTGTCTTTTCAGGGAAGTACCTGAGGCAGAAGCGCATTGATTTCCAGTTGCCTTATGACATCTTATGGTTGTGGAAACACGATCAGGTGATCAATCTTGTTGAGCAAATGTATTTTTAAGTGTTTTTCATTGCTTACAGTAAAAATCTAAAGAGTAGTTTGAAGCCCAGTTTAGCCTCTGTGTTTACCTGTGTCTGTTTTTGCGTTTCAGCTTTACAAGAGGCCCGATGTCCCCCTTTATAAAAAGATCAGATCAAGTGAGTACCTGGCTTTGTTCCAGTAATCCAACCAAAATGTAATTTTTAACCTCCTCAATGTATGTGCTACCACTTTCTTGTTTTTTTGAATGTCGTAGTAGGATTTCAAGTGTAAAATGGTCATCCCGCTGTTTGTGTGTCATAGATGTGTATGTGGATGTGAAGCCTCTCTCCGGTTACGAAACAACTACATGCAGCTGTAGACCTGCTGAGGCCTCAACTGAAAAAGGCTGCCTGGACGACTGCCTGAATAGGTAAAGACACATAATGGCGGCTTTTAGCAGCACATGATACAGTCACGTGTTTCCTTGGGAATTAAATGAATTGTGAACAGAAGTCGAACATGGTGTCAAGAAAAAAGTACGGCAGCATGAGCCTTGTTTAAAAAAATTTTTCTCCATAGGATGAGCTTTGCGGAGTGCTCTCCCAGCACCTGTCCATGCGGTGATCATTGTGACAACCAGCACATCCAGAGACATGACTGGGTCCAGTGTTTGGAGCGATTCCGTGCTGAGGGCAAAGGTTGGGGCATACGCACCAAGGAGCCTCTCCGTTCTGGGCAGTTTATCATCGAGTACCTGGGAGAAGTAGTCAGCGAACACGAGTTCAGGTGAGACAGCAGACAGATCACCTACTGTGCAGAAAATCTTGTTAGTGAATGCCACGTAGATGTCAATACATTTATCATATTCTCTGTCTGTTTTTACTTCCCTCTTTGCGCCTGAGTTTAGGACACTGTTTACCTTTAATGAAAGATTAATGGAAACTTCTCTTTTTATTTCCCTCTGCTTCATACCTTCCATTTGTTAGGAACCGTATGATGGAGCAGTACTTCTCCAACAGTGGACACTACTGTCTGAATCTGGATAGCGGCATGGTGATCGACAGCTACCGAATGGGCAATGAGGCGCGCTTCATAAACCACAGCTGTGAACCCAACTGTGAGATGCAGAAGTGGTGGGTGTCGTGGCAGCTTTAAACCATTCCCCCATCAATGCCCTTGTGGTGCTTTTTGGGTTCTTACCAAAAAACAGATTTGGCTAAGCCTTTTCAGGACTGAGCATGAGCAGTTGCCACAAGTTGTTGTGGATGGGGTGAACGAGCCAGACCTGGCGTAAACTTTGTTTGTTAGTCCCGCGATGACAAATACAGAGTACTGCTTTCCCTCTCACTTTGTAGCTGTAATAGTCCACATCAGTATAGTTTACCATATTAAGACAGTTAGATGTTCTCATGGCCATTTGGTCACAGAGGAAATTAAGGCATGATGTTAAACAAGTGAGTGCAATATTAGAGCTGCTGATTAGAAAGCGTTCCAGCTCGATAACTCAGCGTTTTGTTTGCTAAATGCTTCTGTCTCTTCAGGTTAACGAACTGGAAAATAGACCAGCCTATTACCTAAATGGTTTAACTTGTTTAAATGGCTGTCTGTTTGTGCCTGATGATTCGAGTGAGCTGTGGAATTCCTTTATTCTCTCTGCAAGAGACGAGCTGGAGACTATTTTGAAAATACCAGAAAGGGACAGAAAATACTTTGCACAGAAATATATTTAGACAAATAAACAGAGACATGGCTAACCAAGCCACAAAAAGTCCACCCACAGCTGTTGTGTTCTTGATTCTTCACTTATTATCAGAGTCAGAAGTTACAGTTAAAGTACCCGCACCTTTAGTGAAAGTGTGTCTTTTAATGCTTGTGTTTGATTTTCTTATATGGTAACGATTTTCTGGAGATTAATTGCTCCGCATTTAGACTAGTTTAGCCCAAGTCTTGGACGTGTAATCACAGTTTATGTTAGGCAATATTTGTTGTCCTTGTTTATGTAACTTGCATGATAGCTCTTAGAGGGACACGTGTAGCAGGTGCACTTCACTGTAAGTGAGAAGGCTCTACCTTGAAACCCCAGCCTTATTCATGTGGTTGTAATCTGATGAGATCACCTTTCTCCTTCGCTGCCAGTGTTCAGAGGCCTAAATGGCTTAAAGCCCTCGCACCCTGCCAAGACAATTCACTGGTTTCCTGAGGGGTTGTTCTCACAGCGTGGTTAAATCCACAGCAATTGGAGACCTGGCAGAGCAGGCCTCTCTCTGCCTGACTTCCATCAGTGAAACCTGCTTGGTTTATCTTTAGTTGTCATGGTGAATCTACGAGACGCGTCACCACATTTCAGCTCTCGGGGGAGATTCAGTTGTGGACAGCTAATGACCTCAGAGAGTTATCTGTACCGTACCCTCTGCCCTCCAACATAGACCAGCTCATAATCTGGGGCACTGGTCTGTGGATGTGTGTGTGTGTAATGTAGAGTGGCTGGACTGAAATAAAAGACTCCACGAGGATGGAGGATTTTCAGCACAATGCCTGACGAGTCATCCATCTTGTCACAGAAGAGAGATTGCTTGCAGCCGGGCCTTAGATACAGCTGTAGTGCCTGAAGACAATGCGCTGAACCAGCTTTTTACCCCTATAGAAGGAATAAATTATCAGGAAGCTGGCAAGTGGAATAGTGCGCTTTATTCTTAGAAGAATGGCCAGAAGCTGGAGCACTGTTTCATTTGGGGAAGAGAGAATGGGGTTTACAACGTGTTGAGCGTTTGCCACACCGGTTCCCTTTTTGTCCCGTGTTTGAAATGCGCTTAACGTTGCTTCCGTTCTAGAATCAACATTTAAACTTTAAGTCCCTTTCGCATAATCTCCTTTAGATGTACAGTAGATAGTAATTTTAAGTCCCTAGCCCAGAATGGCAAAACAGTAGACTACCTAAAACATAGCATAAGCTGATTATTGTCAAACGGTTTGACTGTTGATCAGAAAACCTAAATTGAAGATAACAGTTTCTTATAGATCTTATTTTCAGCTCAAATAGCATGTCTGTTACATAATAGACACAACCTTTTAGGTAATTACATCTTAGCAACAGTTCCTGTCAAAACAACTACGACCACATTCAGCAGCATTGTTTGTCACATTAAGTTTTTATTGTCCTTCTGTTTTGCAGGTCTGTGAATGGGGTGTACCGAATTGGTCTCTTTGCTCTCAAGGACATCACCAGCGGCACTGAGCTCACCTACGACTACAACTTCCATTCCTTCAATATAGAGGAGCAGGTGAAGCACCAGCACCTTTTTCTTAGGTGTCTTTGTGGATTTGTGCAAAACCCCTTTTCTTTCACATACTCATTATTTTGGCTTGTTTTTCTCTCGTAACTCTACAGCAAGTGTGTAAGTGTGGCTCAGAGAGCTGCCGGGGCATCATTGGAGGGAAGAGCCAGCGTATTAACGGCTTGCCAGGGAAAACGGGAGGCACCCGGCGGCTGGGTCGACTCAAGGAGAAGAGGAAATCCAAACACCAGCTCAAGAAACGAGTGAGTGATTAATTTAAATAGAAGCGCAAGGAGTTTGCATTGGCGTAGGTTCACTTGTAGTTTAAACTGGATAATACTTTTGTTAGAGAAAAGCGATATTTCATAGCAAAGTTCAGGAAACTTCAGGAACTTGTTTATGTTGTCCTACCTAGTTTTAAATTTCTTATGAGTGAAAGCTCTGTCCTGTTGTTCGCTGCCCGGTCGGTGAAAGATGTGTCCAGGTCTGGCACTGTCTTGTTAAATATCAGGTGTAGGAAATATGTAGGACACAAATGTTTCCGTGTCTCAGAGGTACTCTTAGTGGGCCACAAGGTTTCTAAAAAAATAACTCAGAATACCTCAAAGGCTACACATTTGAATTAGTCCTGTGACCTAAAATTTCCATAATATTACGTTTTACATAAAGTTAGAATTTTTAAAATCAGTTCTCAAACTCACATCTCAAACTTGATAAAAAACAAACATGTGTATCCTCCTGTTAAGATAACAATTCAGTGTGTCATTCATTTAAAAACAAAAGCATGCTTTAATGCAAATTTCTTTAACTTCAGGAGGAAGAGTCAAGTGACAGCAACAAGTTTTACCCTCATCTCATGAAGCCCATGTCCAACAGAGAGAGGTAAACACACAAATTGACAAACAAGCTTTACATCAGAGCCACAGCAGATATATATACACTAGAGCAGTTGATAAATCATATTTTATACGCATGCTCTTTATTCCTCTAAGCCTTGTACGAATGAATCCTCTGAATCTTCCTGCTCAGATGTGCCCAGAAGCAACCGAATTTAAAGATATTTCCTCATTTAAAACTACATCTTCCATCTGAGCTTTTGACACATCAGAATTAAGGTGTGAGTTTATATTTAGCACGCTGACATACTTTCTTCACACTCCCGGTCGTCTGTCCCCCAATCAACAGAAACTTTGTGCTGAAGCACCGAGTGTTTCTCCTGAGGAACTGGGAGAAGATGAGGGAGAAACAGGAGATGCAGAAGAGAGAGGGTGAGAGGGAGCGGGACGCCAGCAGCCTCTCCATTTATACGCGCTGGGGAGGAGTCATCCGTGACGACGGCAACATCAAGTCAGGTGAGTGTGCGATCGTAATCATTTGAAGAGAAAGTAATTTCAGAAAACAAGAATAAAGGTGTCAAAGGCAGTTTTAGCAGCTTCAGTTTAAATGTGTTAGCTCAGGTACAATCAAATAGCTGAAAACTATTTTCTGAATACGTGACTTGATGCGTAATGCTCCCCACCTGTTTCCAGACGTGTTCCTGACGCAGTTCTCAGCTCTGCAGACGTCGCGGTCGGTACGCACACGGAGACTCGCTGCTGCTGAGGAAAACACAGAGGTCACACGCACTGCTCGCCTCGCACACATCTTCAAGGAGATCTGTGACATGATCACCAGCTACAAAGGTTCGTGTCCACGTTGAGACAAATGCACATATGTAGGCAACAGCAGAACATGTAATCCACTATCCTACTAGATATTACTATGACGTATAGTTTGAGTTGAGCTCTAACAGGTCTCTACAACACATCTATCAGAGCTTCCATGTTAATATCCAGCCATTCACAAATGAAAAAGCATTTATTTATTTATTTATTCATTCATTCATTCATTCATTCATTCCTTAGACTCCGCTGGCCAGACTCTTGCTGCTCCACTTGTGAACCTCCCGTCCAGGAAGAGGTAAGAGTGCAAACCCGCATGTCGACTTCATAATGTTTGACTGTTTTCCAGTTCTCTGAAGTGTCAGTGTACAGCACCCACATAGTGTAACAGTTTTATCTCACTGCACATTTGAGCCGTGACAGCCTGTGTGTTGATTCTTGTCCAGTATTGATAGTAATCAGTCACAGTCAAAACAATAACAGCTCGTTATTCTTCTTCAGCTATGTGGTACTAAAGCTGTCTAAATCACAGATTTGGCGCCCATGTAAACTCATGGCTTTAACATTGATTTAGCTATAATCAGACGTAATGAGTTGAGATTTATTTTTTTAATTTTGACAAGCCAGATTGTGAGAAACTAATCCTACCGTGTTTGCGTGCCAACAGGAACAGCCAGTACTATGAGAAGGTGCCTGACCCTCTGGATCTGAGCACCATCGAGAAGCAAATCCTCACCGGCCATTATAAAACCGTTGAAGCATTTGACACTGACATGCTCAAAGTGTTTCGCAATGCTGAGGTAGGCACTTCATGATACTTTACAGACACAAATGTTCTCATTTTATGTTGCAGACACACATTTTTAGTTTAACGTCACAGATTGCTGGTGGAAAGATTTACAATCTTCGCTCTTCTCAGTCGAGAAAAGGAACCATACTACTGGAGGAACTAAACTCAGGAATTAATAACTAACTGAAAATCTCTTTGTGCTGTCCCATGAGCATTTTGACCATATCTGTAGAACCGCAGAGACAAATCAGTCCTGTGAGGATTAAAAAAAATGGTGGCAACAATTTCAATCTAACTTTAAACACAAAGAAACAACAACATAGACTAATGTTGTTCTTTGTGTCTGTCATGGCATCACTCCAGTCTATTCGTTGGATCTCAATTGTTACTTAAAATAACTCAATTTGTTCTTATACTCTCTCCCTCAGTTACTTTTAATGCTGATAAACAACAATGTGTCCACCTCTCTTCCTGGGTCTGTGAATGAGGTTCACATTGTTGCTGCAGCATTACATTAAGCCTCGCAAGCGTCACCTTAATAGTGACTGAATGTTTAGAAAGTACTACTCTTTCAGCAGGGATGTGGGACCGGCGTAGATAGACTCAGCCCTTATCAGATTACAAGTCTGGTAACACGTCACACGCATTTCATTATGAGGCTTCAACCAGAACAGAGAACACAGCATGACTTGTATGACTATGTCGCTGTTGCTCTTCTGTCCATCCGCCAATATGATTTGATTGGCCGGCAGATTTTTCCCGAGGCATAATCTGTTCCCAAAGGAACGACTCCAGACCAACTTTCCCCCACAAAAATGTAGTGGGTGGGGGAAGTTCAGAAAGGCTTCTAGTCTTGTAGGGGTGTTCGCCCAGAATACAGCTAGATTTACAGCTACAGTTAATGTATAGAAACTCAAATTTTAACTTAAAAAAACAAGAGTTCCTGCAGTGGTAACAGTTACCTGGAGTAAATGATAAACCCACAGCCAAGAGAATTAAATCTGGTCCTGAACTAATTTGTGCCAACTTCCATTACATTAGTCAAATTTGAAAATATTTAATTGCAAACTGAACGTTTAATCATCTGTCAGTTAATTTCTATCAACAATCGCGAGAAACTCAAATTGCAGGAAGACCGAGGCTGTTGCAACATCCTGTTTTCATCGCTGATAAGAATAACACTTGTGAGTCTCTCGAGTATGATCCCAGAGCTCAATCAATACCAGAAAGCGTAATTAAAATGCTCATTTAAGCTGTTACTGCGCAACTCCAACACATTCTTCCTCCCACTCAGTCATTGCTTTTCCCTCTTCCTGCCTCGCTCACAAACACCTCCCAAATGGGATATAACTTCACGACTGCTGATGCTCTGCACACACGTTGCAGGCCCTTTTGATTTACATCTGTATAGCTTAGCAGTTTAAACAAGTGCCACTTGAAAGCTCTCAGGGTAGCTTACTCTTCCAGTCTGAGAAGTTTGAAGTGGATGTATAAATTAGAATCACCCTTTCCCCCCCCAAGGCCCTTTTTGGCGGACTGAAAGAAGCATGAGTGGAATGTGGATTATTGAGCTGTGGGGTGTAGCCTTGTCTTCCAAATGATGGCAGTTTTGAATGCAGCTTTCTGTGTCAATGACCTTTGTCCTGCAGGGAATTGCCCTGCAGGCACATCTATTCAAAGTCTAGGTGACTGAATGATGAGCGTGAAGTTCTGGGGTCAAATGTGTACTCTTCTGCCTTATTTTCTGCCATTTGGGAGGTCTTGTAGTCCCTGTGCTGTGTGTCAGAAGAAATCAGTGACGCTTAAGCGATTTCCTAAAAAATGCCTGTGTCTTGTTCCTTTCCTCTAGAAATATTACGGCAGGAAGTCATCGGTAGGCAGGGACGTGTGTCGGCTGCGGAAAGCCTACTACAGCGCTCGCCATGAAGCTGCGGTCCAGATTGATGAGATTGTGGGCGAGACTGCGAGTGAAGCGGACAGCTCCGATTCGCTGGAGCGCGACCATGGCCACCACCATCACGGAGGAGGAGGACCGGGCTCCCACGACAAGGACGACGACGTCATCCGTTGCATATGTGGAATGTACAAGGACGAAGGCCTGATGATCCAGTGCGAAAAGTGCATGGTAATGGAATAACAGTAATTGAAAAAAGCTGTTGTAACGGAGTTTTACTTGGACTGGCAAAGAAAGAAATCCATTTTCCATAATTTCCTTTCACCCATGATAGGTTACACCTGTTTAAGTGTGTGCATTCCTCTTGAGACTGCACCTATCTACTTTGTCAAGGAGATTTTCCAATTAGAGTACGCCGTCAGTCCTTTGTGTTTTATTATCAGTTATTTTTAGATGGAGGATAACAAATATTTATGGAGGTTAGGTTGTGACTCATCAGCACAGAATAGATTTATACTGTGGAGCGTTGACTCTTTTAAGCGTCTAACGATACTAACTAGAATGTAATTTCGTTTTTGTCCAAGTCCTCTAACAATCGTTTTTGTCATAACAGGTGTGGCAGCACTTTGACTGTATGCGGTTGGAGACTGAGGTGGAGCACTACCTGTGTGAGCAGTGTGACCCTCGGCCAGTGGACAGGGTACGTCTATACCAGCAAAGAAAAATAAATGAATGAATGCAGACGTTATTATCGCCTCTTCCTAGTCACAAATTTGTCACCACCCTCTTCTGATCTCCCTTGTATGTGTTGTTGTCATGACAGGAAGTGCCCATGTTACCCCAGCCCAGTTACGCCCAGGCTGGCTCTATTTACTACATCTGTCTCCTTAGAGATGACCTGCTGCTGCACCAAGGTACGAAGACAACAGAAACCAGCAATCATGTGCTCACTTGTGCTCTACCCTCTGCACCTTGAGAGCAATTTAATAGCCCTTGAGTGTTTTGTTTTTGCTGACCTTGAGTAGTTTTAGTCGCTGCAGTGATGTGCAGAGCACTCCGGGACAACTTGACATGACTGTTGCTGTGGTTATAAGTGGAACAGGGCACACTTATGACCACACCCAGGTACGCCTATCAGAGATATTGGGCGCGGATAGAAATGAAACAGGCGTGACACTGTTAATCAGGCAGAAACAGAAACAGAAACATTGATTCTTTAAGCAGTTTTTAACAGTTAAGTCAAAGAAATTTCTGTAAATTATATCTTTTTACTACTCATTAATAGTAAATAAGTTCATCCACCAATGTTGTCTTAATGTTTCACTCCTCCAGGTGACTTCACTGTTGTACAAAAATAACCTGAAAGCGTGTGTGTGTGTTTTGTGCAGGTGATTGTGTGTATCTGATGAGAGACAGCAGACGCACACCTGAAGGACAGCCCGTCAGGCAGTCTTACCGTCTCTTGTCTCACATCAACCGAGACAAGCTTGACATCTTCCGAATCGAGAAACTATGGAAGAACGAAAAGTAAGTTTATCACACAAACCACCTGTGAACGGGCGGCGTGATGCTCCGTAGTTAACCTGCCAGCGAGAATAATGAATTACATTGTTTGATTTGACGGCCTTTATGTTTCCGCTTAATCTCCAAAGGGGTGAGCGGTTTGCCTTTGGACATCACTACTTCCGTCCTCATGAGACGCACCACTCGCCATCACGCCGTTTCTACCAGAATGAGTTGTTCCGCATGCCGCTGTATGAGATCATCCCCCTAGAGGCGGTGGTGGGAACCTGCTGTGTCCTCGATCTCTACACTTACTGCAAGGGTGAGAAGAAAAATACACAATTTTACCCACGTATGCTGATTTAACCTTTGTGAAAGAATAATTCATCGATATCCTTGTGGCAAATGTTCTGAATGTGTGTACATGAAGCAGTACAGTTCTGAAAGACAAAGGTTAATATTGCCTTATGGCTTGTTTCCAAACTCGACCGACACGCACCGCATAAAATAAACAAGCATTTGCTCTTTTAATGTGACTTAATTACAGCAGTTCCTTTCTAATACTCAATACATTCTTCCTACAGGACGGCCGAAGGGTGTGAAAGAGCAGGATGTGTACATTTGCGATTACCGCTTGGACAAGTCGGCCCACCTTTTCTACAAGATCCATCGGAACCGCTACCCAGTCTGCACCAAGCCATATGCCTTCAACCACTTCCCCAAGCGGCTCACGCCCAAAAGAGACTTCTCGGTGAGAGTGATTTGGGGGTCCTGACAGGTCGGGGCTGCTGGGGTGGGATCTGTTACTGATTTATAAACACTGAAAGATATTTTAAGAGTGGAGTTAATATTACAGGCCAGGGCGTATTTTGCCTCTCCACCTCATCTCGCTCACAGTGTATAGGCAGCCTGCAGCTTAATCTCAGGTGGAGGTGTAATGTTACCCACAGAAAACCACATCAAAGTACCTGCTTTGTAATTTTGTCATTTGTGTTAGCAAGTTTATTTCTCGGGCAGTAGATTAAAATATTTAATCGCGACTAAATTCATGATTCCCACAGTACACAACACGTGTTAACGGAATTTATTCGTACTTTTTTTTTTTCTTTTTTAATATAGCTGATTTAAATGTTCCTGAAGGGGATATATTTAAAGTTTGTATTAATCTCACGAACATCTCAACTCCCCGCTCAGTTCATAACTCCGCTCACATCACCAGTAAATGCTGATAACTTGAACCTTCTGGCAGGACTTGGACAGGAATTACAGGAAGCTGTACTTGTAGTTTCTTTATCCGTTTGTACTTTTTTGGCAATTTTGACTCTACAGGGCATATTACTGTCCTCCTCAGGGTTAAATTATTTACTAAGGCAGCATGACTGCTTGCTTTCCGCAGCGTTACTGCTCCACTGCAAATTAACTGCATTAAATTTTAATTAGATTAAAACAATTCAATTAAATTTTTAAGGCGATGATTTCTATTTAAAAAAAAAAACCCAGAGATGATTGTTAAGTTTAAAGCGAATAAGAATAAAAAATTCCTCCTAAGTGCTTAGTTTTTAGCTTAACGCTTTGATAAGTTCTCTGTTTTTACCCTTTATGGACAGTGAGATGATCCATAACTGATTTTGCCGCACCTTTGCAAACCTTCACTTATCTGAAACCTTAGTGAGCTACATGAAACTAATACTATCTGATCCGGGTCTGTCTCTTGCAGCCTCATTATGTTCCCGACAACTACAAGAGGAACGGTGGCCGATCGGCCTGGAAAAGCGAACGACCCAAAGAATCTGGAGGCTGCGAGGATGACGGCTCCTCCTGCGACCGCGGCGAGGACTTTCCCCCTGAGGTGGAAGACGGACGGGGAGCGGAGGACGACATGGACGTGGCTCCAGAGGATTCAGAACTTCTTTCAGCCAAGTCCAGAAGAACGGAGCGGGAAAGGGAGGGAGATGAGGACGAAGACGAAGAGGAGGAAGAGGAGGAAGGACAGGAGGCTGAGGAGCAGCGCAAGGAGCTGGAGGAAGCGTCCACTGAGAGGATAGGAGAGATGCTTGAGCTGCCGTCGTCCTCCGCTTCATCGCCTCTGCACCACCCAGCGCTGGGCAGGAGGGAGGCTCAGAGGGAACGACTCAATAAGATTCTGCTGGATCTGCTGCACAGAACACCCAGCAAGAACGGTGAGGGACCGGGAACAAAGCAGGGGGGTAGGTCAACAGATGAATGAGGGTTTTTGTTACACATCATTCAAACATGTGAAATTAGGCACATTGTTACTGCTTATGATTTCTGAATCAATAAGGTTTGGAATAATGAAAATTAAATTTGCTGATAGAATAGTCTGTCTAATAAATAATTAACCTATGATGTGCCATTTAAAGCATGCGCTAGCTAGGACTGGCAGTTGAAGTTTGCCCATAGTTATGCGTGTTCTTTCAGAAATCAGATTTGAGAGTGACTGGTTGTTGGACCGAGGGAGTTGTAAAAATGAAATTTATGTAGGTATTGTTACCTAATATTATATTAATCTAGTAAAGTTCTTAATGGATAATCTCAGTTTTTATTCCTGTGTGCTGTAAAGCTCTGTGGTTGTCTAAAAACCATTATAAAAAGCTTTGCGTTGCTTCGCTAGAGTAAACCTCTTATTTGGAGTTGATCTCAAACCATACAGCAGCGAAAAGTACAGCACTTTTTTTCTTTATGAGGAATAAAATGGGCTGGGGAGTGCCACACACAAAAGTCAGAAGAGACTAATACGTTGTTTTTTTTCATTGAGCTTGTTGGCAGTAACATGAATATAGAGTTTTCCCAGTTTTATACCTCACCTGTGTCACAGTAAGTCCTTCCTAAAGCACCACCATGACCTGTTTTCATGCTTAAAGCAATCTCAGGAAGTGTTTGATGATAAACAATGACAAAATAGATCAGAATAGAATCTGGATTAACAGTAAAAACAAGGCTAAAGGAAGAACCTGTATTAGGAAAGAATTTAATGACTAGTCTTTCTTAACACGCCTGTCAAAAGTCTTAAGTGCATCAGTATGATAAAATACACATTACCTTTGGTGATTCTTTAATACAATACAATACGTCTTATATGTGTGCAAGCTCCTAATTCCCCTCCTCTCTCTGTGTCTGTAGCCATCGATGTCACTTATCTCCTTGAGGAAGGTGCAGGGAGGAGGCTACGGCGGCGGACACTCGGATTTGGTGATTTCGTTGGCAGAAAATGACGTTTCTACGTGCCTGTCAAGCACACTGCCTTTCACTATAGTGAGCAACGGGCAGAAAACGGAGAGACAGCAAGAAGGGAAACGAGCATTGTTGGTTATCCTGCCATTAAGGACCACAATGCATCCCTGGGGGCCTCTTCCAGTTTACCTCTTCCAAGACTGTCACCTCAACTCTGAGAGGGTGGAGGGGGTTTGGAAGCGCTGACTCCATGGCAATTTCAGCTTTTCAGGAGTTCTCAAGGAGCACGAAGAAAGCTGACGCAGACTTCTGGCTTATTTAAGTAGTATCATGCAAAACATGTTTAAAAGAAAAAAAAAAAACATAGGAGAAAAACCCATGCACTTAAATGCATTGAACATTACAAACATGGGTCGATGAATTCCACTAGCTAGCATCAGAAATGAAACAAGTGGTACTGAATAGGGATGGATAGAGCGGAGGGATGGCTTGTTTCAGTCAGTGGGGATGTGAATGCTGGAGAATTGTTCCCCCTAGTGGGACCTAGCTGCAATGGAAAAAAGAAAAAAAGAAATGGATGAGAGGAGATCTGCGCCAGGACCGTGGGGGGAAAATGTCATAGGAGAAAAGTTAAGATGAGCAGTGTGCTCAGATGCTGCTCTTGAGAAAGAGAGAACTAGGGTGGTGAACTGCACTTTTGGTACCATGGCTATTGTGAAGCTCTGTGTAATGTATCTATAATAAAACACACTAACACTCTCAGTATTGGATGATGCAGTTTGACAAAAAAAAAAGTGAGTTTAAAAGTCTATTATCTTTTTCCTGTTATACTGTAGTAACTCATTTAGGAACAGAAGAGGCCTGTGGTGTTTTTAGAGGAAAGGAAAGGGAGGGAAGGTTGAGTGTGCGCTTTTGTCAGTCAAAGGATTTTGTTATTATTTTTTTATTTTCACGTGAGGCAGTCAGCTTCGCCCCTGGTTTTTGAAGTAACATGATTCACCAGCTTAACTAAATCAGGCAGGGACGGGGGATACCGGCTCCAACTGTAACGCCTTACACAGCCGTGCTCCGACTGCCTTGTGTGCGAGTGTGTGCGTGCATACACACGCAGTGTGTGTCTGTACTCTGCCAGATTTCATGAAAATGTACCTTTTTAAAAAAAACAACAAAACTGACAAAACATTAAGGGCTCGATGGCAATTAACAGTTTTAAGAAAACTATGGAAAACAATACTTAACATGAAATGTATCGTGATGGTCATATTTTCTTATATTCTGTGATGGGTGGGGCGGTGTAACTGTATATTGGGAATGGGAGGGACTCAAGATCTCTTTTTGTCTTCTGACTATGTTCCTGGTTGCCATGGAGAATGTTTTAAAAAAAAAAAAAAAAGAAAGAAGAAAGAAATTGTGATATTTGATGAGATTTCTTTTCCCCCCCAAAATGCCTCTGCTAAAAAGGGACGGCCTGCAATGTCCCCGTGTGGTAAACTGACAGAGAAGTGACGAGAATGAGACACTGACAGAGAGAGAGAGAGAGAGAGAGGGAACAGCTGAAGGCCAACAGTGCCAAGTTATGTAAATATACACACTTTACATTGAGGAGTGTCTCTAAAAGCAATATCTTGAAAAATGGATTTTGTTTATTATTGTACTGTACAGCCCTAAATGTATTATGATTATTATTATAATAATATTATAATTTCTTCCGTTTGTATTACTATAATGAAGACACTTAAGCTTGGAGGAAAATGATTTTTTTAATGTCCAGAATATCTCACCGTAACTGTCCTGATGACATAAAAACTTAAGCTGGGTTTTCGTTGCCTATAAATAAAATTCATCTATGTACTGCATGAGCGAGAAGAATGTCAGAAACGGACACAGAAGGCATTTGGACATGACAGTGACTCAGCAACGACACCTTTGTCGCTGAATATTGTTAATAATATTACTTTTTAAGGAGAAATGTACTCCTTGTTTTTTGCTGCAAAGTGTTGAACACTAAAAAAACAAACCAACATAAAAATGTTAATGATATTTTTAAACGGTGACAGACACAAAAGTCAAATCTGTCAGCCCAATATCATGTTATTATTTTTGTTTTTCTTTCAGATAGGAAGCGGTTCCGTTTTGTGATAGCGGTCATTGTATGATGCTTGTACTTGTATTTGTGTGTTTTGTGTGATTCGTTTAGTTATTTTTAGACAATCACAAAATAAGATGCAAGCATTGTAAATGGCAGACTGGCGGACATTTTGTGATGTGTACAGTTTGTCAAAAAAAAAAAACTTCTTCCACTCGTTGAAAGTTTGTAATTATGATTCTTAAGTCATGGAAAAAAAATGCTGTTGGTTTTTACTTTTTGTTTTATATTTGTTTTTGTTTTGTTTTTTGTTTTTTTGTTTGTTTTTTTAATAAAAAGCACTACATTATTGTGAGTATACTTGACGTTGTCCTGCTTTCAAAACTCCTAATATACTTCACACGAGTGCAAAAATTCAATTTAACAGTGAAAATTAGATTTAATACATTTAATATCAGATCAAATTAAAATTTGAAAATCATAGTTTCAGAGTCACTTTATAAATGTTACCTCAGTTTCTCATTCAGTGTAAGTTCACATCAATTTCTCCTGCAAAATATATACAGGAAATAGTTTGTTCGCAGTGCAAACTCTCGCGATACTACTGCATTTAGCTGTTGATATCGTAAATGAAATACGTACACATATGAATGTAGACATTCTCGTTAGTATTATAACGTAGACCATACGTAAATTTCACATGTTTCCAAAGAAATAAAAAAATCAAATCTTTATTACTGATCATCTTAAGGTAGACCAGTGGCAGTGGAAGTCTCGCGATAACTCACAGGCTGAGCTGAGAGTCAGTTACCATGGTAACACAAACGATCAGGCGGCTCGGTTAACTGAACGATAAAGCGGTGTTGCCTTACTTGTGCTGAATTCTATCCTCTACTTAATGATTTAGCTGTCTAACTGCTTTTCAGCTAAGACACAACAATGTCTGACGAGAGAAGAGAAACGAAGAGAGCAAACGCTCAGGATGAAGGCTCGAAAAATGAAGGTTAGCTTGAGTTGGTTCACGTTAACAAACGAGCACCAACTGCCGTTCTGGGCCGTTTATTACCGTTATTTACCTATCTGGGAACATAATGGGTGTGGAAACAATGCAGTGGCACAACGGTTTAAATGTTAATTTATATAGTTTTTAGTTCTATGACACAGCACTAGGTGTTTTGTGAGCGTGATATAGTTCAGTATGTTTATGTGAAAAGTAAGTATCCATTTCTCCCTGGAATATTTATCATATATGGAAATACTGCATACCACATTACCATTAAATACAAATAATTAAATTTTGACAGGTATATCAGCAAAATAAAGTAAGCTTAAGCCAGTGCATGTATCCTAATCATGAAGTGATTTGAAATTGTTTACGTTGGATGAAGTTTTAGAGACATAACCTAGCATTAGACTGGAAAAGGGATGCTCAGCAGGGGAAACTGGTTAATACATTCAATCTGGTGCTGGATTTCCACACCCAGTCACTGTTTTTATTTATTTATTTATTATTATTATTATTATTATATAAAGACCTGGCTTTGTGACATTTAGTTCAGGAATTCACGCCCTCTTTGTGCTTTTCAACCATCCGCCCTCCTGTTGTTCTCCAGGACTGACTCCAACAACGTCTGCGCAGACCTTCAGTAAGTAAAACGATCTTGCTGTTTGTCCTCTAGTTTGGATGTGGTAACAGTTTGCATGGTCAGTGCCTGAACACCATGTGCTGTACAGATGAATATCAGTGCTGCGGAAACGTGGAGATCGACTTCCCTCGGCTTTGTGCTCTCCTGGACATAAAGTACATTCCAGCTGTAAAGACCAGGATCCCAAGTTTGTCCACCACTGGACCTAAAGGAGGCCACACTGGTAATTATTTCAGTTTGAAACTGTGAACCAAAGAATATTAAAGATCTGGGAACAGTGCCACAGTACAGATCACTATGTTGAAAAAGAGTAAATATATTGTTATTGCTCTTTTTATTATCTCAGCCTTTGTCAAGTTTTAATTATCATAGTTTCACCTCCAAAAGACAACCATCCAGAGGAAAAATGTGAACCTTTTTGGTATAAACCATGTCTACACGTTGAGCTGTATAAGGAAGACCCCCTCACCGCCAACATATTGAAGGTTTCTGGTAAGAACATGACAACACAAGGAAATCTTCCATAACCATAACCATTTGACTGGTAGTTTAAGTCGGCAGCTAACACTGTTTTTATATTCATGCCATGGTTTAATACAAATGCTGTCTCATGTCAGAGACAGAAAAAAAAATGCAGTGTGTCTTTGAAATGTTTGGCAAGAACCTAATCAAATTTGTAATGGAAACGCAGGATGGAAATTGAATGAGCAGTTTTTCCGAGTGCTGTTGAAGATGATTCCCTCCATGAGAGATCTACGGAGGATTCTGTGAGTAATGAGCTGCTGGAGAGAGACCGTGAGACACTCTTGTTACATGGTGAACATGGTTCGAGCTGTCACTGCTTTGTTCTTGTTTGTTTGTGTAATCTTGTCGTCTGCGTTGCAGGTTTTGGCAGGCGGGACTGACAGATCAGATGGTGATCTCCCTCATGAACACGGTATCTCTGTGCTCCGGCCTCAGGTGAGTAGATTTTTTACTGCCATTCAAACTGGGAGTCTTTGTTTTGGAGCTCCCTGCATCACCACGTATCTAAATGCAAAATTGATGTGTAAGTTCTAAACGTTGCAGATAAATTTACTCTAACTTTGTCTAAACAATACTTTGTATTATCTCAGGATTGTGGCACTGGAGGGCAACACTCTCCCAGAGCAGAGCTACCACCTTCTTCTCTCTGAGGACAGCGTGTGAGTCACCGTCATCTGCACGTGTCATGTGTTGTACAGAACATCTTCAAAGAAACCTTGATCTCCATTCACACACTCCTGCACGTACATTCTTCTGAGGTGTTTCTTTGCTCAAGTCTCACTCAGTTGTCCCTGCGAAATAATCGGATTGGAGATGAAGGCGCTCGTCTCATTGGTTTGGCTCTCTCAACGACCCGATCCGCTAACAAGAACCTTACGTCACTCAACCTGGCATTCAACTCAATTGGTGATGCAGGAGCTAAGTACATTGCACAGGTATAACCCAGAACTGTCTCCATATTCCCCCGTGGATGTCCCCCACATGACTCCTTCTTCTTGTTTTGCCTCTCAGGGCCTACGGTTCAATCGTACTTTGCGTTTTCTCGCGCTGACCAACAACCACATTGGAGACTCAGGAGCTGCTCATCTGGCAGGGGTATCCGTTTTCACCAAAGATTTTAACTGACAGATAATGCTGTTAAAATTAGTGGTTGAGTTTCTTTAAATCATATTCTGCTTATTGAATTATATTGTGTAATTTAATAAGCGTCCAATGCACACCGCTTCCATTTTCAGATACTTTGTGAGTTTGCTCTAACTCATGAAGAAGTAGTTGAGAGGAGGAAGCTCCTGCTGGAAAGAGCGCAGTCTGTAAGTGGGACTGTTTTCTAAAGTTAATACCCAGTCTACCTTAAAACTACCCCTCACCCTAAACACCAGTGTGTACTGTAGAAAAAGTGCTAAGTAGCATTACTCTCACTTTGATATGTTGGTACACATTTAAATTGACTGATCTGTTCTTCAGTCTGCTCTTAAGGCTGAAGAATCATCTGATGAACACGTTGCTTCAGTGCTCAGCAGCTCTTCACTGAGTGGCAGCAAAGGAGAGAACGAAGTCCACTCCAAAAAAAAGGTAACATGCCAATAGTGTAAAATTGACAGCAAAAAGTGAATATGCAAGAGCCGAAGCTTAAAGGTGTCTGTTAAATTACAGGAAGCGTCCAAAAAAGACAAGAAACCAGCTGCTGACAAAGAAAACCAGAAGATCAGCAAGACCCGTAATGGCTTGTGTCACAGATAAACATTTATTCTCTTATCCTCTGACAGCAGGGGCTTTGTCTTTTCATCGCTGTCTTTTTAAATCTCTCCCAGCTTCCGATAAAAAGGCATCTCAGGGTAAAGATGGGAAGCCTGGGGGGAAAGAGGTAGAACCGTCTGAACCGGAGGTACCGGAAACATGTTTTCTGAATCAACTCCATTCACTATGGATGTAAATGTACACAGAACAGGATATTACTTAATTAGCTTTACTTTTTCTGCAAAACAAATCAAGTACTGACCTGAAACCCATTAGGTTAACACGGTTTTATGCAATAAAAATGGTCTTGATGAATCTGATTTGAACACATTTTGTTTCCTCGTCCATCAGCAGCCCGAGTTGGTGGAGAAAGTGAACCCCCTCCTGGACGAGTTGGTGAATTACAGGGACGGACTGCTCTGTCTTCCTGGGAACACGACTCTCACCACTCTCTGTCTGGCAGGTCAGCAACAGCAGTTTATTCAACTCTGACTGAAAATCAAATCACATCTACAATTAAATGTGACGGCAGAAATATTTACAAATCCATTACAATTATTGTGGAAAGGTTTCCTACAGCATAGATGTTGTTTTTGGGTCTTACTTCACACAGTCATACTTTCATTATTTGATTTGATTTAATGTGTATACAAGTCACACTAGGTTAATGAAATTATTAATCATTATTTTGCAGGAGCTGGTTAACCATTAAAAGAACCCTAAAGAAGTTTTTAAAGAATTGAATGGCTGTGTCACATGTTTGTTTGTCTAGGAAACAGAATCACAGAGAAGTCATTACCTCTGATCCTGACATCACTGGAGATGCAGCATGAGAAAAAACTACTGCCGCGTCTCTATCTGCAGGTAGGATTTTATTTACAGTGGACTCAGCTGACCCTGTGTTTGGATGTGTGTACACAATTAACTTTAACCTTGGTACAAAGTACATTTTAAACTTTTTCAGTTAAAATGCTTTCGTGTGGTACTGTCATTTTATTCATCTCAAGTTTATTATGTCCCACCTTGTACTCTGTTTTGTTTGTGAGTTACCATAAACAAACTTTAAATAAATTCAGCTGTGTTTACAGTCGCTGGTTTGTGTCATGATTTCTGATCTCTCCGCCACAGAGAAACCGCTTCCCACCGGAGTGTGAGAGTTACGTGACGATACAGAAACTGATGGAGCACAGAGATCTACTTAGAAAGCAGCTCTGAACGTGCAGAGGTGAAGGGAGAGGAGGCACAGTTCATTTTCCGATGTCCTCTGTTTTATAGCAATAAGGGTTATTTTTTTATTCTTAATTTTTTTTTTTTAAATAAGTGACACTGAGTGTGTCAGCTCCTTGGGACCTTGAAGTGCCACCAGGAGGCCTTCTTAGGGAAAAAAATGAACTATTTTAGGTTTCATTGTATAAATTTACACTTTTAAAGATCATATACTGTAAACAGGAAATATAAGAATCTGAATCTGTACTTTTTACTTTTTTGTACTTTTGTGTTTTTTACATTTACCAAACAAGTGACACTGTTTAGTGTTTATTTTTTCCAGAAACTAAAAATGTATGTTGTGATATTTATGTTGTGATACTACTAACTACAGAAACATTAAGAATAGTTTCTTTATCAGATAAAGAAATATTCATAAAGAAACGTATCTGTTTATGCCACAGGACTTTTAGCAATAATGTTAGCACTGCAGTGGGTTGAGGAAAATCAGACAATAAACACTGTTACTGCATCTGATGGTTTATCTGCACTCGCAAGCTTTAAATCTGGAAGGTCAGCAAGTTAGAACAGATCTGATAACTGAAATATTTCACATAAAAATTGCATGGAAAGAAAGGGTATGTATATTTGCTTCTTTCAGATTGTTATAAGCAAAAATGAAGCTAAGTCACTAATCACATCATATTCAGTTTCAGTCTGGTAGGAGCACTGGGATAATAATAAAACAGGAAGACACCCAATATACAAAAACAAGTTGGAGTTTGGAGAAAAGTACACTGGAATTGAAAAGAAGTAAATGTCACCACACGCCTGAGAGTTGGTCATAGAGGTCAGGAAAGTGTTGAACCGTTGAACATGTCATTCTTCATTGCACCAAGTATTTCAGTCACTGGGTAGGATCTTAAACAAGACAAATGACAGAGCAAGAAGTTATATCATCATAGTCAAATTTATATAAAATATTGTAGTTCTTTTTTTCCTGTTTTATTTAATCTTCCACACTCCAGTCCAGTTGATGGCGGTGATGCCCCTGTAAGCTGCTTAAAAAGAAAAGAAGATGAAGAACGAAGCCCTCACCAAGATGGCCGCCAACTTCGTCACTTCCGGCTCGTGCTCAAACGAGCCACCAATATCAACCCCTCGCTTCCGGTAAAGCCTCCTTTTCGGCAGCGGCTATTTCCTCGCCAACATGCCAGTGAGTATCCTCAGGCCGTGGCAGAATGATATTTTGACTATTAAACCAAATGTTGGAGAGTCGCCGCGCGGCTTAACACGTACATAAGACATTAGCGATTCGACTGGTTCCGGTTTTAGACGGTTTCGTCGGGGCTCGGTCCCAGTTTTTCCACAATAACTGTTCACTTTGGAGCGCGTTGCGAGCTCATTGTGACACAAGATGGCTGCGCGCACGCCGCAAACATGGAGCCAGTTATACGGAGGAAACTATAACCCCGAAAACCAAAGGTTAACCGTTGCAGTTTAATCTGCGTTTGTGTCTTTGGCTCAACTGCCTCGTTGCTTTACCGCTAAAACACAACATTTAAAGAATCAGCTGCGTTGGGGGAAAATGCGCACCCTGCGTTACCTAATCCTAGCAATGTAGGCCAACCGAGAAGCCTCAAGAAACGGAGCAGCCCTGTATCCGAACAAAAAAGACCTGATGTAGTTTAGTCCAAATAATGACATTTAAGTGACTGTAATCTAGTAATTTTATATATTCCGTGTTGTGTGTGGTGAGTCAATAGTGATCTTTATACCTGATTAGTTCAACGTTTTTCTTTTTTCCCCCCACCTTTTCTTCCACATTGCAGCTCGCAAAAGACTTGTTGCACCCATCCCCTGAGGAGGAGAAGAGGAGGCACAAGAAGAAGCGTCTAGTCCAGAGTCCTAACTCTTACTTTATGGATGTGAAGTGTCCAGGTACGGATCGGTTCTCTCGTTTTTGGCTCGGTCGATTTAAGTTTGTTCACCTCAGCCCAGGGGTCTTAAATGTGGCGCGTTTGTGTTTTGTTTTCCAGGATGCTACAAGATCACCACGGTGTTCAGCCACGCTCAGACAGTCGTGCTGTGTGTGGGCTGTTCGACAGTCCTCTGTCAGCCCACTGGAGGCAAAGCCCGCCTCACAGAGGGTCAGTATTCATCAGTTCATCCACAACATTCGGAGCTAAATCGTCCTTGAATTCAGTTTTGCAATCCTGCGGCACAAAGCCTGTGTTTCTGAGAATGAGCAAATCTACTTGATGTATTTATTAGATAATTATCCTAGATTTATGGCAGGAATAGTGTGAGGAATGTCTCGGCTAAACTGAAATTGCAAATCATCTGTTGAAGCACTTTTTTTGGTTGCCTAATCTAGACTTTTTTCGTTTTACTAGTACCCACCGACGCTCTAAAGCTTAAATATTTTTGTCTTTTCTTTTTATTGCTCTATTTGTGATGATTTTATTACGTGCATTTTAAAAACAGAACAATTTTGCACTGATATCAACCACTACCAGACAAATATAACTAACAAAGCAGCTTCTAGATGCTAGAGCTTTGTCAATGTGAAATGATCAGGAGGATTGACTCCGGTTGTGTAGAAGTGACTCTTAAGATGCCATCTTTGGGAAAACAATACACCGGACGCACTGCCAAGTGACTGGACTTCCTCTTTCGTGGTCTTCCAATCTCATTCCAGTGCCAGATCAACCTCAGTTTGCAGAAGGGTTGAGCTAGACCACTGGCTCCCCCCTTTCGAAGGCTGAGAACAAACGTACGGCACAGGTCGGATGCTGCTGGTCGCTCATTTAGCGTTAGTGATGTTGACCTCATCAGTCACAGCGATGGAAAGCGATGACTCTTGCATCGGCAGCACAATAGCCACGTGCACCGCCTGCAGCGTTTCCGTACCGTAAGGCCTCTCTTTTGTCAGCGGCGGACTGACTGTCATTGTCTCTTCTTGCAGGGTGCTCATTCAGGAGGAAGCAGCACTAGCTGTTCTCCCCGGAGCTGAAGGGGAGAGGAGGGGATGGACCGGTTGATATCAGCGTCTTCTGCCTCCGGAGATGGCGGTCTGATCTGGAACGAGACCTGAAGACTTGACTGGACAGCAGATGGATTCCTCTGTTCACGTCGACAGATCGGTTGTTGCTGTAACTCCACCCTCCAACCCTGTCTCTCTAAATAAAATTTTGTTTTGGCTAAAGGAAATGTTTGTGTGTGTTTACTTAACTGCTTTAAGGACTTTTTTTTTTTTAAGACACATTTAAAGCAAGGTCTGTTTTTAAGTTGTCGGCCGCACTGCCAAGTGACTGGACTTCCTCTTTCGTGGTCTTCCAATCTCATTCCAGTGCCAGATCAACCTCGGTTTGCAGAAGGGTTGATCTAGACCACTGGATCCCCCCTTTCGAAGGCTGAGAACAAATGTATAGCACAGGTTGGATGCTGCTAGTCACTCAGTGTAGGAGATGTGGGTCCATCAGTCAACAGTGATGGAAAATGATGACTTTAGTAACAGCAGCACGATAACCACATGCACCTCCTGCAGTTAAGACACATTAAATGCATAGATGTTTGTCTTATCAGCTTTATTACAAAGTATTACAGGTTAAGATTTAATGTTTTTTTTTTTTTGTACCATCCCAAACTAGATGTAGGCAGTTTTTAGTAGTGATTAGAGATAAAACTACTCACTGACTGCTGTTATAAAACCTCCCTTGAACTTTCCAGGCTCATTTATTTCGTTTAATGTTCAATCAATTCATGAACTTATATCAACCTATTGATTAATGAATCATAAATGATTCTTGATGGGTTGTTATTTCACCGTCACTCCAGGAGCTTTGTAAATTGGTTATGACTCAATTCTACATGTTTTATGATTATTTCTGCTACTAGAAAACATTTTTACACAGATCTGTACAATCTTCATCTCACTACAATGGCCCGTCTTTCCCCTTGTGTAAGAAAAAGAGTCCCACAGCATTACGTGCAGAAACCATCTCCCTTAAGTCTCTTTTATCTGTCTGCCCCGCTCACGCCGGCGGCCTCCGTCTTCCCCTCCCTCTCCCGGAGCAGGTGGCGGATGGAGGAGTTCTGCGTGGACAGGGTGCTGGAGAGGAGCGGCATCAGGCTCCTGAAGCCCTCCCTCAGCTCCACCACGTGCTTCTCCAGGCTGTGGATGTGCGTGTCCAGCTCCCCCCTGCAGCCCTGCACCTCCGACAGCACGTCGTACATCAGGCTCTGCATCTGCGTTGGCGTCCGAAGGTTAACGTCCACAAAGAGAAAGGGAAAAGGGTGTCAGGGAATCGGACCCTACTTTGTTCGGGTGTTTGACAAGAGGGGGGTAATGTAAAGCGGCGCCTTCACTTGCCTCTCTCACCTTGCAGAGGTCAACGAGTGTGCTCGCCTGATCTGCAAGAATCCTCTTTTCCATCTTCACTCTCCGCAGCCTGGAGATTTAGCAGTTTCATTAGTATTACAGTTTAACAGAAGAAATATTTAAAGGGCAGTTAAACCTTTACATGCAACGCCATCAAGAGTTTATGGGGTGAAAGCAGATCAAATAAAACTAAGAAAGAGGTGCAATTAAAGCAAACCCAACCTGCAGGATAATAGTAAATGCTGTAGTGGTCATCAAGTATAAAATAATAGCCCCTTATAGAGGTCCATCTACCTGAAGAGTAACGGCAAACCTCCAGAAAGGCCTGAGCTGAGCCACATTAGGGGTTCAGCATTTCATTTTTAAATTTTTTTATTCCATAAGTCTTACTTGAACATTCAGAAGCACAGATCTCTGAACCCAGAGGACTTCAATCTCTTCAAAAGTGAAGTGATGTGAAAAATGTAGTGGATTCAACTTTTAATAGATCAATTCTGTCTCAGGTAAGCATATGTAAAGATTAATGAAATGTAAATAAAAGTAATAATTTAATGCATTGATTGTTGTTATTGGGGGGGAGTGTCTTACTGGTGGATGGCCAGGAGGAGCTTCCGCTGGTGCATGCGGACTCTGGTGTGATCTCTTTCTCTTGACAGCTTAGTGTGCTTGTAGATGAGCCAAGTCTCTCTCAGCACATTTGCGGCGGCGATTTTTATCTAGCGAGGGGACACGGGGAAAAATAAATGAAGATAAATAAATAAAATAAAAAATCACCGGGTGAGTTACCGCGCGTTTATGCACATAACCTCCAAAGTGCTCTTATTTACTGCACAAGGCTGGACAACAGCAACAAACTGTGGCAATATATTCAACGGTGCTGCAGACATTTTGACTCATGGTGCTCAACTTTTAAATCGGAAAACTCATTAGGTGAGAAAATTGCTGCTTTTGGCGCCAACAGTTAGCATCTTAAAAAAAAAAAAAATCCGCTGCATCAGAATTTCCCCAAATTTATACTCGTTCTTGGCGTAATCTGATGGCACGAAGCTGTTTCCACACCAAAAGTCAAAATGAAATGAATTCTATGGTTACTGATGCCAAATAAGGCGTATTTAATTAACATTAAAATAAAATCCAGCTGCAAAATTCACCCTCTTGGAGATGTGGGAGTCCATCATGAAGTTGTGAACGTGCTTCTCCGCTCTGGTCAGCTCCAGCTTCCTGGCGACCACCGCCACCACCAGGACCGTGCAGCCGGCTCCCTGCAATTAGGATTAGACATTTGTCAGAATCTGAGATAATCTCTGCGCTGCCTCCTTGTTAATGAGCAAACTCGTCACCATTATGCCCGTGAGGAGGCAGATGCTGCGGCCGCAGTAGGTGTGAGGGACGACGTCTCCGTAACCGATGGACAAGAAGGTGACGGACACCATCCACAAGGCCTCCATGTAGTTGCTGCTCAGGTCCCTGTAGTTGTGGTGTCTGCAGGAGGGAAAGACTCTCTCATTATCGAGAATATTCTCATCTCCCGGCCACGGGAGCTACACTGCAGCTCTGCAGAGTGAATTTATTGCCGTGGAAGAAATATGAAAGTGATCCTGTACATCTCTCCCAGGAGTCTGATGATTATGAAATATTAAACACGACCGAGCACACACCTCTCGCACACGTGCAAGCCCCACGCCGCCACAATCCACAGAGACACGCTGAAGATCATCAGCACCGTGCCGGGGTAGGTCGTCATCAGCGTTTTGCCCACAAAGCGGGTGTTGAAGTGTATCTGGAGATCACAAACGGGACGCGTCATTTCGACAGCAGGGGCCCCTGCACTCAGCCAGACTATTTAGGAGAGCCCCTGTCGGATTATGATTCTGTAATTCAGGGGAGATGAGGGATAAGAACTAAACTTGTTCTCAATCTGGCTTGATACACGGATAGTAGGTTTGGCGTTGCAGAGGTGGGGCGGGGTCAAAAGTCATATCCAATCACTCTTAAATGGCGTCAATGGGGGAATTAGGGATTAGCCGGGTGGATGCTGTCGACTGTGGAAAAGAAAGCAGACAAGCAAAGGAGAGACGGCGAGGGGCATAATCAGCATGTGAGACCAGTGTGGGGTGGGGGGTTCATGGGATCGAAACTGTGATAATCACACCTCAAGTGTCACACCTTTACAGACCTCTCGGCCCACCTAGACATGAGACATAAACAGATGTGCGTGAAATGCTCATAAAGGAAGCCCAAGCCCAAATCCCTGTCCATAACGTAGACTTTTAGATTTCTGCCGCCCAATCACATCCAGTTTTTTTTAAATGATCTCATCACAGCACTATCCAAAGCCAGATTCTGCAGGGGGGCGAGGGCACGGGTTGGTTGACCCCCCCCCCCCCTCCCACCTTGTTCAGCGCCCCGATGCTGCGGGAGGCCGTGTCCGTGAAGAGGCGGCTGTGCAGCATCATGGCCCGGCCCAGCAGGTAGAGCCTCAGGAACATGGGCAGAGCCAGGACGATCTCCAGCTCCGTCTCGGACAGCGTGAGGCGGGACTTGGTCTGCTGGAGGTACGCCAGCAGGCCCACCGGGTAAGGATGGATGGCCACCGCCGCCAGCTCCAGGACGATCAGAGCCAAGCGGTCCGTCGTCATGGCAATGCGCCAGTCTTCCGCGCCGATGTCGTGGACGTAGAGCTGAACCACGGGGGGGAGGAGGAGGGGGGAAGAGTGCATTAAAATGAAATCGAGCTCTTTAAAGGACTGCATAAAGCTGCGGGGGTCACAGGACAGAAAGGAAGCATCACTCCGATTATACAAGAGGAGGAAGAGGAGGTTACATAATGAACAGATGAGCTACCTGCACCTCACAGCAGTGGTACGCTACGATGAGGCCGAGCAGGATGAGTGTGGAGAAGCTGATGACTGACTTGAGCGCGATGGAGTAGATGGAGCTCTGTGGGGGACACACACACACACACACATAACATCACCATCATCGGCTGATTACAAAAGCTCAGATCTATGAAATGGCCGCGGCAATCCCGTGTAAGCCTCTCATCTTATATACGTTCATGTACATAATCCACTTGCTCGGTGTAATGAACATAATCTTACTGTGCATTTTCCTGCTGAGCGCGATAAGAACAACACCAGTGGATAGAGACGACAGTGTGATTTAAACTTTTGGTAAAAGGTTACATGACAGAATCAGATCCACATTTCTCCTAGGCTTTCCCGAGGCCTTGCTCCGCTTGCCCTCTCTCTGACCTTGCTGTAGACGCTCCAGGAGAGCTCCGTCTCCATCACCATCATCACCACCCCGAATAAACCCACGGCCAGGGCGCAGTCGTTCAGCCGCTGCCTCCTCAGGAACAGAGCCCTCCTGTGGACCAGCCGCCACCCCATGTTGTGGGTCTTTTTGTACTGGTCGTCCTTCTCCTTCTTCTTCGGGCTGTGCCGGGGGCTGGGGCCGGGGCTCGAGCCTGGACCGGGACCCCCGGCGCCCGGCAGCGGTCCTTTGCCCTCGCACCGCCGCTCCTGCCGCTGCTGGGATGCTTCGGCGTCCTGTTGGAGGTGGTCGTCCCTGCTGGTGATGATTATCTCGGGGAGGCTGTGGCGGTTGTGCATCTCCAAAGAAACGTTGCCCGACTTGCGGCGCGCCCGGCCGTCGCCGTCCCCGGCGTCCAGGTGGGACCTGCTGGGACTCTTGAAGGGCGACCCTCGAGGAGAAACGGGCACATCGGTGAAAGACGTGACCCTCTCCCGGAGCCTGTGGGGCCCCGCGGTTTTGGATTTGCACTGCTGATTTCGCTCCCTGTGCGCCGGGGCGTGTCTGCCCCCCGGCGACTTCTTCTCACACTTCCTCTCTTTGCCCTTGGTTTTGTCTCCCTTCCTGGCCGAGCGAGGGGAAGGCGTCGTCACGTACAGGTGGCCGTTGTACAAAGGAGTGGTGGCCATGGCCTGGGTTCTGTCCATCCACACGGTGTGGTCCACGGACGTCTGGACTGTGTGGTGTATCCCGCACTGGGGTGAGCAGGCCTGAGCTGGAGGAACGGCTCTTGGCGGGAGGAGGGGGCGGTGGTCCTCCACCTCGTCTCCATCCACCACTGATAAGTTCATAGAAGGGGAGTGCTCCATGGTGACAGGGATTAAAGGTCTTTCAAAGAGGGAGAAAGATGGAAATATTAGACAAAGCAAGAAACACAGTTTAATCGTAAACTGCAGCTTATGTTAAAGTCATTAAAAGCAACTTTTTATTACTGTTAACTTCACTCATGCTCACTTTTATTCCATGAGTTTAAAGCTTTAATTCTTTAGACGTAGAAAAGCTAAAAAAAACAGCAATAGAAAATCTTGTTTTCACACAGAGCAATGAAAATTCAGTCGTTGTGTAAGCTTTAAATGTTTTTAATCTTACCTTTTCGACGACGGTCTTGAAGGTCACATCTGTCACAAGCCAAAACAGATCCTCATGTGAAATCCAGCAGCCACTTGAAAAGACTCAAACAGTTTCATTAAAAACCTTTCAATTAAAACAAAAAGAAAAACTCTCATTAAACAGCTTGACCACGGTAAAGCAGCGCGCTCAGATCAAATATTCCAAACGCTCCTGCATTCACGCATGTATGAACTTCCCAGCAATCCATCCATCCAGCAGCAGCCTCAGCATCCCCGGAGCTCCTCCCATGGATCCGAGCAGAGGTTATGAACTCGTCCCAGGTACGGCGGCGACTTATGAGGCAAAGACCCGCGGATATCCGTTACATTTCCAGTCATTTATCTCATTGCCCGGCTGCGGTTTATCCTGCCCTGCGGCCGTCCACCACCATCAGGGCGTCCTCCTTAAAGCTGGAGGGGCTTAATAAATGCAGAGACCTAAGTTGCAGATGTTGCGTGGAGCGGAGGCAAAGACTGAGTCATCTGTCAGACTTGTTTTTTTTTTTTTTTTTTTTTTATTTAGCCAGGATTGGCAGATTTCATCCTCCCCGTGTGTGTGTGCGTTGAGAAGACGTCTGCTCAAACATGGGCGGCCTGCTGGCAAATCAGAATGAAAAGATCCCCAGAGTCTGATAAGAAGTGCTGCTACATGGCTCTTCCTTTGTGGTTTGAGCCTCGAGAGAAGAGGGAGGAGGGGGGGGGGGGGGTCACACAAACTTTTTAAAATATATCTAATCTTCAAAAAAGAGAATACCAGCCCTCAATAGCAATTCAGCAGATTAGCACCGAAGATTAATCAAGTGAGACGGAGATGTGACGCTTATGAGCTTATAAAATGTGTCACCCCTCAATCGAACAATATGCACGGAGCGCAGAGTGGAGTATTAAACATTAAAGTCATAACAATGACATTCAGCATCATTTATTCATCCAAATCCGGGTGACAGATGGGCCCACAGATAATAGAGCCTCCGGGAAGGGAGGGAGGGGAGGCATCCGGATAGTAGCAGGATAAAGAACGGCATTATTTAATCTGAAGACAACATGTATTTAAAGATGGACAGAGGGAGGAGGAGGAGGAGGAGGAGGAGGGCGGCGGCGGTGGAGGCTGAAAGTGAATGTGCACAGGTGGGAAGAGCTAAAGCATGGTCTGATCATCCACTCTGATTTTCTTCAGACGTGCTCTCCAGATGTAAAATAAGATTAATTATGCTGAAACTACTCGGTTCTACTCAGGGACTTAGCCAGATGCTGCTGTCTGGATTTGTTTTTTGTTGTTTTGATATTCCGCAGGCCGTGAACTCCCAACTGTCTGTGTGGCTGTCAACATCAAACTGATGTCGTGGAGGGTAAATAAACACTCATTTGAATAATTAGTTTGCAAAAAAAAAAAACTCTACACTCTGCTCCGGTTATACAGACTATGCAAATGTTCCTAGATGACGTTGTCCTTCTGATAACACGACGCTGAAAGGTTATATGCACATCTGCAAGACTTCAAATTCATTCAAAGCTGCTGCCAGACTCTTGTAAATTCTGGCTGCTGCTGCCGTAGCCGGTAGCTAAGTGTGTCAGTTCTTCTCGCCTCCCTGGCCGGTGGCCAGCACATCTTCAATTTTGACTCCTCCATCACAAATCCTCCTCTGGCTGTTAAGAAAGCGAGATTGAACCGGGATACTCTGAGTCTACTAATTGCTGTGGCTGGTAAATGGCAAATCTGCTCCGTGACCCGAATCCTCGGTTCATCCTCTGGTCAGAAGAAGTTAATTGCTTCAGTCTGATCTGCGGGGGGGGGGGATCATTAGACGGACGACAAACAGGCCTCACTGCAGAACACGGAGCAGGCCGTACTAACAAATTAAGCGTTTTAAAGGTCGCAGGTCACGATTAGGGCTAGAGGAACAGTCGGATATATTGGGAGGTGTGCTCATGATGAAATCTGTAAGATAATACGGTCTAATTAAGTCGTATAGAAATATTTTCCTGATTTTGTCAGAAGAAAATATTGCAACTTCTCATCCTTTGCTTTTGTTTTTGCATTTCCTTTGTCAAGTTGCCCATTCGTTAGCTTGCTAACAGTTAGCCTGAGTGGATTTTAGATGCAAACTGTTGCCTAGCAGCAGCGTTCTCACAACTTACATGGCTTCTCATGTTGTGACCACAAGCTCAGAGATCCATTTGAAGGCAGCAACACATACATTTATATGCAAAATAAAATAGATTAAAATTAACTGATGCGTCATTTTTCAAATGTGACTAAAAAAATGCAGAGTTTGCATGTTCTAACTGTGTCTGCGTGGGTTCTCTCCGGGTACTCCGGCTTCCTCCCACCGTCCAAAGACATGCTGGTTAGGTTAATTGGTGATTCTAAATTGGCCGTAGGTGTGAATGGTTGTCTGTCTGTGTTAGCCCTGCGATAGACTGGAGACCTGTCCAGGGTGTCCCCCGCCTCTCGCCCGATGACAGCTGGGATAGGCTCCAGTTACAGAAGATGAATGTATGAATGAATTCATGCCTACCCCATAGTGTTTAGATTAGAAGACCAGAAGCTGGAGTCAAAGGCAGCTGGACTCATCTGAGTTTTCTAGAAGATGTTTCTCCACTCATCCAACTGGGTTCTCCGGTTCTAAATGACTGGGACGGGGTTCAGTTTTTTTTTTTTATTGGGAGCATCTGAGGCTGGTGGACACCTAAAACCTCCTGCCACAATACTGCACTACTGCCACTGTTGTACATAAGTTGATTTTATATATTTTATTTATTTATTTTATCTATGCTGCTTATTTTAAGTGAGAGATTCTTCTGTATGTCCTAAAAATAAAGACAACTGACAACTGAAAGTCACATAGCGGTCGACTACGGCTGTTTGAGTTTGAGCAGGAACCACTGTTTTAGATTTAGATTCAGATCACAGAACACTTCCCCGGGGGGCAATTAAAGGCACATGTGAGCAGCATGACATGGCAAACAAGACACTTACAATACACAATAGGAATGCTGTTCTATAAATGCTGGAAACTTTTCAAACCGTCCGTAGGGGATGTAAACATGACTGTATGAATAAAGGACAGTGTGTGGACAGGAGTTGCAAGGATATATATATTTAAATTTCATTAGCCTCATAGAGTAATTGCCTAAGTCATAGTTTAACGTTTTCGGAAAACAAGAAAAAACACAATTTTTACCAAACACATTGGTATTTTTTATTGATATTGTAACAGTGGCCAAAAAACGACTTAGGCAGTTATGCTATGAGGCTAACGATTTATTTATATATGATATACTATAACCTGGATGACTGAGTTGCAACTTCTGAAGACTTTTTCATGCAGTTTGTTAGCAGAGTCTTACAGAACTATTAAAAAAAAGCTTCAGAATAAGGTATAAATACATTTTTGTGGAACTAAAGTTTGCATTTCTGGGAAAATCAAACGCTTCCTGCAGCTCTGTGACTCACAAGTACTGACAGTACGTGACTGCCGTCATCTAAATGTGAAGCTGCAACCAGGAAGTGGCCAGCTTAGCTTAGCATAACAACTGGAAACATATAAACATGCAGTCTATAGTCAGAGTGAAGCTGTCAGGAAACCTGTGGAGTCTCCAGGAAACCTTTAGTCTCACCCAAGAAACAGCAGGAACATAAACCCCAATAAAGCCTCAGTGAGCTTTAGAGGCATCAGTAGGCGTCTTCTGTTTTATTTTCTGCAGTATGGATAATGTACGCAGGTGCCTTCTTTGATAAAGAAGAACGACACTTTTGGAGCAGTTCATTGTGAGTCAGACGGTGTCTAATAGAAATACTAAGCTGAACCGAGCGCTCTTTGACTTCACACCATAAAATTTTATTGGATCACGGCCCACTTTTGTACGACTGCTCCGGGGCTGGCAGGATGTAGTTGTCCACTAGAAAAGGACTTCATCTGTTCAACCTTATGCAAGACCAAGTGGAAAAAAGAGCCACTCTGACAAATCAGACATCGCGGGCCGGCGAGTGGATGTATGTGCCGGTTTTTGTCGATAACACCCTATTAAGTGGAGGGGACGTGTCAGCGGAGGAGAGGGCCTAATCCAATCAGCGGAGTAATTAAAAACACACAGCACAGCAGCCCTGATGGCTGATGGCTGCGTTGTCAGGGCCGGCATTCAGCATTTAGCACAGAGTCGGGGGGGAGTGGGGGGGCCGTAGTCACGCCAGGTCAGAGCAGCGTCCATCTCTGCAGCTGTGCTGTTACAGTCAGGAAAAGCTGCAAAGGTTCAAAAAGTGACCCGAGGCGCAATTAGCCGCCGTGTTATTGCCCACATGATGGTCACAATCCTCGCTCTCTTCTTCCAGCAGTTTTTTTTATTCATCTGCTGGTGTTGTTTCCTAATTAGTCTTCTCTTTATGGGGCTGACTCCCATCATCCTCCTCTGTCATTTAGCCCAGTTTCTCCCTTGTTAATTAACACCACCACCACCTCCTGGAATAAAAAAAGACTCCAGCCAGTGTGCAGTTGGAAAACAAACCACCAGATGTCACCCACGCCTCAGCGCCTCCAATCTGTATTTTCCTTTTTTTACGGAGCATAATGAATTTGGGTTTTGGCACAGTGTCACACCAGTGCTTGGTGCATAACAGCACAAGGAGTTATTTTAATGAGATAAGCTCAAAGTCAATTTTGCACGCGTCTGAGCAGCAGCGTCGCACGGATGCGGCGGCAACGGGACGCGTCTCCTCTGATGATACATTGCTGATGGCCTCGCTCCACGCTTGGTGCAGCTTTCCCTGCGTTAACCGGTGACTTGGCCATCCTTCTTTTCGCCTCCGAGGGCCACTCTCCATCCTCCGTGTGCAGCCGAGCATGAATCTGGGGGCTCGGGGGCGCTCTGGATGTGTGACAGGCTGCTCGGGAGAGGGGGGTAATTCCGAAGGGCAGTAGAAGTAATAGGGTAATCTATTATACAGTCCAACTCTTTCTTCCTCCTTTCTTGCAACCCCCCCCCCCCCCCCCTCCCCTGCTCCTCCTCCTCCTCCCTCGGTCTTTCTCGCTGCCTCTGCCCTTGCATCAGCATTTCATGAGGACAAATGAGAAGTAGAGTTTAACTATGCACATTTCCGTTGCCCTCCTGCAGAGCCCAGCACTTTCTCAATTAAACTGGAGTCCATCTGCCCCCGCCGATTCAGAGCTCACCCCCCGCCGAGTACAGGGGGGGAAGCTCGTACACTCAACAGACACACAGTTTCCAGGCCAGCGGTGCGTGACCACAACCACTCTGCTGTGCCATCATATATAAAACCGTCTGCCATACATATATATATATTTGACACATAGTGTGCATGAATTCAGGGAAGATGGAGTTTTTTCCCCCAATGTTCACATTTTTTGTGCACAAAAAGTGCAAAGTGCAGCTCATCCAAACAATCCGATCAGTCCATTCGTGATTAAATGTTCCTTTTGCTCTTTTCCTGCACGAACGAAACCTTTTCCACTTTTTGCTTTTGCTTTTCTTCTCTGTTTGTTACTGCTGACCCACACGGGAAGCCTTACTTTCCCCCCTCAATCAATTCTTCCAATCCCGTGCCTCATCTGTTTCCATTGTCTTCAAAGAGGTCAACTCGTGGCGACAGAGCAATTAAAAGCTCTCCGTCCTCCACCTCCTGCTCTGCCTGCGCCCCTTTCACCCCCTCCATAGCTGACATTTCCCTCCCCGGCGCTCTCCGTTTTAGTCCCACCTCCCAGAGAGACGAGGAGACAGAGAGAGAGAGAGAGAGAAAGAGAGAGAGAGAGAGCGATCACAGCCACCATCTCCTCCTCCTCCTCCTCCTCCTCCTCTTCCTCATCTTACGCTCCCTCTCCCAGCTGCCCTCTCTTCCAAGCACACGCTCTCACTCCCTTCCCTCGGATGCTGACTGGATGCAGACCGGAGGATTTCCAGCAGCTTCCTGAGTCTGTGCTCCCTCTCCTCTCCTTTCTGTGCCCCCCCACCCCATCCCCCTTCCTCCTCTTCCTCCTCCTCCTCCTCTTCCTCCTCCTCCTCCTCCTCCAACATCTGGAGCTTCTCCTCTTCTTTCTGCCTCCTCTGCTCTCCCGTTCCTTTACCACCAGGATGTGGCACTCGGTGGCTCTGCTCCTCTCTGGATTCTTTGCTTTGATCCACGGTGAGTCTGTCTGGCATCTCTCTCTCTCTCTCTCTCTCTTGTCTTTCATTCTGTTTTCAGGAATCTGATTGCAGCAGCAGCAGTATTTTATAGGATAGCAGGAGTCAAGCCAGTGTTGTTTGATCTGACTAAGAATTTAAAGTAAAAAAAAAAAAGAGAGAGACCAGAGTCCAGGAGAAGAAAAGTGAGAATCAGCTTCACCTGTTTGCTCGCTTGTTTACATCATTTTCTCCCCCTCAGTTGTGTTCTTATTTTTCTGGAGACGCATGTTTAGTTTAACTAGACGTTGGACGCCTCTGCATGAGATGGTTTAACGGGCGGACTGACGTCTAAATCTGTGCGGCGAGGCAGATGGCAGATGTCAGACACAGTGTGTGTGTGTGTGTGTGTGCGTCTCATCGCTTTTCTCTCCTCATTCCACGTCCAGACCAGCGTGCGCAGCTCCGACACAGAAAAGCGGTCGCAGATCAGTTGAATTTCAACCTACAGATCGTGGACACGACGAGCCGACGGGGCTCCGAGCAGCACGAGTCGTGTAGCTTGAAATGTAGAGGCTGACAGTGGGTGACAGAGACAGAGAGAGAAGGGGAGCGGGTGAACTTTCCCCACGGGCACGTTTCACACAAGTGCCGTGTGTGAAACGTGTTTGTTCTAGGCTAGAAGCTGTGGACAATAAAAAAGAGACAGGGAGAGGAGAGAGGAGGTAAAAGTTTCACACTATATTTTCGCAAGCTGACATCTCACAGACAAAAACATCCTGGGCTTTTCCATCACTCTGAAAGAAGCCACCTCACAGTGCATGCACATCTCTGCCCCTGCTTCCTGGGGGGGCTTGTTCCTGTCACAGCCTCAGCAGTGATACCCCTTTTAAGCAATGTAATTTCATTGTTCAGCAATGCTTCGTACATATTCTGCATCAGCTTCACCCAGCAGTTTATGCAACAGCAGACTGAGCCTAACATGTTGTTTTTGATTGCTGCACTTGGTTTGGCTGTGTCATTATCATTGTGCTGATGGAACAAGAACAAGAGCAACGTTTTAAATTGGTTTGCACGTTTGCATTCGACGTCTGATTGTGTGTGTTACCTCTGAGCTCCTCAAACTAACCTAATTAGGCGTTCATTAGTGCCAATCGTGCCCTGATAAGGTTTCCCACCATTCCTAATTAGGTTCTGATAACTAAATGTGCTCCCCGCGCCCTCTGAATATTTCTCCCGATTCCATTCGGTGTTTTTTGATATTTACGTTGAATATTTCATTCGCGCCGAGGAGCAGCGCTTTCCCCTTCCTCCGTGTTTGGCTTGCGAAGGATTAAACTATGAAAGTTAGACGTGACCAATGGCGATGAAAGATTTGCTTTACTATTTCTGCTAATTTCATCATCTTTACATTTCTGTCGTGTTCTTCTGGATGTATTTATAGATAAGCAGTGGCAGCTCCTCGAGGCTAAATCTCTTGATCAGTTTTTTCCCCCGTGAGCTTTTCTAATTGGTGTTTTTCCTTGAACGTTGCCGTCGTTTTCACAGGAAACGTACAGACGCTATACCGTGGAGTTTGTCTTGTCACGTCAGGTTTAAACGGTATTTTTCTGTCCTCCTCAGTGTCGCTGCAAGGTCCTCACCAGAGGCACCTGCTCAAGAACCTCCTGAAAGACTACAACCGGATGGAGCGGCCAGTGGGCAACGACTCCCACCCTCTCACCGTCGTCTTTTCTCTCAGTTTGATACAGATCATGGACGTGGTAGGTGTCTTCCGGCCGCTCCCAACCTCCAACCGCGCTTTTCTAAAATGCACAAGCACAAAGAGGAAGCTCTTCTTCTTCTTCTTGTGGAACAATGATAAGCTGTCATTGATATGGAAATCCGCCTAAAGAAAGAACATCAAAAATCAGTTGGAGCCGAGTCAAGCTTTCAGTTTGTTTACGCCTGAAACTGTGAAAGTGATGACGCCGGAGATTTGAGCAAATATTTGTTAATTTATTGGTAGACTTGGAGGTGCAAAGTAATGTTCAACTCTGGAATAATTCCCATGATAAGTAGCGGGATAAATAACTTTATTGTTTTGCAGGATGAGAAGAACCAGGTATTAACCTCTAATATGTGGCTGCGGATGGTAAGGACCCCTGAGGATGTTCAGTGTGATAATGAAGTTTCTAAAGATTTCTAAAATTCAGGACAAAGTAGCGTCCCTGTCCTCCTCTGAGATAGAAACTGTGTGTGTGTTACAGAGCTGGTTCGACCACTACCTGGTCTGGAACCAGACTGAACACCCTGGAGTGAAGAACCTTCGCTTCACCACAGATCAGGTCTGGACGCCAGACATCCTCCTCTACAACAGGTAAAACACACACAAACACCTCAGACACCTGCCTCTCCCTCTCACACACACACAAGTAATGTCACTTCCTTCCCTGTCCTCCCCTCAGTGCAGATGACGACTTTGACTCCACCTTTAAGACCAACGTTCTGGTGAACTCCAGTGGCTACGCCGAGTACCTGCCTCCAGGTGAGCCTCCCGACGTATCTTCATTTCCCCGAGGTGCAGCAGCAACATCTCGTTCCGCAATCTGTGCACGTCTTCCGCTGTTTGTACGCTTGCCATTAATATTTTAACCGTTATCAAACCGCATCCCTGGGTCGTCACTGTTAACGGATCCCTAGAGCTGTGAGAAACACCTAAAAATAGGTGACGCTCGCTTCCTCTGCTTCCTGTCTTAACCCAAACTCAAAACCCCGTGGAAGTCTCTGAAAGTAACGACACCCTTGGGTTTCCTCGGGTCTTTACTTTGTACTCTCTCAGTCTTTTCCTCAGACGCCACATTATAGCAGTGTCAGAGCGATTCCCTCGCGTTGGCGAGGAGGTTGAGCTGCAGCGGCCTTTTGAAGTAAAAGCGGAGCTCAAAAAGCCACCCTATCAATTCTATTCAGGGGGCATGTTTATTAATAGGCTGCCGCTGGATGCAAGCTGCTTAATGCTGGGATTTGGATCAATTAGTGGGAAGACTGAAAAGGCCATGTTCCGCTTTGGTGAAACGAGTGGAGGAGGAGGAGGAGGAGGTTTGACACATGACAGAAAAGGGAAAATGAATGAGCTGCAAATGTGACGCTGCGCACAAGCCTGGCCGCGATTTCTGAGGTGTGTTTGGGGCCGGTTATTGTCTGTAAATTAAAGGCAACAGGTCTGTGGGAGTGTGGAGCTTGACACGTGATAAATAATTCAGATGTGGAGGATCTGGAAGCGTCTGCATTACAATGCATCGTATGGCTGCAGAGGTGCAGGTGTTGGGTTAGCGGTTAACAGCAGATAAGCACGGTGTAACAGGTCTTAGCTCATGTCTGGACTGGAAGACATTTACGACAATCTTGTCTCCGAGCCTCAAAAAGGATTTATTTTTTAAGAATGAGGGAGTTTTATTTTGGGAGCTGCATGTGCTGTGAGATTGTTCCAATCTAGAAAGCTTCATAGTGACTGGAAATGTTTGAGAGGCAGGTAACAAAAATATACTGTGCATGAAGATGCATAGAGCAGAAGAGACGCGGCTACTTTTAATTAAGGCGTTTACAACACTAGTTATTATAAAGACATCATCCTCAGGAAGCGAAGGCAAAGACTTTGAGCTAGTAGCTGATTTTCAGAAAGCAAGAAGCCGAGCTGCTACTTCATTGGGCTCAACCTCTTGCTTTGAATGCAGCGTTCAACCTGCTGACCTCCTTACTCTTCTCCAACCTCTGCTTTCATTTAACTCCGAAGGCTGATTTGCATGTCGGCTCGCTCATAATGAACGTCTTTGAGAGCTTGCGAGGCGAGGCTTCACTGGCATTTCGCTTCTGCGTGTGTCTGACGGTTTTAACGAGCCGGATTATTTCAGTAATTATTTAAAGAGCTGCAGTTTCCCAACGAACACTTCAAGGTTCGTCGTGATTCTTCGTTCGGGGAGGGATACCAGCGCGGAAATGGGCCTTTATGGTTTCGTGCTCGCGAGTGCCAGTGTATTTATTTTGCATAATAAAAGTGGTAATCTGATTAGGGGACTGTTCACGGTCTCATTTTTCAGTGTCACTGTTGCGGTTCTCCTTCCATCGCTGAGGCTTAGCTAACAGCTGTGTGTGCAGGAAGAGCGCGGAAGCAGCGTTTGTTTTCAGGGGAGAATATGTGAAACCCGGGAGTGACAATACTGACATTGCTTTGTGACGGGAGGCTGTGTCTAATCTTGTCTTTGCTTTCCCTTCTTCCACAGCGGTAAGCTCTCTGTAGATGTTAATAAAATAAAAATCCTATCGCAGTGCACACTTTTGGTTGTGATGCAGCAATTTTCACACAATTCTGTAAAGAAAAAAAAAAGATATGGTGGTCTTGAAATAAGAGACTGATGCTCTCTAACAAGCAGCTCGATATTCAGGGCAGGCAGTCTGCTCGAAACAAGTGGTCCTCATCTTTCCCTTGTCACCTCTGCACATGGACACTGTAGGGGTCAATACTGTCATTTAACCAACCGGAGTTGTGGCGCTTTGACTCTCTGCCTTCTTTCCCTTCTGTCTTTTTCTCCAGGAATCTTTATGAGCACATGCAACGTAGATGTTCGCTGGTTTCCCTTCGACATCCAGAAATGCGAGCTGAAATTCGGCTCGTGGACGTACGACGGCTGGCTGCTGGACCTCCAGATGACCGACGCCGACACCTCGAGCTACATGCCCAACGGAGAGTGGGACCTAGTGGGTGAGTGGAGAGCAGCCTTCGTACGGCGTCCTCATCAAAAACATGCAGTCATAAAGCAGCAGAATTAGTTTCTCTCCTCCAGGTGTTCCCGGCACGAGAAACGAGGCCTTCTATGACTGCTGTAAGGAGCCGTACCAGGACGTGACATTTGTGATTACAATACGGCGGCGGACGCTCTACTACGCCTTGAACCTGCTCATCCCGTGCGTGCTGCTGTCCTCCATGACCCTGCTAATCTTTGTGCTGCCAGCTGACTCCGGGGAGAAGATCTCGCTGGGTGAGTAAATCAGAAACAGCTACGACAGGGGAAAGAGGTGGACAATAGAGGAGCCCCAGTGGAGTATTTTACTTTTTTGGTGGTTTCAGCCACGGATGTAAAGACAGACAGGGAACCAACAAGCTATGATCTGATGACTTAGTCTCTGGGGGCAATGGCCAACATTTTGGATCTTCTGGTGTAGCTAGCAGATATTTGGAGAAAGAGAATCCAGGTGAGGACTTTCTGGAGCTTAAAACGACTTCAGTCAAACAGTTTACGCTCATTTCAAGCTTGATTTACGCTTGTGCAACGGATCTATGCAGAACCTACGCATGTGTCCCGCGCTGTTGTAAGCGTTTGTTTCGCTGGTGTGTCAGCGTCGTTCTGCAGTCACGCCACGAAAACACTGATTCATGCTGTGACTTCCATGCTACACTGTTGAGTTTCTTTCATGTGATTCAGACAATGGCGCAGAAAAAAAAAAATAGAACACGTCAGAGTAGATGTCGTGTAGGAGGCAGAAGGAGTCTGCAGTCTCACTGAGAGATGCGGCTAAAGAAATGCCTTTCAGACCAGTCGCAGCTGTAGTCGTCTGCGTCACCTCAATGGGTAGCTATATTTCTGGGGAGGTGCACGTCAGGCTACGGCATCTTACCAACGGCGTAGTTCCGGCACAGAAACATAAATCCAGCCAAAGGATTGAAAACCACAACAAAACAGCTCCATTTCTCTCCACACAGACTGTTTACCTGCATGCAACAAAAGCCTACTCAAACCAGTTGATACGACTAAAGGCTCTTTTAGAGTACTGCGGGGCTAGACACCGTAACTTGCGCACGTAGCCTGCGCCAGTCTGGCTCGCGTTGTAAAAACGCCACCCAAACACTAGTTGGCGCTGGGTCTTTTTTGCCAGTCGGGTTAATTTTTGTTTCCACTTCCTGCTTCACTTTCAACAATGGCGACTGAAACTTTCACCGAAATTTCGCCAAAGACGAGTCATACAAATGTCCTTTCCTCGATGTGTTCCATCTTTATTGATTCCAAACAATCGATTCAAAAATTGCGGAGATGGAGAAGCAGCTGGAAATACTAAAACGGAAACATGCTACTATCAAGCGGACCAATCACAGCTCTTGCGGTCTGCGTTACGTCAGCTATGGCGTTAGGGTCTGGGTCTAGGGTCGTAGCTTCTAGTCTAAACCACCTATAAATCTACAAACAGAAACCAAAAAGCTTCCAGTGCCAAAATCTTGTCCATTGCCTACAGATTCTGTTTATAGTAGCATGAATCCATGTGTGCCCAAGAGAGACGGGGGACACAAGACAAACTGCAAGAGTCGAGACATTTAAAAGGAAAAATATAATTTGCAAATGTTATCAGAGAAAGGTTCAACAGGGCACCTTTAAAGGAGACTGATATGAAATGTATACGTATCTGTAACTATTTCTATTTCTGTATTCTTACTGTATTTTTTAATAATGCTGCTCAACATCAAGGCTCACGAACAAACAAAACCTCCTACTCGAGTGCTCTCATGCTCCTGGGTGTGAATACACAAGTTCGTAGCTCTCCTGAAGAAGATGCTCGCAACAAGCAAACCGCCCAGCGAAGGTTAAAAAAAAAAACTAGAGACCGCGGGGGGGCCTATACGAAGGTTAGAGACGCGAGAGTGGAGAAGGATTACAGGATAAAATAGAAAGATGAGAAATGCCAGGAGGAGGAACAGAGAGCGATGGGTGTGGGGAAGGTGGCAGGGAGATAAAAGAGACAGGAGAGGAATTCGAAAAGGATGAGAGGGGACAGCACAGAAAAGAGAGACAGAGAGAGGGGGAGGACGGATGAGGAGGGGAAGGCGGGAGACGACCAAATCGCACATTAACAGGAAGAAGGAGAGAGAAAGGAAGCGAAGCCGCGACCGATTATTTTAATATCAGCCTGTTTTGAGATGAATGACGCTCATCTCATCGGGGCATTAAAGCCACCAGACTTAAAATTAGAATGGAAATAATTAGGCAACTAATATTTGATGAGTGATAAATAATTTCAGCAAGTTTTAAAGCAAAAAAATTGCTGAAATCATTTATCTGCTTTCTCAGATGTGAGATTTTATTTTTTTTATCACTTCAAATGAATTATTTGAGAAAAAACATAAATCTAAATGTCTCACCTTTGATTTTGTGACATTATAATCGGCGTTTTACGTTATTTCTTAATTTCTTATAGACAACAACTAACTGATTTTGGAGAAAATTAAAACAAGGTACCAGATCTGACCTTCTAAACCTTGAAATGTGAATAAAATCCGTCTATAGATGTTATTCGGCTTGGGTCTGAGCGGGAGGAAACCCAGAGGGAAGCCACAACAGAATTGTCAAAGCATATCCTTAACCTCAATACAAGATGCATTACGCAGCATTTCTCTGCAGGGGGAAAAAATGCTAAGCCTTACACACACGGCCAATTAACCTATTGATGTAATTAAGGCTAGTGAATTGATTTGGGGTGGGGGGGGAGCTTACACACTGCCTTCCAGGAAAATACTCTGTCACTTCGCTTGATGGAGGAGACACAGGGACCAAGTGGCTTTGGCCTAAAGGGTGAGGGGAGCATGCTTTTAGAAGGAGTCAGTGTCATTTCTGAGAAAAAAGCCCACAACCACATTTTTAATCTATTCCGAGATCTTCAAACAGCAATCATATTTTATCCATGAGTGTAATTGAATGCTCCTGAATGGGGACAGCTATGCCAGCAAAGCACTCCTTAAATTCTCTCTGTTAGAGAAGTGAGACAAAATATAGTGCGTAGGTGAATAAATGAAGACGAGGTGTGTGCTCGCATGCACACAGAGGGAGTCTGGACGACTTAAAAAAATGCTTTTTTTTTTTTTTTTTTGCTGCAGAGGTAGAAAATGTCAAAAAGTAATTCACTGTCTGAGCATTAGCCGAGCCATTTACATAAATCGAAGCTGATCTCGTCCTGACCATTTATCAAAAACACCAAACACACTAATGTAGTTTCTCGCAAGAGGACGTGGTGACTCGGGGGAGGAGGCTGAACCACAATCATCGATCGCCAAACAAAATGTAGTTAAATCATTAGGTTCTATCTGTCTGTCTGTCTTCAGGTATCACCGTCTTGCTGTCTCTCACTGTTTTCATGTTGCTGGTGGCGGAGATCATGCCAGCCACGTCTGACTCCGTCCCTCTCATAGGTAGGTGGAAGTTTGTGTGTGTTTGTCATGCCCACGCGAGCCACTTAACTGGACGGCTAATTAAAACCTGCTGCCATTACGTATTGTCAATAAGAAATCGAGCATGTTTTGCCCATCAATCAATATCAATCAATGTTTTTTCTCTACAGACTGCACCACAGACTGAATATAAAAGATGGACGTGGCCACAGTTAGGTCATCAGTTTGTTTGTAGGGTAGTGTTTGAAGCTGGCATTCAGCTGTCGCCATCTTGTTTTTCTTTTGGAACCAGAAGTGACCATATTTGAGCGAGAATGAGGAGCTGGGGCCGAGCAAGGGGTGAATCTAACTCAGAACCAAACATACCTCTCTTTGATCCCAGTGTTTTAATGTTAAACACTTCTGATTTTTTTTTGGAGCCAGCACCTAAAAAAACAATCAGCGGTAGCGCACATTAGCGTTAGCATCTTCACTTTTTCAAACGCAGCAGCTGCTTCCATCTTTTGTTTAGATACAGTCTGTGTTCTGTACAGTGAGAATTAGCTTCTAGCTGAGCAATGGTGGCTTGAAAGTTACAACGCACATCATGTCCTTTATCTTATGTTGCTAGCATGCTAACATTTGCTGACAGGTCGCAAATAAAACTAATTTGACACCAACTTAGGGCTGTAAATATCTACACAAAACATCATGGCAATCCACTAAATAGTTGAGATTTCTCAGTCTGAGCCTAAGCAGCAAACCCAAGGACCACCGTTAGCGGCACGCAGTTAGCCACATTTAACGCAGAGGCATTGACAGACAACCCTCTCAGTCCAGACACAACTCAGTCACAACATACCGCCACAAAGCGGCCGAGTTGCAATTTGACAAAAAGATAAATAAATATGGAACAGAATTTATTATAGCCACCTGCTCTCCTTAAAATTTAATTGGCTAAATTGATAGCGGGCACACTGCTGGAAAATATGTTTAGTGAGGTAAGACTGCAGCCAGAGACAGATGCAAGGCCATCTTTGCCTAAAGACACAAATCCTGGTCATTAAAAACCTGAGGGGAAAGAAAAAAAAAAAAAATGCAGAGTCATAATCATCGGAGTGCTGCTAACGGCATCATTTTGTTTGATGATTTTTACCAACACAATACACAGTATAAAAAGAGGAGGTAGTAGTGTCGTTATGGAGATTCACCTTCAAGAGAAGAAACTGAAGCCTTTATTGTTGTTCTTGTTCCTTAGAAATGATCATGCCACTGACCTCGAAGTGTTTTAAACAGAAGTAAAGTATCTTTAGGATCACAATTCATAGAGTTTTGTTGGCGCGTGTGCCACATCTGAGTCTGCTGTGTCCACTGTCTTAACGCCGAAACGTACAGTGACTTTAAAATGAAATACTGTCCCATGCTCTGCTCCTGCCAGGTCAGTACTTTGCCAGTATAATGATCATCGTTGGGATGTCAGTCGTCGCCACTGTGGTGGTTCTGCAGTATCATCACCACGATCCAAACGGAGGGAACATGCCGAAATGGGTGAGGCTGAGCTTGCGCGGCTTATCGTGACCTCGGACTCATTAACAGTTATATGCTTTGGTCTCGATGTTCCAGATCTGATTTATTCCCTTTGTTAATGCCAGCTGCAGCTTCGGTTTCATTCTCCTGCTCCGCCATTCTAAATAACATTTCATCTGCTTGTTAGTGCTACCTGCGCTCCTCTGCCAGTTTCCTCTCTCTTTTTATTCTCTGACTTCCTCTGCTGTGACTCATCCGGCAGTGTCAGTCTGCCTGAGTGTGTTCATCAAACCCCTCGCCACAGACTTCAGCTGGAGTGCATTTCAAAGCACTCTGGCTATGTGGGTGGATTCGATTTGGCTCATTCCTTATTTTTTATTTTTTTTCCTTGCCTTCTGTTTAATTTAAAAAAAGAAAAAAAAGTCTTTTCACAAAAGATTAGCTCTTATATGAAAGTATCTAAAATACAGAAAGCTCGGAAAAATGATAACTTCTTGATTTATGTTTTGGCGGCGGAGAAAAATTGACAAGCCTGCAATTATTGATGTATGTAAGTGGCTCAGTTGTATGAGAGCGCAGATGCTGTATGTATTGATGGATCGCAAGGACATTCTGTTGATGAATGGCCTGTTCGGACGGTCCAACGGCCAATTAACAAGCAAATTGATGTGGTTCAGATGAGGGCATCGAACCGGTTCATAATTAGCCTCCAGCGCAGACAAAAACAACATCAACAGCGTACCAGCAACAGGGACTGTTACCTGTTAGCCAGTGAGCACGCTCGGTGGAGACTAATTGAGCAGTCATCTGGACATTAGCTTCTCATTAGATGCCAGACACCCATCTGGACGCTGTTCAGCCAATATGCCCTTCCAGGGGGACATGTAGTCTTTTTTTTTTACAAGGGAGAAGCAATGCGAGGATAATACAGAGCAGACTAGACGATTGTGCTGCTAACCGTCTCTTTATCTTAATGCTGTAGTTTACTGAAACATTACTCCAAGCTTATTACAGTCACAAAACGGCAATCGGACAGTCGATCTCAATAATTCCACAGTTTGAATTTAACGCTGCCGCTGTGAGTTTCCTCTCTGAAATCCAGTTAAAGAAAACAGAAAATAAAATTCTTCTTTGCCTCAGGCGCTTCAGCTTTGTGTCCCTGGCGAGGATGTTGTACTTATACAGGTGCAGCTGCGATTTGAAAACATTAGCGCGAGGATGGAAACATAGCCAACATCAGTCTCCAACAAATGACGCTATTAGCCCAGCTTGACTGATGAAGTTGGCTGCTCTGCTGCTTTCTTTAGCGTCTTTAAATGCTTTCATGCCCAGCTACTCCCTGTCCTCCACGCCTTACATATGCGTCTTTTTCTCTACAGGTGCAGCTCGTTTTGTTGCAGTGGGTAGCGTGGTTCTTGCGTATGAAGCGGCCCGGGGAGAATGACGACCCGGAGCGGCCCCCGTGCGCTCCCCACTTGCGGCGCTGCTCTTCGGGCTCGCAGAGCGGGAGCATCCCCAACCCGCCAGACCCCACGCTTCACCCGCTGCACCCGCAGAACCTGGCTCCTCTCCAAACGGGGCCCCTTCACGCGGGGCACCCTCACCTCCACGCTCAGTCCAGCACTAACAACAACGGGAACCTTCTGTACATGGGCTACCAGAGCATGGAGGACCCTTCGATGCTCTCAGAGACCATTCAGAGGAATAACATCGCCGCCGGGCCTCCACGCGTGGCAGGAAGCCCGCCGCCGCATCTACCGTCTCAGTTCTGCAGCTCCCCACCACCGCCTACTCCTAATATGGATACTGTAGGGTGTCCTAGCACTGTCCTCCAGCGGCGGGGGCTTCGGAGGTGGACCGGGAGGCTGCTCGACTGCGGGGATAGGAGACCCCCAGCTACAGGCTATCCTGGAGGAAGTGCGCTACATGGCAGACCGTTTCCGGGAGCAGGATGAGACTGAGAGCATGGCTGACCAGTGGAAATTTGCAGGCGCTGTGATCGATCGCCTGTGTCTGGTGGCATTTAGCGTTTTCAACATCATCTGCACCATCTCAATCCTCATGTCGGCTCCCAACTTCGTGGAGGCTGTTTCAAAGGACTTTGTTTGAGAGCAAAGAGGAAAGAAAAAAAAAAACAGACGAGAAGCGAGAAGTAAAGGACGAAGGGAATTAAATACAGGATAAAGGATACAGGATAAAGGATGGAGCGGGCCCCCGATCCAAGGAAACACAATTTCCAGCAAACTGTAAGGCTCCGTGATTGTGATTGCAATGAACTGGGAAATAGAAAAAAAAAATGGTTTTCTTTGCAATACATTCTGTTTTGTAACTGAAAAATAAGAAGAAAACAGACGAAGAAGGGGATACGGAGTGAGGTTAAAACGAGATTAGGGTGAGCAGGGTGCTTTATCAGATTCTTGACAAGGTGAAATGGATTCTTGTGGTTAATTCAAAGACTTTCCTCATAAATGAAGGGGAAAGAGGAGCTAGAAAGGGCTAAAGAAAGAGAGGATTATGAGTCCGACGCAACCGGCAAGAAAGCTCTTAAAGAAAGGGAGAAATCCAGAGAGAAAAGAGAGAGACGGGGACAGATAAATGAGACAGACATTTGACTGTTTATTTCGTCGAGGAGGGAAGACAGCCAGTCACTCCTACATGTTGAGAGAATACTGCATCATTTAGAGTGATGTGAGGATGGGAAGGCTGGGAGGGAGGCGAGAAAAAGAGAGTTTTGCAAGGACAAACAACAAAGAGGAGTCGCGAAGGAACAAGACTCCATCCCCCG